>NC_133592.1:8840173-9441181 GCF_964106895.1 Numenius arquata
CTCGCATATTCCTTTTGCCTTTGGCATGATTTCTTTCCCCTGATGCCCACATCTAATGCGACGTAACTAAGATGGGTCAGTTTTTCATCTCCAATTGTTCTGAATGCTACTTCGTAATATTTAAATAAGGACTGGTCAACAGTTAAGAGGGGAACACGGTCATTAATATAATTATTATTACTACAATTTCTGGTAATCAGGTTCATAATGGGAAAGTAGTTGCAACTTTACATCTGAAGTAACCATTACTCCTACATCTCCTAAGTACAGGGAAGGTAACTAAGCCAGCCAGCGGCACGGCTAGTTCCAAACATTGTTTCAGCTACAATCAGTATTTTTCATTATATATAACCTGTTGATAAAGAAAATTCTTTCCAACTCTAAGCACCCAAGTATTCTTTTTGAAACATCAGTCTTCATAGTCTTAATTCTCCCTAATGTCACTGATTTTATCACTCAAATTCTCCAGCTCTTGTGTAGGATGCCAATTAGTCCCAGGGATTTTAAAACACCTAAAAAGCACATTTTGTTGTCATACATTTCTTTCAAAACTCCTTTAAAAAAGGTGACCCCCATGAACACATTCTTCATTTAACATCGTTTTATACTTTCTGTCGCTGTTGAAGCTAAAACCTTGCCTGATGCTCTCTCTGAGCTTCCTTTGGAATTCTTATCACGTCTTACAAATTCTTTGCAGTCTTACAGATGATAAATCCTCACCGAGCACATTATTCATGCTGAATATCTATTATCTAATTTTGTAATCACCTCTTATTCAGCAGTATATGAGCCTTTACCCCCCCACATTACTTTTCCTCTCTCTCATTAGGTAGTTTCCCAAATCGGATTAAACTAACTAGTGATCAGCTCCGAATCCTAGCAAATAAATGCCTAAAAAAACCTATTTCTGAGATAAAAAACTGGCTTCGTAACAAAGGAAAGAGCGAGCAGAAACGTACATATGCAGAGACTTTTGGGCCTTGGCTGCTTCTTCCTTGGAACTGTATCGGACCACAGCATTCCCTTGCGTCAGGTTCAAGTGGAATGTTATCAGAGGACCATGTTGCAAACACAGTGTCCGCAGTGTGGAACCATCAATCTGGCAACAGGGAAGGAGGGAAAGGTATTTTTCTGATTTTACTTAAATGTTTTTTAACTGAGCATGTTTTAGAAGCTAAAGGATAAGTAGAGGTGAAAGAAAAAAAAGTTTTTCTTCCATAAGAAGAATTTAATTATAGATTTATCACTATCTTTTTAAGACATTTTAAGCACAGAATCTCCCAGTTTAGGTGATACAAATTATACTTGTCATTAGAAGTCCACAGAAGTACAGGAATAAGTCAACAGAAAAACACGTGGTTCATAAAAATGTAACTAAATTTTCCCCAAGATTGGTTTGGATGTCTACACTCAAGGCTTTGTGACTTATGTTCTTCCTTGCAAATGACACTACGTGGAGGATTAGAGGATCTGACATACTTAGGAGAGGAACAAAACAAACCCATAGGAAAAGCAGATTATATGTCTATGTATCTGCTTTAAAACATCCTTCACCTCCAAACTTACATATACATAAATGGTGCACACTGAATGACTAATTACAGTCTTAAAAGTTCATACTTGATTTGGCAGCACTTTGAAAATGTAACAAATTCCCTGCAGGAGACAGACTCTTGTAATAAATGCAGAATAATTATTTTCCCTTCCAATGAACCAAATGACTAGGGTTGAGAAATGTTGTTCTTATTGTCTGCTAAACGTGACGAGTCTCTTTCTGTAACTAGTTCTGTACAACTCCATTTACCTGGGGGGTGAGGTTTCGAAGAACCAGCCAGCTGCTTGTTCTCCCTGAGCTGTCAGTACTCCACGCAGAACCTACGGTACAAATTCCACAAGAAAACACTTTGTCACGGTGCGGAAAGCGTATTACAAGAAGAAAAGTTATCTGGAATCAGAGCGTACTAGCAAGCGTTACTGCTACTGAAAACAAATGCTACAGCAGCTTCCTCACATCTTGATTTATTGTCGTCTTCGGAATGAAAGGCTGCTGAATGAAAACCTGCTTTTGGCACATTTAAAAGATCTGTGGCATTTTTCACATTCCCACAAGAACTATTAGAAAACTAGTGGATGCAGGTATGATACCGCAACAAACTGCATCTTCAGGTTACATTAGAATTAATCTGAAAGACATATTTTAAAAGCAATTCAGATGTCCCAGCTCAGATTGCTGCCTGCTATTAAAGATTTTTATAGCGCTGCAGCATTCTGCTATCTTGCCAATGATAAATTAATGTATATGACTTATTCAAAACAGGTATTTCTGCACCGACGATGTTCTGATTAAAGATACAAGGACACAACCAACAAAACCTGCTTTTCCAACTTCAGCCTGGTGGTTTACAATGAGAAACTGTATGAGCTTGATATTTATGAGTGGCATTTGAGAAACCACAGTTCTGCTGTAGTCACATGCGTGACCACACTCAGGCTCCAGAGAGAATCGTGGCACCAGCCGTATCTGCCCACCAGGTGGGGTTTGGGTGAAGAAAACTCATAGAAAATAAATGGCAAGAAGAGGGAAGAACATTGAATTCCCAATTTAGCAAAAGCTGATTAATAAAATAGTCAGCTTTATAAAACAGGTGTAATACTTTCGAAGCTCGCAATACTTCCCAAACAAACAGGAGATATAAATATATATATATTTATGCAGCCACATTCATGGTTTCTCATATTTGTATTTAAGCAAAACAATGACATCTTAAAAAAAGTCTGCCTGAGAAAATCAAGACGTTCCCTGAAGGCTCTGCAATGCCATCAGGTCCTAAAGGCTTCCCATCCATGCTCCAAAACTGTGTTCCATATTAACTTCCACAGGGCTGATCCACTCATCTTGAAGCCTCGTAGGCAGTCATAGATCATACCACAAAACAAGAAACGTGTTTAAAAGATATTTTTAGAAATTAAGGAAATTGAGCAAAAAATTCTAGTTGGAGGGAAATAATTCGGTAGTTGCTACATAAAATTACTAATATGAGCACCTGGAAGATGATAGCTTCGTTTACAACTTATCCTAACTAAACCAGACACGAGCTTTATCCCTAAAACATACACACTCTACTTGTATTAAACCTCAAGTTTCCGGAGCCCAATACACAGCTGTGGGGTGTCTCACTATGGTGACACAGAGAAAAAGCAAACAATTCTAAGGAGCAAAGAGAGAAGGCAGGAGTACCAGAGGAGTAAGAGCTGGTCCAGCCCAGGGGACTGGCACCCCATGTAGATGATGGCTTGGTGTTCGTTAAGCCTGGAGGTGGTCTCGTAGGAGCAGTAGTGTTTCTGGGTACCTTCCAGAGTTCATGGGATAGAGAGGCTTGTGTGTGAGATATCGGGCCAGAGGACCACGTAGACTTGATGTCTGACAATTTACCTGCAATAGAAAAAAAAAATACAGTTGTGTATTTTTAGCTAGCAACAGCTCTTAAACCAGGTAGGATGGGTAACATATTCTTCCAACGTTTCAAGAGAAAAAGAAATGCATTCTGTATTATCCAGTGCTATAAATCCTGTATTACTTGAACTTACACATTTTCAAAGAATTTTCTATTTAATGAATCTCACATCACCTGTTACATATACAGTTCCCTTTAAAAAATCTCCTATTTCACTTTTTCGTAATAGATGATACATGAAAAAAACACCAGAAAATGGACTTAAGTATTTGAAATACAATTTCATCAAAATTATAATGAAACACCTCAAGATTGTCTCTCTCAAAGGTTTAATAGAACTTAAACATTTTTTCTTACACAACTCATTTTATCTAATATAAAGTAACCAGTATATCCATATGTTCTTCTGATATATTATTGAAATTCCAAAGATCAAAGACCAACAAAAACTGTATTTCTGAATATTCAAAGTAACAGATACCTTTTTCCAAGTGTCTTTTAGAAAAATGAAGTCTTCAGAAGATTAGAACATGGCACAACCTGTCACGCTTTGTAACTTTTTTCAGTTGTTATTTCCCTTATCAGTTTTTAAACTATCTCACTACTGTTCCTGCCACATCAGTTTTATAAAATAATACAAGAAAAAAGAATAACAAATACAGTTTAGCATTCACAGTGGCAGAGAAAATGGTTTCAAATTGTGAATGTCAAAACAAACCCCTTTATTTTATATTACAAGCCTTTATTTTATATTATAACCTTTGAGACTTACACATCCCTGCCTTTCTTCCTTGTACCAACATACGTTGCGAAATTAAAGAGTCCGATTTCCCACTGTTACTAACATTACCAGCACATGTTTGACTGGAAGGGACTGAAATGGTCACATCACTGCATCTTCTGTCAGAGCAAATGATATTGTCATTACGCTGCCTTAATGCTTTAACGTTGATGGCAGACAGGAAGAAAATACTTGGTCTGACAAAGCCCAAGATGCAAGAATCTTGTGAATTTATTAAAAACCAAATTTGATCTGGCAGACGAGGCTTAAATTCAATCAGTGCTTTGTATCAGACAGCCATTGAGGGTTTTCTGTTAGTCCTAAAGCCAAATTTACCAGTTTCCGAATCACAGCCTCAGTTATATACACACACTTCCCAAATTACCTCAATTTATCTGTATCATTTAACTAAATTATTTTATACTGAATCATAGCAATTTAAGTGAAAGAGCAACCACTCTCCCATCTTCTTGCAAACTGTAGCAACAAAAATAATTTGTCGACGATGACGACATTAACAAGGGTTAAATCGTGGGGGGGAAGGGGGAAAAATGGGAGTTTTAGAACTGAGAGCAGCTCAGCCTGCGATGTAGCACATGATACATGCACATCACCAGAGATCAGATGTTGCTATGTCACCACTACTCATGGAGTTAACACAAAGATTAGATGACACTGCAAAAAAAAATAAAAAGCAAATAAAGCAGAAATGCATGGCAGATAAAAGAAAAGGAAGCCATTCCTTTCTTCTCCTTTCATTGGAGTAAAGCATTTAAATCCACCTTTTTTGTTTTGAGTTCTGCAGTATGACCTGGAGGCTGCAGCTTCATTTATTCAAAGTAGTAGAAAGTTTTCATTGATTAGATATGAAAATGCTAATACAATCCATACAACAGCCCCAACACATTTTTATAATGGGACAAACTGGATATTTGGTTGCCAATTTGCAAGCAAAGTTTCCATGATTTGCAGAGAGAGATGCTCCAGAATTTATAGCTCATTAAAAAGAATGGGATAATTATTTAGACCATCTACTAGCTCAGCGATAAAGGGGAGCATCAGGCTTTGGATTGACTATTAAGAGACATTTAAGAGCCTCAAACCCAAGCCCTTCACAGCCCTGTGGAGTACCTCCCTCAGGTACTACTAAACATTTTCCTGAGCTAAGACGGTTCACTTTTAACAGTGAGTTTATTAACAAAAATTTCGTATCAGCTCTTACTGGAAGGGTCCAGTAGGGGTGCTTCTACTGAGGTCCTAGACAACAGAATACTCCTCCTCAAAGTTGCAACGGAAATAGTGAGTAAGAGATCTCCATGCCAATACAGAGTGATGGCACGTGGCACCGAGAGGAATAAATACATTTTTCCTTAGCGCAATTCCAGGCATACCATCCAACTCTCCCCACCGAGAAGCTGCCAGGAGAGCTGCCTACCTAGCACAGTACTGAAAAACATGCTCCTGTCTCCAGTAGCACTACTGTAGTAACTGGGAAAGCACTTTCTGGGATCTCTTCTTGGAATGCAGAAGGATGTGAAAGTAGAAAGGCCATTTTTCGTACCTGCAATGCTAGGTGCGGATGCAATGCTGCTGAAAGAGCTACTGTAGCCGGAGGCACTAAGCGGCCAGGCACTCGATGAAGGCAGCGTGGCATTCTGAGATGATGTTGGGGATGACCCTGCAGAACCAGCAGAGAAGCAACTAAGAAAGATGGGCATAATGAGGTTTGGTGTGACATAAGCAAATCTATTACGTGCAAATACAAACCATGCAAGGCATTTTCCTTAATCAGCCTGGTCTCTCAAGTCTAGGAATGAAATGTTACAGAAAGCATGATAAAGTGAAGCAGAAGTCTTTAGTAGAAAGGCAAAGCAAGCTGGCACAGCAGCAAATGTACTAGCGCCTGTGCAGAAGACAAATTCTGCGTTTCCTTTAAGATATGCGACTCTTAAAAAATCATTGTTAAACTGTTTAGTCTCAAGGAACAGGCTTCATTTATAAAGGTGCTCTGCCAGCTGACTTCAGCAATGGCAACTGTAGATGAGCATAAATGTATATGATAAACTAACCTCTTACCATGGGTGATTTCTCCTAAATTACTCGAGGTAAGCACTTCTCCTACATCCTAATGCCCACAAACATCTTTAGATTTTTGCAGACTTTCAGTAACGCAAGGATATATTTTAGCAATCTCTTCTCAAACTGATAACATTAAACGAAATAGCCTGAAATCATCTTGGTAAATCATTTACAATCTGGGGAGCTATCTAAGCATACATATAATTTCCTTACTGGCAGCAAATGAAAGAAACTGAACATAAAATATCTTCATTATAAAGACCAGAAGAGCTGGTAGTATTCTCTCTAGCTACCAACAGAATTAAGTATGTATCCTGGGTGACCATTCCTGACATACATAGATGGACTCTGATACTGAAACATCTTTAACTGACTAATAAAAATAGGTGAGGTCTTTGGAAAAGAGCGCTGTACTGAGGTAGAGGGGAGAAAGTAAAAAGACAATCTCATCCCAGCTCAATAAAAAACGCAGACTACTAGAACAGCAACCAACCAAACTTCACCTTATCAAGACTCACTGTGCTCCACAGGACACACCAACACAGACATCAGTCTTAAGCAAAGTAACTCCATATCAAGGCCTTTTCTGGAAACAATCTATTCCCCAGGCAGGAGGGAGGGAACTATACCAGATTGAAAGGCCCATATGCCCACAAAGCTGAAACTGCTCCTGATTCCACATGGCTAAGACTTTCAGTTCACAGTACCTCATCCTGCAAAGCTTCATTAGCAAACAGTGTAAAATAAAAATCAACCCAAAAGCTTAAGTTTTGTGTGTTTCTAAGTGTATAGTGAAAGGACAGTATAGGCTACAGCAGGATTGCAGGATTCAAAGAGAGAGTCTCTTCCAAGCCCCAATGGAGGGGTACTGACAGTAAGAGGTAAATTTACCTAAAAACCACCTAGTTATATGAGCATAAAGAAACAGATTCAGCAACTATATTTCTTATTATATTATTAACAAGCTAAAAAGCTAGTGAGGAGAGGAAGCATAGACGGATCCCAACAGTCACTGCTTTTCAGAGGGTTTTGGCTCTTGAGGGCCTGTTGACTCTGCAAAGATCATCTGCACTGACTCCCTCTAAGGAGTGTTATTATTTCTTCATTCTACAGACAGATTATACACAAACAGAGCTAATGTACACTTTCCTTCTACAAAGAAGGAAATACCTAGCAAAAATACTTAGAAATATCTACTGCCTGTAGTAGGTGTCGTCTAATTGACAGGTATAGCTCTGTAGGGCTTGGCTTTTGGCCTAAAGGGGGTGTTTCTCAGGTGCACCGCATCTGAACTGTGACTGAATTTTATACTTTCCTTTTTATAACTTGAAACCATCCGGGTTGCCGGCCCCTTGAAGTACATTTGGGTCATTAAAAGCTAGTTCAACATTACTCATGCACACAAATACTTCACGTTTCAGCTCAAATAAAGATTGCTTTCTGGCAAGGGACAGCTAAAACCCTCCAAGGCAACGAAATCCCCTGCCTCCTTTCCCTCACCATTCACATCCCTTCGCCTGAGTTAACAAGCCCAGAGCTGGAAACTCATTTCAAGCACACATTTACAATTTAAAAAATTATTTACAATCTACGCAGATAACACAGATGTAACTACTAAAACAAAATCCAGGTTTTTAATCCTGGCAGGTCCTGATTATACAATTCTTGCGTATATTGGAGTGCTCTAATGGAGTACAGATCACTCGCCTATTTCAGCACGCTGATCACAATTAAACCCAGCCTCCTTCCCTTCATCCACGTTCAGTACATCTAGTTTAACAAGTAGCACACTTCCAATGGCTTATTGTTTTAGAGAATAACCTTTTAGTTCTGGAGTCAACACTACACGGACAAAAGGAATGGAAATGGCACTGGGAAATGCTAGTTCACTAGTCAGTTCTCTATTTTTTCTGTTTTTTTGACTGTTTTTGGATAAACCAGCTCTAATTTATTTTGCTGATTGGTCTTCTAACAAAGCTACAATTAATTAGCGTGACAGAAGCCCACTGCCTCAGCAACAAGCGTGGAACTTTGGGATTGTGTCTTCCGAGCGTTTCAGGAAGTGTAAGCGGTTGGTGAGTACGGAGAGGGAAATCTTGTTCAAAACAAAGTGTTATATGTTACAAAAACTTCCAGTGACCACAGAAGTTTCTATTACATCTCACAAGACTTTTCCACCATAAAAATATTTACATTCCCATGGAAAACCAGAAACTTCTTAGTTCCACATTTAAATCAAGTCTTTCTGGATTTTCAGTGAAAGTTCAGAGCAGAAGCATTATTAGACTAGGATTACATGTGAAAATATACTGCTTCCATAATATATGAAGTCAACTTTTTTGGAAAGAAAATGAAAGCATAAACAGATGTGAAAGTAATTTGCGTGTTTACCTCCACTCTTGAGAAGATAGCGATTAACATCCTGTATCGTGGTGTTTATGGTAGGCCCAGTTGGAACACTTCCAGGAGTGACATCAGGGTCATTTTCAGGATCAATATTCTGGAGTCCTTTCCATGGCACTCCTGGATGAAACTCTGTTTCAAAGAGAGTAAAAATAAGAGTATATAAAGGCGTTATTCTCCAAAGTTCCTGTACATAAAGCCAGATGAGGATTCCATAAATAACACCAACAACGGAGTTTAAGGACATCACTTTAACACAAACACTTTGTATGTTGTTACCTGGTGGCCAGTTTATGCTGGAACCATTGGAAATTTTATCACTATCCGTTTTGGCACGTGACCAGCTGTGAGGAACAGCTACGGGTGGGCTGGCGGGAGATTCACTGTTTTGAATCAGATCATACCGGCCATAAGAGTCATCAATGGAGGACTTTCCCGGAGGACCAATACTTAAACCTCCAGGTATAGCACCTGTAATGAACAAAATGGAAAGGCTTTGTTTAGGAGTGGGACCAATTTTGAGTATGGAATTTCATCAGTCCCTGTATTTTGTTTCTTTTTTAATTTTCTTTCTGTATTACAAAGACAAAAAAGAAAATTAAAATAATAACACAGTAAGCAAGGCTTAACAGCCTCCGAAGCCTTACTAGGAATTAAAGCTGTGAGATACACCGCTGGTGCAATCTAGACACTGAAGTTAAAGAAATTCAGATTACACTAGTGTCAAAAAGACACTAATCAATTCATATCATTAAACTGATGGTAAATAGGAATTTGCTGAGACAGCATACTAAGGAATATCACTGTAGGCAAGCCCCCTTCTCATCCATCTCTAGGTGGTGCACGATTTGAAATGGCCTTTCTCATGTTCCTACAAACTCTCAAACAACAATTTTGGCAGCAGCAGTACAGCTACTCAAAGAATGAAAAACTATTGTAAAAGAAATAATTCATGCTGCTCAAAATAAAATCCAGGATACAATAAAGTTAATGGAGCACCATGTTCTAACAATAAACTTGGTACAGGAAATATAGGAAGAAACGACTCAGGATACTGGAGGCATTAGGGATAAAGGTGTTCAAACAGATTAGCAATAACTTCTGGAAAAATATGAAGTTTGTGCTCTGAACTCCCAGGGTGGGTAATTAGGTAATCCATCACGTCTTTGTACGGGACTGGCTATGAAAGGTTGATGATATTGGAAAAATTGTGGGAGAAAGCCAACGTAAAGTTTTTTTGGATTGAAGGCATGCAGATCTGGAGCAAGGGGAAGCTTGTGGGACTTGTTTTGCCAACACTAACGACTTGTTTTACTTGAACTCCATGTTCTGAGCAACAAAATTCAGAAAATGAAAAAAACATTCCTACATTGTAGGAAGCGAGAGAACTTCAATGCATTGCTGAATGTGACTACAGAAATCATCTTTAAAATGCCACAGTCTCAAAGGGCACTTGTTACCAACCATTCCTGAGCACCTACCGAAAATAGTAACATTAGGAGAAAAAAAAAAAATTACAATTGCAATATGACTCCAGTCCCAAAAAACCAGCCTGACACAGAGATTAAAGGCGACATACCGTGCTTGCTGGAGTTCTGGTCAAGTGAAGAAGCAGCACTAGACAGATTATCCATTGAGTTGGGGTGTGTCCATTGAGGAAGGCGAGACTGGGACTGAGAAGTGTCCTTCACTGACAAACCACCAGTAATGTCCATGTTATTTACATTCATGTTCGGGTTCAGTCCAGCTAAGGGGAAACAGGTCATTAGAGATCCATAACATACTAGAGGATGAAAGATGTTTTTAAAGAATTCCAGCTAGAGAAATTATTAAACATTGATTTTCAGACAATTGTACGTATGTAGTAATTTACTGTGCACATTTTCAGTCTGCTGTCAAGAACTTTTGCTTTTACAGGAACATCAATATAACTCCCAAGAAATCAGAAAATGTTAAAACTTTGCTAAAAGGAAAAAAGGAAAAATATGTATGGATAATATTTTAAAGCTGTCAGTATTTCTACTTGCAGTCTCTTCACTTGGCTCGGAAAAGGCATTCTGGAAGAAAGCGCTGGAATGCTACGTTTAAACCAGTGAAGAATTTCCAGCATTCCATTGCTAAGCCAAAAATATTCCTTAGGTCTCTTCAGCACACACACCTTCCCCCGTGATGTCTGCCATTTTGCTAACAATATTTTTAAAATCTCACACAAAGCAACTAATTAAAAGGTCATACAAACAGCTGCTATTCATCAGAGCAGGTACTGTACTATTTGGGCACATCATCAGAGCAGGTACTGTACGATTTGGGCACATATTTAGTATACACAGAACAAAATCACTCAGACTACATTTAGGGAATAATTTTGACATGCTTCTGTGACACGAATCTGGCTCCTTTTTGATATATAATCCTGAATGTTCACAGGAAGCTGAGATATGATAAGAACCTCTAGACTTCGGCCTTAATTAATAAATTCTTTTGCCTTCTGATGCTCCCTGCTCTAACAGCTCAGCACAGCAGCCAGAATTACCTTCTTAACTGCTGCATGGCAGATAAAGCTGGCAATTCTATTGTACACAGTATAAAGAGAGGCATAAAGAGATTAAATTAATTCCTTTATGTCATAAATGAAGTCTGTAGCATACATCAATCACAGAGAAAACAGGTCTGAAAGGTTGTTCTGTTCACCCTGTCTCAAGGCCAAATCGATTATTTTGACATCAATCACATTTGACAGATCTACGTCTAACCTACCACAAAATGACTGGTGAAGAAGATTTCAGAAACTTCCCGGATAATTTATTCCAGTACTCTACTTTGCTTAAAGCAAATAAGTGATCCTTAAAGTTTAACTAGATCTCCTTCTATGCAACTGAAGTTTATTACCTCTTGCATTAGCCATATGCAAGGAAACTTTTCATTGCTATCTTTTACATTTTCTGAAGATTCCTGCATGTCTCTCAAGTCTTCTCTTTAGACTAAAGCGAGCAGAGAGATTTCATTTTTTCCTTAGCAGCCACCTTTCTGAAACTTCTAATTGTCTGCACAACACTCTTCTCTGCATTCCTTCATACTGATCTGGACCTTTCTTTAAATACGCTGATCAAAACTGATACCTTACCGGTGCTGGCTAGAGTGGAAAGATGACTTGGCATGACTTCCAGATGATATTCTTGTTTATCAGTAAGACGTTTGTGTGTTTTGCAACATGATGCTGTTAATTTGTATTTAGTTTATAAATAGTGACATACGTAGATAGTTAATTTAGTGAATCTTCTGTTTCAGTATTTGTAGGCAGAGCACAGGTGAGGAAATACAGCCCACCTGAGCAGCTACCAGGCAGGCATGTAGGACCATGATTTTGTTTTGGCAATTCAACATTAATTAATAAACACAGCTTTTCTATTTCTGTATTTTTTATAGTGCAGAGCAAAATATTTAGATGCTGAATTAATGAAATATACTCTCTCTGTCTGTTTCCTATGGAACTGCTTTAATGGAGGGCACTCACCAAGAGGGTAAGGAGCAAAGGTGTTCGGTGAAGACTGTTGCTCTTTGGTCTGCAGGTCAGGAAGGCCGGGAGCCTGGGGATGGGGTGAAAAGCTATCCATGGCTGATTTGCCTGCAGAGGGGTGCAAAGAGAGATGCGGAGGGGGAGGCTGCTGCTTCATAAGCAGGGCCTGGGCCAGCTGGCGCTGGTGCTGCTGGATCTGCTGCTGCATGTTATTGATTGTACGTGCAACCTGGCAAGAAAGAGAATCAATAAATGCTCAATTGAACAAAAAGACACCAGACTTCTTATGCCTTTCTCTACAGCGAAATAACACAATAGGTCTCTTTACAACTAAAAACTGACTGTATTAAGGGTTGAAGAGCTTTCCTCCAGTAACAGAATGCTGCGAAATAGCAGTTTTACTCCAGCACTCTTTCCTTTTCAATACTCAAGCTATGCGCTATATCATTGTTTCTAAGGATGCTTTAGCTGCTTTGCTATAATGTAGTACAATCTCTTTAAGCTATTGAAACCAAACTCTAATGGAGAGATTGAACTGGCAGGAAAACCTACTTGCTGCTCCTGTTGTCTCATGGGTCCGGAAACATTACGCTGAGCCTGTAACATCTGCTGCTGGATTTGTAAACGTTGGTACGCCTACGGCACAGAAAGGAGAGGTCAGAGGTCCTAACACACACAATAAGCCCAACAAGCCTGCCTGAACTGCTCTGGTAATTATAAGATAGAAGACAGAAACATTGGAGTTTTCTGAAAGCAGTCAATGAAGCAAAAGTAACAATCTTGTTACACATGTTTTATAATACATTTGTTTAAATCCAGTGTTGGTTGTTTTTTTTAAACCAAACACATCAATAAAAAAACCTGATGAGTAAGTCTGTGAGCAATAAGTGGTCATTAAAGTTAGGAACCTTGGGTTTCTATTCTGAAAAAACTGTAACACAAAGCAAAAATTAAAATAGAAGTTTATAATACTATACAAATAGGATGAATACCAAGAGTTATTTTTGTTTTGGCCCCTCTGAGTTCTGACAACACTGGATTTAATCAGTTGTGCTGCTTTATTCCAGAAAAATTCCACGATTTTCATGTGGTTAACTGGTCAGATTTGGGTTTTTTCCCAAGGTGTTTCTCTGAAACACGTGAATTTAAAATGCAAAGGAGTTCTGTACAGATATGTTTCAAGTAGCTGGGTACTGTTCAAGTATTACCATGGCATGTGATCAATGCTGTGTTCCTCAAAGCTAGGAAACATAACCAGAAACAAGTAATAGTATCAAACACTGTTACTAATAGAAGAGTTTGACCAGTACATTAAGATCAGCAATTAAGTTTGTCACCCTCAATTTCACGTTTAACCCTAGCAAATACTGACTTACTGTTAGCAGTATCTTTTCATATACACACACATATATAAATGTAACATTTCCAAATATAGCAAAAGTACACAAGTTTTAAAAGACAAGCAGTTCTTATCACATGATGTGCTTAATATACATTCAATTAACTAAAGGAAATTTACTGTACACTTTATTATTTAGTAAGGCAACTGAAGGAAGTTGTCCAGGTAACTCAGGTGACCAGCCCTGCCAAGATTTCTCTCTTGTTCTTTGTGACACAAATTTCCCAGTTGGTCAATCAATTCCATACGTCGCCATGTAATACCCAGATTCCTGTTCTTTGAGAATATACTGTTACTCATACCAGTACAAGACAACTGACTTTTTAGTTCCACTGATCAGCTGTAAAGAATAATTATTCCACAAATGACTATTTATAAAGCCTGAGGCAAAAAACATGATTTTGTTTCTTTGAAAAGAAACTCTACTAAAGAAATCAGCATCTGATTGTTTTAAAGATCTGTCATGTTCATTTAAAAATTTAGTTAGCCATTCTCTTATTTTATCTTCATGCCTTCAATTCTGATTAAGAGCTTATTTGCCATGTCTTTTAACTTACCAGCTGCAGCTGATAGAGCTGGTTCAACATCGTCATATGCTGAGGATTATTAATTGGCGAGGTTAACTGTGCAGGGCTGAGACCAATGTTTTTTGCTGCAAACTGCAAAAGCTGTGCTTGAACCTAAGAAAGAGCAGTGTATTAAACATTGTACATTTACTTTTACCACTGGCAACCGTGTAAGCCATTAATAAGAGACACAAGACATCAGCTGGAAAATATTATTACCACCAGAAGTAATACCGTGAACTATAACTATCAAAAAATTAACAAGAGGCTCTAATACGAGTCTTAATAAGCATACCCAGACCTCCATTTGTAGAAAAAGGGCTGAGAACAAACTTCTCAGCTCTCTAGAAACGCTACATTTTGCAAAAAGGAACAAGAGAATGTGCTCACACAGATAACAGAGAGTATACACGTGAGAACAACTTACCCATGTAACAAGCTTAGTGGCTAGTAAATACATCAGAGCCAAGCAACAGTAGCTGCTAAGCCTCAGGAGCATGACAGAACGCATACAGAGAAGAGAGTGAATATGGAAGAGGTCCAGGGAAAGAGAAAACTCAAGGCTGTCTAACCTGAGGGGATAGAAACTGAGGCACTTGAGCACGAAGACTAGGCTGGGATGAATTAAGAGGTTGCACTGGCGGTTGCTGCGGCTGTTGCATGGTCCTGGCTTGTGCTGCTCCGCTATTGCCAAACATACCCAGATTGCCACTCGGTATCTGCAGCAGGGCAAGACAGACATTGGCATTTCAAGTCACCACTCAACACATAACCTGGAAGTTACTTATCTGTGCAGTCCTTATCCCCAGTGATTATGACGGGCAGGGATAAAGTCACCAGTACATACAGACTGCACTGACAGGCAGGTTTACCATGGGGCACGGCAAAGATCGCTATGTACCCGATATCCCAAACTTGCAAAACTTTGTACAGATGCCTGAAGAAAAGTTGGAAGATCGCTTTTATAAGGATGCATAACCTTAGAGGGTCACAAGATGAACAATGAAAAGTACTTGCCAAAAATGTTTGTATTTGGGTAGCAAGGAACAGGAGAATGGAGTCATTAAACTCACCGCACCCCAATCCTTAAATTATCTAGGCAGTTTTTATACTTAGACATTTTACAAAGCTCCTGATAATGGACATGCTGTTAGTGCAGCCTCTGCTTCTGAAAGATATGCTTAATGGACAAGTACTGCCTATTGAAAACTAACTTTAAAAGAGTATCTGTAATAAAAGCCACCTTAGAACGAGACATAAGAGTTTTTCTGTGTTGTTATTTCTTATCTTTGCTGGAACTTCAATTTATATGGCAAAAATAACCTCTTCATAATCAACAGTAGCTTATGAGCTCTCACTCTCATGGAGTTTATGTATCTTCCCCTCCCTCTCGCTTCTTGGCTTTTCTTTCCCTTTCAGCATGTTCTACCCAGGGGCCACAACATCCCTCTGCCACAGTGCTCAATTTGACCAGAGGTGCAAGAAGTGCAGTTTTTTTCTCACCAGCTGTCAAAGCTATGAGCTGTCTTGACACTTACAGCAGGAATAAAAAAGCCCCCATCACTTCTCACCCATCTCATCACTGAATAATTATGCCAGCCAGGAAAGACGAATTAGAACAATGTCTCTGCTTCAGAGTCTGTGACAATTAGCAACGCCTCAAAAAAAAGAAACCGCACATCAATCACGGCAGAGCTATACCAGGGTTCAGCGGTATAAATCCATAATACTAGTCTCTTCTCAATGGATGCGTGTAATTAGCAGGCTAATTACAACTAAGCAGTTGTTTTATGTCCTATAACGTGCAATGTTTACACAGCAGGTAGTTTCTCCACTGATATTTCACGTGAACAAAGATGTTGCACGCGTTTTCTGTTTAAAGCACCGTTTTCCCCAGGGGAAGCGACGGGCACCAGCAGCGAGTCCAAGCCAGCTGAAATTCAACTTGGGATCTCCCCCTCCGGCCTTACCTGTCTAGAAGAATTCAAGTTTTGCATGCCCAGCCCTGAGGCAATCCCGCCCAGGGTCTGATTAGGGAGTGCACTGTTTGAAAGGGGGAGCTTCAGGCTTGGTGAAGGCAAAAATGGTGAAGTAGTGGGTTCTTCCACTAGGCCGCCATCCTGATTGGAGAAAGAAAGGGTGAGCTGCGTGCGGTGCCCAGGAGCAGACAGCGCACAAAACAGTGGCCCATGGAAATATTAAAGGGCATGGATGAATAAAAATATTTAAAAAAAAAAAAAGGTATGAATAACAGGGAATGAAAAGTATGGAGTGAAGGGAGAAGAAAGAGAGAAATAGGATTAAGCTACTGTTTTTCTTTACTTTGTCGCACTTAATCCACAAATGCACAATCACCCTCACCCGCCTCTCCAGCAGGAAAGGGGGCATTCCAGCAGCTGATGGCAGAGCTATCATGCGGCCAGCGCCTTTGACCCCCTTAGATTTTCTCCTATTTTCTCCACCAGACTGAAAAGCGGAAAGGGAGGAGACCCAGCACATTTCAGGGAAGCCTTCTGTGAGTTTGCTGAACTCTCAGCAGCGGAGCACAGACGTACACACACCGGTTGTGCCAACCCAGAACTTGGGAAAGGCCAGATCAGCTTATTTAGTATCAATCTGCGTTTGGTTCCGCATCATAGCTCTGCTCTTAAACAAGCATTTTTGCATTGATCCCCTTTCCTGACTGAGACACACGAGCCTCTTTTAATTTAATATTCACGTAGCACTGAGTTATTATTATCCACTATGAAACATTGCACTCTTAACACACCCAATGAACACAAAAATACTTAAAACCAATAATGATAATGTTGTCTGCGCAGCCTTCCTAGGAAAGCGATTAAGACGCTGCCTGAACGTCCCCCAGGAGGCGGCAGATTTTAGCAAGACATAAGGAGCCCCCTCTGCTAACGGGGCTGTAAGGAACCGTGGTTGAACATGGATACGAGGCACAGAAGGCAGCCCCCACGGGGGGCAAACAGCAAGTCAGAAAATAAAATAAATCACATAATCCCCAATCAAACAGGTAGATATCTAGCTAGTATTACAGTGGGGTACCGAGTTCTATCTCAAACTGTGCTTTGATGTCTGGGAAGCCTGCGGCAAGCATGA
Organism: Numenius arquata; assembly: GCF_964106895.1. NCBI lineage: Eukaryota > Metazoa > Chordata > Aves > Charadriiformes > Scolopacidae > Numenius > Numenius arquata. The sequence continues at coordinate 8,857,485 of NC_133592.1, forward strand.
TCAAATAACACTGTGTACAAAGTAGAGCTCCAAAAACAGGCAGAGTGAAAAATCTTTAATTTGCAATGTGCTGGACTGGTGTTTTTCAGGCAATATATTCATTGCAAAGAAAGGCTTTTAAAGAGGTGAGGAGCTAGGTTATTTCAACCAATAAATTCAATGCCCCAGAAGATTGTGAGATACTGACAGACCTCCTTCGTTAAAAAAGCAGCCCAGTTCACTAACCAGATACCCAAACAAATGACCTAATGCTGCAAGCACGCTCCGTAAATTTTATGTTCTAAGTTAATCCTGAAAAATGCATTTTCAACAGCTCTCCTTTGATGCAAAGAAAAAGTTTCTTCACTATCAGGCAGAGTGACACTTGACATGCTATCTGACTATCCTGAGGGGGACACTGACATTTTCTAATGATATCCCCAAGGCCTTTCAGCTCAAGATATTTTACATTCTGCTGGACATCAGTCACACTCCACAAACAACTGCAGCTTGCATGACAGTAACAGGTTCAAGGATTTCTCCTTAGATCACAGACATATGTTTACAATTCTACCCTTCCCCCTTTAAAGTGAAAATAATTTCAAGCTTGGTGCCTGCTCTCTCCTTCAGATGCCATTGTTTCCTATGGAACAGACCTACTGACCATGAAAGACCAACGCAATCCCTCCCTGCTCCCAAAATTGATTCAAGTCTTGTCTCATTGACATTACTTTTCCTCATTTTGGAAGCAGGCAGTGCCCGGGCCGGTGGAGGACAAGCCACACGGGAGACTCAGGTATCTAATTTCCAGGACAGGTGGACCCTTGCTGCAAGGCCACCTTCCCAAGCGCATTCCTTGGCTGGACTGCAGCAAAGGTCTCTGTGGCAAGTTTATAACACACAGTTCACATTCACTTTGTCCCTTTTTTTTTTTTTATTTGAACTTATCCTAAGGTGCCAACTGTGCTGCACAAGCCTGTGCTTTGTAAGTGAAGCTGAAATCAATTCATTTCACATAAAGCATTTGAGTCGGTCAACATGAAGTACTCCTCAGTCATTCTCAACCTAGACTGGGGGACACCTTTATTGCTGATGGTGGTTTGTGGTCCATTATTTTTCAAGCTCCTTTATGTAATAATTGTATCCTGAAGAATATTTTCTGCCTAACCTTTCCTCTTCATTGATTTTCTTACAATTTTATGTTACGTTTCTCCCTCAGGGTAATCAATGAAACAAATCCCCTATATCTGAATCGTCAAAATCATGCTCAATCCAGCACTGGATTTAACTTTTTTTTTTGAAGGGACTTGACACAACTGTAAAATCCTACTGGTAGCAGTATGTCCTTCTACAGTTATCCAACAAAAAGCAATACACTGGTGCTCAACTGTACATTACTTTTAGGACTTTGGAAAGTCTCTCACAATAGCCTCATGTACCAAATATGACAGAATGCAAGTGGCATTACTCAAAGATTTTTTAGCCCTGTGAGATATGGACAATTTAGCAGAGGATTCTTGGAATCTTTGGCAGTCACCTGCCAACAACTGCCACTTCATGAATCAAAGTGTCCCAACGGACAGATGCGAGACTGATGAATTTGCCAGAGGTCTTTATACCAAGTCAGTTACAGAAGTGGTTAGCAGAAAAAAGACATTAATAACTTCTTAGAACAGAAAAAACCTTTTCCAAAAGACAAAGTTAACCTAATAAAAACTCACCTCAAATTAAGTTCTCTTCAAATCTGACAGGAGTCAGGTACAGGCAAAAGCAACTTGCCGAAAATGCAATACTCAAAGAAGTTCTCATCGTTGGTATTTTTAATTTTGAAAATATGGGAATATGAAAAAGCTTTCCCTATTTGAAAGTTCAAAAAAGAAACAATCACTGGGATCACAGGAAGCAGAGAAGATGAAAGAAAAATTTAAGACAACCTTAAAATTCTAGTGATCTAGATTCTTTTGTAGACAAGGGCCTACAAGAGTGTTTGTGCATAATGATGAAATATCCCATTCTTTATGCCAAAGACAAAAAGCAATCACATTCACCAGAGACAAATGGGATCAGAATGTGAAGGACAAGGTTGAAAAAACGCAACAAACACTATGCTTGAATTAGAAAGAAGGAAAAAGCCTAGTCAGGATATTTTTGGAAGAACGTGATTGCAGTCAACAGGCATCAAGACTTGGAGCCCTGTAGTTCTCAACAGCAGAGAAGAAGAGCTGATCAGTGAATAAGACAGTAGTGGAAAGGAGACTTAATTTGTAAGGCGACAGTTTCAGAGTCTCCTCTATGCTCAAGAATTTGGGAGAAAGTTTGGAAGCAGCATCAGGTCAAAGGAAGACAGGACTCCCTCGTCAGTCTGGGAGAAAGCATAAAAAAAACAAAGACAGAGGAGAGCAGGAGAGAAAACAAGTCTGCCATGGAACCAAGAGAAGCCTACCAGAAGGCAAGCTTGAGCTCCTACCAAAGCAGGGCGGTAGTACTTCTCCTCAGAGACCTCACCTGACTTTTGATCACACACATCTAATACAGTGGTCCAGAGTTCAATGCTCACATCTGATTGTGTTAAAAAATTATGTGACATCTCTGTACGGTTCAAGATTTTCAGTGATGAGGTGGCCAGCACAGATCAGCAAACCAGCACATTTTTTTGTGCTGTGCTTAGAAGAACACTCTATAGGTGGAGTGAGAAGACATACCTGAGAAGACAGGATGACCTGAGCAGGAAGTGAGACAGCTCCAGGCTCATCCTCCAAAATCATACCTTAAAGGGGAAAAAGGTTTTGGAGAAGAGGAGTTGCTCTAGTGGCATGAGCTGTAAATCTGGAAATAATTTATTTGGAAAGAATATCTGTTCTTGTAAGAATACAGTAGAAACTATATTTGCTTAATTCACTTAGCAAGTTGCTCAACACTCTGATAGCTAATAAATATAGTTTGGGATTATTTCCTTTGTTATAGTAAAGTCACAGTGACAGATTATGCCTAGACTGACAGATTTTACTTGCTGTATGAATATTAATGATTTTAGTACTCCCTTCTCAATAGTTGTGTTTAACATATGTTTCCATAATTATGCATCATGCTGCACATAATGCACCTCTCTCTCTGGCAATAATTTCACTGCTCAATATTGTTACTCTAGCAAAGGAAAGGTTAACTGGCATGCATGCATGAATTTTGTGAGCTTCATCAGGAGAGAGATCTTTCAATTAACATATTCATTAAAGTTTGCCATCAGCAAGTAGATTTGTCACAGTTAAGAATGAACTTTACACGGCAGGAAGAGAAAAAGAAGGAAGAGGAGCCAGGTTGAGCCTTACATTGTAGGAAACACACAATCGGATTAGTCTGGTTTAGGGAACAACAACATAATGGACACCACATCATTCTGATAGAAGTAGGGAACCCAGAAACAACAAACATTATCGTTCCCTAAAAGCAGAAAAGCAGCTTTCTAATATATATAATCTTTATAAACTCCCATGAACTACATTACACAGCACCGTGGCAGCATCTGAACCACTACAAAACCTTTTGGCATGTAAGGACCCTCCAAAGCAAATTATATATCGATGCTAATTTTTCCTTGTTAATATAAATAACTCATAATTACGCAAGATGCATTTGTGTTTAATCAAACTAACTTGTTTACAGTTTACAGCATCCCAGCACTAAAACAGCATACTGTTTAGACTGTGGTGACAGCAGCAATAGTAATAGTTGTCATTGAAAGGTCAGTATTTATCAGATGTCCCAGCATAGCACCACACTTAATTCTCTTAGCGCAACACCTGGGAACCTGTCACAACACAAACCAGAACTTTAAGGATTGCGCTACAGTTAAGACTATAAGAAAACACAGGGTGAAGGACCGGAAAGACAATCGTTATTCAGGGTCAGTGAAGTTTTTAATACAGTCTGTGTTAACAAGACCAGATATCGTTACTGTCTCGCAGCCTGTAAACAGCTTATGTAAAATGAATTGGTTTCAGCGCAGTTTGTGAAAAGCACAGATTTCTGCATTCAGAAACCACTACCACTCATCTTTATGAACATTTCAAATAATCTGTGAAATACAGAATGGCACCGGAGATTGTTCTTTCCGTAATATTTTCGGGGCGATCCTGATGTGATTTGGTGGGTCTCTCTGTAGGACTTTCTGTCAGGTTGTAAATCTCATGTCCTACTGAAGATCTGGCTGCACTTTCCCCTACATCCTTTCCTTTAGGCCCTTTGAATCTTGGACACCAGGAACTTCTGGAGCCTTCTCCTCAGTCATTAAATGGTCCAGGAAAATTTGTCATACGTGATCACAGAAAGGAAGCTCATCGGAGAGGCTATTTATGACTGTGCACGTCTGCTCTTTGACTTAACAAAAATACCTCAGCTCCCCATTCCTATTTAAGTACTGAACTTCTACAAATCTATCAGGAGCTCAAAACTAAAACAGGAATTAGGAGCTCAATTTTTGGTTACTGATTCTCTGGACTCTTACAGAGCCAAAGGGCTTTCTCTGCTGCATTTCTTTGTTTTCCCCGTTTCTAGTTCCATTGCACTACTGGTTCCTTAAGTAAGTTTTCTTTTCAAGTGTAACACTGGGGATGACCATTGTTTATTTCTATGTGGGAATCAAATCGTTGGTCCTCTCCACAAGGACTAAATTCCCCACAAGATTACAAAAGAGAAGAAAAAGAATAAAGCAATATGTAATTATCTATCACATTTCTCTCTGCAGCTTTCTAAACAGCAAGTGGAAATCATCAATATTTCTATACTGTGTAAGTTTTGACTTGTAAATAACATTCGTCTTTCTAAATTTACCTTGTCAAGGAAGGTGGGGCGGTCCATGGAAGACTCTTTGGAGATTGGTGGTGGGCGGCAGCCAAGGGGTTTGGTGACCATTCCATTATAGTCGGTCACTCCCATTCCACGCTTGTCCATTTCCACCTTCTTTTCCAGCAGAGCACCTTCAGAGAAAAGGAGGAATACATTGAAAAAGGTGACGCAAAGACAGTGAATTTGCCAACAGTAGTTCAGAGAAGTAGGCCTTACTTACAAAAGCAAGAAAATAAATATTATCAAATATATTTGGATGAGATCAAACTCTCAGAATCATGAATGGCTCCTGCATTGTTTTAAAGAAAAAAATAAATTAGTTACACAGATACTTACTCATGGCCTGATCGAGATTCATATTGTTGCTCTTCAAGGCCTCTTCCGCTGGCTCTCTCTGCCAAAAACACAGATCACATTAAGAGAAAAGGTGATCTTGCTTATATGGTCTCAAAGCAAACTGAGAGATCAGGTATGTCTCAAACATTAGATTTAATATTTACTTAACAGCACAAATAATGTCTACACACATTTTTTTTCTGCTTTTACCAATTCCCGCAACAATTCAGTTTCAGTTTGTCAAGTCAGTACCAGTTCTACGAAGTCAAATCATACTTTTCTATTTGAACTTCTTCCTGTTTTCTATGGACAACTTAAATATCACTATGATATGCCTTTCTCTAAAAAAACCAGCTATACTGTAATTTCACATGTATAAAGGGGAACAGGAGTGGAATTCTTACTGAAGTTCAAAGTAACACCTACTGTTATAAAATGCTGAACTTCAAAAGGTCTATAAATGTCATCACACAAAGTATATCTTCAAGTAACCTCACCACTCTAATAGCTCATGGTAGATTTCTGAAATTAGAGTAAATGTCTAAATGCAGGTAACAGAACTACTTCCCAGCCTGAAGAAGTGGCTGAAGACTTTTGTCGTAGCTACAGTCTGAAACACCAAGAGTCAGAACCAGAAGCTACGCAAGCTGAGCCCCAGGGGTGGCAGCTGTGAACACTACTCACAGGGAAGCCCATGTCTGTGAGCTGTTTTATCAGACGGTTCATGATCCAGGCCTCATCTTGCTTGCTAGATGTCTTCATGCCCTTAGTAAATAAACGGGAGATTCCATTAACGGTCTGGTTCCCACATTCATACTAGTGAGATGTACATAAAAGACGTGGTAAGTTTTTCATATTAATAACACATGCTACTGAAAGATGTATTAGTACATTAATTTAGAAAGGATTGAAGAACCCTCCGAACAACGAAACTACGATTTTCTTCCCCCAGAAAGTGTACAAATTTTATCTCAGCTGAATAGGTGTTCAGTGTACTATTTAGTATTTGATTTGCCGACCACTGAATTAAAGCCACCTTTGAATTAAAGTATTTCATTTTAATCCTTGGCAGGAAAACATAATGAAATCAAAGATTCTGAAATAGTACAACACTTCCTGAAAAACATTCCCAAAAATGAGTTTGCAACCTTGAAGTTAAGAATGTTACTCAGTGTATTTTCTTAAAAACAAACAAGAGCGTCTAGATAAACACCTTTAAAAGATCTCTGTGCAGCTTTTCTATCACAAAATCCTTAAGAAGTCTCTTCCTTTCAGTTCTCCAGAAAGTACCAAGGGACAAGCGTGGATTTGTTTTGGGCTGCGGACAGTACAAGAAACAACCATACTTGATCAAATCACCGGCCTAACTGTTGGCTAATGGAATAACAAACAAACTGGCTAAATGCATTCCCAATTCCTTTAAGTAACAGCCTGGCCTTGTCCTGAAACAAAGACTGTGCAATGGAAAACTTCGTAACATAATTGTCTATATTATCGGTTGAGTGCGGCATTAATACAAATTTGCTTTGTTCTCATACCAGTACAGACCTTAAAATTATCTATTTGTTCCTCACAAATAGGAAATAGATATTTTTTGCTGAACCGCTTCATCACAAACTACTGTTTGCTTTTCTACCACAACAGAAAGTGTACGAAAGCCCCCTTAACGCTTTTTCTGTTTCTGTTAATACATTATCATTTCTTCAGAATATATGGAAGCTTATAAAACTCAGAGAAAACAAAAGCAACAACAACAAAACCTCCCAAAGCATCTGAAATGCTTAAAATCAAGGATCTCCCACTTTCCCCTGTGAGCAGGTAGGCTGTACTTGCACCACTGTAGTGGCAACCTGTGTTTGTGTTCAGGCGTCAGAGGTCTAATTTAAGAGTTCAGGCATAATGCAACACAAAACTTGTGACAACTTATTCTAGAAATGTTACACTAATTCCACACTTTTCTAGAAAGTATCTTTATTTTTGTCTTACCTTTTGAAGTCCTTTCTTCGGGGCGTTCCCCCAGGAATTACAGGAGGAGCTGCTCTCTTGTGAAGCAGTATTATTCCACATATCTCCTTCTTCATCTTCCCACTGACTAGTACTGAGATTCACTTCATCCCCACCACTGCCCCAGCCTTCTTGCATAGATTTTGAAGCTGGAGGGAAAGGCAAGAGGGAAAATTAAGATCAGATTTGATTTCCTTTTAGGCCAGTATGCTAACATTGGAGTGTTTTCAACCGATACACAAGTTCAACAACCAGCTTAAATGCCATTAAATGATAAGGAGTCCTCCTTTGAAGCTAGCAAAAAAGAAAAGTTCTCTAAATACTTTCTAGAAGAGAAAGTCCAGCAACAGCAAGTCTTGCTTTTGCCTGAACAAGTAAGATCTATGGTCATGGTTGTTCCAGTCTCCTAGGAACAAGGAACCAAAAGTATGACCACACACTTGGTAAGTGCTATTTTGCTTTCAATGAATCTCACCATTTTAGCCGCCACATTCTTCTGCTGAAGAAAACCAAAAACAAACTAACGGTCAGAAACTCATTCCCATCTCAAAAGAACTGGATCCGAAAGGAGCACGTGGGCTGCAGGGAGCACTTTGCATGAAGTGATGAGGTTGTGCCACCTCATTCCATTTTATTTTGTTTACTCTGTTTAAAGCCAAGATGACTCATTTTCAGATCTCTCGCTCCTGTGTTTAGGTTTTCTGGGCTTTCTATGTAGCTCTCAGTAGGGCATTTTGCGGGAGTGAAGCTTAAAGACTACCACAGCCAAAGCAGAAGTCTAACACAAGCCCTGTAGCCACCACGGCATTTAGAGATGGAGGATTTTTATCAAATAACATTAGTTAGGAATTGTGAAACAGTAAATAGCTGAGGATGTTCCTGAACCTGTGAACAGTCTGAAGAGCTGAAGAAGGTACCCATTCCCTCAGTTTAACAGAATAGAGAAGTTATGACAGTTAATCTCAAGCGTTTCTTTTCCTACCAAAATCAATCCTATACTGATTGAGCTCAGTTGCTTTTCATCCCAATACAGGTTTCCTTTAGGCAGCCAGGTTAAGTACTGTTTCACTTTCTTCTGCAGTTTTATATAAGTTTCCTGCATCTCCACAATTTATACTATACTGATGTCAAAGTACACAAAAATGCTGTAAGGAATACCTTTAAATTTACTGGATCAATGCACTATATTCATATTTTTGTATTAATTTTGTACCTGGAATATCAATGTTTGGAGATGGCTAGTGGAGAGTTTTTAAAAAGAAATTATTAAGATTTAAATGCACAGAAAAAGAGAAGTAACACTGTTTAAAAATACAGGCAGGATCAAACACACTTTGCCTTTTTCCTCCAACCTTTTATGACAGCGACATCCACACACGTACCTGGTTTGCACAGTGCTGGGGCAGCAGCTGGAGCGTTTGTTCTTCCATATGTCCCTGCCGCCTCGGCAGGATTCTCTCCCCACCCTGTACCACTGCTGGGGGGCTTCCCCCACGCTGAAGTGCCATTATCAACTGCAGCAGAAGGGGAGGACGGCTCTCCCCAAGAAGCTTCGGTCTTTGTGTGGACAGTAGGCATTTCTCCCCAGCCTGCTGGAGCAAGGGGAAGGAGAGAAGAAGTGATGAGAGGAAAGGTTTCTTTTGTTGATGATTTCAAAGATGGACATTGTATTAAGGTCTCTGTCTGGAGAGAGCATGCCTGAACCAGTAAGTAGACACAGTGACTCTAATTAAGCATATTTTAAAAATCCCTTTGATCTGGTCTTAAAAGTCTTTTTCTTAATTGAACACTACTGCCAAGTTGTCAAGACAGAAAGAGTATTTCCCAACGTAGCCAGGAGCAGTCAGGCTGCCCCGAGAGCATCAGTCCTGGTCCCACGGGAGCAGTTCCTTCCGATGCCACCTCTCGGAGCAGAGCAGAAAGGGCTCAGGGAGCACTCACAGAGTGGTGTGAGCATCCAAGAGACCGCGACCCAAATCTGAGCCGAGCCTTGCTACTCTGACACATTTCCAGCTATTTTAATTCCTTTGAACCATTTACAAATTATCAAATCTCTTTTCTCATGCCCTATGGGTAAGATGGTATTTGTTTGTTACCACTTTGAACATAGATCATATATGCTGTTGCATGCTTTCCTTAAAGCTTTTATTACAGCTCATGGTTGACTGCGCTCTCTACGTACCCCTTCATCACCAAGTCTCTACAGTGTAATAAATGTGATTTTTAAAGACAACTAGACGAGATTACAATTAGAATCTATAGTCAAAACATAAGGAACAGTAGCAGAAGTCACTGTTTTCCTTCAGAGTATTTTTTTAACTCAACGAAAAACGTGAGCTACTATAAAGAAACTGCCTTAGTCTGGCTTGGCTTGAACGTAATGCGCTTAAATCCATATGACACCGATTTTAGCACTGAAATCAAATGCGCCAGGAACAGCCATAGAGCAACACTGACCAACACAGCAAAAGCCTTGATGGAATTTAAAATGACCATACCCTCCTAAGTTATCTTTTTTTGGATCATAGATGAAATTCAAAGTACTTTTTAGAAGTATACTAAAGAGCCAGGCACACAACAGGCAAGAAAACAGAGTTTTTACACATAACCAATATTAACAGGTTTTCTACAATTATCACAAAAAACATTGTATTACATGACAGCCGAGATCTCAGAAAGTATTGCAGAATTCAGTGTGCTTATAACTTCCACTGTTCATTAGGATGCTAATTCAAGAACCTGCCCTCTTTTCATTGGAGATTAAGTATGGGTACTTCACTCTCATCAACCATTGCGTTGTCAAATCTGTAACCTCTACCAGCTCACAACATGGAAACAGATCTGGTAAGAAAGAAACCTGGGTTTGCTATTACCCAAAAAAGTCTATCATTACTGTTTCTAACAGATGTTCATAATTTAAAGACTAGATGCCTACTTTGCTGCTGCACTATTCCTTTTTTTGCTCTCCTGTGCTATCTGTAAAAATACTCTGGAAAGGTTTCAAAGGGCAGAAATGTAATGTTTTCTGCACAAACCGACACCTACAGCAGGTAGAAAATGGCAAGGAAGTTGCCACAAAGTAACTTTATTTAAGAGTACCCTGAAATACATTAAACTAAGAAGGCAATAGTGTAACTCTGAACAAATCTAGCAGAGTTTTTGCTAGACATCTCCGCAGAACTTAATGATTTCAACAGAACTTCTGTTACTAGAATCTGCAGGCAACATACGTGGCCGACAGTGACTCCAGCACTGGCCACCTGAGAAAAAAATTCCTTTCAAATACACGGGCTCGTATCTGTCCCCCACTCCAGTGTTACTGTATTACATATTTATTTTAGGCTCTATTTCTTAAAGCAACTGCAGTTCTCTCAGATACTGATTAAAGCGTATATGACATAAAACATATCCAAACAAAGCCTACATGTTCAGGAACTCGTAGCTTAATAAAGCTCCTTCACTACCAGCAAAATTCATTGTGTTTTAAAACGTACAGCTGAAACAAGCCCAAATTTCTGTTTTATTAAATTGACTTCCATTTTAAACAAAAGTACTGTGTTCTAAGCTCAATCAATTAATCTTAAATTTCTGGCTATTTTAAAGTGTGTACAGAAGAAAAATTCACACACGTATGTAAAGAAACAAACCTCTACTCAACACAAAAACTTCCTTGGTGTTGCACCTAAAATATTTATTCAAGCTTTCTGCTTGTATCTTTAAGCCAACTTTATTTAAGGAATTGCTTTACTTGAATTTCTGCCTCACTACTCAGGAGGAACCTTACAAGGCAACTGCATGTATTTAATCATATTGGCATCTGAAAAAGATTAACTGCAGGCAAATGAAAAAGAAAACAAAAATTCTCTAAAGCACCAACCAGAATACAAATACAGCTCGAGAGAGTGCGGAATACTAATACTGCCCTGAGTTCATGCAACCTATACTGAAAACTAAATAATTTCATTTATGACATCAACCTTAAAACACAATTCGTATATCGAAAAGGCAAAGTGTGGTAGATTGTAGAAAGAAAACTCCGAAGAGCTGGTCCTTCTGTTGCTCTTTGCTATAAATTCAACATTGATTAAAGACCACAGATGTGTCCAAAGTTATTTTGAGTTAAGTGCTTTAAATGCGCTGAGCAGTAAATAATACGGGATTACAAATAATGAGGGAGCCGGCCTTTACTAGAAGATAATACTTGCAAGCACATAGAAACAAACAAAATGCATGAACTGAAAGTTTTCAAAACTATCTTAACAGATCAAATTAAGTGCAGGAAATTTGTAAATAAAACCTGATGGCCGCCCGCAAAATCACTAGTGCAGTGCAAAAATTAATCTCTATGTAAATTCCAGAGTACTTCTCAATTACGAACCCGTTTTCCCCTCTTTGTCATTATCTCTGTGCTACCTTTTTATGACTCCATGTGATTCTGTTTTACAAACCTAAACGGTGAATGAAGTTACATTTTTGAATGAACGATGCAATATTCTGCAGGTGAAAGAAGACGACTTTGTATTCTCCAAAGGACTCTCTTTTTGAAACAAGGTTTTTCCTCCATTTTTAAAATAACCCAGTATGCTTCATATTTGAAACAGACCCAGGTGGAATGATGCTCTCCAGTACTAGCATTTACCTCCCAGTAAAGGCAGCTCACAAACGGCGTTACAGCGGGTTGAATGAAAGCAAGAAGCTACTTTTAAGTTCCTTCACACAGCGGTTTGGAAGAAAAACACCTTCACAGTGGTCTCAAAATCTGAACCTGCCTAAAATTTTAAAAAATTCTGTTCAGAGAGAACTTACTGTTTTCTTTATGAAAATAATATGCATAGAGGTTTCCCTGAAAAAAAGCTCTGTGCCTTAAAAACACCCAGATCTGCAGGAATGTTGTTTTGCAACAGAATAAGCTCCGTTAAAGGGTCCTTTGGCAAGAAAGTGAGGCTTTAATACTGGAGTTTTTAAACACACTTAGAATTGCAAGAAACAAAAAGATCACAGTGAGTAATAAACATGGACACATTGGCAGAGCTTTGTTTTAGAGAAATAAAAACATAATTAACGTTGGGCCTCAGCCAACAGGAAATCCTCAAGGGAAAGTGAAATGTTAACTAAGCTGTGGCAGGATGCAGTTGTTTTCCCTCAAAATAACCCTATAGCCATTTGGATGGCAGAAATTGTTTGCCTTGAAGTTGTCTGGTCTGTGATAAATACCAGAGCATACAACTACAATACAGGCAAACCAAGATATTAGGACCTTATGTAGATAAAAAAGGAAGAAATTAGGTAGAAAAGAGATTGTTTACTAAATAGTCACTAGTCAGTCTGCTAATAATAGAAAATAAATAAACTAGGGGGAGGTGTAAAAGGGAAGGGGGTTTATATACATATATATATAAAATTTATTTCTATTTTTTAAGAGTCACCTGTAACCCTTAACCTTTCAAGTCTTTGTTGTCTGAAAGGTTTCCAGTCCACGCAGTGGAGTTCCGTGCCTTCTTATACTGCTCAGCATTAGGGAAGCTCTTATTTATTTGGCTTTCAGCAATGAGATCCCCTTTGTGTGGAAATCGAGGGCAGGTTTCTCAGTGTCACTGGGCTGTCTCCATGGCTGAGCACCCACAACAGGATTTTGGGTTTTTATATGAGCATCCTAAAGGAGCCCAATACTGATCTGGTTTCAAATCCATTCTGATGAACGCTCAAAGTAAGTAAAACGCATGACTTGCACGCACTGTTTCTCATAAATTACATGCTACGAATGATACAGAAGTCGCCACTGAGACAATGGCACTGGATTATAAAAGGAACAGAGATGTTCAGAACTTTCAGAATTTAGAACCAGTTCAGACTTTTTAAGCTCCTGACTCTCTACGAACCACAAAGACCTTAATTTTTGACTTAAAAATCTCCATAGGGAAGCCTGCATTTTCTTTTGTTGTTTCTTTTCTCAGCTGGAGAACCCCACCAGTCTCCACCTACCCACTGGGAACAGGAAAGCACTGAGCCCACTCCTCAGCCCTTGGAGAAGGATCTGGTGCTGGCTGGGATCCAGAAATCTCTCTTTTCATCATCCCTGTCTGCAAAACCTTTTCTCACTTCTTATTCCCCTTGTATCAAAGTTGCAAGAGTTAAAAGTGCTAGTAATTTAGATACACAAGTACACAAGTAATTTAGATAAAAATTGAATCTAAATCAAACCCACTAGGTTTCTGCTCCTCTTTCTAAAAAACTCACCAGCAGTTTGGGAGCAAGCTCCTATAACGAGGAAGGACTACATTTATCACCTTATCTTTCTCCCTTTTTTCCCCCCCAATAGAAAAAGAAACTCCTCAGAGCCTTATGCATTTTCATCAAGCATGTACCAACATCTGCTTCCCATCAATAGGCTGAAGTTCTGTAGTCAAAGAATTTTGAGAACTTCTGGGGATGGGTGACAACTTGAGTAACAAGCCTGTAACTTGGCCTCCATTTCTTAACTAATATACTATAAACTTAAAACCCAGAAGGGACTGCTGCTCCTTTGAGAACTGTTAGCTAGTGCTGTACAGCAAAATTCAAATCTATTTCTTTGCTTTCAGGATGCCTGACTGTGCCATATTACAGCAATGCCAGACTTCCCACTAGTAAAGGAATAGAATCCAGGGCTCCTTATTCATGATATTCCCTGAATAACCGGGAATGATAAATCCCACTGGCAAAGCACGTCATGACCCGTGCAGGGGACAAAATGCCAGTGGTAACTACTTAGTTCAAGTGTTGGAAGATTTGAGATGTGCACTTAACCTGGGCCCTACAGCACAACCTTTAATTACACAATCATGTTTTGCGTGGAAATACTGTACATGGAAAACGGTTGTTGGATGACAGAAGTCCCCTGGCTACAGGATTCTTGTCTCCTTTAGTGTACAGGTTGGAAATGCAGAGCCAGTGGGATGGGGAATTAGAGTAGGAAAAAATAAGGATAAACAGCACAACAAACTGCATGTCTGTGTGGCAGGAAAGCTGCTCATTACTCACGTCTCATCTTTTAGCTGTCCCAGATGGGACATGATTTGTTGATGTTAAATTTGAAGTCTGTGCAGATTTCCACAAAGACCAACAGGACCTGGCTGTACAGCACTATGTGCTACAGGCAATGTTAAAAATAGGTCTTCTGCACTTTGAATGGGGAAACTAATAACGTCCTTTTAAATTGCGCTAGCACAAGACCGGTCAAAAGTAAAGGTGGGCATAACACAAAGACGCAGGGAGCTGCTCCCAGATTAGACAGTAATCCTTCACAGTATTTCCATGTATGGCCTTTCTATCTGTACCTATGTACACAACTGTAAGGGTATGTAAGCAAAAATACAAACAGAAGACCTAACTTACTCTCTCGATAACTTGATCGGAATTTTAACATCAGAACTGTATTTTAAATCATCTTCACTGTTACTCAATTTATCCTCCTTCTCGCATGCTGTCTTATATTCTGAGAGTTGTTTTTGCTTTAGTATCTCAGAATCTTTCTAATGAACATTTTTGCAAGAGGCACAGTACTGTCATTTTAACCTGGCTGTGTGGTAGCTTGAGCGGATGGTCACAAATAAATAAGCAGTTCTTCTTACTTCAAAGAGACCCTTCCTTTGCTACCGTCTGTTCTCCAGAGGAATCACTGTAGGTTAACATCAGTTTTTAAATTCCATTTTCAAAAGCAAAACCATACAAAACCAGTAAGTTCTCCTCTGCAAAGTGTTAGATTATTTGAATAGCATTAACAATACACTGCTGTATATGAACAGCACCGATGTAATGACTCAAAAATCAGCTTAATGGGAAAAAAACCCCACCCCATAACCCTAAACCCCACCCCAAAACCAAACCAAACCCCACTTTCATGATATCTCCACTACAATTCAGAAATTTGAATTGTCAGGCTCATGGACAAAGTTTTAAATATGGGTGAAGTAAGTTTAAGGTAAACACATCGGACTGATCAAGTACAAACCTATTTAAAGATTTCTCCTGCTGAAGCACATGCTATTTTATTAAAATAAATACTCTCAACTGTTAAAATATTAGACCAGAGTAGGGAACAAGAGACTATTTTTACACAGATGTTACAGTAAGTTTGAATTCTTTCACAATATCAAAGAGAAAAATGATGGAAATAGGAGAAGTAGAACAAACCCCACTTGGAAAAAAACATGGTTAAAATGTCAATATTTAGCCATGGCCAAGACGAAACAAAAACTTGGAGAGAAAAATCAGATGAAGAAATTCAAAGAGCACTGCAAGATTAGATTTATTTTGAGAAGTCTCTGGTCATGATATAGAGCAGGGCTGCTGGTAACTTTTATTTAAATACCTCCCCTCTAAGCATTTTTCTCATTTTTTCCCCATTTTTATTCCTTGCTGCTTGTCTAAAACAGTACCTTGGCTTTGATTACAAAAATTCCTAGATGCCTAAAACCTTGTCTTTGGAACACAGCTGAAATTAAAATAACTTTTCCCAGCCACTTTGAATATTAACATCTTTAACCAATCCAGCTTTATGAGAATCCCATAAAAGGCCAGGATACTCCCCGTGCTGGAGAGCTGAAGTACGGAGGAGAAAGAACCATTTCTTCATAAAAGACAACAACCAGAAGACAGAGAAACAGCAACAGCCGAGATTCATGCAACCCTTAAAAAACATCTGTTGCCAAGAGATACGGTTTGCAGAAAAGAAACAGATGCACAATGTCTAAACAAGAGCAAAGCCTGAGCAATGGTGACAGAAGGCAAGTAAGAGGGGAAAAAAAGGTTAGAAAAAACACCCCAAACTCTCAAAATGGTTGAATTAGAAGTTAGTTAAACTGTAGAAGAGCTGACAAAAGGAATACCAATCAACAGTCTACAGACTTATTGCCCAGGTGTTGTTTCAAGCCCTTCTTATGTTCCTTTGGACTATGGAAGCTCATGTCAGGTTCTATGGGTTCTGTCCTCAAGACAGGAAGTTAATGCTGTTTCAGAGTAAATGAATAAACTTATTCTATGACATAAATGCAGGATTTCTGTCTTTAACCACACGCTGATCAGGCCAGACAGCATTAAGTTATCAGTACTGGTATACAGCGTCTTAGAAAACTATTTTCATACCTGGACCAAGCAGCGGGGACCGGTTCGGCTGGGCACTTGACTGGTGCGATGGCTGAGGTTCAACCATATTTGTGTTGATAATGGTGCTAGTGGTGGTGGTATTGGTTGTGGTACTGCTCTGAATTATAGGATTATTTCTATCCCACATGTTTACAGTCTTGTTGTTGTTGTAATTTGGGTCGCCCCAAGCTGAGGTACCATCATCGATTTCCATCTTGCGGCGAATGGACGGGGGAGATGGCTCTTCCCAGCCAGTTGCCTCACAGTTCTCTTTTTGTTTGGCTGGCACTGGCCCACCAACCCACCCTGACCCCGTCTGTTTTACAGAAGCAGCTCCTCCCCAGTTACTCACATTGTTGTCCTGGGGTTTATTAGCCCAATTTTGTTGGGGGTTTGGCTTTAAAGATTCCCCCCAACTTGTACCTGTATTAGCCTTGCTGTTTGTGCCATTTCCCCAACCACTGGTCCCAGACCTCGTGGAATCGTTCCAGCCAGACCCTGATCTATTGTCAGAATCCCATCCAGATCCATTCTTCTTCCCATCACCCAAGTGTCCAGGAACAGATGATGAATCTGTCCAATCTCCACCTCCTGAAGTCCAGCTTGGATTTGATTTCTGTCCATCTCCCCAGTTTTGAGATTTGGGTTTCTGAGGTTCACCCCAGGTAGGTGATTTGTCCTCCTGATTTGCGGTCCCACTCCAAGCGTGGCCGCTTTTGGCAGCAGCAGCATTAGTAACAGTAGTAGAGCTTGCTGACTCTCCCCACCCCCCTGGGCCATTTGGTGCTTTGTTGCTATTGTCTCCCCAACCTGTATTTGTTGGAACAGCTGCCGGTGGAGAGTTGACCCACCCAGATACTGAAGAGGTATTTGTACTGTTCATGATGGACCCATCGTTCTTCCCCCCTGAGTTTGAAGATTGAGTAGCTGCACAACCCCAGGCCTCTGTTCCATTGTCATTCTTTCGTTCAGACCTTGGGGACTCTTCAAATTCCCAGGCAGTGTTTTGCTTTACAGGGGTCTGTCCCCACCCCGTATTGGACAGGACCCTGGGGTCAAGGTCATTTCTTGGCAACTGAACTTGCCCTTGGTCTATCATCCCTTTGTCTCTCCTCCTGCCCTCTCCAGCCCCCTCCCTCCCGGTACTGCCTTCGTTTTGGCTGCCACCGCTGTCGTTACTCCCTTCGCTGGCTGTGGTGCCGGACGCTGCAGCTTTGGCCCAAGAGTTCATTTGTTCGTTGCCCGGCTGCATGGCAGGATTCGGACTGGTAACACTAGAGCTATCCCACCCTGTTGATCCTTTCCCATTGATGTCGCTATTGGAATGCTGGTTTGGGGGCTTGCCCCATTCACCGTTCACACCGTTACTGGTGTTGCGGTTGGGGTGGCCCCAAGCTCCAGAATGCATACTACCGACGCTGCCGGTGCCACCGCCCCTGCCCCACGCCAGTACCCCAGGACCAGAAGGGGGCCCCGAATCCCACGCGCTCGCTCCGTTTCCTTCCTTTTGCACAGCACTGCTGGATCCATTTTGTTTAGCACTTAATGCTGAGTTCACAGTGTCTCCATTCCCCTGACTGAACCCAGAATTGCTGTTTCCTGTGGCAGGATTACCTGGGGACATCCCCCACACTGAACTGCCCATTCCTTCACCACTGCCCCCGCTGACTTGAGAAACCGATGTTCCGTTAGCACCAGGAAGGCCTTGCAGGTGGGGCGGGATGATGGCCCCCATACCAACAGCCATCCCCCAGTTCGGCAGTCCATTTGTCTGCATTGCATTGATAGGGTTTGGTGAAGAGTTCATGGGGTTAGTGTTATTTGGTCCATCAGTGTTAAGGTTCTGAGGTTGTACGCTGAAAGACACATTCTGAGAAGTGGACGTTTGTGGTTCTGTGCTCTCTTGCGGCAGCAAGTTTCCCCAAGCACCCAAGGTGCCTGTTGGGTTCCCATTCTGGTTGCCCATGTTCTGACCTATGGCACTGACCGGACTGCAAATACTGGAAGGGTTGCCTGCTCCCACAGTTCCTTCATGTCCAAGTACAGGCCAGGCAGCTGGATTGGCATTAGGGTTAAGGTTAAGATTAATGCCAGCATTTGAGTTGGAAGCACCCCAGCAGTTCTGACTTCTACCATCTCCCATCATGTTGTCCATCTTTCCATCCCCACCGCTGGCAGAGCAGTGGGCTAGGCCAGAGCTGGAGCCCGCAGCCACCCCCCACACTCTGGCCGAGTTGCCGTTACCGTTTGCTCCACCAGCTCCAAGGGCACTCTGGTTAGAAGTGCTTTGGACGAGTGCTCCGTTGGCGCCATTATTGCCATTAGTTTTCTTTGTATGTCCAGTGAAGTTGCCTTGGGCACTCCCTGTAGCCATGCTACTGTTCTCTGAGCCACAGTTGGAGGCAGAGTCAGTGTCTGTAGTACATTCTGAGGCAGACTCAGTCTCGGCTCCGGTAATGGAAGGCCACGCTTCCTTGTCAGTCCTGTCTATTATCACTTTATCCCAGCTGCAGTTGCCTTCACTCCTGAAAGCGGGCTGCTGTCCCCAGTGGGAATTCTCATAATGGTCTCCCAATCCACTGTGGCTGAGATCTGAAAGGATCCAACAAGGTTAAAAATGAGTCCACTGTTCAAGCACTGCAAAAGCCCTCCATTAAGCACTATTTTACATTGCTAGTAACAACGTTGCTTTCTGCTAAAATTTAGAGTACATTCTCTAACATAATACAGTAATTTTCCTCACTACAATAAAGCATGATGCTCATATTTAGTTGTTTTTTCTTTTTAATCTGGCAAAACTCTGCATTAAAATAATAGAACAATTCCATTTTAGAACAGAGCAACAAAAGTGTTTTGTATCCCTTAGTATCCTAGTAAAAATAAGCAGCAGGCAATAAGGATAGCAATTACACTAATCTATGTGAAAAAGCAAACTTGGAAAAAACACAGAAGAGTATCTAGCAGACTCTTACCATTGATTTTGACTCAATTCTCATTCTTCAGAGAAACACAAAGAAAGAGCATCCGATAAAAAATGTAAAATGTCTGTCTGCCATTAGATATTACATACACACCCACATCACACTCAACACACTAAATTCATACTGCATTTAGGTTTTCAACCCTTCCTGTAAATACAGGAACAAAAATGGACAGTCACCTTCACTGCTCAGTGTCAATTATACATTTGAATACCACTTACAGAGAATTTGGGCATTTCTAAATAACAGGCAGTTTTGTCAAGAAACTTATCTCTTAAAGGACTTGCGTGTGGCTTAAACATTCTTTTGTACTTGCACATACAGCCTGATTTCGCCCCCAAACCAATGAAAATCAATGTTACAACATACAGGTACTCAGAAGACTGACTTTTCAGAGCACCTCCCACATCCTCAAACATAGATGTTAATCCAAAAAATTAAACAAAAGCTCCTGAGCATCTAATTGCTTGCTAGGGTACAAGGTAAAGCTGGAAGACACAACACTTCTCATGCTAAGAACTCAAGCTTAGGTAAAGTTTTTGCATTTACTTTCTATCTTGATTGCTCTCTACAAAACTTCTAGTACAGATTACTTCTTTTAGTTTCTTTTGATGGGAATTTTATAGCAAGTAATTCAGTCTGATCCTAGGGATACGTACTAGAGACCACCCGCAGAACAGCTCCTCTTAACTGCTTTTCAAAATAAGGAGAAAAGTGCATATACGTAAGTTAGAAATTTTGGATGTCTATTATTTTTACTTGCTGTGAATCTGCAGAAGCCTGACTTTTATTTTTTATGGTTTGAATAGGAAGAATATTTTGTGGGGAAGATGGATGCAACAAACCTCCCAAATAAGCTGTTAACAGTGGCTGCCTGATATGCATTTATTTAATTCACAAATATTTTGGTGTGATTAGCTCCTCTTAACTGCCTCCAATTAGAGGTGTTCTAATACTGCAAAGAAGAATTGTTCCAAGAATAAAAAAAGCTCTCTCTCTTTTTGACAAAGTCATTTTATTCATACATTTCACCTGTAGCTTTTCAAGAAAGGAGGGTGATTGCTCGGTTGCCTCCTGAAGATTTCTCAAAATGAAGAAAGAACACACTAAAACCAGGACATCTTTCCTCCCAGTCCCCCCCTTTTTCTTTTAAACAAACCAATTGACGCAAGAGTACAAACACTAAAGAAAGGAAGAGAAAATGGTGTTAGCTCATCCCCTGTCTTCTCATGATGCCAGGAAAAGCCAGGCATTTCACAGAAATAGCTAAATAATGGACGTTGTGTATGACAAATCCAAAACAGAACGTGGTAAGAGCCACTTGGATTTACCCGGCTTCTCTCCCCTACATGCAATGGCTAGAAAGGAAGAAAGCATCATCTTATTCCCAGATAAAGCTGACCGGATACATTACAGAGCTAAGGAAGAAGGTTGAAAATTTACCTGATAATCTAGGTTTGCTACACAGGTGTTAAATAGAGATCAGAATCCCAGATAAGACATGGAAGGGAAAAGGAAACCTGTGAAATGAGTTTAAAAGGGTCAACAGGGTCAGAAAAATGAGGCAAGCCGCGTTCGTAGCAGGGTAGGAATGAACAAAGGAAAAAAGCAGCAGCAGTCCAGGCCAGAAGATAAGAAGTTGAGGCAACCAAGGAATCAGGTAAGAGGAGTTACACGAGATTTTTTTCAACACTGTGGGTGGTGAGATTCAGCGCCACATATCAGACATGACAGAAAGATTTAAAAGTGGCTTAAATACATTGTTCCGATAAAAAGGTCTTGTCAAAGCCAAAACCTAAGCTACGTATGCAAGTGCCTGGGAGAACGGTGGTGCTGCCCAAGGCAAGTGAGAGTAGAAGATTTGTGAAGAAGGATCAAGACCACAGGGCAAGACATCTCAAACTCATAAAAACGGCACTAGGACCCAACAAGATGAAAAGAAAGGCAACTGCTTGTTTAATCATTTCTATTTCTTTCTCCTCTCCCCCAAAGATGATGGTTAAAGCAATGCTTAAGTCTGAGAGAACTTAGAAGACAGAAAGATGGGCAAGAACTTTGCATAGTGTGCAAATAGTTACTGGAACAATTGGTTCTACCACCAAAGGCTGCTGCTATGAAACTTGTAAGAAATTGTACAGATAAAACAAATAGAATGTAAAAAAAAAAAATTCATAACATGAACAGAAAACAGCAAAAACTATGACTTTGCTGCTGGACAAACATAACAGAGTTTGAGCGCAGAACTGCTCCTGAAGAGAAGACTTTTCATATTCTTGTCTCTAGAAGCAAATAACCAAAATACATTTTTCCATTTTCAAAAGGATTTCATTCCTATAAATTAAATAACTAGTAGCACAATCCTGATTAATCCATAAGGACTTTAAACATTTGAGAAAAATGATGAAAGCAAAATATTTTATATGATTAAATCTAGATAATTTTTTGTTAGTTTGAGGGGGTTTTTTGAACACATAGATTTCCTCCAACTTTCTAGGAAACCAACTCTTCATAGAAATTGTGAATATTTTCTTTTATTTTTAAAGATGTTAAGATTGAAATGGGAAACCCATTTTAAAAATTCAAGAATCAGTTCTTCTTTCTTTAGGCAAAGATCAGAAATAAAAGCACCGCAGCCCACCAAAAGCATTTCTGTCCTTCCTCTGTGAACTGAGCAAAGATTTTGAACAAAGTATTAGGAACAGGACCCCCAGGTATTTTATGTTACCAAATCCTAGGGTTGGTGCACTGCAAAGAGAAAGTCATTTTTAAATTAATACCTTGTGTTTGAAAATCTTAATAGTGCATCTTTTATAAAATATGATTCCTTTATTAACAATGTTTCTTCAGCAATCGGGCCAAGAATAACAGCTCAAATTTGTTTTAAACATAACTTCTGTCAAATTCCCATCATAGATGTTAACTCAAAAATGCATCACTTCAATCTGTGTTACCAATAAACATGAGGGTTTGGTTTGGTTTTCAAATAATATCCATAATGGCACGGGAGGAGCTTGCTGGTGTTTATCTTACTTTACCCAACATGCTTTACCCACTTCAATTTAGTACTTCTTAAAAACAGAAAACATTTTTGGCTGTGTTTGATAATGAATATGAATAATTAGTTGCAAAAATCAGTTTAATGTTTACATAGATTACAAATCTAAGGTACGAGTAGAGTGAAATGGGAGAAGCTGTTGCATGCATTTCTTAGAAAAGCAAAATACTTTGCCTGCACGAGCAGTTCACCCAAAATCTCAATCCTCCTCTGAGAATTTTATTTACAGTAATATTTTTTTTCATTTTTACTCACTTGAGTTAAAAGTAACTGTATCTCCATAACGCATCCTGAACTATAATATAACATTCAACTGATTTAGGAACCGAAGCCTGGAGAGGGTGCAAAATGGCAAACTTGGAATAAACTTTTAATGAGAACCACATTATTAACAAGGTTTGCTCATCCAATTTTCAAGCAAATCTAATAGTGACTCCCTCTCTTGTTTCTAGCTTTATTTTTCAATTCGTGTTAGTCGGCAGAACAACAACCAGATTCATTGGCTCATCCTGCCCTGCCCAAAGGACAGGTTACAGATGACAATGTTCTTCGCTTTAACACGCAGAAGAGAAAAACCCCAAAGGCCGATGACAGCCCCACTGGGGATTTTACCTGTCACACAAAGGTTAGTGATTCTGAGTAGGAAGTCAGGAAAAATGGCAAATTGCTTTCTCCCTTCCCCCCCTGCCCCCCCCCCCCCCCCAAGAAACAATTTTCAATTCAACATGAATAGATCTTTAAAAGACTATACATGATTTTTTCTAAATCTGAATTAAATAGGAATTGCCATAAACATTTTAAGTGCTAAATCAAATGTAGCCTCATTTCATAAAAGAAAAAGATGACACAAGATTCTGTTCTGAAGAACAAAATATAATAAAGTAGAAAATCTGGGAACTTTAGTGTTGATATTTCAGGTTTCCTGCTACATCCAGCTCTATGTTTACCCTGCCTAAAGCCAAGGATAAATTTGAAAACTGTCATCTACGAAGCTGACTTACAACAAGTCTCACAGATGTCAGGGAGCTGAAATCCTGAATAGCGTACGTAATGCGCAACCACAGAAAAGGGATGGAAGCATTGAATAAAGCAGCTTTATTTATTTTAAAACTAACCCATAGTTAAGTACACAAGTGGGAAAGCCTGTTCTCCTCTTGTAATTTGCTGCACTACGACATTAAAATGTAGTTCCTTTCCCCTGATGCTGAAAGCTTTTAAACGCATTAAGAAAACAAGCAAAAACAAACAACGCTTTTCATTATTAGTAGAGATTCCACTAAACGCCACTTCTCCAAAACAAAAGCAGCAGCAGCAAACACTGAATAATCGCATTTTTTTCCTGCTCGGTGCAACATATCTTTAGCAAAAGCAGCTCCCTGCGAAGACGCCATTTTATCAAACCTGAAACGCAGCCAAAAGCCGAGGACGCGGCGCTGCTGAAATGTTATGTAATAAATTGATTTAACAGGCGCAGATGCTATTTTCTCAGGGTTAGGGTTTCTCTTTTTTCTTTTTCTTTTTTTTTTGCCTTTTTGGCTCTAAAAAAAAGGGCTGACGGGTAATAAAATACCTGAAGAAAGGAGCCGCCCAACCATCCTAGGAGACGCTACATTGTGTGCAGAGCTGTTTCTGCTCCTGCATCTACGCTCGCCGGGGCTCTCGGCTTCAATATGTCGGCTGGGTACAGCGTGAGCCTCATCCTGTAGAGCTGCCAAGAAAATCTCTCGCCGCAAGCGTGCGCCCGGACGACCTGCGAGCTCGGCCGGGCCTCGGCGGTGCTGGCGATGGAAACACAGCCCTCCTCCCCCTTCCCCTGGCGCCGCGACTCGAGGTGAAGGTATCGACACAGGGGGATTTTTAAGCTTTGATTATCTAATTGCAGCTGACACTAAACCGGATCTTCCTTCCTCTTTAAATTCTTTCAACTGTCACAAAACATTTTCACTTCAGGACCCAGCTACAATTAGCACCAGCGCTGCTTTTGAAAGTCAGCCAAGACGAGAGGCGGGCGATGCCGACCGCCTGCCCGGGCAGCAGCTCCTGCCTCCTCCTGCCTCCTCCAGCCACCAGCTCCTGCCTGCAGCTCCTACCTACCCCAGCTCCTTCCTCCTCCTGCCCGCCCCGGCAGCAGCTCCTGCCCCCTCCTGCGTGTCCCACCAACAGCTCCTGCCCCCTCCTGCCCGCCCCGGCAGCAGCTCCCGCCATGGGGCCAGCAGCAGCCCCAAGTCCCAGCTGTATATTGGGGCGCTGCCAAGCCCTTAATGACTTCCCTGCCTCTATCTAACAAAGATCTCAGTGGCAAACACGAGAGCGCATTCATCAAAGGCGCTGGTGTTTACCAGCGCAGAGAACGAGCGCCCCAGAGAACCCAGCGCGGATCAGGGAGGTTCTGCCTCCTGCGGAAGGGACCAACCATCTCTGAACACCCGCAGGCACTGGGTCCATTTAAGACACATCAACACACAGAGTGTGAACAGAACAGGGAGGGGGCAGCTTAATGTTTTCAGCACCTAAATATTATCACAAATTCGTGAACCTTTATGCATAGAAACAAATCTCCAAGGATAATTTACGCACAAACTTCCAGTATGTCTAATACACGCCTTTACAATTATATTTCCTTCTCACCTCCTTACTCTTCCTCCTCCTCCTATCTGCCCCAAATACATATTAATTACACAATAATTGAGCACATTTTAAATTTGCTGTTTCAATTCTTGCCAGGTGTGTTGATTTGAGCAGTTTCACCCTTCTGCACTGGCTCGCACACCAACTGATGTCCCTTTAAAGGTCTGGCTGCGTTCTCAGAATTGCTGCCACTTTGCGACCAGAGCACAATCGCTGCTGCTATTCTTGGCTCAAGAACCGCTCCACTAAAGTACTCCCCAAAATAGTCGGTTTCCTTCTGAAGACATTTATTCTCCGTTTCTTTGCAGTAGCCTCTGAATACTGCATGGGTTTAACCTCATGATGAATGAAAATCAAATCTGCCCGGGTATGCTTCCATTCAGAAAACTATTTCAAATGCAACCTCAAACTAAGCTTGAGAATCAATTTTGCAATATCTTTAAAGTGAAGATATTGTTGTGGTTTATTACATTCCTTTAATACCAGCTATACACGATTGAAATTCTCATTTAGTTAAAATGGTATGTCAAAACTAGAAGAGAACGTAAGATAAGTGCCCGTGTTCCTTGTGTTTTTCTCACTAATAAACATAAACTTCCTGTAACCAACTTCAATTTAGGGAGACAGGTGCTTATAAAGGGCACCAAACCAAGGGGACACGTTTTCGGGTGAGGGGTACGTAGGAAGGCAACACAGAACCCCATGGAAGAGTGCCCTAACTCATTGCAGCCTTAGTTCCAAGTCAATCGTTAGTTTACAGATGAAGGGAAAAGGCATGGAAAGTATTCCTGATGCCATCTATCAATGGTTCTCCCTCTTGAACTTCAGGCCAGTTCCTTTACTACTGATGGACTTCAAAAAGTATTCTCTTTTTCTTCTTTGGGTTCTTCTCTAATAGCAAGAAACTTCTTTGTTGTTTATTTATTTCTTGTAGTATCATTCCCGAGTTGTATAAATTCAGCTTTCTGATGATTTCCACATGTTACTCCTCTTCTGCGTTTCCCAAGGATGAAATTCTTATTTCCCAGTCATTTTGACCTTACTTAGTTGCTTTCTACCTTTTACTTCTCTACTGTTAAGAGACAGATCCTGCTGCTTGGTCTCTTCACAGGTTTTGTCAGGGAACTGCCATCTGCACATTTTAACAACTTGCCAGACTCTTTGTCTCCTGAGCGTGTTTCCCCTGACACTCGGGCAGATCACGTACCTGGCTCTCAGTAGAGCAGAGCCATCTGCCATGAAGCCAGAGGCAGGACCCAGATCTACTGATTCCAGAGCAAAAGCGGTGGCCTTTTGAGTCACGATGTTTTTGCAGAGCCCCACTCTTTGGAAGTGAGGCAGCAAAACTATAAAGGCATCTCAGCTAGTTATCCTTTTACAGTTTCCTATTTCTTCTTCTCCCGGTGAAAAATTCTAATCACTGTCGAATAGATTTGAAGCAGCAGATTTATTTTTCACGCTCTGCTGCCTGATGTCAGATAACATACACAATATGGAAAAATTCATTCCAAAGATTAGTTTACTGATGAGTTTTTACCATCATTTTTCATTCATAATGCCCGTATTTGTGCTACACAGCAGTTGCTACTTCTCCATCTATATTCCAAACATTATATGGAATTTTTTTAAATTTACATGGGAGACAAAACCTTTTACTGGCCGAGACTCACTTCTCACAGGCTTTCCCATTACTGCATTTCAGAAGATGTTCATCCCTCAGGAGTAG
Source organism: Numenius arquata (assembly GCF_964106895.1). Lineage (NCBI taxonomy): Eukaryota > Metazoa > Chordata > Aves > Charadriiformes > Scolopacidae > Numenius > Numenius arquata. Next base: position 8,884,159 of record NC_133592.1, read on the forward strand.
ACCCAGACAGTACCTATTGGCTAGATCCCATCTCCATTTTAACTGCTACATTTTCATCCTTCTACAATGTGGGGTTTTTTAAACTTCCTTTTGTCTAAACATATACCTGTCACTTTGGTAACACTCATGCAACCCCTGGTGGTACCCAAACATCCCTTTACAACACTAATTTGATGAATCTACGGGCAAAAGATGTAATCAAAACAAATTTGATCCCACTAGTAGGAAAACTTTCCATAGCCACTTTGGAGAACTGTTGTGTATGAGTGATGAGCTGTACAGAGAACTGCTCTGCAAATAACGGACACCACCTGGTCAAGTGATGTAAGAACTGAAAACTGTTAGAGGTTTTTTTGCAGATAAGCATTATGTGTTTGCTATATACGGTTATCTTCTACAAAATAATAGAAATAGTCAACTCTTGTCTTTACAAAGAAATTTCACCATGCTAGTTCCTTCATTCAAGATCAACAGCCACGATACAAAAATGAACATCTTCCTAGTATTACGAAGCACACTTTTTAAAAAGTGTATTTGCTATAGAAAGTGTGAAATTATATACAGTGTGCAAATGAAGTGAATAAATATACTACCTAATCCTTCATTTCTACTGTATAGCATTTAGTGTTTTAACTACTACATATGGAAAACACTGCCTACAGAAGATCCAGAATAAATCAATTTCTAAAAGTTTCTGGTTTGAGTTCTGTAACTTTCCAACTAAAAGCAAAATCACAGTAATGTTTTGCCAGCAAAGATATTCTGCCTCATGGAATTACAGAATATGGGCCCAAAGAGATGAAGTTTGGCAAATAATTTCCATAAAGGCAGTTTTCACATGCGCTTTATTTGTCAAAAATGGGCCTGTTTGCCATGCCTCCAGGAAATCCAGCTAACTTACTTCAAACTTTTGAAATGAGACTTTATTCACATGCTACAGAACTACTTTTGCATATCTATGCCTTTCCTACAGTCATCCTTAAGTACAATAAGCTAAACTGGGCAATTGTTCAAACCTGCATTTAGCATGAAGGTCACTACTACTTTGCTAGGTCTCGTGGAACAACTGTATGTCAAAGCTTATCTGTGTTTTCCAACTGTATTGACTGGGTTTAGAAAAAATATTATCTCTCCCTAAAACTTTTCTCCAGATTTGACTTTACAACCATATAAAATTGCCTCATTAAAAGGAACTCTATAGTAACCCACAACTGAAGGATCAGATGGTTGAAACGAGTGTTGTCAGACACAATGTTAACAGGAAACAAAGTTAATACAGACAGATTTAGAAGGAGAGCTAACCTGCCACACAATGGCACTCAGCAACTTCCAACTGCTCACAACGCTTACTTCAACATGCCCATACCATGCCACAAGCATGACTATGCAAACTGCAGCTAAAGAAATCTTGAAATATTAAATAAAGCTTCCAGCTTCATAGAAAAGAAAAGTTCAGCACAGAATCTGGCATCAGCCCACAGTAGGAAAATAAATCTCTGTAACTGCTGTGAAATTCTCACTTCCCAGAAAACAACAGATAAAACAAATGAAAAGCGTAACACTTCAGTTTCCACAACGCTTGTGTCTTCTCCCATTTTGACTGCTGCATGAATTACTTGCTTTCATTTTTTTTTAGACTTTGGAAACATATGTTACGGATCCATTCCACAAAATACCCTACTCGCCAATACAAAAGAAGTGCAGAAGTTTCCTCGTGACTCCTGCAGGACATGGTACATTTCTTTGGAGTTGATGGATGTTGGTTTCGTGTTGCTGAATTGCAGAAAAGTGAAAGGCATCTTCAAAAAAACCTGATTACTTCTTTTGATCTTTGTTCTTATAATCATCAAACACACAGCAGTTGCCTGGAGACTCCTATACAAACTTCGTAATTTGTAAAGAAACAAAGAAGGATATATTACTTGTTATTTTTAATCTCCCATGGTAGTTTCCAGAAATTACCTTGACTCTTTTAGATCACATGGCAAAAGGATCAGTCCCTTAATGCCTCACACTTTAATGAGGGAGTTAACTATTCACCACATTTATTGGAGTTAGTTGACAAAGTGGGGAGGGAAAACATAAAAAGCTCCATCTTTTAAGTAAAAATAACAAACTAGACTAGATGTTAGAATACTGCTCATAAACTACAGGTACAGCTTTCCTCCAGTGTAATCCTGAAAAGGATTAGAGAGGGGCCACGTCAAGAACAAGCTCTGTAGCTGAAAAGTTCCAGACAAATAGCTATTTTACAGAAACTGCTATAAAGTACTACAGAAGATAGTTTCGTAACAGTTAACTATCAATAAGAGACTGTTTTCAGGGGACAAGATTTCTAAAATATTCTAAGCAATTTGAAATGTTTTCGTTTCTTCTCTTAACAGTTTGTCTAGTTAGTGTTTTATAATTACCTTAAGAGAGAAACAAAAAATCACTACTCTCATCCACTTCACTGATATTTCCAGATGATAAACCTGACAAAGAACATATTAGTGGTCATTAATTCCCACTTCCCTTACACTGGCAGAACAGCCTTTTCAATTCATGACATTGCAGTTAGAGTTTTGAGAAGTGTTTTGGAGAGGCCAAGGCAGTAGATAACACAGACTGCTGATAAGAGTATAAAGAAATAAAACAGTGTGATTTTTACACTGAAGAGGCTGGCAATGCCTCTCTAACAGCCTTCCTTGTATTCAGGTAGTTATAAATAGGGCCTGGAAGGAACGTGGTTGCATAATTTCAAGTTAACGATGAAGGAATATGAACCTATAAAAAGAAAAGCTAGAGACATGAATTTACATTAGGCATCTTCTGGATACAAGATGCTAGTTTACGATGATCCCGGCTCCTTGATTAATACCAGGTCATCCATCAAAAGAAGGTTACTATTGCTCATCACGAGTCTAAAGAAGCTACGTATGGAGATTCGCTTGGGCAGAAGCCAGCACAGATCTGACAAGCTCTGGTTGGGGAAGAGCTCACCAGAGAGGGAGAGAGCCCCAAGCACTGGTGTGTCACTGGCTGCCTCTAGACTTTAAGACACCTAATAATGTTCGTGAAGTGATCACTCTTCTACAACGCAAGTGCTGTTCAGACAGATAAAATCCCTGTTTAACGTGGATCAGCTACATATGATTATCTGCTGAACAACTTTGATTATTTTGTTCCTTCCCTTCACTTCCCCAGATAACTTTTATTTGCAAAGATTCTAGTATATTAAATACCGGTGAAACAGAAACGGACATTTACAGGAATACAGTTCCTGCTGATGATAAAAGGAGGAAAGCAAAAAGTTTCCTTCTGACAATGTATCGCTCAGTCAGGATCCTCTTTTTTTAAATTGTTTGTTTTTATATTCACAAAATTATGACCTAGTTTGAATTAAATTCCATGGAAATTTCATAACTTAAGTGCTGGAGTTTTCAGGATATTGAATCCCAACAAGGCTACTAGTTACTCAAATCCTAACAGCTGAGATGAAAACGCTTTGGCCTTCCTTGAATACTCTTCTTATTTCCTTCCTCTTTATTCTCATCAAGGTAAAGACAAAGCCAGGACGAGAGAACGAGTAAGACCATCAACATATGTATTTCACAGCCACAACGATCTCGCAGGGCTGAGATATGCCCTATCCCCCCTCGGCCTCACAGAGTGGCCAGGCACACAGCCGTCCTGGTTAGAAAATGAGCTAGACAGAATTATTTTTTTTCCTCCTGTAACTGTTTGTAGTTAGCAAATGAACTGATGCTCCACCTGCTGGAAAGAGAACTAACTGAGCTCTAACACTCAGCATGTTCTTTCTATGCATTTCTTAAATGCAACCATTTAAGTCCCAAAACACAACCTCCTACTGTCAGAAGACAAAAAAGCAGCCAAGGATTTATTTACCTTGTCTAAGATTCTCTTCCCTGCCCCAAGAACTGTGCACAGATTTTCAGGTGCCTTTAAAAGCTTTTTTTTTTGACTTTACCTAAACAACAACCTGACAATTGTGGCTCCGTGCACTAATTGCTTTCAAGTAATACTTTTGCTAAGAATTTGATATGGGTTAACTTGTTTTGTGCAATATGGAATATAATATGGAGCGGAAAAGCTGCTGCACCCCTCCTCCCATCTGTACTAGCTTTTACTGTATTCTGAACTTTCCCAGCAGTGACAGTAAAAAAGCAAACTAATTCAACAGCGTAAAACATCTGCTGATAGTTGCCAGGCTGACAAACTACAGAAACAAGTGCTTATTTTATGCAGCAAGTTAAAATAAGAATCAGGAAAAGAAGTCTGAACCCTCAAGGTACAAATGCATCTGGCAAGATCAAAGTCAGACAGCTCATACTCTGCTCTTACAAGCTGAGTTCTTTTATGGATTATGTTATGATTTACAGTGGACTTTGTTTCATGATTTACAGTATGTTTCTGAAAGACTAAACAAAGATGTTTCAGATAAGTCTACAATGATGCTTGGAAGAAATCTGACACTGACCCTCAGCCAGCCTGAGCCACTTGAGTTGGTCAATCTGTCTCTACCATATAAATATAAATAATTAATAGATTTCCGAAAATAAAAAATATCTCTCTATATATATATTTACACATTTATATATAAAAATATATCTAACACAGAACATTAATCTGACAATTAACAAACACCTCCAAAACAAAAAGAAGCCATAAATGGCAGCCTCCATCCCTGCTGAACTGGGATTTGCAAAGCTGAGAATGCCACTCACAACTGGGAACTGGTTATTTTCCATCTCACCAAAGCCAAATACTCAAGAATAAAGAGGCAGAACCTCCTCCCCTCCCTAAAAAAACAACATTTTAAGTAAATAAGCAATTGTCTTATTTTGCCTTTTCAGATTTGTGTTTCTGGGGAGTAGCTGAGTAATATTTTCAAATGCATCTTGATAGCCATAAAAGCTGTAATTTCTGGGAGAGATGATTTTCTTATCTAACTAAAACTTCTAAGGACAACACCAAATAATGTTCTCTGCTGGAGTTCAGTATTGCAGCAGCAAGTACAGCAAAAATAGTGAAAGATTCACTAATGCCCAAAGGGAAAAACTGCAGACAGTTCAGATTCAGCTGTGATGTCTGACAGTACGAGTGATAATGAGCAGCACTTGAGATCATACAGAAATTACAAATATTCAAGATATCAAATCCTCCCTTGTGTCTTAGTCCAGATAACTTTCTCTAAGCCATAGATAACCGTACCATAGAACACTCCCTGCTTTGCCCAACATGACATAGACACACAGCAGCGATGAAAAAGGATATTTATACCAATTACTGACTAAGCTCATCTCCACTGTAAAAATAAAAGTTACATGATCTTTAGCACAGGAAGGCAATTAAGAGGAGAGCTGCTTATTTTCTCAGCAGCAGCTTTCGGAAATAAAGGTAGCCGAGAGACTTACTCCTCAATACGCTATTCCAGTAGCCAAATGAAGGTCGGTGTGTCTATCTGCAAAGGATGGAATGAAGTAGTAGAAAGGCCTAAGATGTCAAACTACTTTTCCAAAATATTATTTTGCTAGTATTAATGTAACAAGTGAGAGCAGAAGCAAATAAAGGCATAGAAGTGTCACAACACAAGCAAAGTTCCTATTTTCGATTTACATACACATGCAAAACTCTCTTTAAAGAATATAAAAATTGCCAAAATGACGGTCAAAAACTTGAAAATACTCAAATTAACAATTCGTCTGTGAGAATGATCACTAAAGAAACATCTAAATGTCCCAAAGATCATCTATTATAACTATCAAAGAAACCGAAAAAAAAAATGGAGAAAGACCCCCACAGGTCTGAGATCTGAATAAATAAGAAAACCTTTTAGAACTGGATCCAAGAAATGACATAATATACTGTGTAAGAAAAAGAGCAACAGCACACACTTCACTTTAAATCCTGTTATTTAAGACAATTCTTAACATTCCTTAAGTTTTGGCAACACCCATGCTAATGGTGGAGGGCAGAACTACATAAAAGAACCAGTCGACACCCCACTGGGTTTCACTTCTTACCGGTTTGGGTCTTACTGGGATGATGCTGTCCACCTGCTCCTTGCTGCGGAGGAGGACTGGCCCCTGCTTGTCCAGTACCTTGGGCTGGGCTGGTGCCGGTCAGAGTCCCAGTAGGCAGTGGCTGACCCCGCTTTAGGAGCTGCTTCTGTTCTTGCTGGCGGAAGCGTGGAGGCACCTCGCGAGGCAGGTAGCGGGACGCGGCTGGCTGCTGCCCGTTAGCAGACGCACGCTTGCCATTGCTGCTGTTGGTAATAGTGCTGGTGGAAGTACTGGTACCGGTACCGGCAGGTTGGGGCTGGCTTAAACTGGTCTTAATAGGTTCTGGCACTATAATAAAAACAACAAAAAAAGATTGCTTTAGTATCAGAAGAGTTGTGTTTGGGTTTTTTTTCTTTTTTCTGGAACTGAGCAAAAGAATAATGTTTTTCTCTCTCTCAAACAACAGTTGGCAAAACACAGACTATAAAATACACAAAATATATTCTAAATGGAAAACTGTTATGACCAGAACTCAGAGCTAGTTTACTATGTATGTAGCCTCCTGAAACATTTTGTATAACAGAAATCTATGTCTAAAACCACTGATTTTGTACAGCTGTAAGATTTAGGTGCCAGAATACAGCTGATAAAGGCTTTTGTGTGAGCCTACAGCCTGTTTTTCACTCTGCTGCCTCCTGGCCGCATCTCACCCGCTTCCCACGTCCCGGGCTGCAGCGGGAGCCAGCACCACACAACTGAGAAATTGTTTACTATAAATATCTGGTACCCACTGCAGGAGGAGAGGAGAGGGCATACAGGCTGAAGGCCGAACAATCCGTATATACACAACCAAGTTCATGGCTATACTCAACCGGCTCCCATACACACACACACACGTGTACGTGTCTGGGGTTTTATGCTAAATATGATTTAGGGAAGTCCAACACTAAGAAGAAAAACATTGATTTCCTATCAACTCTACAACACAGCAAGCGAAAAAACTTCCCAGGTTTTTTCACTTCCAGCTTTTCTAAGACATCCTGCATTCTTCTCAAAACAAGATGTCTGAGAACATTTACCCTAAAACAGTAAATAAAAGCCCAATACATAAAAGACTAGCTAGAAAAAAAATGCTGTTATGCTCAAATAATGTGCAGGGAAAAAAATTATTAAATAAGAAATAGTAGCACAGAGTAACTTTTTTTTTTTAACTGGAAGAGTTATTAGGACACAGAAAGTAGCATGCTGTGAAATCTGAATTACAGAAAATTAACTCGATTGAAAAGGAGTGTGTATTCGAGGGGCGAAGTTTCCAGATAATTAAAAGCTGCTCTGTTTTTCAGAGAAGGGTACTAACTCCCCAGTATACGCAGAGCAGTACCAAACCAGTCAACCAGTTCCCACTAGGACAAAAAGAAAACCTCAGCGTATCTCACCTTCTCTCTGATTTAATAAATGTATTGAACCAGTCTGTAGGATAGGCTGAAGACATAAATTTGTGACTAAAGTTTACATTGCAGAAAAATAAATTTTTACGATTATTTGTACATCAGTATTTCCACACAAGAGTAACACAAGCTCTTCTTGAATCTTTCAAGTCTATAAACCTTTAAACATATTCAGTAGTGTCTCGACTATTCCTTTTCCATAGTTTTAGCCTCTTCTTTAAAACCAGGACAAAATACAATGCCCTACTACTGGAATTAAAACAGCATTAAGTTTTAAAAAGAAGGGTAAATTCTGGTTATTCTCTGCTTAGGGGAAATGCATTGCCTGTTACAGTACTTGAACCTTCTACCCCTGACTGTAACAAATCTCCCATATGGTTTAAAACAGAAGGGAGGAGAAGAGAGAGAAGATGTGACAACTTAGTATTGAACAGAATGTTCATTACAGTAAATGACTGCACCCATCTAGAGCACCCACCACCTTTCTATTCAGTTTGGGATGCGAGATTGCTAATATTAACATCAAATCCCGCTGCCTATAGCCATGAAAGAATAAATTTTCAGGCTTCTAATGATCCCCCAAAAAACAAGTTAAAACACCTGATCTTATTCAGCACTCACACAAAGCTTTTGTTTTCTTGGAGTCTTTACCTAAACCTTTGTGTGAAGCATTTCAGGACACCCCAGTCTCCTCCATGAGCACTCCAGCCATACACTGGATGTGCCCCACACTAACCTTGCCCGAAACAGGCAAGCCAGACCCATGCTGGTCTGTAGTGGGCTTCACTACCACAGCTTGGCACGGAGAGGTCAGCAGTGCCGGGGCTCTTCGGGAACGAGGGAGTCGGGATGGGGGTACTGGCAGCAGAGCGGCACGGAGCCGGCCGGGGACAGCAGTGCCTGGTGGGGAACCGCACTGGTTTGCTCAGTGCACTTGGCAGCCTCTGCCAGAGCTGCCCAGAAGAAAGAAACCCTTTGGGCTTCCCAGACGCACAGAACCCAGTGTTCCTCAAGCTCATCACAAACATAGAATCATAGAATGGTTTGGGTTGGAAGGGACCTTTAAAGACCATCCAGTTCCAACCCCCCTGCCCTGGGCAGGGACACCTCCCACCAGACCAGGTTGCTCAAAGCCCCATCCAGCCCAGCCTTGAACCCCTCCAGGGATGGGGCAGCCACAGCTTCTCTGGAAAATCCAAGCATGTCCAACAAGTACAAAATTCCCTCTCCTGTCGTTATACCTACGCAACAGACCAAGCGCTTGCCCTCTCTCCAGGCTCCGGCACACCTGGAAAACTGACCAACTTCCCCAGCAGAAATGGTGACCAGGCACCAAGGTAGTGTCGAGGCTGGTTTCAAAGCAAGCAGGGACGAGTGGAAATACACCAAATTTGACAGCAACCATCACTTTGCTCCCCCAACACTTTGATTTTGGAAGCCTAAACAATTTCTGTGCTTATTTCTATAACAAAAAAACAAAAAAAAAAAACAAAAAAACAAACTTTGAATATCACAAAAGTACCAGTAACACCTGAAAGCAGAAAATAACCAAAACCTTCTTTGCCTTTTCAAGATACACCACCAGCTTTGGAAATGAACGGTTTATCCTAACTCTGACAATTAAAAAAGTAGATGAAAAATGTCACGAAATGTAGAATAATAATTTCAAGTATCAAATTTGCATATTCAACATGTATGTGAAAACTGTGTTGTTTCCACAATATAAATAAATCTTTCACCTGCAAGTTACAAAATATTACTTATTTTGAATTAAGTCCTGTTGACTTTACCATTTCACCTGGCCTTTAACAAAACTGCAGTATGACCTATGGATTAAGCTGCTCCTGTCACTGAACAGCAGTCCCTCCGCAGACGAGTCTCTCCGGAGAGCCTGCCACGGGGGAAGGCACAACTTCTGCGGGTCACTGCCACCACCACCTCATCTGGCAGGTACCAAATCTGCTGGGAAAACACAGGCTCAGGCTCCCACCACCCACCATCCCGGCTTTGGGAGACTGCACCATCCGAGACGTGTGTATGTGCGTATCTGAGTGCCTGTTGTCCAAACTTGAAATGGTATCAAAACCCAATTCCTGCTTACTTTTGCCTGCTTTGACAAAATGAAAGGATAATTATTTTAGTATCATACTTCATGTTTTGGAACAAAGTGTATATTTGTATTTCATTTGGGAGATGGAGAGCAGAAAATGGAAAATTAGAGATTTTGCAGTACTTAATTTACTACTACTATTACTACTCATACTATTATTACAGAGACGTAAGCATTTACCAACACTGAAGTTTCAAGTACTCAGTACTTGCACAAAGGATGAAGCTGTATGAGATCTGCCCATGGCCACAAGATTGAGGAAGAGCACTCACCGCAACATAGTCTGACCCTACCAAAAATACTAAACCATTTCAGCCAGGAAGCTTCCCCAGCTGGGATACAGACGATAGAGACTAGCCACACAAGCCCTGGGCCAGCAGATGGGAGGGAAGAGGAGGGAAGCGGCTGGGCAGAGGCAGCGGGTGGGGACGAGGACTGCTCCCCCCATCACTGCCTTCCCATGTGTCACCCAGCCGGCTCAGCCCTGGCCACCGAACCACTGACTTAACTCCAAGGTCTTGATCAGCTGGGAAAAAAGGCTGGAAGGGCCAATCACATGGCAAAGCAAGAAAATAGAGCCTGCCTTCGATCTGCTTATTCTTTAAAGTAAGAAACGATTTTTTCCATGGAATTAAAAAAGGGCACAAGAGCATTAGAACCACGAACTGGCACAATGCCAGCAGAGTCGCTATTTGTCTGGCCTTGAGATTTTCTTAAGGAACATTAATTCATTTGAAACATATTTCAGAGAGCAAGGCAGGCAGCTTTTTAAAAAAAGCATTCCATCCTCAGTCCTGTACATATATAAATCACAGCCGATACTTACAAATAGGTGCGCGTATATACAAACCATCGCTAATGCAAGTCATAGAATACACGACACTTCTTGCTTTAATGTAAATTAACAAAGCTGTTTCATCACAAAGGTATGGCCAGAAAAACCCAGTTTCAGTGTTAGAAACAATGTTTCCCTTTGCATATCTGAATCACAGATGAGAGAAAAGAACAAAGAAAATCAAAATATCAGGAACATTGTACTTCAGAAAAAATATTTCTGCGTATTAATATTATTGGTTTTTTCCTCTAATCAACACAGCAAGGTGTGTTTTATTTTGTACATCAAAATCTCTTTAAGGCCAGTTAAATGGAAGTTCTTGCAAGAATACTGTGTATACAAATCATGGTAGCTATAAAATAACCGTTTAATTACACCATTGAGAGGAAATAAAGCAAAAAGAGTCAACTACATCATAGGAATGGGCTCAGTTCCCAAATTCCAGCTTCATATCAGGCTAGAATTTAGACTTCAAATTTGGACTTCAAATACAGCAATAATATTTCGTTAATATATGTTACAAAGACAATACGACTGTATTCTTTGAAAAAGCTCAACACCTATTTATTAAAGTCATCTTCAACAATGTTTAAGCAGCAATTTTCATTTGATATGCACCGTGAGAAACACCTACCCTTCAAAGTGTCTACATTAGATTTCCTAATTATTAATTGTCATACGTTATTTGCTCTAAGAGCTTCTTTCTAACCCACGTAGACATTCTCCTTTCCTACGAGGGATGTATTTTGAGACGCTGGCTATCCCTCACAGAACACACAATGTACAAAGACACCATATTTTAGCCAAGTGCTGGCTAAAAGCGAAGCAGACGGCAGGCTCTGCCCGGAGCCAGCGGTGCCTGTGGGAACACGGGTGCTCTGGGCACTATACGTTTAATCAGCCCCAAGGGCCAAGATGCCCATCTATAGAGACCCTGCCGGTCCCCCAAGGAGCAGCTGGTCCCCTCTTTCACCTGAAAGCAATACACTGTCACGGGTAACATTCTCTGGGCAGCTGTCTGAAACCCAGGAATTAAAATGTAGTGTTTATGGTTAAATTTGCTATAACACTAAAAATATTATTTAAAATGTATGGAGGAAAGGGTTTAATACAAAGTGATTTTCGTAACTAGCACATGATTAAAGACCTAAAGCAAAAACATTTCAGTAGAAAGGCTCTTGCAAAAACACAATTAAAGGCGTAAAATAAAAGCCTTGAGATTGCTTGCTCTTAAGATGTTTGTGATGGGTATCTGCTTATTCCACATTCTGAGAGCTGTACATACACTAAACAATGAGCTTGCTTGTAATAATTATCAGTAGTTAATGGTATCTAAACTTCTTAATCCAATTTTACCCAAACAAATCCAATAATTACTCCATATGCTTTTTGATGATTACAATCTCGGGAATCCCAACTGCATAAAAAAGTGTTACGAGCAATTGTAGGTGGATTTTATTAATATAATGAATAGGATCAGTCTAACAGATTTCAATTACAACAATAGCTTTTAAGTACATTTCTATGACATAAGGAAAGAACATGCATAAATGAAAGAAACTGGTTAAGCCACATAATACTGATTTATGGCAGCTTTTTCCTTTCATTCACCTCATTAACATTTCTCTGTATTTCAGAATCCCCCACTCCAGCTCTATAAAACCTGCATTTCTAAAGCCTTCAAGGACCAGACATTCCAGAAGAGAAACAGTTAAACCCAGAAATGCATTCTTGGCTGCTACTGTGACAGGATTTATTTACAGCTTCTATTAAACACAGCAGCTCCATTACAAAGTGCTGGATGTGAGAAGAATTTTTGATTATACAACGCCAATGCCTCACTGCGTTAAACATATCATGCCAGTGTATTATTTTTTTTTTCCTTCACAATTCGTTCAGGTCATTGTTTGATGGGTTTATGAATTCATTACAGGAAACAGATGGATCCCATAATTCAGAGCTATTCTCCCAGCCAATCATATGGGCAATTTTTTTTCCTCATCTCGCTCCCCCCTCCAAATCAACCTTAATGAAGCCACTTCCTCCATGTCCAATTCCCCACACATACACACTGGAGCGACAACTGGTGCTTATTAATGCAACCTCCAAACACTGTGCTTTCAGAATAAAGCTGAACAGGAGCACGCTCAGACACAGACCCCCCGAGGAAGTCAGACAGAAAGGCAGGAACTTACCCAAGTCGGGCGAAGATAACCCGAAAAACCAGGATGGTAGTGGGCAAAAATAGATGTTCTGATTAGCAAGAAATCCATTTTTAATAAGCTGAAAAAAAAGTCTTTCTTTAGGAAAAAACTGTTCACCCCTAATCTACTTTCAAAGGATGAATTTTCATTTAGCAAATTACCTCCTTTGTCTACTAAGCACTGGTATTTTTTATCCACAGTGACATCTACTGGCAAAACTAAAGGTATTTCAGTAAACTATTGCATAAAACCTGCTTCCTAATTATTTCTATACAAAAGTGGCTAATTTTCTGTCTGGATCTTCCCTTCCCCCAAGCACACAAACTTCTCCCGAGGAAAAAAAAAAAAGAAAAAAGAAAAGTTTCAGTCTAAAGCCAAGAGAAGTCCCAAAATTACTTTTCAGTATTACTCATACTGGCTTTAAAAATGTAACCAGAAGCTGCAGTTTGCCACCAAAGCCCACATTCAGGCTTAAAAGTAAAAAAATATGCATTATTATGGCCTTAGAACTTTTACAACATTTATTTAAAGAAATGCTTGATTTTTGCACTAATTCCTGAACTTATAATTTATTTAATACTAAAAGCTAGTGAAGTCTTTTCCTGGTTTAACTTTATTTGCCCCCTCCATGTGACCTCCTAGCCGACCACCACGCATCTTCTGCTTCCTCTTCCACACATTTCCTCTCCACTTCCTTCTCTTGAACTTTGCAACGTTTCCCGCCTCCTTCCTTAGTCTTTCAACATCCCACATCATGGAAAACCTGAAAATCAATTGGTAGGATTTCTTGACCATCTTCAATAACTCAATTTTGTGTAATTCAGTGGTAGGAGATAGCCAAGATCTACCATCCAATCCTTCATCGCTGCTCCAGTCTGCTCCCTGCTTTACAAGGAGCGACGGTATGTGGTGTGGTCCTACAGACAGTCTCAGCCTCATGCCACCAGAAATCAGCTTTAGTTCTGAATAATTGCTATTCCTTATATATTACCTAAACTGCAACCCATTAAAACTAGTATTTTAATGCACTTTTATACACTACATAATTAACTACAACAGCCAGAAAAGGAAACTGAAGCTCTGAATACACATCTACTCATGTAGACCCGCACCAGCTTATATCCAAATCACACTTGAAAAGTCTTTCCATGACAACAGGAGAAAGAATTTACAAAAAAAAAAAAAAATGTGATGGATTCTGCAAAAGAACAACATTTTATTCAGAGAATATCTACAGGTGAGGACTTTCTTCTTTGCCTTGGAGTAGCTTTTAAAGTCCTGTTTACAATATGTTCATTGGCTGATGGAGCTCTCAAACCACAAATGAATGTTTCTGGTTTTGTTTGAGAAGGTCTCTATGCTGGGATGAATTCAAACACGACTCTGCGGCTCCCAGTCTGATCTGCTCATCTGAACACATTTCACAGGCTCCATCAAGATATGAGCATAATTTATTCCAAAACTATATTCATATGATCATTGCATGAAGTTAGCAGATAACTACCCACCATAAATTGGTATGTATTGAGCACTGAAATTTATTTGTTATCTATTCAGTGGATTGCAGTTCAGTCAAAAAATAATTCCTAATTTTGATGCTAGAAAACCTCCTTTGAAAATGTCATCCAGAAAGATTTTATAACCATCTGTGGGAAACTGATATTTTATGAGGAAATCATAATAACTTATAGGGCCCACAGTGACAAGGCAGTCACAAATCATCTTCCCAAGAGTGAGACTTCCATATTACCTCTTAGAAATTAAAGGGTTTTATCTTAATCTTCATTCCTGGATCTGCTAGAACCGTATAAATACTAAAGTAAGCTGGAAAGTGTATTCCATTTGGTTGTATTTCACAATTTTTGAAGTACTAAGCATTCTTTTCTTAAACAGCCATTGGTGTTAGCGGTACTGTGGCTTGTTCAGAGCTCCCCCCTGGTTGACTGGCCAGCAGGCAGACTAACCAAAATAGAGAACCATTAAATTCAGATTAAAGACTTTCCTCAAGACCTCAGCAGAGAGGTGGGAAGGGGAAGTAATGGCACTAAGGTCCTGCACCCACCTGCACATCTCAAAGAGCCACTGTGGATCTCTGACCACAAATTGGTCAGGGTCGGCCAGGAATTTCTAAAGCTGGATAGTGAGACCGAGACAGGGATAAAACCCAATCTCATTAGGAAACTAGGCCAAAAACATACTCTAATAAATACATTTTTGGGGTATTTTCCATAGTTTATATAAAAGTGTCTCTAGAACTATCAATCCGCACTATTTTTGCAAAAGTTAATATTGATAAATTTGTATCAGCAAAGAAAAGCGTATAAGTCTTTTGGGGATAACTAACAGGAAAAATTAAACAAATTATAACCTCATAAATCAGGCAATAATGGAGGAATGTAAGTATTTAAATTAATACATTTTAAACAGATACCGCCTCAGTTACTGATGGAAAAACATACAATATCCATACAATGTAAGGGCCTCCTCTCTATCTGAATGCAAACAAAACCTCTCTGAATCATTAGCACAAAAATTTGTGACCTGCTTTCTTTTAGTCCTTGTGCCTCCTCAAGCAATTCCACATTCTTTCCACATACTTCCCTACCCACACTCACACTCTTTACTCTCTTACCCCTCCTTTTTCTCCCACCTCTGCATCCTGGGGTCCTGACAGCAGATACGTGGTTCAAGCTTGTCTTAATAAACCCACTGCTGCCCCTGCTTGTCTTCAGACCTCTGCCCCCTCCGCAGCATCTCTCAGCCCAATCTCTGTCTCTGTAAACTGAGCTGGAAGAACGCCTGATGTTTCTAATGGTATTTCCTTAGCTAGAACTTGCTGCCTTAGTGAACCCACTTTATCGGAAATATTTATGCCTTCCTTGAATCTGTCCCTTGTTAGCTCTTACAATTTTTTTCTCATCTTCTGTTTTTCTTCCTAATTCATTTAATTGCATGCGTTACCTTCTCAACTGTTGGCTTTATGGAAAAACATTCGGGACTTCATCCACCTCTCTCTATTTTGACTCTATCCACAAATCCAGCTGACCGTTAACTCCTGCCCTGACACTCATTTCTTCCTCCCTCCAGTCAGTCATCTGCTTCAGTTCAAACAAATTCTACCTGTTTCCTCACGTTTTCCATCCATGTTCCAGCATCCAAAGCTCTCTCTATACATCTTAACTTCATGACGGTGTCTGACATGAAAATTCTTACTTGATACTGGCATAAGCAAATTGGGGAAATGTGAGCTAAATATGAAATGGGTTGAAATATTCTCTGGGAGAATCAATGGTTTGCTGTCAAAACAGAAGCATGTTTCAGAATAGATTCCATGGGGACTTGATCCCAGCCTACACTGTTCTATGGTTTCATTAACAACTGGATGATGGACCAGAGAATATTCTTATTAAATCTGCAAATGACACCAAGCTAGGGAGAAAGAAGATGGGGGATGATCAGATTGCTGCGTGATAAGGATCAGAACTCAGCAATGATAAACTGGAGAAGTGGTGTGAAAAAAGCAACCACAATTCAATAAGGAAAATGACTTTATTAGGCAGGAAGAATTAAACGTAGAACAGCTACCAACTGGCTCCATAGCAGTTCTGCAGAAAAAAACCCCAATGTCTTAGCAGATCACAAACCAGAGTCAAAAGATCAGGCTACTGTAAGAAGACAAGTGTTGTAGTGGAATAGCCAGCTTTGAGGCTCAAAATAACCCCTCTGCTTCAGCCTGGCATCGCAAAGCCTTCACTGAAGCACCGCCCATGCCCACAGTTGACCATCTCTCTTCAAGAAAGAGCTGGACCACCTGGAAAGAGCAGAAAGGAAACGGAAATCTGGAAACACGAACTGCCACAGCAGAGGGAAGGCAAAGTAGTTCAGTCTAGAAGACATCGGGCACACAGTGCAAAAAAAGAAAAAAATAGAAAGAAGAGGAAGAAATAATTTGCTCCATCCCACAGTAAGACAAGATTTGCTGGGTTTAAATAGCAGCCAGGGAGATTAAGATTTAAATTTCTAACAATAAGGATGATTAAAGATTTATCTGCAGGCATGATACAGGTTTGGTGATCTTGTCTCAGGGCAAGAGGATGGAATAGATGACTTCACAAGAACCTTTCCAGCATTGTTTTCTACAATCCTACATGTAAAATGGAGCTCCAAATCTGTCTTATTCAGTTTTCCCTCTTCCCTCAGCCATGACAACCAAACCGTCTTTCCCTCAGGTTGACACTCACAGCACTCCCTCCAGCTTCTGCTGTTTTTTAAATAAGTTTACGACATGGTCTTTCTTCATCTGTCCCACTTGCCCAGATCCTCTCCATTTTGTTCTTGATTAACATTAATTTGATATTGTATCACAACTGAATGACACATTATCCCTCCACCACAAATGGGTTTGATTTCTCTTTGTTAGCCCATCAGAGCCCCCCCTGCTGCAGGGCTTGTGGGCAGCAAACAGCCCCTGCCTAACTCTACCGAGACAACCCGCTATTCACAAATATTATTTTTCTCTTAAGAATTGGAGAAGCTCCTTATAAAAACATAGATCCTTGCATACTTCAGAGCTCAGAGACTAGAAATTTGTTTCCCTTTCTTGAATAGCATTACATTTTTTTTTCTTTCAGATCTGTCAGCAGACAGGGTGCCAAATACTTCTTTTGACAGAAAAACACAAAACCTGTTTTGTGCAATTCATTATGCGTTTTTAAATGTTTTCCTCAATCCTATTCTACATTATTCAGGTTGGTTTCACATGGAGCAGTCTTGTGAAGAATACTTATACTTTTAACAGCTTCTAATATTTTCCTCACCATTTTCCTCCATGTTAGCACTGATTATAATTTTAATTTTAAATTCACAATTAATTAGCTGTGCCATTAAAAATCCTACAGCTAATTAAGTTGATAGGTTGCCATCAACAATAGATTGATAATCCAAAGCAAATATGATGCTCTTACACTGCAAGTCAAACTCTCTTATGTTTATGGAAGGCTCTGAGTGCACACACATGGTTTACCATGGCCTAATTAATGCATAGAAATTGGACCATACACATACATCAGGCCTCAAACGTAAAATTCCAAGCTATGAATCAGGATTCTGAGTAATGAACAGTTAAATTATCATAGCCACATTCCTTCAGGATGTGAACTGATAACAGATGGTAACTTTCAAGACTTCAAAATTCGTCTGGTTTTTTTCAAGCCATAGTTCTCCAATTTACAGGTGATGCGAAGCTGACATTTATAAATTCATGTAACTCAAATACCAGTATTAATCACATACATCACTCTACGCACAGACATGTCCAAATATGCACCCATTTTAAAGCAACGAAAACTAACTAAATAAATACATCTTGCTAGAAACTGGTCTCCAGACTACATTTGTCCTGAAGCCTCTGACATTTCAGCACAGGCACATTTCGTTTAACATGTCATTATATGTTTAACTTTGAATTCAGACTCCTGTAAAATCAACTCCCACCTCCCCAGCAGGACACACTGACACTGGGAAACCAATTTGCCTATTAAAAAAAGGAAAATAATGAAGCTATTAGAAGTTTTTAAATCACTTGTGTTAGTAACATTAAGAAACAGGAGCATTAAGAACTGTCTGGAAAGGCCAGAAGGGAGCAAAGAGATGATCAGCTTGTGCAAGAAGCTCTTTAAGAATTGAGAGGGCAGCTCTGAACAAAAAGGGGGATTGCTCAGGCAGCATTGAGAAACGTTTGCAGAGTTTTTTCAGGTTTCTGATATAAGACTTTCCTATAGAGCGAGTTCAGCCCTTTTCACAGCTAGAGAATTCACATCTTTTATCCCTTCCCAGAGTATTTAGAAACATCTCAACTCCACCAATTAATGTGAAGACCCACTCAGCAAACACACATTAAGTTCTAACCCACCAACAGGATAGGAGTCTCACAAAGACACAGCCTCAACAATTTGGTAACAGAGTAAAGCATTATACCATTTTACAGATCAGGAACGAGTCACAGGCACGACTTGTTATAATATATAAGGCTCCCTCCTTCACCTCTGCTCTCACCCTCCAAGCCCTTCCTAAGCGTTGCTCCAGGCAATGCAGCCCCATCAGTAACTGGACAATAAAAGAGTCAGAGAAGACAGGAAACAGCTTTAAGTTAAATTACACAATGCTAACACTATCATCACTGCAAGCGCTAGTGGGAAAATCCAAGCATGTAATAACAGATTAAATAACTCCATACAGAGTCTCATAAGAAGCCTGGGCAGAACCAGGAACTGAATCCTTTAATTTTAAACTGACTGTGTGCATTTAATCTCATTAGACAATGTTCTACACACAGTTTTCATATTGAAAGGAATTTTTTTAAAAACAATTTTACAAATGGTGCTAAGTCATCACACTGGCAACATTCTTTTTTCTTAACAGGCCTCTTCCAGGTGTAGACTGAACAGTAAATATTCTTCACAGTAGAAATCCACTCATTGTTAAACTACTCACACAAACAAATAAATATGAAAATTCACAGTGATTAGTATGTTCATAAGTAATTGACAATTAGGATAAGCTCAGTGTCTATCGGTTTACTGTAGACAAGAGCCTAAAATTCTATTTGCACCTTGACCAGTGGTGCATCTGCAGGTTACAAGCCTTGAGACTTGTTTAAAATGCTACAGAAAGCAGGGCAATCCGATGGATTAATCTTACTGATTAACATGTAGGTTTTTATTGAAGCAAGCAGAGGCAAAAATCCTATTATAAACAAACCTGTGCCTCGGGAAGTGATTACTGCCTCTAGAATGTCAAACAACCGCTGTCAGAACCAGCACTTTTGCAGCGGAGGACCCAGCTCACCCCATATGGCTGCCGAGGTTTGAGGAGATGCTGAAGGCACCTCTTCAGCTGGGGCTTGAAGACAAGAGAGTGAACCACAGCGTAAATGCTTCCAGTTTCAAATAGAGAAGTGACTCGGTACCGTAAAGAGGTACCTCATATATCCATCATTCCCATCTTGGATTGCTTCTACAGACATCGATTCCGCTGCAGTACGGTAGCACACAGGTTCTATTGCACCTAGAATGTCTGTGCTGCACCCGGGGTCTATACCAGATAGACGATCCCGGAGTTTTGGGGTGTCCCAGAGCACAGTCAGTGCTCACACCCCTCCCAGGAGAGCTGGAAATACCAAGCATTCATGCTATGTCAGGTACAACCTCTTTCCCCCCTTTGACATTTGAGCTGGAAAGAAGGTAAAGACTCTGGCTATTTTTCTGGAATGTCTGGAAATTGCTGGTATTTATGGACCAATATCTGAACATGTGGATAGTGAGCTCAATGTATCCAGGACACGTCAGAGCTCCCGGGTGTGTGGGCAGCCTGGGGATTGATACCCCAGGGGTGCCCACGGCCTGTAAATCATACACAATAATTCGTGTCAAATCCACACCGCCTCTAACATAGCCTGGACACGTCGGATTCACTATACATACACACATTTTCATTCTGGAAACTAGAAATACGGCTTCTCCAATTATTTGGGGGGAGGGGGGGGGGGGGGGGGGGGCCGGGGGGAGGAGGATGCAGAAGGAACAGATTGCATTGTTATTTAACTCCTTTTAGACATTCCTATGAAAGCACAGTGTCGACTGCTTGCAGATTACAAGTCTGCTGGTAAGATATTAAGTATAATTTTTTCTGACACCGGCTGTGCTGCTGAAATCATGGGACTACGCATACATGTCAAATTGAGTAGAGCCCTGTGTAAACACAACGCCTTGGCTCTACTGTCATGTACATTTATGGTATCAAATGAATATTTTACGTGCAATACTAAAATAGCAACAATTTTGTGGGCAACCAGTAAAAGGCCTCTGTAATTTTGGCGTAATGCTTCCAGTTCACATTCTATCTCAAGAGAAGGCTGAAAAGGATGTTGATACTACAGTTAAAGATAGCGCAGAGATATTGGAGCTATTGTTTGAAATTGGTCAGCACGAATAAGTGAAGTAGTGCCAACAGAGAGGGCAGCATGGACCCATTTCCCCTCCTCCCCAGCACTCTGGATATATTCCAAGGCTCACGTGTCATCACACAGAGAAACTGTGTATGTAACCAACTCAATGAAAGCTGAACCTGAAATACTTCGGCCTTAGATTTCAAAATCTGAATCCTTATTGGACCTGGGGCCATCAAGATGAGTGTAGCCAGCAGGTCGAGGGAGGTTATCCTCCCCCTCTGCTCTGCCCTGGTGAGGCCCCATCTGGAGTCCTGTGTCCAGTTCTGGGCTCCCCAGTTCAAGGACAGGGAACTGCTGGAGAGGGTACAGCAAAGGGCTACAAAGATGATGCGGGGCCTGAAGCATCTGTCTTACAAAGAATGGCTGAGGGGGATTTGATCAACACCTATAAATACTTAAAGGGTGGGTGTCAAGAGGATAGGGCCAGTCTTTTTTCAGTGGCAGCCAGCAACAGGACAAGAGGTAACGGGCACAAACTTGAACATAAAAGTTCCATCTAAACATGAGAGGAACTTCTTTACCTTGAGGGTAAAGGAAGAGGCTGCACAGGGAGGTGGTGGAGTCTCTGTCTCTGGAGACATTCAAAATCCACCTGGATACGTGCAGTGCAACCTGCTCTGGGTGGACCAGACCCGCTCTGGCAGGGGGTTGGACTAGATGATCTCCAGAGGTCCCTTCCAACCCCAGAACATTCTGTGATTCTGTAACTGAAGATGATTCTATGTGTTCATTTATATTTAACAAAACTATTTTGAGAATCAATGCTTTGAACAAATAGGTTCTTAAAAAAGGATACAAAAAGACATAGGGACACCTGTTACCACTTCAGGAGACCATACTTAACGAAATTTCACAGATTTTATATCTAGAAAAATGTTTGGAGTTCCACATCCTGTTCTGGATGCAGTTCCTAGTGTTGGAAAGACAAGCAGTCCTGTGGAAATGTTGCTCTTCTGCCTTCAGAAATGAGCAGCTGAGACAAATTTGAAGCCCAAAAATAAGACTGATCCCTTACTCAAATAATGCCAATTAAATTAAAAGTCATGCTCTAGATAGAAAACACAACAAACTACTGGTTAAATCTGCATAATGATCTAGAAGGGGAAAAAAAGGAAAATATACCAAACTTAAAATTTCTATTTCAGTTCTTTTGATACTCCCTCTTAAATCTAAACACAACATTTAATACGCAGATAGTGTTTTTCTGAATGAGTTTCCCAAAGACAGTCTCTTCACTGGAAGTATTTTGTTTGAACTAAGAGTTCATCTATCTAATAGTGAAGCCTGGAAAATCTGGCGCAAACTTCATTTCAGATGCAACACACAATCTGAAGCAAACTCTTCATTAATTCAGTTTAAACCGAACAGATTTTTTATGTCTCCACTGCCATCATGCATTAATGCCACGTATGAAAAACAGGATTTAAATTATTCAGGAACATGAAGCAAGCAGTTCCAGCAGTTTTCGGACCTCCTTCTTTTCAGATTTTTCAGGAAAATTTCCTAAATAAAAACACACTAAAATCTGACTGGGATTGGGCAATCATTTCACTGCAGCTAAGATGAAGCCAAAAAAGAAAGCTTGATTCAATTTGTTGAACATGGCCTGATAGAAAGCCTCTTTTGTGCGCAGGGTCCAGCCGCAGCGGGTCTATTAATGACCGAGCATTCCTTAGGAAGCTTTTCTCACTCCTTGCAGCGCACCCTTGGCATCGCTGAAGATTGAAGCAACCAAGTTCACTCGAAAGACGAGGAGCAGCGAAAAGCAGGGAGCAGAGAGGCTCCATCTGTCAGTGTTTAGAGCCGAGCAGCAGCCGTGTCCCCACGCAACGCGGGGCCGGTGTATTTGTTGGTTTGGATGACAGCTCTGGTTGATCGGGCTGTCACCATAGCAACTTTCACTAAGAACTCACAATGCACCCAA
This sequence comes from Numenius arquata, assembly GCF_964106895.1. NCBI lineage: Eukaryota > Metazoa > Chordata > Aves > Charadriiformes > Scolopacidae > Numenius > Numenius arquata. The sequence continues at coordinate 8,906,693 of NC_133592.1, forward strand.
ACGAACTCCGAGCTAAATTAACTTATTGCATGTCACCAGTGAGAAATGACTGTTCAGAGGTAATTTTCTATACTAATATGTAATAGAGTTAACTCTCTAAATTGAATTAAATTAATTAAATGCCACTCCCAGTAAATCAGATTCTATTACATGAATGTTAAAAGAAATTAAAGATGTTTTAATAAAGATTACTAATAATAACTTAATATTATTACTTCATTTTAATTCAAAAATTCTGCTCAGTTTATTTTAGACACACGTCTTCCCCTTACTAGGAAGGAATACCTAATTACTCCACATGCATTACACACATTTATTTCACATAGATGTGCTGAGACTCATCCAAAAAGAAATAAAACCAGCATTTTAAGGACTGTTCACCTGTGGAATGCAGCCTGCTTTAATATGTGACACCCTAAGATTTTTCTTACACACACACACACTTAAGCCTTTGGTAAATTCCCATGCCTTCAATGTTTGTATCTAGTTTCCTAAGAGTTTTATTTCTGCCTTTTCCAGATAAAAAAAGAGAAAGCTTTTTGTAATAAGTCCAAGTGCAAAGAAAGAGGGAAATACCATGCCTGTTAAGCCACAAAAATAAAAGCTCTTTTATGTCTTTAGAGATCTACTTAACAATGTATTATTAGCTTTGTTTTTTAAAGTAGTTTCTTGCATGTTAGAGTAGGACAGTCAGCTGGGAGGCAAGTCTAAGATGCCCCACGTTCCCAGTGTAAATAAAGGGCAAGTTATAATTGCCAACTGATGCTGTTAACACTGTCCCAATGACCCCGACTCTAACTCATATTATAAGACTCACCAGAATACTTCAGGGAAAAATGGGCCCTATCTAATATTAATCGTCTTTCAGAATTACAAACCACATTATTACTTTACTTTTCAAAAAGAAACTCCGTTGACACTATTAACAGCTATTAACAGCAGGGGGAGCACGCGCTATTTTCATATCTGCCACTGCCCTGATGACAATGACGTCAGCCCGGCTTCTGTTCTAGTTCTGTCAAACACCCAGAGGAAAGTCAATACTTCCACTAATATAATATGGTAAATAAAAACTTTAAAACATTTTCTCAATATCAATTAAAAACCAGGCATAAATGCAAATGTGAAAAGCAAGGGTGCAGTAAAGCAGCGACAACCCAATGGAGCGTAACAAGGTACACTTTACAACATCCCACCTACAATCCAGGTAGCAGGAAAATGTGATTATGGATTTACATGTTTATTGTTACTATGCATCTAAGTCATTATCCAGAAATTTTAAATTATACTTTTTTAAAGTCATAGCAACTATAATAAGGCAGCAAAACACAAAGTCTTCATATTCAGAAATGTATTTAGTATTCAAGGACCAAACTGGGGAAATGCTGTGCATGCTCATGGAATTGAGTTACTTATCCTAACTTGCACAAAAGCGTATCTGAATGGACAGGACACTATAAGCCATCAAGAGGCAGCGAGAACATCTTATCTAATATATAAGAAAGTAATTTAGTATCTTGGAATCTTATAACATTTTCAAGTTGAGCTTTCATCTTGATAAAGGTATCGCTACTATACCTTCAAAACTCCCCAAGAGTTTTAGTTCTGTGTATTCACAGTTCTGTGTATTCTGTGTATTTTGTGTATTCACAAAAATACTTTTGTTCTCTACTCACCTTCTCTTTATTGCTTTTCTTTTTAGAAGACTGTAAGTAAGCCATACATCTACAAGTGAAATTCTGACGTGATTTCACTTTTTTGTTTGATGCTCATGCCCCCACAATAACCAGCCATGACAGACGCTCTTCTTCAGAGTGGAGTGATCTTCATGGCAGTCTCTTTCTTGAGGTGGGAATGACCTGAGAGCTTCCCAGTGAGATCTAAGCCGTTATCAACACAGTCCTTGCAACTACTCACGCAGAAAAAGGATAACTGTCACAAACTCTGCAATAGAGTTTAGGAGGGATTTTCCCAGATGCCCAGAAAAGGCACCCAAAGTTGTAACATCAGATGGTGGACAAGGTAAGAAATAACTATAAAACAAAGGAAAAAATAAATCATTACTCTCGGAAGATGGCAGATAGCAAGATATGAATTATGATGGAGAGTATGTCAGACACATAGCACTGAATACATTATTTTCTTCCTATCTCACTCTGAAGACCTTCTCTTGTTGAGGAGAGAGTCACTACTCGGATGATGCTGAAGCAAACAGAAGGAAAGGGCCTCCCTCACCCCTACATCAGAAAAGAATTGAAAATGCAGCCTGACAGCCCACCACCTCCAGTGCAGCCAGGAAGCTTTCTCATCATTTGTCAATCAGACCTAAACAAAACTGCAGCAGAAACTGCTGGGAAATTAAAGCAAATAATACACTTAAATGTGTACTTCAGAGAACTGCCTGCAGAGATAAAACAGTTAGCAACGATAAAGAAAAAAGAGGGAGACTCGGAAGAAGAAACTCTGCATTATCAATTCAAGTTCCTTACAGAATTAGAGAAAGAGGCATCCAAAATCTAGGAGCTTCTTAAAGCAAGCTGAGTTCAGGGACAGAGAACTGAACGAGAAGAATCTGCAGCAGCAACTGCTGTGAAATGTCTGCGATTACAGAGCTCTACAATGGAGTGAGCCTAAAAGGCACAAAAAATAAGCCTTAGATTTTACTTATAAACAGCAGTAACAAGGTTATAGTTGCACAGGTTAAGTCAAAGGTTACCTAATAATCCTCCAATTACAGATACTGCATTTAAAAAAATTATTCTGGACTCACTGGAAGGACTTCCAAAGAACAGAAATATAAATTATTATGGTTTGAAAAACAGCTTGAAAACACTAGCACAAGGAAAAACTGAATGGGCTGTTAAGTAAAGAAGAGGATACACAAAAAGGTCCCCGCAGAGCAAGGGAAAGATCTGCTCTCCACATACTGGGAAAATCAGCCAAGAAAGAATGGGCTTAAGTTACAGGAAAGACTGTTGAGGCTGAGTGCAAAGATGACTTTCCAACAGTCAAAACGTCTTTCAAGAACATCTGTTGGGCCTGTCTGACAGCGGGGAGACTGATAAGACAATCCCTTCTTGCTCATCTTAAGTGATATATCTAGTCCTACAATTCTAAGACTTCAGTGTGGCATTTGAACTTTTAATGGAGTTGAGGACTCGTCATTTCTGGAGCTTAGTAATTTATGTGCTTCAAAACAAAGTTCTTGAAGGCCTGTCTGGCTTTGGAAAGGTGAAAGGTCTGGTTCCATAAGGACTGCTGAGAAAAAAAAAAGACAGCAGAAGCATCCAAATCAGAAATTATGTCAGAAACGTCAAGAGCATCCTGAGAAGAGGAGGATGGATCTTCAGGAAACTCTATGGGAAGACAGAGGGGAACTACTTCTGTTAACATGGGAAGAAGCAACCAAGAGCTTGAATCATGCCTCAAGTTCAGATGTTCCCCTTGGGCAAATAGTAATAACAGCTGCTGACATGCTCAGGGCAGCCGAGGAGTGTCCAAAGCATCCAGTGGTGCTATTAAATGCAGGTCCCACAAGACTGCTTAGGATGAGCCAGGGCTGCCATGCCACAAAGCTGGGGCAGGATGCTTAAAAAGAAAATCATCTCCTCTCTTGGCGATCCTACAATCAACCTCATGAGTAACCACCTCTTAGGATGCTAATGCACACTACACTGCCTAAACCAGTTCAGGAATAACCGGAATGATTGGATACACGATGCAAACCCCACCAGAATGCTTCAGAGCATTTACCGGAGTGTGAGCTGGTTAAACAGACATTTTAAGTAGTCTTATAGGATTTGTAAAGTATGGGCTACCACCTTTAACAACTCAGGAAAAGCATTAAAATAATCTAGGAAAACACAGGGAAGTCAAGAGGCAGCCGGGGTTCTCAGAGTAGAGGAATGTCAACACCAGATAGTCGACCAGAGAACGCAAGCTCCCTCAGGGCAAAGGCATCACACGCAGCGTAAAAGAATCAAAACACATTTTCATTTCCTTTGTTTTCCCAAAATAACTCTCTTCAGCATTTGTAGAGTAACTACCCCAACAGTCTGGACTAATGTTCCAGTTCAAAACTGGTTTCATCCTTCCCAAAGAAGGGATCGAGAAGCGTTAGAAAAATGGCACATATCTCAATTAATCAGTTCCAAACTGGGGTAATTGATTTCATGATGAACCTCTCTTCAAGCTTACGGTTTGCAGATCTTATAGATATTGTATTTATATGTGATACAAGCCTCCTCCAGGTACTAAGATGATAATCTAATGATGGAAAGTGGTCAGCACACTGCAGGTAAATCAAAGCTGATAGGTTTTCATGGAGAAGGCATCCAAGCAGCCAACAGAGTTTCCAGTGAAAGAATGAACTAAGTAAGACAGTCCTCAAGGCAGACAAGAAACTTTCTTTAAAAGAAGGGTAAAAGCAAATGACAGACTTTCAGAAAGTCAGGGAGGACCACACTGATAAAACAGGTGAGCTGCACTATAAAGCACTTGCAAGAACACAGATCTCAGACTCTGCTGGGTGGGTAAGGAAGCTCAGAGATGCAGGGTGGGTGCTCCCCAGCATTATCACCAGCAGATACAGAACATAGTGGTGCCACGCTAAAGTGGAGCAATAGTACTGGGACGTATATGCTCTGATGGAGGACAAGTATCAGACAATGTTCTATTTATAACTGGAAAACAGTGATTTGATAAGCAGACTGACAGAAGAACAGAATTTACACTATTGTCTGAAGCGCTGTGATGGCAGAAAGTGTAGCACTTTGTTTCACAGTCTACACACTTAAATATACTGCATTAGGCAATGCCCATTGCTGAAAAAGCCATCTATTGCTGCGTATGAAAGCACACACTGTGGGCAGATAAATAACCATAAAACAGCATGCAGTTTGATCATAACTACCACTATTATCATTGTGTAGCTGTGTTAAAATTTATATTCTCAAATACACAGTTATCAACAACTGTATTGGCAGTTGTTTTGTTTTTCAGAAAGCAAGCCAGGGACTTATCTGAGAGGCATTACCACCAAGGGCACCCTGACAATTAGCTCTAGATGAGAAAAGCCAAACTGGTGTTATCTCATTTGTTCTTATTCTCTCTTCACAGGTTACTCTTGTAGAGATAATGTCCCAGGCTTCAAATTTATTCGACAATGGACAATGTAAAGGGAAATCTGATGAAAGCATGTAGTCCTACTGCCTTCAAACAGAGTATCAACCCTTACAACACTTACAGCATCTGAAAAATACTTTCAAACAACTGTGTCTAATATTTGAAAGCTCTTATTTTCACCCAGTTTTAAAACTAAATATATATAGAGGTCAGGCTGTTACCGTTCTCAATCTGATAAGCCCAGATCATTTCCTAATTGAGGAAACTGAGAAAAGACAAACCACGTAGAAGACTAGGGCAATATTCTGTCTGTATTTACATTATAAGCATATCCCTAAACGTGCATGATGGCAAACTACAACAGACTCTCCAAGGAGAATAAAAACTACCTCTGTGGAGTACTAAGAATATCAAAGATCTTGACTTGAGCCCTTACCTACTTTGCTATTCGCAGCTGAGGAACCTGCAACCACGGAATGGGACTGGAGGTGCTGTCTTGAGCAGTAAAACGAAGAAGCAACACTAAGCAAGACACTGAAGTGCTCTGCAACTCTTCGGGGGGCAGCTGTCCTGTTAACTCAGCTCAGGACAGGAGCCCATTAGGAAGAATATAGCTCGTGGTTTCTGTTTTGTTTTCAAATAACCCTACAGTTTTGTGTTTGCTTGTTTTTCTTTGAGAAATAAATGTTTTTGCCAAAGACCTGTACTAATTGCTTTGGTGCCTCATTGTCTGAAAAGAGTGTTTACTTGAAAGTAGTCTCATTATTTGAGCCTACAGCTTCACAAGAGCCACAGAAGACTTAAACCTTCAGAACTGTCAATCCTGGGTTGCAGGGCTCAGCATGTCCAGCCTTGACAAACCCTCCCTCCTGCTAAAAGACACCAATTCTCAATGCCACAACTAATCTCTAGTTGGACACCCTTGACTAGCAAACCAGCAAGACCAACACAGAAAGTGCTCAAAGCCAAATACAGCCTGTAGTTTAGTAAAGATTATCCAGACACTTGCTTGTTACTGTACGTTTTGCTCCTTCACGATGGCAATGCTGATTTGAAGTAATATAATGTTGCTTACACTTCTGAGAGCAAAAAGCATATTAAATAGAACTGAATAACTGCCACCAGAAACTCAAGATGGCTCGTCACAGCCATCCCACCTGAAACAATAAGCAGGAAACCGAAGTTTTTTTCTGTACTAGTTAACTCCAGGCCTCCCAGCTCATGCTTCTTGCTTTGTCTCCTTGAATATGCAAATTTCTCCTCTGTGTCTCTGCTAATCTTTTTGTATTTTCTACTCCTTTCCACCCAGTATTATGGCAGAGACTCTACAAATTATCTTCATACTCTATTCTTTGCAGATTGTAAAATCATAATTACTTCTCTATCAGAGAAGTGATATCTCAATCTGTTTTAAGAACAAATCCATGTTTGTTTAAAGATACTTATAACTTATAAATGCAAAACAACACCATGATAACATTTATCAAAAAGAAAACATTTTTGTGTTATAAAGCCTTAACGTATGGTGATAGGTTATCATTAGGTTATCAAATGACTGCATATTAAGATCTAATTGAAGACCTTATTACAGTGCTCCCCCTCCTTCTGCAATGATGATTTATGGCACATTTTGTCACTACAATGTTCAGCAGTTCCGTACAAACACAGCACTTAACTAACAAGATGGCAGAGACAGATATTTAAGCATAAGCTATAAATACTCAAATGAGTCAGAGGTTGTAAGTCTGTTGTAAATCATACCTGATTTGTTGGCTGAAACACATTTCCTAATCTTATGTAAAAACCTCTGCTGGCTCCTACAATAGTATGACACAAACTAGAAAAACTCAAAACTTTTTTTTTTGAAGACCAATTGTATTAATCGCTGTCATAACTCTACTTAAAATACTGATGAGATTCTCTAAAAAGTTTAGTTTTCCTTATTTCCTATGGAGCTGCCATTAAACATCAGTAACATCTACCACAGCCAGGAAGACCACGTTATCAACGAACGTAAAACCGCATTTCTTGATGAGCAGAACTGGGTGTACGTTACACAAAGGTAACTTCACATCCAAACGAGTACAAGCAGAGACCATTATAACAGCCCATTTGGGCAGGATCAGTAAAGAACCAATTTATAACTATGGAACAAGCTACACTGCTTGATTTGGAAAGGAAAATACCTGGCTTTGAAGACAGGTATGTCACTACTTCTGTCATCCAAACAGAAATGCCAGAGCAGGGGACAGGATACGAGATCTTTTCATCCACTATTTTTCCCCTTTAACTCCCATTTATAATACAGTTCACCACGTTCCTCCAGATAAAATATACAGTACATTTATAATAGTTGATCATGTTCCTCCAGATAAAATATACAGTACTGCGTGTAGTATAAAAAATGCTATGCAAATTTGAAAAAGAATCTGAAGAAAGTACGACAACATTTGCGACATAAATGGTTTATCAAGCAACCACACTCTGTTAAATGCTTTCTGTTCTCTTAAGTCCCCCAAAATAAAATGTATTAAAGCATCTACCTTGGCAGAATAACCTCTCAGTCTGCAGACAACCTTCCTGACTCTGCAAGTTGCATATTAACATTGTCATACAGCAAACAGTCCCCAGACACACGGCACAAGCAGCCTGGGGGCTGGGAAAGCTCCAGAAACAGATCGTAAGCAGATGGGAATGATGCTCAGCTCAGGATCCATCGTACCACTTTAACAGAGGGTGGGCAGCTGGATCCCGGGATTATTGCAACTATTCCAGCATCTGCAATCCTGCTTCATCCCCGAAGTGGTGAGCTGAAATTCCCATTTTCCCCATGGAAAGTCCACATCCCTCTTCCTGGTCCTGTGCCACAAACACACTAAAGACAGACCTACAAGGATCATGAAGTTCAAAGAGGCAGAGAATGGTCATCTCTGCTTTAAAGAGAGACTAACATTTCTAATCAAATATTTACCAAAATATTGTCTATGTTAGACTAAAAACAGTATATACTTAAATCTTTTTACTTCTATGTTTGCAGACTTAACACTTACCTTCATTACAGATAATGCTGGAGAGTTGGACAGATACCTTGCCTTTCAGCTACTGTGGCGGATGCCTGAGTAACAAACCCACTTAAGCTATTTTATACCAGCACTTTAACTTAATTTTAGACAAAGTGCATAGAATTCAGCTGGGATGGGAGTAAAGCAGTCAAGGAATTGATCCCCTGTGTGCTGACTAAACCGGCAACTAGACAGCTAGAAGAAAAGCGGGCAGCAAAATGCATTGACCTCATGGTATTTATCACAAACATTGCTCTCTTAAAATTCCCCTGTAGTTATTAAGTAACAGCCATTTACCACACTAGTGACTATTTACCATACAGTACAAACTCTTACTGGTAGTTACACTGAATGTTTTCATTACAAAAGCCTTTACACACAAAGTTCCTTTATCAAGTGCATATAAACTAGGAAGAGTTTACACATTTAAAATAAACACTAATAGGCTGTGCTCAATAGTCCTGTTCTCAAAAAAATTACCATAAAAGAACAGTAACATGGAAGTACAATGCACAGCGTGCAATAAAAACACGTTCATTTCCCACCTCATCTAATTCTGCAGCGCTCCTCTCCAGCTGAACAGGAAGACTACTTTCATTTGTTTTCAAGTAATTGAGAAACATTTCAGCTACTTATCAGCTCTTCAATCTTTTTTCCTTTTGCACATTCCCTGGAATTGCTGCCAACAGGGTATTTATAAAAGATTCTGCCTAACAAAAATACTCTGGCAAACAACGTTGCAGAAACAAAATCAGAAACTGAAGAAGCCATTACATAGAGAAGATTTAAAGAGTTAGATCCTTGTTTAAACAGAAAAAAAATAATTTAAGTTGTTTAAATGTATGCAAGAGCTGTGTAAGGGAGCACTTCCTACCCCTGGACCAGTAACTCCAGAAGCAGCCACATACCTTTCCTCTATTGGTGGAAATGCATGTTTATTTTGGAAGGGTTTTGTGCTCCACATCACAAATGGAAACATTCAGCTCCTTCCGAGGCCTCCGAGCAGTATTTCACTGACAACATGCCATACACACACCCACAGGAAATCTCTTTCCTCCTTACTAGTTTCTCTTTCCTGAGGCCTCACCAGCGACTGAACATGCAACAGCCAGTATCATCTTACAGCAAATTATAACTGCACATACAAAGCACACAAGTTAATTAGTAGATAGGACAGTCCCTCCACATTTTCAATTGTGCCAGAGAAATAAATGAAAATCTTAATTTAAAACATTAAAAAACAGCTTGATCACAGCTTAGGTTTCTAGAATGGAATAACCCAGCCCAAAGGGCTACATTTCCTACCGCTCATCCAGTCCCACCGTTTGTCTCATCCTACCTACTTCAAGAAAGTGCCACCTTCTCAAAAATACAGCTGAGAGCAAATAAGAAACAGTATAAACATACTGTCTCCAATCAGCTGAAAAACAGAAACTGAAAATCCTTCCATATCCCATCTCCAGTTGTGTAATTTATTTTTCTCTAGTATGACCCAAACAGTGTAAGCATCTCTCATTGCTATAGAAACCCAGCCACAGAACTGAATGACACATATATAAAATGAATTTTTTTTTCTAAGTTACCACATTACCATTGTCACATTTATAAAGATCTTACCTACCAAAATATGGATATAGTAACATTCTGCAAAAGGTTCAGTTCCAGCCTGGTTTTAATCTTTGATTTAATACATCCCATGCACTGGCATGCAGTATCTGCTGCAGTTTTACTGTGCCATCCTGCCTTTACAAGGAATTTAATTGCTGTGTCCCAGATATGAGGCAAACTAACTAAATTCAATGATAATCCCTGTGTTTCCTTTTAGTTCTAATAGCATTTGTCACTCAACCTTGAAAATGTACTAAAATAAAACAGTTGGTGCAGTATTGCATTAAAGTTTAGAGTCAACTTTGACTATCTTGTGAAAAAAGTTCAGCCAATTTTTTGCTCTCGTTAATTTAGAATTAATATTTTCTGTATTTTAAGAAATTCCTGCTACCTATCATAAGCTTGTGCACATCCCTCCTAAAGGTAAGTGTAAGAGAACAGTATCATAAAGTGGAAATAAAACATTCCCACAGACCAATCTTAAAAGCAACTAGAATTAGTCCACCAGAGGAAATTAAAGGAAGGGTCATCCATCTGACTGTAAATAAGCACCGTCCCTTGCGCTCAACAAGAGCAAGAGAGGTTTGGTTTCTCTACAGGCCAGGGCAACTCTTCCCAACAAAAAGGTGCATTATTGCTTCTGATAAATAAAACCATAAAAGCCAGAACTCCTTCATCTTTAACATAACTACCTTCATTTTTCTGTTGTCTTCTTCCCAATTCATATTTTATAGCAGTAGCACAGGATGCTTAAATACAAAGATAATGGACAAAAAACCCACACAGGTGGAGAAACTCAGTCCCTAGATTTGGAAGAAACAAGCATACCTGAAAAGCTGGAGTTATCATCATGCTACTTTTAAAAATTTAAACTTGACATTTTCAAGCAATTAAAAGCAAAGCTGTCACAACAAAGACAAAAATAATAATATCCCACAGAGGAAAGCAGAAGACACTATGCTTCAATATTAACAGAAATTAAGAGCCACTATATTATCACGTGAAAATGAACTTAGTTATTTTGACAGCAAAAACATCTGTCATTGAATTCTGATATTAAAAAGTGATTATAATACATTATAGAACAGTAAAACCTTTTCACACAGAAATGAACTGATACAGAGAACAAACCATGTAATACTGTGGAAACAGAAATAACTCTATTTAGATAGAAATCACACTGTTGTATCTTAATGCCGAATTTTTTCATGTACTTAAGATTTCGAGGGGTTTAGCTACTTGTGCTACCTTCTTCTCCTGAAAGCAAAATCCACTTTACAAACTACATGAGATCTTACAGGGAAGATGCAACAGAATTTGGACTAAGATTTTCTGATTTCATACTTTCTACATAAGAAAAATTTGGAAAGAAAAGGACAGAGTTTCAATAAATTATTTGTTACAGTTTCTTCATGTATTTAAGACTTCATTTTTCTGAATCCAGTATTACTGAAGCAATAGTTAATTTCTGCTGTATAAATACATAAAAAGTGTTTGAAACATAAGTTGTTTTGTCAACCCCATATGTTAGGCTTGGCTCTTCTCTAATTCCCAGTCTTTGGGAATCTGGGAAGCTCAACTTGCCTGTCTGTCACCTAATTACCCAGCAATAAATAACAGTGCATATTAACTCATTCAGAACTGCTCTGCAGCCCAGAGTTCTGGGGGGTGCTATGTAAATCGAAGGACAGACTAGATAAAATAAGTGTAAGCCACCAGCTGCAGAGGAGAGGCATTACCCCAACTCTCTTCCTCACTTTTATTAAGGCTGTAGCTTTATTAACATTTCTCCTAGGGCACCTCCGAGTTCACTGTCCCAGAAAGGAGAATGCCTCGCTTACCTCAGCTGCTTCCTGCACCACGCTGCAAACCAATTCAATTCACTTATCAAGCAGAAAACACACAGAGAAAGGGAAAAAAAAAAAAAAAATGGCAGTGGTGGCAATAGCTCTCGTACATTCAATGAATTGAGTTTACTCACTAAATTGAGCTGAATAGCCCATGCAGGGTAAATCTGATTTACCCTTTTGGTGGCAATTGTCTTTGAGACAGATAACTACTAACAACTAAATGGAAAATTACATCCGTCTTGACATCAGACAAAAAAAGATGACATATGTTGTGTTACGTTTCACAGAAATTTAATCCATATATTCTTGTCAAAAAGGTGCCATACGATATCCAGCAAGAAAAAGCTTATGCTGAGAATCCCAACATAAAGTCAGCTCCTCCAACAGAAGAACTTTAAGAACAGAACTATCCTCATAAGATACACTCTCTCCATTAAAAAGACAGAAAGAGTAAGAAGTACAAGCACATTCTTTTAAACAAACTTACAAAAACGTCCAATGGTTCACAAATAAACGTGAATTTACCTTTGGTTTTTTGTTCAGCAGCCTGAAAGAAGAAAAGAACAAAACAAATCAACTACTTGTCAATATTCAAAATACCTAGTAATTATAGGGCTGCAGGTTAACTTTTTGCAGAAACCACTTACATAAATCAGGCATTAGTTCCAATTCCAGATTGGAGGATGTTAGTTTAACTCCATGTATTAGGAATCTAAGAATGGGTACCCTTGTCTGACTGAAGCCAAAAGCAGATGCCAAAGAGGCAGTATAAAACATGGCAAGCAGCATGACAGCACCCCATCTACCAACCCGGCCTTCTGTCACTTGAGGTTCAGAGGTTTCCTGAACCAGGAAGTACGTCTATGAACTTTTTAACACCCAACAGAATTAACTTCCATGAATTTGACCAGTATCCATTTGAATCCATACATATTATTCACTTACACCAATTAACTGCACAGCCTGTGAAAATCCTTCTTTTTTTTTTAATCTGTTTGGAATCTATGCACTTTTTTTTTTTAATGACGTCTAATTTTTATACTGGAAAAGACACTGATCAATTCCTACCCACATCCTAAGGGTCATTTAAGATTAAAACTCCATAATCCAGAAAACGAGGCAGGAGAACGCACACCACAGAAAATGCGCAACGGCCTCAGAATCCGCAGTGACTTCAGTGCGAGTTGAGACTAATCCAGTTAACTTTGCATTGACGTTGATGAGGGACATTCACGTGACACAGCTGTGGAGCAGGAACTCAACATCAGGGGACGGTAAGCAGCTTGGGGAGCGCTAATGAACTGTCACAACTGCTTTTGCAGAGATTTTCTGACCGCAGCCGCGCTCGAAGTCGACAGGACTGCTCACTTGGCGTCAGAATTATTCACAGAAGTGGAGGCTGCAGAATCAGTATCTGTACATTTCGTGTGCAAGTGAATATATCATTTAAAACAGTAACATGAACAAACCTTTTTCTGAGCACCTTCCTTCTTTTTCTTTTCTTCCTGCTTTTTCTTTTTCTTTTCTTCCATCAAATGTTCCTCTTCTTGTGTTTCTTGTTCTTTCTCCCTGGGAAGAATAAAGGTTGAGAAGAGCTTTTCAGTAAGATGAAGTTTATCTAGGAAGGCAAAAAAATCCATACTTACACTGACAACTTTCTACATCTCATGTCTAAAAAAGGCTGCTTCTAATGCTGTAATAAAAAGCTGTTTCAAAACTGAAACCAATCACAAATAAAATAGTAGGCAATGAAAATTCAGAACGAATACACTTTATTTGGAACCTTTTTCCACAATTACTCAAAAGTACTACTTAATATTAAACTTTCTTTCCATAGAATGTGTTTTAAAAAAAAAAGAACAAAATCCAGGTAATCCAAGTTCTGCTGGCTTTCAACAGCCAGAATTCACAACACACCTTAAAGATCATGAGCAAGCACACTATTTTCCAACTATTTTAATTTTTTGATCAAACACACACTGTATTAATTTCCCACATGCATCAATTTTGTTCTCAAGGAGTTGTAAACTAAGGCCCAGATGAACTGAAATCATCACATTCTGTGTTCATTCTATAAATTCTAGCTGAAGAATTCGCATCAATACAAGAGTGTTTCAGTAGCGGCCTGGTTAGAATTTAACCAAAGGTGTCACAAATGAAGAAGAAAACCTATTCGAAGCCTCAGCATCTATGCTTTCTTTGTCCATCACCATAATAAATGGTTGTAACAATGAACCTCCCCAACACCCTTCCAAATAAATACCAATGCAAATAATTCATTTACTGTAGAACTATTTTATCTTCCCTGACAGCTCTTTAGGTCCCAATCATTTATCAGCCTTGCAGTTCTTCTAAGAAACTCAGTTTGTGATGGGCTGAAACCATTGCTATTATTATTACTAGATTCAACGTCTTCCAATTATTATCGAGATAAATGTAAAACAGTAATAGGCTGAAAATTAATTTGCCAAAGCCTACAGCTCCCCTCCCCCCTTTTGTTTTTGTTTGGATTTTGTTGTTGTTAAGAAAGGTCTTTTTAATTATAACACCCTTTACTCGATTGTTGTCTCATCACAGGTCTGGGGCAGGGCAGTTCCCCCTTTACCTGAAGAGGAAACAGGTACTCTTCAGATTTTGCACATCTTCGCTTCAAACACTCTCCAGGAAACATTTTGCCTTTAACTGTTTCTTTTGTTTTCTTTTTAACAAGTTTTCTCGTTCTTACAGAGTTGGTTTTTTTTATAAAAAAAGGAATATTGTATTCAATTTTTTGAGATTCTGGCTGTTGAAGGGTGTTCTCCTTTTCGGCTTTTTCACTTGCCTGAAAATACTGATTTTGGCCACTGAAGATGCTTTAATGCTTACAGAGATCCTACACAGTGCTCCAGGCTGAACCAAAAGTAGCTTCCCTTTCCTTGCGTTACCCAAAACAATAAACATTAGCATTACAATGAGCAATTCAGATGTCTAAACATAGGTGTTAGTGCCCTCTGAGACACTTCACAGCACTCACACTATTTACAGAAGTGACAGATATGGCAAGACCCAGAGTCTGGAATAGCAGCGGGAGGTCAGGCACATCTGGAAGTGCTTGGTGCACAACTGGAGGTCAAGACATCTAAAGTGGCATTAGATATACGTATTTAGAACACCGAATCCCTTTGTCATGACCAAAAGTTCATCACCTGCATGACTGCTCAACTTTCCGCCAATTTCAAAGGGCCATCTTTCAAATATTGTGTCATAAATCAGTGTTTGAGAAACATTTGCTCTTAAGAGTTGCAGGCGGGTATTTGCATCACATACTTAACATTGCATTTAAGAAAAGGGGACTTTAAATCGTACTTTTAAATGGATTGTTCTAGGACTTTGCAAGAAGTGATGACTTCCATTGCCAAAAGAAACTGAGCTGAAACCACAATAGATTTTACTTTGTTGCCCTTACCTCTGGAGAAGAACAGAAGTCCCCAGGATTTCAGTAACTATGAAGTAACAACATCCAGTCCCTTTCCTTTTCAGTGCTCCCCACCCAACTCACATCAGACTCTCCGAAGCCCTTGTCTTCAGGTGAAGTCTCCCAAACTCTCAGGCTATTGCCAAGGCAAGTTCTAGCTTTTTTAGGTTGTTTTTTTTTTTTTACAGTGGGTGAATCAAACAAGTCAATGAAAAATGAGAAACTTTTTGGTTTCCTCTTGCTTGAAAAACCACGACATTACAGCAATCCCAGGACACCACAATTACATTTATATACTTTTTAACAGTCACTGTAGTATTAAAAAAAAAACAACCCAAAACCACCAACAAACCAACCAAAGCACACCACCACTATTTGGCCTTATTTGCAGTGTTTTCTTTAAACTATGAAGGTACATACTTCCCGACTTTCTTGTTAGGCCTCTTTTTTTAATATCAAGTTCCTGTCATCGCAGTCAAAGTCTCCTTACTTAGACTGGACCCCACTGTGAACTTCCAGCCTTTCTGTCCTCTAAAGCTGGTTCTGCATCTAACAGATGTTATTCCCTCCCTTACGCAGGTAATACACCATGTCAGAGGATTTTCCAAATCCAAGAAGAGCAAACATTTTGCTCCATTAAAAATACAATGTATTTTATTACCATATTATCATATCACTTACAACATAAGAGGTAGAAGTGCCACTCCTAGCGGAAACCTGGTTTTTATTTCATTTCTGAGATTAAAATAGCGTCAGATTAACTCAGAAAATGATACCATAATTTTTAATGGAGTTCAATTTTCAAAACTGATTTACATAATGACACTTCTGAATACATATGCTTTAAATATGCTTAAAATAGAAATAAAGCTCCAAGTGGCCTCTCAGATGGCAACTCTTGCTGTCACTTCTAGGCAGAAATTAGTCATCTAAGAGCAGAACAAAAGGAAAACAATAAAAACATTGCTATATAAAGTTTGACTACGTTGTCAGAGGCATGTGCTGCAGTTTTACTTCCTGAGCGACAATTTAATCTTTATTACAGGAAACATGCTAAAAAATTTATGAATACAAAGCTCATATGATTTAAACCAGAAGTGTCTTGGAATATACTTTAGGAGTTTGCCTTTTAATATATATGGATCTGATATATCAGAATCACAAGGGATTTTTACAAGCAGAGAGCAAAGAGTTTTAACATAGCATCAAGTTTTACTTTTACAGATTGCAATTAGTTTATTAAAGATAACCTTGGTTTAGGTTTGGATTTAAGGTACACATACTTAAGAGCTGTCTCTGAATAGGACAGCAAGACAAAATGCAGGCCATGGGCAGAACAACTCAAGAACTACAGCTATGTTTTCTCAATGCTTGTTGCAGAAAGGCTTATTAATCCCTCTAAAAAATTAAGATATCTAGCCTCATTTTATTTTTAAGCTAAGAACTTCAGTTTTCTAGCTGGTATCAGACATTGGACTGCTTTCACATCTGAAGCCACAGCTGGTATTTTGAATTAGCATTGATGAGACATTCGAAAAGGATTTTGCAATACACCTTTTAAGAATATCGTGTTTTTAAACAAACTTCGAGCAGAGTCTATTTGTGTTATTGCATGCAAGGTTATTACCCATACAGTGTTTTATGGTTCAGAAGTTCCTGCAATAGCTGAGGACTAGACACAAGTCCAAACCCAGCAGCCTAATGCATTCTGCTTGCATATATTTGAGACACTGAAGGTGTGTTTATTTACATAGGAAAACTGCCTGGAATATCTCTTCAGAAAAGCATCCTTAATCTAGGTCTACAGATGTCTTTGCCTGGTTTAGCCCAATGGGAGAATAGGTCCCATACCTTAATTCTGGAATGCTTCTTGTACCTTCAATTCGCATCCTACTTTATGCTGGAAAAACCTCCTTTGATGGCTGTGAAAGTTGCTGTTAACTGACAGAAATCCTACAAATTGCATACAATTGTTTATATATTGCAATCTTTAAACTAGAATTGTAAGGAACTGACAAATAATTGCCCAAAGGCAGGCTACCAAAGCATCGTGACCAGGCTTTCCTGACCAGCTCCTTTTTAAAGGAACCAACAGAGCTATGCATCGGCCCAGGGGGTAACAGAAGGTCTGGACAGCATAGATGTGAAATGCAAAGTAATCATCTACCAAGTTCTCAAAATCTAGTATGGTACAGTTTCACATAGAAATTGGAAAAAAAAAAAAAACACATGCTATTTAGAAAGTTCTTCGAGATCTGATTATAAATGATAAGAAAGAAGTGGCTGAGATCACGAAAGCAGCTTGAAGGGTGGAAATGAAATGTAACGAAAGAAACCAAACAAAACAAAAAGCAGCAAATCCTGGAAAGGCTTCAATTAATTCAGGACAACCAAAAAATACTGTCACGTGGGAAGAGACAAGCATTTAAACAAGAATGTGGATACCTGAAGGTATAGGAAGCATAGCACAGAAAGCAAGAGGTCACTGGATCATTAGCAATCCTTGTTTTCATCACTACTAGAGATGAAGATAAACTACTAGAGAAGAGATAAACTAAAAAATTAGCAATAGGCAGATGTGGAGTTGTTTCCTGCTTCATCCTTATCCGTCCCAGCTCCCAGTGACCTTTCTAGAGTAAATACCGGTGAAGGCAAGGAGCTGGCCTGACTTTTTAAAGTGCCAGCTTTTTTCCCTTGATATGTAGGCTCAGTCATTAATCAAGAAGAGTCAAGCTGGTCCCTAATTACAAGCTCTCCAATCACCTCAGAAAAGAAAGAAGTGCAGAAACTAGGTCAAAATAAGAAGGAATATAAAAAAAAAAAACCACCAGCACAAACACATGGGGACAAAAATGAGGAAGGCCAACAACAATTAGCCTTGTGCATATAAAAAGTACTAATAAATCGACCTTTAAGTGCTTCATTAATAAGCAAGTGGAAACATTAGTTTTGATAGTCAGTGGGAAAGGGGGACTATTGACTGATGACCCTATGAGGGCTAAAGTGACAGTACTTTTCTTTCTGCTTTAGCCTTAACTAAAGAGGTCAGCTGGGAACAGATGGCCAACAACCATCTGAACCGGTGCTGAGCCCACAGATGACGACATCTTTGCAGGGGGATTTTGCCATGCTCTTCTCTATGCAGGGAGGCTTTGTCCAAGCTGGTGGTAGGGACAGCAAAGAGCCAGCAACACCCTGCGGCTGTCCCTGCCGCAGCATCTCTGCCACCACCACCCCAGCGTTCCATTCTGGCTTCTACCCCCAAAAGGGGTGGTGAATGCAGCTCCAAGCAAGAACCTTAAGGTGTGTTTCCCCAGTCCCTTTTCCCCAAATCTGGGAAGAAGGAACGACCCAACTTTTGAGGAAAAATTCCATCAACTGGCAGGGGACGAAAAAAAAAAAAAAGGAGATTGAACTCAACATTTTTCTACCACTCCAAATAGGAAATCAGGCCAGCAAAAGTAAGAACAGCTTAAACGGTCCCTAGAGAAATTGGATGTTTTTCCACTGGCTGGGCCTGATGTAATTTACCACAAGAACAACTGTCTCTAAGTCATTCCAGATTACCTTAAAGAATCAGCAGAAGATGGATGGCACTCCAGAACACCAGCAAGTGGCAAAGATTGTGCATATAACTTAAAAGGGGAAGGGCTAAAAACATCAGTAACAACAAACACGGATTTGTTGGGGAGGGGAAAAAAAGGCTGATTTTTTTCCTATAGCACACTTGCAGGTATTTTTGAAAAGGACAAAAGGGAGGCAACACAAGTCATCTATTGACTTTTCAAGCAACAGGCAAAGTCTTGTTAATAAGAATATGGTTGCTTTATTTTTTATTTTTTTTTCCCCTAAGAACAAGGTAGGGAACATAAGCTGAATGAAATGACAATAAAATACCCACAAAACAAGTAACCTCAGCACTTCCCCTTCCGGCAACGCAGAGAACCAATGGATTTCTTGCACTATGCCACATGTCCAGCAGCAAAATTTTTATTAACCACTTTGCTGCTGGAAAAACATGTGCACTTACAAAGTTTCCTGAATATATCAAGTCATGGGGCTGCAAAACAATACAGTATTCAGAACAACCTGATAAACTCAAGATGCACAAAAAAGGGATAGTGCAATTCAGTGAGAAAGAGCATGGGGTACCATGTTTGGCAGGAATAATCATATACATCAATACAGCATGGCTAAAGTGGCTAAACACCAGTTTTGGGGAGGAAAAAAACAGGTGTTACAGCAGATCTCAATCCAAAGGCAAAGCAACAATGTCACAAATGGTCAGAAACCCATCAGCTGCTGTGCTGTGTCCAGTTTGGGACCATCTACAGCAAAGAGATACAGATCAATCAAAGAGAGTCCTGAAAACAGCAACAAGAAGAATGAGAGAGCAAAAAAGCACAGGCCCTTGGAAAAAGCTTCGGACTTTGCCATCTCTTTAGATTAAGTGAATCAATCTCTTTATTCAAATAGGTGTTAAAGACAGAGGTAGAAAAGAACTGAGTAAAATCTTTCTACTTCAGCTGTGTTAAGTAGCACTGAATTTAAATTGCAACAAAGGAGATTTGGATTAGGCATAAAGAAAGATATCCCACACCGTAGGGTTGTTTTTTTTTTTTTTAAAAAAAAACCCTAACATTAAAAGACATACCAAATCTTTATAAACATACATTTTGGGGGAAGAGAAGAGGAAAAATAAATAAGGAAAGGAAGACTTGTTTTTATTAAGAAGTAACGCTGATACAAGGCCACACCGACTCCTGGACACAAAGACTATTAGACTGGAAACAGGAGGCCTCTACTCATTCACCAAGTAAAAACCTACAATATCCTTTCAAGGGAATGAATGGGGGAAGCCCTCAGCCCCACCACTGAGGACAAGATAAGTTACCACAGATAGGTGTGACCACGCAGCTAAACCCTGTAATTTGAAAGTCTGGGTGCAAAATTTGTTCATAAAGAGAGTCATAAATGAAGTCTGATGAGTGGTTTGTTTGACCACAATTTATAATGTATTAATCCCATGCTTTGGGGTTTCTTGCTGTCAAATGATGCTCCTGTCCTCCACTTGTCACTCCTTAGTACATTATTTGCCTTGACAGGGGATTCCTCCCTTTCTCCGAAATATCAAAATATCATCCATGCTAACAACAGTGGGCCTGGAACTTTGATGCTCCCAGTATCTGGTCAACTTATCTTGAAGCATGTAATGCAGAACTGACCTCCTAACAGGGACCGCAGTCTTATTTCTGAAGTCACTTGGAAATTCCACCAAAGTTCCTGCACATGAACGGAGCGCTAGTACTGCCCTTGACATTTCCTTTTATTGAAGTCTTCTTTGTGTGTTTTTATTTATTTATTGGATTTGTTACAGAGTACTGGTAGGTACTACTATGATGCTCTTTGGACCCTTCTCCACTGCTGCCTGTAATTGTGAGGGATTAGACTGGATCCCTGTGTACTCCCTCCCAAGCTGTCTTTAAACCACAGCACACTTGACGAAGGTGCAAGACCCACACAGACAGCTTCATTCACCACTGAGATCTGTCTGCGAGCAGAATGGAGCTGCCATTTAAAGACACCCAAGAACACTACAGCATTAGAGGAGAACGGGGTGTGAAAAGCAACGTATTCGATCAAAATATCTTCTAGAAACTACAGGGAGATTTTAGGTTGCCCAAGAAACTAAATTAATAATCCTGCTCTTACAGTCTGTAAAACAGAAATTCCATGATCAGAAGAGAAAAGAGCACCTGTGCCACACACCTCGTCTCAAGATTGCATCTCCAGCAGTGGCACATGGTGTTTCTAACACACCTTTTTTGATTATTGATTAAAGAGCAATAAAATACGGGCAGGCCCTCAAGGAGAGTGGCAGCTGCTATTTACTGCAGGACCCAGGCTCTCACTGGAAGTTTTCGGTTCACCCAGTGTTAACTGACTGTGTATACAACTACTTTATGTACACATAAGCTAAACAACAACTGAAATAAATTGGATTAGAACAAAAATAAAGCAGACTAGATAGTTACTATCATTCAAGATATTTTTAAAAAGCACACTGATCTGGCCACCTTTTAGCTTCTACTAGTTGATGACCAGTCACTAGGAGTAGGGAAAAATCCCAGAGAAGAAAAAGCCTTTACAAACTAAGGATGCAGATTAACTCTAAGTGGTAGGTCAGACATCACAAGTTTGACAAGTCCACATCTGAGCACTGCCCAAGTCCCTGTGAATGTCTGTAGGGTCTTTCATCTACAGACTTCCTTTTGTTCAGTTTCTCCTGGATTGTTACCAGCAAGACAGCATGCTAATGAGAGTACTGGAGTCCAAACGGGAATATTTTGGGAGATGTATGTTACATCTTCATTACTGACTAGCACACACCAGTGGGAGTGGATTTGCAGAGCAAAAACGACAGCGCAAAGGACTTGATAGCCACACTATCCCCGTTTCAGGTGACTTTATTACTTGAGACTAGCTCCAGTCTGCTCCCACGTACCAAACGCTCACTTACAGTAGGAAAGCATAAACTGCACCCTTGGAGCATATCATCCAGTGAAGTTTTATTTAAAAGGAATCCAAGTGTGGCACTCCAAGACCACTCCATGATGTCAATCAAAGCACAGCATGTGAGGACAATCAGAAGGTTTGATTAAACATCAAACTCCCAATCCAAATCAACACACTAGTGTAGATGATCCTACAGGGTGTGAAGCTGCTGTCACACGTGCTCGCCACCTCTTCCATGAAGGTGTTGCTCTCCAGATGCAGGCTTATTTATGTATATAAAAGCACCGCTCTGGGACAACTTAAGCAGTTAGTAGGGAAGTCTGGGCACGGGCTAGAACACTGTACATGGAACCTCACCCTTGTATACATTTCAGGCACAAACCATATCAGAATTTGCTCCCTCAGTCTGCTGACACCACCTCTGCAGAACTCAAGTATCCCATCACGTGCAGCACTCAGGCCATGCAAGGACCGAGGGGAAAAAAAAAAAAAACACGCCCCCAAAAAAGCTTGCATTACATTCACCACTCAAAGCAGGCTATAAACAGCAAGGAACATGCTATGAACAACATCTCTCCCCTCTCAGCAAGCACAGACCAATTCCTCTCTTGGAAAATTAAGCTACAGACTGTGAACAGTGCAGATAACTAGATTTGATTTCACAGCGCTGTCTCCCTCCCAAGCCTGATGATATTTACCAGCAGTTGATGTAGCATCTGGTCCAGAGCTCTTCCCCAGTCTTCCTGGGACATAATGCACAGAGGAAAACAGCTTAGGAATCCAGTAGCTCAGCAAGAGTGCAACGTTTGTCTCTCCCCAGATACTATGTTTGCTATTTTGGTTTCTGCAAATACTTCAGACAAGAGCCCTGTGCCAACAGAAGCAAAGCCCCACGCTGACAAACAGTTCAACTAAGTATCACCGATTAACTGACCTAAAAGCAGAAGCAAACTATGGACGGGTTTCTGGCTCAAAGCTGGACTTGAAGAGTGTCAGAGGAGCGTTCCTTCCTGGGGCAGCTGCACAGGGACACTGCAAAGCAGGAGGCCAGGAAACAGGAACAGGAGCGACAGCTCCACAGGATGTTTTGCCAGGCAGCACAGCCCCCGGGCTCCCAGAGCTGACCACTCCTAGAGACGGAGCCTGGAGGTGCCGGTCAGCACGCCACCAGTCGACCAGTAACAGGGTAAGGAGGGACAACGCGAGCTGCAGGACACAGCCAGCCACACCGCTTCTGTGCGGCATCCCTTCACACCCTTCAACAAAGCACAGCTAAACCTTTATGCCCCTGTTGAAAAAATGAAAAGCAAGTTTGCCTAACTAAAAAGATGTACCATTTTGCCTGTAGGGATTTCAAACACCTCTAGTGCTCCTTTCCCCCCCTTCCATCAGTCACATGCCAGCACTCAGCTATTTCTGAGCCCAATCTCTCTGTTATCAGCAGGTGAAAGCAGACTCAACCCGCTTACAGTGGGAGCTGAATAGTGGGTGCTGCTATTCACCCACAGCAGGGTGGTGAAGACCAGGCTGGTTCTCTCACACAGGTCAAGGCAGATGAGACACTACAGGATCAAAAAAGTAGGCTGCAGAATTTACGCTTAAGACCAATATATTTCTGATGCTGCTCTTAGGCTTATTCTGGAGAAAAGGTGGTGCCAACACGTCTTCAACAAGACACCCCCAGCTTGCAGCAGCCACAGCCATACATGTCCATTGCCACCTTCACGAGTGGCTTCAGTGTGATTAAAAAGGCCCAGGAAAGTGAGGTCTGGAGGAAACCCTCTCCTTTAGGTAGAGTTCCTGCCACAGCCACAGTAGAAAAACGTATACGCATTTCCCTCTCTCCGACCCACAGGCAGGGAAACTGTACCAGATGAGTCTAAGAATAACACCAACACGTGCCAGCAACAGAGCGAGCAGCAGCAGACGTTACCAGACATGCACATCACAACTTAAATACGGACCTGCCTATCCGAGATGACCTCCTGAGCTCCCTTCCAGCCTGAGTTTTCCTATGATATTAAAAATATTTCACAGATGAGTGGCAGAAGCCTGCAGAAACCAGCCTCTAGGAAGATGGCATCCTATACAGGGAATGGGCCTCTGCCATCTCCTTACCAAGATGTCCAGATGTCACCTCAGAAGCACAACTGGTGGGGAGGTGCAGGACACTGCCACAGCCCCAACTCAGGAGGCTCATGGAGAGAGACCTGGATGGGGGAGTAAAGGAACGGTGGCCTCACAATGACAATGTGTCTATAGATCTAGAATTAGAAATAAAGTAATGACATGTTCTTCACGTTGTAGAGCTCAGAATGGTACTCCACAGCACAAGCCCTGCCAGCACCACCAGTAACAGTAAGGAGAGACAGAGTACAAGTGGGTGAACGGCATAAGGTATCTATGAAGCGCATATAACGCTGGGTGTAAGCACAAGATGCTCTCCACACTGCACACACACTGCCTTGGAAAGCTGAAGTTCCACTATATGGGCAGATACCACCTTATTATACTTGATCCCAGGCACAGACGTAAGTAGGTGAATACACAGCTCCTGACATAAGAAGGCAAGTAAGATGAAAAAGGGAAAACAGATGTCAACAGAACCCCCTGTTGCAGGAATCATAAAGGAAATAAATTTAAAGGGAATATGAAGATGGAGCCTTCTGGTTTCGTAAAATGTTTATTCTTTTAAAAGACTTCAGAACACACAAACCCATAATTTCCTTCTGCATTTTTAAATTTGCTGGGTGAGCTCATTGAACATGCAAGTTGTTGTCTTCAAGTTTTTCAAATACCATTCTATTTAAAGGCACTGTGAATAGGGAATTCAATTTATCAAATGAATGAAAGAAGAATTCTTAGCAGGAACCCTGGTGAGCTAATCAAGAGTCACAATAAAATGTCAGGGGTCCTGGAATTCTCTGCAGGAGGTTAACACCAAATTTGATCCGAGTCAAGGAAGACAAAACATACTATAGACTAATAAACTGTACTAAAAGTTGTGCACTGCAAATATGTGAAAATTTACAGACAAATTAAGAAAATCAACTTAATTGTTTTGTACACTTTTTATAGATTCTTAGTGTTTAACTACAAAAATCAGAATACTGCCCACTGTGATAATTTCATTCAACTTAAAGATAATACATTTTGAAGCAATTTAGTTTTTGTTCCACTGCATCTTCAGCTGCAACATTGTTTCGAAAAAAAGAGATAAGAAACCCTTACATTATTCTGTACCTATGATTAGACTGGAAACTGAATCCACAAAATTCAGGCAGACTTAATTCTATCACCCCAAATTAAGGAAACAGAAAGGTCCAAGCTAGCACCTTTCCCTCCAGAGTTTGAAAGACTAACTCTGCATTGCTGAAAAGGTAATCCTTATTTCCGTTAAGTTTATCAAGTTTCAAAGTTCTCTGTTCCTCCACTTCACTTTCCATAGTAAAAGCATCTTGACGTCAGTTCCTACTAACAATAAATTAGAGTATCAGAGCCACCATCAGAACGGGCTATCATTCCATTTTTCAACTTAGCAAATGAATAGCATCTTCAGAGGGGGAGGAGAGACAGGGAAAGGAAATAGCCATAAATGATCTTCCGAGACAGGAAGAAAACCGATTGCAGTAAATACACTTTGGAAATCAATTTATGGTCAATTACGATCTTAGTAATAACTATTTTATGCCTTCGGTTAGTCCATGAAATGCCATGGGGAGCAAATATTCTCAGAAATATATCCAAAATGTCTCCAAGTATGTTATCCGATCAGTAGATGCAGACAGAATTCCAGAAAGATCAGCTCTTGTCTGGATGCTGAGAGGGATGTGGACGGAGGAGAGTGGGGGGGAAATCACCATTTCAATGCAGTTAAGCTATCAGAGTGTTGCAGTATCATCCAGCCAAAGTAGATTATATCTACCCGTCTGGGTTATTTGCTTCAAAAGCATAAGGTTTTGTGTCACTGTAATATTTCGCCTAGAAATTTGTGAAGAACATTTCACCTTCACAAATGCAAAAAAAAAAAAAAATCAATTTGAAGGTCTTTGGGCAAATCGTTATGTAAGCATTCATCCAATAACACAACCAATTCAATTATTACACTGAAGTGTGGTAGCACCGTACAGACTGACATCACTAGATAGTACTGTTGGTGCCCAAGGAGGCTTAACTTGGATCTTTCTTTTCAAAAAAAGTGAAAGAATTCCAAGAGTTTGATTAGAAGAACAGGAATAGTAAAAAAATCACACATTCCCTAAGCTCCAGTAAGTCCCATAGAACAACACCTTTCACCTGAAACAGTGCTGTTTTTACAGAGACTCTCCTCCTCAATAGCAGCAATTCTATTGCTGACAGACCTAATTTACTTCCACACCTGGATCAGACAGCTATATTTTATGATGATCATATTAGAAAATATTAAAAAGTATTCAAATTGCCACCACCAAGCTCTTCTCCTTCCAGAAGATGCTGTATTTTCCATACTTTTAAAAGATAAACATATCCCTCTATATATAGTTTACATCAGCTAATACTACGCAAAGAGAAACCAAATAGTTTCATAAACAAGAAAACAAAGAGGTATGCTAAGAACAGATGTGACCAGCAAATAGGTTATTTTTAACTAACATTTTTTTGCAGCGTCACAAACAAAAATGAAGCACAATACTGTGCACTTAAAGCATTACAGCCATGATACCATAAAGAGACAAGAATGGTTAGTTCTGCAGACACGTAACATCTTTGATTACCTAGCTAGGCAGCAAGAGACAAACTTTCAATTGGAGCATCCATTTTAAAGCTGAAAATGTGGAAAAAGTTCAGACAACACAAACATTGGAAGCAATTCTCCTATATTAAGTAAGCTTGTGCAATTGATTAAAAACATGGAGAGAAGAGGGAAGTTGAGACCTAGAGACAGAAAGAGCAATGTTAGCAGAGGGACAGTGAGGAATCCTACTTTAGAGTGGCCTTGGTAATACACTGTGTAAAGAGTCTCCCTTGATTTACATACACTCCATCAGGCTACGCTTGCAGCACTAGTCCAGTTTTTAATTTCACATTTTCTATGAAATATCATCTTCAAGGCTATTGCAAACATACACTGAGTTCAAGCAAAAACATCACAAGCAATGTCAAAGACCACCTTCTATGGTCTTTAATTAATAACCTTGTAGGAAAATATAGTAAAATGGCACTCAGCACATTATGCTTCTCCACAGTTGGGTTGGTTGTTTGTTTCATTCTCACTGAACTGCTTCTTCTTTCTAGAATGGTTTGTGTTAAAGCACTGGGCTGATGCTCTTTTGTTTACCAGTTAACAGCTACTGTTTAAAAACAAGCATCTCTATTGTCAGCACCAATGACGTTACCATCAGCCATGAAAACATTTTGGAATTCTGAAGAACTAAAAGACCTGAGCCTACGAGACTAGAGTAGGACTGAAAAGCAGACTGACACAACATAGATATCTGGCTGAGCTTAAAATAGACTTGGCAGAAGTCAGTTTGAACTAACAATCGATACGTGTACAGACTGACCACCCAGAATGGTATCCGAGCCACTCCGTATACCTCAAACAAAACACAAAGCTCTTCCACTTCTCATCGGGAAGTCTTGGAAATACAGTAGGAGAGGGCAAACCGTAAACTTCAAGCAGACAACACACAGACAGAACATAGGAAGGGGGAGAAAAAAAGGAATAGAGGAAGGAAAACAGCACATCTAAGAAAAAAAACAGATTTGCCATTCCAGGAGATTATTCTTGACCAAGATCATAACAAAGGCACTCCCCACTATCCCTTCAGAAAGCCATCACGGGAAAATGTGCACAGACCCCATTAGCAAGATGCAAGGGAAAAAGAAAAATAAAGGAGAAAAAAAAAAAAGGAATGGATCTGCCTCAGGAAAACGCCCATGGGCAGACACTAAACACTTCATAGCCCTGGGTGTTTTTTTCTCCTTGCAGTGGAAGGGGGAGGGAGTGTTATCTTTTCCTAAATGAGCCTATAGCTGGTAGTTGCACGATAACTATTTTGAGACCTATAAACATATTTTTCTCTGGGGCTTAATTACCACAAAGGATGCCAATTGACTCGACAAGTCAATTTTTCTCTCAAATAAAAAAAAAAAAATTAAAAAAACTTCACTCTCTCAATTCAGAGCTTACTGTTAAAAAAGCTCAAACAGCAAGGGGATAAATATTAGCTATTTTGAATACAATGTGATAAGCAATTGTTAACATTTCTCTAAAACACAGAATTTCCGTATTCAAATCTAAAGTAAATGTGCATCTAGCTCGCAATTTTTTAAATGGATGTGCATTTCAAAACACAGAAAAAAAGCAAGCTGCAGATAGCTGTTTATTACAAATGACTTCCACCTCCATAGCCCTCAAAGGCAAACTATAAAGCTGTGTGCAAAGCTAGACAATCTGGGCATCCAGCCATAAAACATCACTGCTGCAGCACAGATAACTGTTCTCACTCTCAAGCCATCCTTGGCTGCAAACCCACGGGGAAGAGCTCCAGAAAGCAGACCTCACTACCGGCAAAGCTTCTAATATTTTATAAGCTTGAATTACAACTACATTCAGGACCTCAACACTGAAAAATTACAGTGCTGATTCACATCCAGGGCTAAGACCAAAACTAATTCAGATTGTGATGCTTGGTACCCTGAACCATGAGAATTTAAGAACAGCCTGTCATTTTATGAACGTCTTCAGTGAAAGAAGCCTTTTTATTAGGATGAAGAGATAGGCTACATTTTAAAAAAGACAAAAGAATCAGATGCACATTGTAAAGTACTGCTGCATTTTCCCCAAGTAGATACCATCTTAAAGAGCACTGTAATTATTCTGTGCAAAAATGGACAGTTCGTTATTATGGTCAAATTTAGACTTTTTTTATCTGGTGCATGAGATTTTAAAACATATTAGTGACAAGATCAGAAGCTGCACAAATAAAGTTTCAGAAAACAGTTACAACTGTGTGTGAGAACCCACAGTGAAGTTAATCAAGATTAAGTAATGACAAAGTAAGCATAAGTACAGCTACGTCTGGTAATTAAGATGTAAAACTAAACCGTACTTTTGGTAGGGAATTTTCATAAATAGCTCAGATTCCTAAAGGAAGATCAAATAATACCTTGATTCCTCTGCTTTCATACATTAAGAATAACCATCTGTCATTTTACCACTAGCATTTACCAGCGAAGAGACTGTGCAGAGCGCATAGATCATTTAGTAATGCAATTTACTGTCACTTCTAGATCATTTCCCCATTCAATAAAGTATACTTCTAAATACTATTTGCCCTGCCTGATATCTTCATAATGCAGCTGAAAACCTCAAGCCATTATCACTAGAAGGCATCAGCTGATCCTAAATTGGCTAGACTGCAGCGTCACAGGCATTTAAGAGGTTTCCTTATCATTCATCTTTAATACTAGGGGATCGACAGGCTCCTACCTGCAGCTTCTAGGCCAAAGGGAAACCTTCTAATGGCATTACCATTATCTTGTAATCTGAATTTTAAACAATTAAAACAATAGCACTTTTATGTTGCACATCTCTACTGTAACCAAAGATGATAAATTTTTCATCAGTTCTCATGTTCAAAGTCTTATATAAAGCACTGATTTTTTTTAAAAAGAAGCAATGCGCATACTACATTTACATTGCTATACCTCCGAAGGGAAGCAGCACAGTAACAGGCATTGAGACACAAGTAATCAACAGAGATTATTTTGTTTACTTAGGAAAGGTTTGGCCATTTTATTTTTAAAGCGGCAGTTCTCATAGTCAATACTATCTAGCAATTCTTTCCAAATGAAAGCCTCTTTTTACTAAAGCAAAGGATGGCTCCACCCCTGACCTCCTCCTTCAGCTTGTTTTGGAAAGGGGCCAGATGACAGCATTTGGAAAAGCGCATGTTTATCTCGGCAAGGCCAGCTGCTAAGTTAACATATTACCCGTTCCCACATACACCAGTCTTGGTTAAGTCTTAACAGCTAAAACTGAAAGTAAACGCCGCTATTAGGCTTTTAATAACAAACTTAACACGTGAAAAGGCACCTACATCACATACAGTATCTGAATGGATGGTAAAAGCACAGGTCATTCTGAGTTAACAGCAGGCAGTAAATCCCTTACACGAATAAAGTTTCCTGGCCTTTCTGAATGAAGTGAATGAAAAACAAAAATAAGAGGTTTTATTTCTAGACTAATTTAAAGCCATACTTTCTATAAGGTTGCCATTCAGCAACAGTTTGCTTTAAGACACAAAGCTATTATAGTCCCTGCTTGTCAATACCTTTAACTTAACCCTGGTTTATTGTTAC
This sequence comes from Numenius arquata, assembly GCF_964106895.1. NCBI lineage: Eukaryota > Metazoa > Chordata > Aves > Charadriiformes > Scolopacidae > Numenius > Numenius arquata. The sequence continues at coordinate 8,936,653 of NC_133592.1, forward strand.
TCCAGTTCAGTAAGGTATGGAACTTAGGAGCTTTGAGAGCTTCAACAAAGAAACTTCAGAATAAAAGTACTCTTAAACCCAATTATGTTACTCCTCATATTAAGGAAATCTCATCCTATTATTTTTCCAAGTCTCAAAAAGCTCCTTCGAAAAAAATGATATAATTACTTTCCTTCCCTTAAATCACAAAAGTCATCAAAAGCACAGCTTGTTATTTTAATAGGAAAGACAAACTGCGGGGGGAAAAAAAGAAATTTAAAAGCCAGAGAGGTGGATTTTTCACCCATCCCAGCAAGCTTCAGCAGGCTTTGCAACAGCACAAGAGGTAAACCTCATCCCATTCGCAGGTGATCAGAGCCAGATTTTGAAAGATGCAAAGATCTCTGGTCAAGAGGGTGAACCTTGAAGTCATCACACACTTCGTAACACCGAATCAAGGCTCAGGGCAGTATCCCAGAGTAAATTCCACGACAGCCTGGACTAGCACAGAAATGGCAGAGACCAAAGCTCCCCACAAGTCCATTCCTAAGAAGTGTGACTAACGCCCTGCATCCGTGACAGGTTAATTACAAAATAATCCATGTACTTTAACAGATGTAACAGCATACATAAACCAACCATTACCCAGTTCAAGTCAGCTTTTAGCCTGGTGCATCCCAATACTTCAATTTGTCAATATGGGAATCCACATGTAGAGAACAGAAACATTAATAAATCCTGAGTGTTTCATACTGCAAGCCAGAAAAGCTCTAAATAAAGAGTTTATAATAAAAAAAAAAATGTTTTTTTGCATTACCAGAAACAAAACGTTTAATCAGAAGTAGAGAATATTGCCAAAAATATACCCCCTATTAACACGTCGCTCTTGCCCTGCTCCCAGGCTCTAGCAGTTCTCCCGATGGCAGCCCCTGTCCCCAGGGCTCAACCCAGACCTGTTTCACTGCACAACCCAAGGGCCAGGCAGGTCACTTCCAGCCAGAAAAGATAGGTCCTCCTTTGAAGATAAGGACAAAGTGACGCAGTGCACTATTACACTACTGCTAGTCCCTTTAAACAGTCACATCCACTATAAAATTAATCACATTTACTATAGCTTTCTTCATAGACTCAGTAGTCACAGGCTCAGAAGCAGCAAGGTTACCCAATACCCATGCATAGCACAGCCTCTGTAATCTCACCCCCAAAAAGCAATATTAGCCCTACAAATTAAGGCACAAGCCTCCCACAGACCGAAGCCGTTTTTCTCACCAGTTGTATACAAGCCTGACATTGATGCTTTAACGTTCTGGAAATCGTTCCAAGAAGCCGGAGCAGAAACAGTGCATCCGGGGGCAGGTTCCTCAGCACCATTTTGAGTTCGCAAATAACACACTGAAGTCGCCAGAGAGATATCCGAGGGCTTTCTGAATTTGAGGAACCGCAATTATGGAAAACGATGTGATTTGCTAAGCACAGGCTGCACCCACCGCAAGTCACCCACTACTTCCTTGGAAAACATACGGGGAGAAGCAGCGAGAGTCACTGTGTACGTTTCCACTACTGCCTTCAAACGGTAAGAAGTAATATCCGATAGGAAACGTCATTTTAATTGTCAGTCGTAGGTGAATCCAACCCCCCTCCCCCCCCCGCCGTATGTAATTAGGGCAAGATTGAAAGGACGTGACTTTCTTCCGAAGCCATACCCCAGAGCAGTGAGTGCAGATGTTCTCCTGCTCCTCCACACTCGCATTGTCCTCAGGTCCACAGAGCTCCACCAACATCCACCTGATTTAAAGCTCTGCCTCATCAAGCAGCCCCACTAACAGCGGCATTTATTGGCTTTTTAATTACCTTAACTGGTCTGATGTCCAGAGCAAATCTCAGTATATAAATTAGCGTAAATCGTCAGATACATCCACATCCATATGCATACGAGAGGAAAAACATGCAACAGACATGGGTATGACGTACCAAAGATTATTTCTACATTTAAAGTGGCTGGTATATTAATTGAACAAGTATCTTCCCACAGATGCACTCAAGTTTTAGCAGAAAATAAAGAAGCCACAAAGTATGACTAGCACTATTATATTTAATGGAAAAAGAGGAGAGGAAAAAAACAATTGAGTTCAATAAATCCCATAATTGGACCTCCAACTAATTACATATTAAGAAGATTAACCTTTGACACAAACTTGTGATACAAACAAAGAAGATTCAAACAATTAATAAACTTCCAGTGCTTTAAGATTTCTCAGGTTAACAACTGAACCCTCCCCATTTCCTTCCCCTTCAGCGTTGCAGTTAAAACTATAAATTCTGTTTAACATTCTCTCTCCCACCGGACGACATTTCAGGTTTAGACGAAGATCTCTCTCTGAATACTCAGAAGAAAATTACAGTAGTTGCCCATAATCTCATTACGTGGGGGGAGAGAGAGAAAAGGGGGGGAAAAAAAAAACCCGCATCTCGGGATCTTAACTTTTAACAGAAAGCAGCCACGAAGGACAAAGCTGGAGCCTGCTCTGCTCACCGGCCAGAGCAGCACTGACCATCCCCACACCACTCCTTTTCCACACATGGGATCGTTTCCAACACGCCCTGCAATCATTTTCACACGTGTAATTTAAAAAGCAAGCGCACACGGTCATGTCTGCAACACAAGCGCTCCTCACCAAATGGCCCTTCTGCTCGCTCTTTTGCGCACAACGGCTGTTTGAGCCGAGAAAAGGTTCTCAGTTCAGAAATTCAGAAAAATACTGAATTAATTCTAGCGCGTGAAAAAATATTTCCGCAAGTTATTTCAAGCAAAAAAAGGTATCTGATTAACACACATGGATTTTGAAGTGTTTAGAGGTGTTACTTGATTCACTGATTAATAAGCAGTAAAAAAAAAAAAACCCACAATTAAAAAAAATCTGTTTTAGACTTGTTAGAAAATGAGGTATGCACTGGCTTAGGAGGTCTCCTCCACTGCTAACTTCTACCATGCCCAGATTAAAAGAGGTTATTACCCCTTCTTACCTTTTAGTCTTTTCTTTATGGGGCTCTTTGGCAGCTTTCGATTCAGTCTTGCTGTAAGGAAACAAGTGAGTATTTTGTCTATCGTGTAGGGGTCTTTCTGACGTGTTCCTTTCTTATTTTAATGCTTTTTTTTTTTTTTTTTTGTAAGTGTACCCGTAATTTCACGAATCTGAATACGAAAAAAATCTCACACGGCCAAAAAAATTAAGGTTTTTTTTGTTGTTGTTGTCGTCTGTTTACACCCCCCCAAAAAAAAAAAAGTCTGCCACACAGGAGATGAAAAAAACAACAGATCAACAGGAAAACACTATCCAAGTCGAAAAGCAAAGAGCTTCAGTGTTATCCAGCCCAGAGAAGTGCAGCAAAAGCAGGTCCAATTCCAAAACAAGCTTTTGATTTCCAGTGAAGCAAAAAAAAAAAAAAAAAAAACCAAGACCAAGAAACCAAGACAAAATACACCTTACAGTCCCCAGCTAAATTTTTGCACGAGTGTGTCTTAAATACAAGCTTGCTTTTATGTGTTGCAGCAAAACCCACGAAAGCCAGGATTTGGAGTTGATCGGGATGAGTTCTCGAGTGTGTGTCTTGATGGGTTCTCAGTCCACATGGAGGAGCATCTGAGGGTTTGTTTCTGTTGTTTTTAAAAGTGCAAATTAAAAAGAGAAACTGGGACCCAGCAAATAGTTTTTAAGATGGATCCCCCCTTCTTTAAAAAAAATTAAAAAAAAAAAAGAGAAAAAAAAAAAACCAAACCACCACCAAACCACGGAGCCACGGTGGGATCCGGAGTCTCACATGGGGCTCCGGGCAGGAGGAGGATCCCGCCGGGTCTCGGGGAGCTCCGAGGAGGGGGCGGCGGACCCGCAGCAGTCTCTCAGGGGAGGAGGAGGAGGATCCGCGTCTCTCTGGCAGGGACCCCGGCGGCGCGATCCGGCCGTCTCTGGGGCGGGAGGAGGAGGAGGATCCAGCAGCCGCTCTCGCAGGAAGGAGCGAGCGCGGGGAGGGGACCCGAGGAGGAGGATCCAGCAAAGTCTTTCACGGAGGGTGGGGGGAGGCGACGGGGGGAAACCCAACAGTCTGTCTGCCTCGCTCGCCCAGGGGATCCAGGGGCAGGAGGAGAGCGATCCCTCGGCTCTCTCCCTCTCCTCCGGAGGGATCCGGCAGGCTCTCCGGGCCGGGGTGGGGGAGAAGGCTGCGGCAGCGGAGGCCCTCGCCGTGAGGCAGGGACGCCGGTGGGAAGGCGGGGGAAGGCCGGGGGCCGAGGCAGCGGCGTCTCCCCAAGGGGGGGCTGCAGCAGCCGCGCCTGGGGCAGTCGGTCAGTCAGCCGGGCTGAGGGGGAAGGGGTGAGGGGGGGGGGCCCGCAGCGCCTCTCTCCGTCTCTCCCGCTCGCTCTCGCCTCGTCCGTTTGCAGGCAGACTTCAGTGCTGCCGGGCCGCTCCCCCGCTCCTCCGCGCCGCCGCCGCTGCTGCTGCCGCCGCCGCCGCTACCGCCACCGCCAGGGAGGCCGCCGCCGCCGTCCTCGGGAGCAGAGCTGCTGCCGCCGCGGCCATTTTGTTGCTAACTGACAAGAGCCCCGCCAGGCAGCGCGAGACCGCGGGGAGGCTTCGCCGCGCGCTCCCCCCTCCCCTCCCCGCGCTGACCTCAAACAGGAAGTCTGCCCCCCTCTCTCCCCCCCCTTCTCCTTCTCCTCCCCCGCCCCCGCCCCTCCGGCCCGCGCGCGGCCACGTGACAGGGGAGCCCCCGCCACATGCAAATGAGCGCAGCGGCCGGAGCCAAAGAGCGGCGAGGCCGCGCGCTTACCGGCCACGCCCCCCCCCCGCGGCGGCGCGCGCCCTCCCCGCACGCAGCGCGCACCCGCGGAAGGGGGGGGGGAGAAGGAGGGGAGAGAGCAGCCACCCCCCCCCCCCCCGCATAGGGTGCGGAGGGGGGTTCACACACCCCCCCACACCGTGCAAACGGGTATCCGTGCATTCGCCCCCCCACCCCCGTGCAAATGAGAGTCGGTGCGTTTACACACACCCCACCCCCCCGTGCAAACGAATGCGCATTGACCACACAAACATCCCGTGTGCAAATGAGTATCGGTGCTTCACAGCCCCCCCCCCCCCCCCCCGTGCAAATTAATGTCCGTGCATTCACACGCCCCTCCGTGTGTGTGTGTGGTTACGGGAGAGTGGCCATCCCCCCCCGCAATGGGGTCAGAGGGGCTTCACCACCACCCCCCCCCCGTGCAAACGGGTGTTGGTGCATTCACACACACCCCCCCGTGCAAACGAGTGTTAGTGCTTCACGCACACACCCCCCGTTCCAAACAAGCCCCGACTCTGTACAACCGTACAAACCCCGGCGGGGGGGTGGGGGGGGGCTCTGCGTGGGCGGCCCGGAGCGGCCAGAAGAGGCCGGCGGGGGGGGGGGGGCCGACGACGACAAATGGGAGTGAAACAGGGTCCTGCTGCACCCCCAGGGCGTGATGGAGCCCCTCGCCCTTAGAGACACCCCCCGCCGCCGTGGGATGTACCCCCCGTACCCCGGCCCCTGCAGCGGCACCGCACACCTATGGATACATACCCTTGGGATACATACACCTATGGATACATACCCTTGGGATAGCCTATACCTGTACCTAGAGAGATGGCCCAGCCCTCCACGATGTGCTCTCTGTAACCCCCCCCCTGGGCCAGGCTGACCCCCCCCCAGCCACCGAGGGGGGAGGAGGGGGGCTGCATGTCCCTACCAAGGTGCTTACAAAAAATAATTGGCAATATTTTCCAAAGCGGGGAAGGGCTGGGGGTCGCGTGTCCGGGCGACGGGAGGGGGCAAAGCCGCGTTTCAGGGGGACTGGCTCCCCCCCCCTCCCCCCAAATAACCACATTAACCGTGGGCAGGTTTGAGCAGAAAGTCAGGATCTAGTCTCCAAGGAAGGGGGGGGGAAGCGGAATGCAAAAAAGAGTCAATTTTATTATTTTTTTTTGCTAAAAATGGTCGTGTCTGTGTCGTTGAGCAGATCCGCTCCCGTTCTCGCCCCTCTCCTGCTTCCTCTCCCCCGGCCGCAGCCAACGGCTTGGGAACTGCCGGGAAAGCTAAAGCCCGAATCTTTATTTGCGCAGGCCCTTCCACTTAAATATTAATCGAGCGGGGGTGACAGAGCAGGGCGTTCGCTGTCGCGAGCGGGGTGACACGCACGGCGGGAGATGGGGGAGAATAAGAAAAATAGGGTCCCAATCTGATTCCTCTTCAGATTTGTGATGCCGCTCACCAAAGCCCCCCCTTTCCAGCTGCGGCGCCTGGGCGAGCGGCAGCGGGAGCCCCGAGTCCCTTGACCACTGGAGGGAGCCCATATTGTGCCAGAATGCACAACAGAATATAAACTACGTGGAAGACACAAAAAAAAAAAAAAAAAAAAAAAAAAAGAAAAAAACCCAAACAAAAAAACCCATAAAATGTGAAATATCAGATCATTGTAGTCAGAACAAAGTGGCTTCTCCAGGTCACACCGTGATCTATCTATACGCAAAACGTTCTAAAAATCAGATTTAAATGTCCCATTGTACTTCATCAGCACGAAGAAAGGAAAAAATTATGAAGAACAAGGCTTTTTGTTGTTTCCCCCCCAACACACACGTTTTGAATGCCAGTCTAGCACCTTTCCCCAGGAGTGAATTCAGACGCCAGGACGGTGGCAGACCTGGACTAGAGCCTTGTGCAACCCCGAGCCGCCAGCTCCCCCCTCGCTCCTCTTACTTAAATGTAGGTCAGCACCTATAGACTCCTTCCCACAAAGACCGCCCCGGAGCAGCAGGAGGTTGCCACACTGCTGCTTTCGAAAGAGATTTTGCTCTTCTGATAAGCCACCAACCCCAAATAAGCGGAACAGATGAAGCCATGCGTCCTTTTCACCGGTGTATGGGACAAGCATCCTCATCCTCATCCTCATCACCTCCCCACAGGAGGCTGCCCTCCACCGACAGTTCTGCCCGGCGGCCGCACAAAGGAACCTTCCGGGTCAAACGTGGCCCTAAATTACCTGTTCTGAACATATAAATGTTTGTAATTCAAAACACACTTTTAACACACAAATATTTCCAAGAATGGCGGGCTCCACAGAGGGATGCCAAGTTGCCGGAGACCCTGAAATGTCAAAATGGAATAAAACTGGAAGTGATTTGTGTACCAGTATGTTTTCTTGGCCCTGGCAAAATTACCATTAAAAGCGTGATGTAACCTCAGCCGCACAGACACAGGCAGCCCCTTGTGTTTGATACCCGTGTTCGAAAATACTATCAGGAACGGGTAAAAATGCATTCTAGTAAACCCAAGGTCTTTTACCATTAAACACAGGGCTTTATCCAGTGCAAACTTGATTTTTTTCCCCCTGCTTTGGTCTCCCTCACGGGTTTTGCCCTCCCTGGGAGGGAGTTTGCTCCCAGTGCCGTGGGCTGCAGCGTTGCAGGGGCTGGTGACTGCTGTCACCACATAAGGTCCATCTGACCCCAAACAGCCCCCTTGTCCTGAGCCGAGCCACCACCGCAGGACCCCGGCCGGGCACAGGCTTCTCCTCGAGGTTTATTTTTTGGAGCTGCTCCGTCATGGGAGCCATCGCTTTAGGCATCCACTGCTGCCTTTGAACTCTCTCCTTCCCCCCAGGGCTCAGGTAGCCTTTTTTTTTGGTCACACATGAGTAAGAACAGATGTGATGGAGTGTGAAGGGAAGGAAATGGGACATACGATGCCAGCGGTTCATTGCTGGCAGAGGAGGAGGAATTCCTGCGCTTGCACCGCTGCCTCCTGAACCTCAAATTTCCTCCTACGCCCGTGTCTCGGGGAAAAGGCTGTGACCAAAATGTTCACAGGGGGCTGGACATGTTGAACGGACGGACCCGGGAGTGAGGAACTACACAGATACGGTGTTATCTTTGCTGACAGAGACAAAGCTAAGCTCAGCAGAGGTCTTCACGCAAAGCATTCCTCCACTGTAGACTTTACACCTCTTGCTTATTTTCCTGTGATCCAACCAAGTGCAAAAGTGGGTCAAGCCAGTTGCCGAGCACTTCTCACCAAGCAATAACAAGCACACACAAAATTCATCTCAAAGCCTGACACCAGCACGAGCCATGCTTTAATGGCAAATGCAACCCCATGTCTTGAGGAGAGTCTGGTCTCTGATGCTGAAGAAGATTTCCTAGAGCCCAGACAAGGTGAAGATACACCTGGAAAACCCTTCTGTGTCTGAGCTGGTGCTCAGAGGCAGGGTTTTATAGATGGCCACACTAGGAGGTCAAGATCCAGGACACAACAGGTTCTTGGCCAGGTTTCCAAGGGAGTTAGGGATACGCGAGACACTTTCATTGAGTCCATTCCCTCTGAAGCATGCAAACCCACCCCTCCTGGCCACCCCACAACTGCAGCTTTAGGGTGAAGGCTTAAATGAACTTAGAGGTCATTCTTTTTATGGAAAAACTTCTTTTAAGAAATTATGTTTCTCTCCCCACATTTTCATGTGAAAAGAATAACTGTTTTTTGCCCACTTGGTGGGACCATGCCCCAATGTGAGATAACCAGCACCAGGGTGGTTGTACCCAGCTATGAAATGTCTTCTCCATAGCGCTGGCCCAGAAGCCGAAAGGACTCCTGAAAACTTGGTACCCTGAGTTCCTCCCCATCTCTGGCACAGACATTTAACATCCGCAAACCCACTGCGGCAAGCATCATCGTGGGAGCCTGAAAGGCCATCTATTACCCCTAGGTTGGATGAGCTGGTTCCCCTTTTTTGTGTAATAACCCATTACTTCAAACACTTGCCCAGAAAACGTAACATCTGGATTCGATTCCCTCCCCCACCTGAGAGTCTCGAACCTGAATTTCCCACGGGAGAGATGTAGCACGATGCTAAACAGCAATCTGGCGAGGGGGAAAAACAAGGTATTTTTTATTCTTGCTCTCTGAGCAGAGCTATTGTATAAACAAGAACACAAGTGTCCCGAGGCCAAAAAGCAAGCAAGAAGCGCATGACTCTCTACCCTCCTTGCCACAGCACACACAGCTGCCATAACACATTCTGCTTATTATCAATAGCTGTTTAACATTAAATACGTAACCTACCCTGAACAGAGAGGGCAGAGCCCAGGACTTGACCCTATAGCTTAGTCTGGGGGAGAGTCAGCAATATTTTAGAGGTTGAAACTCAGGCAGCACCCCAATTTAAGTCCAGAGGCTGGAAAAACGCACAGAGATGCCTCGTGCTCCTGATGGTCAAAGTTTCCAAAAATAGGTTTCTCTTGCTCCGGTTTTTACCTTCATGGACACCATTTATTGGTACAAGGGGGTTGGGACAAGCAGAGGAAAGACACCGCCTGTTCTGCTGGCACAGAGAGTGCTCATCATCCAGACGTGGCTGCAGAAGTTACAGAAAACCCACCACTGAAGGTGCAAAGCCCCAGTAAAATACTGAAGTTGTTACATCTGGCACTGGCGGGCTGGTGGGGGGGACTCCAAGCCAAGTGTCTGTAATAAAAATCCTGCAGCAGAAAAGGGAAAAAAAACCCACTACCCAACCTTTCAGTGAACTGGGAAGAAGGTGGCAGTGCTTCTTTGCTAAAAGGCCTTTCAGAACAAGGCTTTTCAGAGCCCCCTTCAGATTGTTGATTTTTATCTCCATCCCACAGAGAGCCCCACACATGCATGGAAAGCACCGGAGCTGCTTTCCTGATGTGCTCAAGACTCAGGATGCTTTTGGTTTTCCTACCTATTTGCAAGTCTCTTATCCCGATGGAAATAAAGCAGAGTTGGAGGCAGTCCACAAAAAAGGTTAATTCTCTGTTTATACCAATCTGACCTTTTTTGACATGGATAGCTCCAACAGCTGCACCAGAGTGAAAAACCCCAGGGATGAAAATTCTTCTGAAACAAGTGGTAGGGAGCAGAATATCTTCTAGCACTTCACCAGCTATCAAAACAGCAGTTAAAGGGCTTGGGAATACTTTAAAAAAAAATAAAGAAACCCAAGTTCTGGCCAGGCACTGTCCCCTTACTGCCTCTGCAACCCCCGTGGCAGCCGAACACCATTTCCTTACGCAAACAACAGCCATTGGTGGGGTTTTGCAGCAGGACACTATAAATGACACATTTGACCTCAAATGCTAGCAATGAAACCAGCCAACACGTCTGACTTGGGTCTGCTACACTCCTGGTAGGGGTCTCCTTTGTCCCCCGCACGTTAAAAGTGCAGGGATCACCCTCCCTCCCACACCTCCCGTTCCTGAGAGCTCTTTGGGGCCAAGGACGGCAGCACAGCAAACGCCTGTGGCTGCAGCTTGTTTCTAAGCAATCCCTGGGCCCCTCTGCTTCAACGTCCAAGGTAAAAATGAGTTATTATAGCCCAAGAACCTGGGTGAGACAAAAATATGATTCTCGAGCAGTTTTGAAGAGACCAGGTAATGGATGCAATGGTAAAAGAGTTTTTCCCAATATCCTAGGAAAATTCGACCTTTCTAAAATCTCCCCATATTTTCAGGGGGCCATAATCACGGAATCACGGAATTGTCAGGGTTGGAAGGGACCTCTAGAGATCATCTAGTCCAACTCCCCTGCTAAAGCAGGATTGCCCAGAGCACATCACTCAGGACTGCATCCAGGCGGGTCTTGAAAATCTCCAGAGAAGGGGACTGTTCCAGGGCTCTGGCACCCTCACCGGAAAGAAGTTTCTCCTCATATTTAAATGGAACTTCCTATGTTCCAGCTTGTGCCCGTTGCCCCTCATCCTATCGCTGGAAACCACTGAAAAGAGTCTGGCTCCATCATCCTTCAACCCACCCATTAGGTACTTGTAAACATAACATCCACTTCTTCCTTTCTTAGATTAAGCTGGGGATAGCGGCTGGCACCTTCCATCCCCTTGCTAGCAGAGAACGTTTTGAAGGGGGTTGATGCCAGTATAATGTACGTTTACTGCCTGCCTTGGGATCTTTGGGTGAGAATGCTCTGATGTGATGACTATTACTCCGCGCAGACTTACCCGGTATCAACACTTCGGGCTGGATCGTACCTCGGGCAGCTTCTGTGCTCTTGACAGAGCTGATATGATTTATCCCTGGGGTGAGGAGGTGGGAGAGAAAGAATTGCTTGTGACAGATACTAGTCATGTTGCTTAATGAAGTTTTGCAAGGTGTTCAGAGACAGCGGGACGGGGTCAAATCAGGGAAGGTCACGCCGCTGGAAGCTGCAGTCCTGAGTCAAGACCCGGCTTCTCCTCAGAGCCTGTCACTCTGCTCCCCACCCGCTGGCAGAGTCGCTCGGATTGCAAAGAATTTATTGACACCCACCCACCATCCCTAAAGTTTTATGGCAATATAGATCCATTAGAAAGCCATTTTACAGAGGTATTAAAATAATGAAGGTGAGGATTAAGAGAGCAGCACACTCCTTGGAAAACCCACTGATCATAATATACTGCTTTAAAGAAAGTTATCATGCAGTCCCCTTAAAGAAAGTTATCAATTAGTCACTGTATCAGACATAGGAGAATTGTTCCCTGAAGAGGATTTTAGGAGGAAAGCCATTGACTAAGTGATGAATTTATCACTAGGGGTTGCATAGCTCCATGGATTAAGATGACATGGCACAGAGGACTCGGAGAGCAGCCCAAGAGCCTGGTGACTCCTGAGAGGTTCAAGAAGGCTCCTTGTGCTGACCAGGCATCGGTGCAGGGTGAGATGCCCACACTGCTCCCAGGCAGAGTGGTGGCAGGGTCAGGGAGGAGATGTGACAGCAGTGAGACTGTCCAGAAGATGGATCAGAGCTCCCACATGTCCATCCAGCTTGGGACACTGGGCAGACAGGCCCATCGCTGCCTGTACCTGCCTGCAAAGAGCCACGGTGTTGGCTCGGAATGCTACCTCCTGCTTTCCTCCCCCCACGTCTCTCCAGACCACCATCCCGTGCCGTGTAAGGGCAAAGCACTACAGATTTTCTGATACAGATGCCCCACTGAAACCAGGGGACATCAGAGCCGCTGTCAAACACACGTCGGTCGGCGTGTGCCTAGGGGAGATTTGTCCATCCCTGCAGCAGAGCTGTGAAACACCCTGGGGCGAACCACCGGACAACAGAAGCTGAACTCAAAGTACGAGAGAGAATCCAGCATCCACTGAGGCCAGTGGGAAGCCTTTAAAACTACATTTTCATACCCTGCAACTGCTCTTGTTTTCTGCTCTGCTCAGCGCTCCCCTGGCTCCCCGGCACGTGTGATGCATGGATCAACGTGCCAACAGACTCCTCCATCCCAGCTAAAATCTTCATTCTGAATTGGCTGGAAGGATTAATTATTTTTCCGTGTGATTTTTCATCTCTTCTCCTGCAGGGCCTGGGAGAATACAATATTTCCCTACAGGAACCTCCTGTGTCCATGCTGGTCCTCTCCTAGCATAGGGACCAAGCGATCTGGCCACTGGCTGATGTCCCCTTCCTCTACAAACATCCCCTCCACAATGTGCCAGAGGTTGCCGCATCCTCAAGGATGCCAGTCCTATTTGCCCCCTGCAGCAGTTCCGATAACTGTGCAGTTACCTGCTGAAGTCTGGAGGAGACGGTACATAAGGAAGGGGGTTGTAGTATGAAAAGGTTGGGAATGTTTTCTAAACTTGGGAGAAACCACAGTATTTCTGTAAAACCGGAATAAACTTGTGAAATACTTAGCTGTGACCCAAATCTCCATTTTTCTCAATGCAAAAATGGTTTGTGAGCTAAAGGCTGCCCTCCTCTATTGCTGCGTGGCTAAAACGGCTCCTGGGGTGACCCCGGGCAGTCACCCACTGCCCGCACCTCGCTCGGCTCAGCTGAGAAGCTCAGCGAAGCCCTGACAAATTGCTAAGCTCTCCCGAGATAAATAATCACAAACAAAAATATTTGTGTTTACTGTGGGGATTTGTCTGTGCATAATTATGCATTAGTCATTACCAGGACTACAGGAGAGTTTTACACATGTAAATATGTTCAGTTAATTAGACAGGACTGCTTTTGGTTTGTTTCTTCTCTGCAGTCTGATCCTGAAGTCATCAAACACTCCTGGATCATGAGTCGGGTTGAACGAGATACACGAGGAAAACAGTTCTCTCCTTCCCTGTAATGCAGCTCTGGTTATCAATATATATTCCTTTAAAATACTTCTTGTAGCTTTTCTGTTCAAGCCTCGAGGTGCTTCATGCACAATACAACGCAACGCAGCCTTCACACCGTTCTCTCAAGTACGTGCCTTCAAGGGGAGAGCCAGATGTATTTCTCGGGTAATACAATATAAGACATTATTTTCTTCTGAAACGTTTTTAAGTGTAGCAGCTTTTACTAATTTTCTAGCATCTTCTCCTATGTATGACAGAGTCTATTAATGTCATTTGCATGAGAAGTACACAATAAATCATTCATGCACAGTTTAGTACAGGTTAAGTGTAACAGCCTAACAGTGATTTCCTATAAGAAAATCAGAGCAGCTCATCAGCTGGTGTAAATCAGCGTTTCTCCATCAAAGCTACTGAGTCACACGAACTAATCGCTTGGCCCAGGGGAAAGCTTCAGGCAAAAAGGCAGCAGGGGAAAAGCACGATTCCTGCCACACTTGAAGGACTTTTTAGGAGAGCTTCTCCCCTAAAACCCTCTCCGAAGCGAAATCCACAAGTGGTGGGACCAACACAGCCCGGCTGGTCCAGGCTGGTCCACTGCTCCATTGAAGCCGCTTGGCTGTGCTGTGGGAAGGCTCCTGGAGCGTTTTTGGGGAGCCAGCCTGGGTCAGGGAGCTCTGAGGGAAACCTTTGGCTTGCTCTGGTCACGAGGGTGGGAGAAAGATCAAATTCCTCAAGAACCTGCAGCTGTCATTTAGGCGAAAGCCTTAAACAACAGCAAAATGGGGGTTTCAGACAGTCTGGTGTCCAACCATTTATTGATCTCCATTTCACCCATTAGTTATCCTTGGATAACGAATATCCTAACTAACATTTGGACCACTGACCTCATTTGCTAACGGGAGGAGGCTGTTACCTGCCCCTGGGGCAGCAGGACAATTCCCTCCGGCAGGAGATGCCAGCCAGGGAGGGGGGACCGCCCTGCTGCTCCCTGCTGGTCCCTTATCTCTGCAAGGGAAAGGAAATTCCTTTGCGGTGATGTGGAATTTGTCACCGGCTCTGGAAATGCGGGCATGAGAGGAGGCCAAGGGGTCCCTGGAGGGGGGTGGTTAAGGCTTTGCACTGGAAAAAACCCACGGTGTCCTTCACCAGCACTGATAACTTATTCTCCGTCTACGGGCGTAGGCACCGAGCGCTTCAGTTTGCTAACGCGGGAGGTGAATAGCAGTGCAGCTTTGCTGAAAGATGAAGATCTTTCTCCTCCCCCCTTCTTTTTTTTTTTTTTTTTTAATTTTTTTTTTTTCCTCTCTTCTGGTTTTGTTTTTTTTTTTTCGGTCTGGTTCTTGTTCTCGCAGCAGCGGCGGCTTGTGGGACAGAGGCTCATTGTTCCTGCTGCTCAGGAAACACGCTGCAGGACTGATCTTATTAGAGCTGGGGCCATGCCCGGGCCAGCCGGGGGAGCTGGCACATCCTCGGGGGCTCGGCGCGGGGCGCAGAGGAAGAGGCAGCCCCTGTTCCCCACCGCCTTGGGTCATTGCAGACACTCGGCATCACTCGCCCAGGGCCTGTTTTTTTGGCAGCAGTTTCAGGGCTTTGCTTGCGCTCGGTGCCTTTGAGTCGGGTGCCGGGGAGCCCAAGTTGAACAGCAAAATTCAACGTGAAGGTGTACGAGTGCTGCGACCAGGACCTCTGCTTCGGGAGCAGGGATGTGCTCCTGCAGGAGTAACTGCGATGGCACGGAATAAACATAAACAGCTCATTTGGTTTTAACCCGATTTGCCAGAGAAATGGAGCTCGTGCAGTCATGTTGCCGGTTTCTTCCCACTGTCCCCCACTCGTTTTGGAAAACAACATTTACCATGTTGAAAAGTCAGGAAGATGTTAAATTCCTGCAAATTTTGCATGTAGGGGGAAAAAAGACTAAAGGAGGGTCTCCACCAAGGTGAATGGTTGGCTGTGCTCCTGGTTTCACCGACAGACAGCCAGGTGGCACCCGGCTGCCCTGCACTGCCCCATCCCGGCCGTGTCACCGCTTGCCCAGGGATGGCAGGAGGAGATGTGGGTGCTGGAGCTCTTCCAGCAGGCAAGAGATAGGGACTTATCTCAGATTTGGAGGAAAGGCTTAATTTATCCTACTATTTCTGGAACAACTTGCTCAGAGGTTACCCGAGTGCTCAGAGAAATCAAGCCGATGTCACCCATCTGGATGGTGTCCTCCCAGGACCATCATCAGGATCAGCAATATTTTAGTCACTGTGATTTTGCTATTAAACATGATTTCCATCAGACAGTAAGGGCAGGCAACACAGCACACTGATTCATGTGTGCTCTTTCTGGATGCTGCACCTCCTGTCCCTTCAAAAGACCCAGCTCATCCATGGGCTGCAAGGAAGGACTGTCTCTTACAGACTCATTTTTAATGTGACAGCTGAAATCTGTCCGAGTTGCTCAACTCTGCCTGGTCTCAGCAGAGATGAATCTTCTAAATGCTCAGGTACTGGATGGAAGTTGCACGTTCCCAGGCTATTTATTTGTTACTTATAAAGAACATCATTTTGCATGCACTGGCTAAATAAGAACTAATTGTGTTAAAAATTCAGGTTAACGAATGCTGTAAGAAGTTGTCTTAAGGGAAATAAAAGGGAAAAAAGATCTCGGGCACTAATGATTAGAGCAAAACCCTGATGTTAGGAGGACTTCGTCTCAGTGGAAGCAGGTTACTCATCTTTTCCAGAAGATACACACATGCATTGCAAAATGTTTATTTTGTACTCTCTGAAGTGGTTAATCTACATGCAGAGCAATGAAAAGGTGGCTTATTAGGCTAATTGCTAATAA
Organism: Numenius arquata; assembly: GCF_964106895.1. Classification (NCBI taxonomy): domain Eukaryota; kingdom Metazoa; phylum Chordata; class Aves; order Charadriiformes; family Scolopacidae; genus Numenius; species Numenius arquata. The sequence goes on from NC_133592.1 coordinate 8,952,603, forward strand.
AAAAAAAAAAAAAAGAAAAGAAAAAAAAAAAGAAACCCGAACTACTGTGAGCAAATATTTAAAAACAGATGCAGAAGGCTGTGAAAACAAACACCATCTCGTTTTCTCCATGAAGTTTTCCCACCAGAAATCACGCAGTTCAAAGAGACGTCCGGTTAATACGGTACCTCCAGGCTCCCGGCGCTGGAGCTGTTCATTAGCCGCTTCGTAATTCTGTGATGCAGAACTGGATTAATGGAAAGGTGACTGGGAAGCCACCGAGGGACCTGCTAATGATACTGCTTCGTCCTTAGAGAAGTCCTCTCTAGCCTTGCCCACGTGCAGCAAAACACACACCATCAGGATACAATGCCACATTATCACAAGAAAACACTTTTGAGAGGGGAAGAAGATGTCATCGCAGAGCGGTGCTGGGAACTGGCGAAACCCAAGATGGAAAAATAATTGCATGCATGTTTTTTAATACAACAGGATTCCCCCAAGCTCATTAAAGCAGATGGAAGTTTTAAAACCTGTATTACTTTAAAAATTAATTTACAGCTGTGGGGCTTGGTGGCCCAGAGAACATTAAAATGATAAATCCGGAAAGGTGATGTGAGCAGAGAGGAGGATTACTTTGGTCACAACATGGCCTCTCGAAGCGAGGAAGGGGAGATGGTACAGCTTTGTTGGCTGCCCAGCAGTTACTCTGCTGTGCCGTTCCTGGGCTTAACCCAGATTTTAAAATATTGTAACAAATTATTAAAATTTCCTCCCAAACCACGTGTGATGCAGAAATGATCTTGGTTGCTCTCTGCTTCATTAGGTACCAGTTTATGTGGCAAGGAAAGTGACGTGACCGAACAAACATCTGCTCGCCGGACTGCAGGAGAGCCCCTGCAGAAGCCGGACCACAGCATGGGCTCAGGTTCCCCTTCGAGGGGCTGAGCGGCTCCGCTGCCGCGTTCCCCACCCTAAAAAGAGCCCAATAGACTCAGAAATGCCCTAATTTCCCCTGCTTGGCAGCAGCCTCCGAAAACAAGCCATGCCTGTCTGAAACCACGGCAGCGTGGCGGCGTGCCCGGGGGCCGGGACGGGGCGGGACGTGCTCTTGCACGGTTCCTGGCGTGCCAGGTCAGTGTCAGCCGGGGAATCCTTCACCCGGCACAACCATCACCCTCGGCTGGGGCATCCCCGGCTGCAGGAAGGGCCAGGGACAGTGGGACAAAGAGGGGGCAGCTCCTCCGAGCCCCGCCATGGATGGACCATCTTTTTTCCCGCTGTATGTTTGTACGATGCCAAGCAGCGAGTAACGGGGTGTGTTAGGTACCGCAGAACAAAGGCTGGAGGCAGGTTGCATTCAGCTCACACCAGCTACCTCTGTTTGCTGGGAAGAAAGGAGCCCTTTGTTTGGAAACAGCAGCTACTCCCACAAAAACACGCACGGGGCGTCTGCGTGTGCAAAAGCCCATATTATGTACAAAAGGAGTTTTGCACAAAATGGTACCTGTTCCTGCCGGCGGTAACCTGGCGGGTGTGCGCAGTGCGAGCTGCAGGGCGCCGGGAGCGACTCCCGGTTCCCCGCAGGTCTGAGCGTGTGGCCGGGGATGAAATGGCACCCTGGGAACAATGCCGCTTCGCACAGCCCCGGCAGAACCCACAAAACACACCCGCTCCGACAAAAGGTGGGCTACCTGCCGGCATTTCAGCTGCAGAAACACGAGCCAGGCTGCAGGGCCAGCCCACGCTGGGCTTTTATCGATAATAAAGCCGGTTATTTATCGATAACTCCAACGCCCGGCTCGGTGCTGGCCCCGGGACGGCGCAGCCGCAGACGTGGCTGGGCTCACACGCACCCCTGCATCCCCAGTGCCGGCATCGCACCGCTGCCGTGCCAGGAATTTCCTGGGTAAAGGGGGGTTTGTCCCTGCAGACAGTATTCCAGGGATCCCCAGGCTGTGCCTGGCGCTGCCCAGACGTGCTGTGGGACCTGCAGGTATAACGAACCCAGTTATTAATGGGGAGAGGGACAGCCCTCACCTCGGACATCCCTTCCCACCGACCAGCCTCTCTGCTGCTGCCTTTATTATAACGTGCTTCTCCTTTCCTTCTCTTACCCAACAAATTAACTTTAACAGCAAATTAACTTTATTCTTCTGCTGGTTAGCCTGTCAAATGGGAGCAAGGCAGATTTTTCCGCTGGCCTATTAAGGGAGGCCCCGCGCCTGGCCAGCAGCACGCAGTGACTCACAGGGTTTCAGCCTGCCTATTGAAGGGATGGGAGCCCGAACAAAGCCCCCATTCACTCCAGGGCTCTGCCAGTTTTTCTTTGAGCCCTCACTGCTTTATTTTTATTCTTTCCCAAACATTGTTGGCTAATTTCATTGACAAAATTCATAACTCGGGGTTGGAGAGCTCGCTCCTATTCAGCTACGAGCGCTGGGGGGGTTTGTTTTTCTTTTCCATGCTGTCCATCTTGCCTCGTTCTCCGCATCCTCCCAAAGCCAGTTTCCAGCCTGTGCCATGCCTGAGGGACGTGGCCCTGTGAGATGGTGCTCAGCTTTTGGATGAAGAAGAAAAAACACCATCACAAGATCTGAACCCAAAGCATGAGGGCGATGCTGGGGACAGCATGCATGGGACCGAAATCACACACTACAGAATTGAGTGACCCTTGAAGTACACAGCAAACACTGAAAAACAACAGCCTATTTAGCTTTTAGATCTGCAACGCATCCAGTCCAGTTAATTACAGCTATTTAAAAACATCTGCATTTCATAAAGAACTAACTTTCCTTCCCCTCAGGCTGCCCCTCCTGAGACATCTCTCTCCAGGCTGCCGGGTTACACAGTAATTATAATCCCCAAGTACCTGACATCACCACCAAGTGCAATGCATCACGGTTTCAAAAGCAAGAGAAACAGTATTACTCAAGATGGGTCCGAGCCAAAATCCCAGCTCCAAACACCAGTGTTTTTTTGGCAAAGTTCAGAGCCGGAGCCCAGCGCGGCAGCCGGGGCCCCTGTGTAAAGGTTACAGACGCAGAACGAAGGAGTCATTTTGTGCTTTGGTAAAAGAGAGGACATTTCCCCTGCCTGCTGACCCAGGCGGGTTAAATACATGCAAGCAGAGAGCAGGGCACTAATGCAAGCCACAGAAGCATCACCATGTGATCAGCAAAGAGCACGTACAAAAACTGCGCTGGAGGCCAGAAACAGCCTTAGTCAGAGCCAAACTCTCCCCCAAAACCAGCTCTGCCCTTCTGCTCTCCCAGGGCGCCACTGGGAGACCTACAACCCCCCCTGCCACCGCTGCCCTGGGAGCCACAGACCCCTCGTCCCATCCACACGCAGGACCTGCTGCCAGAATTTGCCAGACCATCATTTTGGAATGGGATGGAGGCTGGACCAAAAGCAGCCTCCTGTGGTGGGAGCAGGCAGGCATCACCCCAGGCATCTGCCTGCACCAGCCCAGAGAGCGCCCCAGAAAGTCCTGTCCTGGGATAGGCACTAACACCAGTGCAAGATGTTGTGGGCTTGTTCTCTTCCAGCTGGGAGGAGGCAGAGTCTGCCTCTAAAGAAACTGCAACAGGTTTATATACATTATATATACATATACAAGCATACATACATAATATATACACATCACTTGATTTACAGCCACCAAAGTGCACTCAGCTGGTACCTAAAGCAAAGTCCTTAATGGTGCTTTACGCAGCAAATCCCTTTTCTCCTGCTCTCCCGGGCAGAGGCTGGTCCCAGGGTGAGAGCACGGCTGCAGCATCAGCCCCACCAACCTGCAGGATCACCCCCCACGAGCCGCCGCCTTTTTGCTTTGCTCAGCTCTCGAGGCCCGGTCTCTTTTCTCGTTCATTTATCGGCTTGTTTCCCTGCAGAGAGGCAGCGGTTAGAGGAGAAAGAGTGTGTTTTTCGGTCCGCAGAGCAAGCAATTTACTTTTTGAGGTTGTTTTTTGCCAAAACCGCATTCCTGCTTCAGCTTCCAGTCGGAGCGGAGGGGAGGCTGAGATCAGAAATGAGAGTCGTGGGCTCGTTTTGCTCAGCTGGTTGTGCTCTCTTTGCCTGGTGTGAGAGCTGAGCTTGCTCAAGGTTTGAGACGTCCTCTGCACCTTCACGTCTGAACAACAAGCAGGGAAAGAGAAAACCACAAGATTTCCTCTGCAGTCAGCAATACCCAATAAATTCACAGCAAGAGCAAGCCTTTAAAAGAAAAAAAAAAAAAAATCCCCCAAACCCAAGCATTTTATCTTATCCTGGTCTAATTGGGGAATAAACTTAAGTAATTTTCGGGATGAAGTGAAAAGGAAAGGGATAAAAGCAAGTCAAGCCAAGCTCTGCATCCCACAGTGATCACGAGCGTCAGGCTGGGTTTGCATCTCTGGAGGAACCAGTAGCTCTGTCTGTCAGGCTCCCAGTCAGCGCGGCTGCGGTAGGAGTCAGACCCTCCGCTCTCCTACACAACTGGTGGGAACTGGGAGCCCATCACCACGAGGAACCTCTCAAGCCAGGTGCCTGGATAACCATGAGCAGCCTCAACTGGGGGCTGGGAAGGGGCGAGAGGATGCTGAGCACCGGCCTGGGCTCCCTCTCCCTTATTGCGGGTACAGCTCCACTCGGCTTAATGGGACAATTCCTGCATGTGCTGTCCCTCAGCCCCAAAGGAGCCTTAAATGTGCCTTGGATGGGCATCAGATGGTTTTGCGTGTATAAAAGGATGCTCTGGTAATGCAGAGACATTATAAGCACCACTGCCTTGTGCCCGCGGGGAGCCAGGCTGGGGACGTTGGGCCTGCCCTCCCCTCTTCCCTCTGTCCGTGCTTTGGCTGCCGGCTCGGCTGCCTCCGCTTGCCTGCTGGCTTCGGGCCATCTCTCCCTCTGGATGTGGCCAGCCCCTGACGCAGGACTGCCCCTCGCCGTGGCTGCTTAGCGCAGCTGAAAAGGCTGGAAAAGGGACTATTGCACACCCGGCTGTCCCTCAGCATCTTCACTTCTTCCCAAAGCCCTGCTGGGTCTCCGAGCATCACAAAACTCTGCCGACCGGAGCAGACAGGGCAATGCCTAGCGCCGTAAGAGAGACGCCGTGATGAAGGTGATGCTCCCGGGGTACCTCGGACTCGCTGTGACTGGGCTGGTCACCCGAGGTGTTCCCTGGGGCTGTGCGGGTGCCCTGCTCTGCTTCCCAGGTCCCGCAGACGCAGTGCCACCGAGGACGTCCCCAGGGAGAAGTAGCACAGCCCCGGTATGCTGGGATGTTGGGATGTGGCTGGCAGCCAGCCATCCCCCTGCAACTCTCCCTCAACTTTGTAAGCATCCCAGAGGCAGCCTGCCATTCCCAAAATGGGAATGATTCCTTAAGAAAAGATGAGAAGTCTGTGCTTGCTTATCCTTAAAGAGCTATTTACCAAAAAATAAAAATAAAAATAAAAATCTACTTTTGAGACCTGCTTCTGATTTCCTGGCTTTCACTGCCACAAACCACCCTCCCACCTCTGCCACCTCTGGAGCAGCCTGGCCATGTGCCTGAGCAGCGTTCCACTCCTGGGGTGCTGGCTCCCTTCTGCTTTTTGGGGGTTATATCCCATCAAGGACAATTAAACATCCATTGAGTGCTGCTCCTGGATGGCCTTAGTCACGTATACGATAGCTCTGGGTCCTGCAGGGAGGCAATGCAAAGCCCTATGGAATGGAGGGAACAGGGTCCTGGCACTGTGGGCCATCCTCTTAAAGAGCTGGTGGACCTTTTCACTGGTGGTGCTGGGGATTATTCTTCAATTAAGTCTCTTTGCTAATTTTTTTTCTCTCCTTATTGCCCTTCCCTTCTCCCATCTGTAATACTTTCATCCTGTGTCAGGTTTAGTGTCAAGACCCCAAGGCACCAACCCTCGTCCCCTGCCCAGGATGCTCAGACATGGGTCACACCAGCTCTTGTCCAACCTGGAGCATGCCAGAAAAGCCCACCGGTGCAGGGTGAAAGCCATGATGCTCCTTGCTACCTCTCCAGAAAACTCAAATGCCATCCTTCCCATGGGCTTTAAATCACCATGGGCTTTAAGTTGCATGCTTGGTGCTTAACACCCAGGTTTCCCAATGCCCAGCCGGGTGTTTTCTCCTCCGTTCCCGCAGTGGCACAGGGATGGGGAGGCACAGCCCGGCTTGGCAGAACACTGTGTCTTTAGGGCAAATACATCCTTCAACGGGAAGGAAAAGGATTTGTCTTTCTACATGCAGAGAAGATCTATTAAAAAAAAAAAAAAAAGCAGCAGCTTATTATATACCAGAATACCTTCCTCCCTCACCAAAGGTCAAACTTAGATCCAATTTCAGTCAGGAGGGAGACGTCTGTCAGACAAGCACTAATCACTATTTAGTATTCATATTCACCTATTAGAAGCTCCATGCTGTAAACATGTCTATGAATTAACAAGGCATCTGGCCTCTCTTATACAATATGAGCAGCTTGGATCATGAAGTGTCTGCAGAAAATAAAAAGTGCCTTCCATCTGTCTCTCCCAAATATCACTGCTATCACCAAAGCAAACAGACCCGCTCTTCCAAAGCACCGCGCGTCCCCCTCCCCCAGAACGTGTTAGTCAAACAAAAACAAGCATTTCACGGAGAGCGCTTGACAGATCTGAAACGACTCCGGAGGAGCGAGGCGCAAATTAAGAACGGGGGAAAAATTAGCTGAAAAATAACTGGGGGAAAAAAAAAAAAAAAAAGCTTCCTAATAACAAAGTCTCTTCTTCGCACGCTGAGTAATTATTCATAGCGCTGGCACTGCTGACACCATGAGAAGGTCAGCGCTGCCCGGCAGAAGATGCACGGGCACGCTGGGACCCGTGCCAGGGCAGAGCCACCCGTGGGAACAGAGCCAGCCACCCCCTCAACACTCCTCGCCCAGGTAGATGTGGGTTTGGGGTGGGAAAAAACCTTCCTGGCTCCGTGTCTGCAGGTGATATGGGGTGGATGCTCTGGGTGGGGCCTTCTGCCCAGTTCTCCAGCATTCACACCTTTGGGGCTCGCAGTGGAGGAGGTCACTGTGGGATCCTGATGACCTTGGAAGGGCCACAGACACACCTCAGTTCTGCTGCATGAAAAAGGCGAAACCCAGCCTGTTTTGAGCCATCCAAACTGCCCCGGGTGAAGGCCACGTGCCTGACTGCTGGGGGACAACTCATCTTCAGAGATACCACCATAGCAAGCCCCATCCCAGGTCCACAGGCTGTTTTTTCCTTCTAAATCAGAGCACTTCAGCTCATGACTCTGCTCCCCAGTTGTCTATGAGGAATAGACAAGAGGTAAAGGTGGGTGATTTGTGCCTATTCCCGATCCACAGGGAGAAGGGGTGATTCCAGAGGAGCTGTGGTGGTGCAAGACATCAAGACATGCTACTGCCATCAACTAGGAATTGCCGCTGCCCTGACGGCCACACTCATGGGACAGAGGGACCAGCATCAGAACTAGGGCAGGAGACCTCCCATCCCCACGATGACCAGCTGCTCCCCTTCTCTCCATGTTCCTCGCATCTCACTGCCTTTTTCTCCCCTGTTTCCCAGCTAACTCCAGATTTCAGCTCCAGTGCTTCTCAGGAAAACCAGCTGCTGGCAAACAGAGCAGCTTTCTGCTGGCTTAGCTCTTGCCAGGGTCTGGATGGGACCTGGGGCGGGGAGATCGTCACTTTTGGTGGCAACTGCTCACCCGAGGGACTCCCAGGTCCCCAGGACACCGCTTGTGCCCTCACTAGAGCCGGTGGCCTTAAACTAACTCAGGCTTCTCCGCCTCAAGGGAAGGGAGGGTCTACTCTAAACCCCGGCTTTGTTTTCAGAAGATAAATTTAAACCAAGGGGAAGGAAGAATGAGGTTCATAAATCAGGCAGGCCTGAAAATGAGGCATGAAAAATGAATGAGCAGAGCGCGGGTGCGAGCGCCGCCACCCCGACCTGCTCCACCGACGGAGCCCACCCGTGGCTGGCAGCCCAGAGCCAAGCCCTCCCCGCAGCACGGAGCCCACCGTCACCACTGAAGACAGACCTGCCGGCTCCCTGGTGATTTTTTGCCTCTTAACCAGTTTTTATCCACACCAAAACCACCCCACTTGGCTATAAGCTTGAGCTGTTGGGAGTATGACAGGGCTGGGTGGGCTCCAATCCACGTGCTCAGCAACGCCGGGCTCTGCCTCCCTCCTTTACCCACTTCCAGATTTAAGCAATGTTTTTTAATTAAAGGCCAACTCTTTGGATTGCCTGAGCTGTTAAAGCATAAAAATGGGGGAGCAGAGGGAAGTAATGGCTTTCTGGGTGGTTTTCACATCCCCAGTCCACACGGATGAGAGAAAGAAGAAAACCGGGAAGTTCCCAGCTGCAGACATCTTAGGAATTGGCTACGTCAGATATTAGCCTCTCTCAGCTTCCTCCCTGGCCAACTAGGTGCTCCTCTAACAGCAATACAGAGACACGAGCTCCTCCTGATCATCCTCTGGGCGAGCATCTCTCTGGGAACGGGGCTGAAGCACGGCTTGGTGATGCACTGAGGCCACCCTGACGTCGGGAGGTGAATTTGCACCTCTGCCACGAGGCTTTGGTGTGTTGAGTCCACAACATCCAGATCTAGTTCCGATCGATGCAAAACCCTCACAACTTGGCAGCCTCCAGAACCAGCTCTAAGTGCGTTGATCATCGTGTCCACAGATATTTGCATTTTGCAAAGCAAAAAGGGTCCGACCAAAAACAAACCCAATGCGGCTGCAGCAGCTGCGCTGGGACCTGAAAATGCAGGTTCTGAAAATACCCGTCTGTGGCATTTGACGTGCAAATATCTCAAAGAAATAATTCAACCCATGGCTCAGGAAGAAATGGTGGGAGAGTGGCTGGTGGCTGAGGAGCTGCCCAGAGAGGCTGGTGTTGAGCTGGAGAAGGCTGGAAGGAGGGAGGAGGAAGAATAAAGGTGGGGAAATGAGGGTTTAGCTCCCAGTAAGATGATCTGAAGTGGCCCCATGTGGGGGACCTGGTGACTGAGGAAGGGTCTCACTGAGTGTCACCACTCAGAACGTCAGGATCCTTCATTACATCCTTCCACTGGGGAAAAGCTTTTGAAAAATATGTTTTCCTTGCTGTAAGGATTTAGCTACCTCTGTTACACCACTCACACTGCTGTAGAAACCTGACAAAAGCTTCACAGTGGCCAAAGCTCCCTGCCACCTCCAGGGCCAGGACACCACCCACGTGTCCTACGGACCTTAGGACAGGAGTGGCTGTGGGTGGCTTTTCCCATCCCCGGGGCTGGCCTCCGGCCACACTGCTGCCTGACCCCAGTCCTGGGCCACCAAAACCAATAGGGAATTTGTCACCGGCCTCAGTGGGGAAGGATCGGGCTCCGCACACACAAGGAAACCCTTCGAGCATGAAAGCTAATTTAAAAGGAGCTCATCTCCTTGTGTTCAGAGACACGGAGCAAGGAAAAAGCATGACAGATTTTGGTATATTTTAGCTGAATTATTGTCCGCTGGGGATTGAGCTAAGACCACAAACATTATTTCACTTTCTAGCCAGGCTGCAGTGATGAATATCGGTTTCAAAGGACAAAAGCTGGGTGGTTCTTGTTTCTAATCTTGAGTCGTTCCTCCTCCTTCGGAGGTTAAGCGTGAATATCACGGCGCTCGGGTGCCGAAACAAAGACTTCCATCCCTTAGTACAGCACACAGGCCGGCAGGTAAACGCAGCAAAGTTTAAACCACACATATCAAAATGCAACAGAATTTTGCACTAGGCTCTGTTAAAAATATTCTGTTTAATTGATTTTTTAAAAAAATCTATTATGCTGCTCTAGGCACAGCTATTGATCTGCAGTGCTGGAGAAGTAATGAAGAAGCCTTCAAATCAATAAGGCCAAAGTATATCTCAAACTGTATCTGCTCCACCAGCACAACAGGGATGTGGGCAGTGAAATTCCCTAGACAGGGCCGGGAGTATGAACAAACCTGTTCTGATGACTGCGAAGATTTATTTCTATTGGCATAAACATAACTAATGAAACCCCGACGACTCTTCACTTCCCTGAAAGCTGATAATATATCGCGGTGCTCACAATGAAATGAGCAAGAACACATTTGCAAAGGAAGAAAAAAAACCCAACTCCCTCAACCGTGAGCTGTATTTTCTTCTTGGTGCCCTTGATTCTCCTCCACCCCCTTCCCTCAGCCAGGATAATATTTCTTCTTGGAGCTCTCGTACGGGTTTTAACACGGCTTTTATAAGTCTCCAAGGCTGGAGTTTTAGGTTTTCTTTTATCCCTCGCTGTCAGGATGGAGTAGGTAGGCAGCTAAAATCACAGGCTGATAATATTGTTTGGGGCTAACAGCTTTATCTTATCTTGTTCGTATTATTCATATTACCTTAGATAAGCCACCTGGGGCCGCACACAAGCAAGATTCAAGGAAGTGACCTCATTAAAGTTCAGACGTCTATTTACTGTAATAAGAACAGCTGGACTAACACAGCCACACTTTGAACTTGGCTGGCACTTTCCATCCCAGGCTTTGACTTGATCCCTTTCACACTTCACAGCACAGAGGAACGGCAGAGTTAATCAGCATCTCTATTTTTCTTCCAAAAGGCCTGGGATTACAGAAGGGTTTTTGCCCACTGGACGCCCAGTGTTTTTGCAAGGGCAGCTGGAGGGAGAGTACCCAGAGAACCCCCAGGCACGGCCTGAAAACCCCCCCAGAGTCTGGGTTGCTTGGCTAAAGTGTCTCGGTGATGGAGAAGAGCTGCTCAAAACACAACCAACACTTTATTTCCCAGCTAAAGCTGATGTTGGGAGAGAGATCTGTGCTTCTGCTTTTCTAACGCGAATAGTCACAGCAGCAGAGGTAGCACAGGGGCAGGTTTGCCTCTGCACAAGTATTTCCTTCTGCCTGGCTTAGGTTTTGGGGTTGGCAGGAATAACCTTCAGGGAGGTTTAAATCAGCGCAGCCGTGGCCGGGGCAGAGAGACCACGCTGCATTCATTGCGGGACACAGGGGGACAGAGGGACGCAGGGTGGTGGCAGCGCTGGGTCCAGCCCCAGGAGCACACGCGGTGCTGCGCTGGCTCCAGTTGAGGACGGTGACAGTCACTGAACACTCCAGTCGCTTTAAACCAGCAAATTAATCTAATTTTTTTCTTCTTTTTTTTTTTTTTGGAAAAAACCTGAACCTCCGAAGTTTAAAAATATGGTAATGCAATTAGCGGCTTTGGCAGGCTAATGAAGCCACTTTAAACCCCTGCAAAAATACCATTAAAAGAGAATGCTTAAGAGCCTCTTGAAACTTTCCAAAATGAGAAGTACGTTCGTATTCAGAAGATGCCAATCTAGTCTCCTTTCTCCGAGGTTCAAGATTAATTAGGGACTTGTTTAGTGCATGAATGAGGAAACAAATGAACTCTTGGATCACAGAGCACTGGAACCAATTTTTTAATCATTTTTTTTCTTTACAATTACATTCCTATCAAGAAAGTCTTCATTAGACTTTCTGTCACGGGGCCACATCATGTCAGGTAACTATTACAAGTGCTTGGCTTTCACCCAAAGATTGAACAATATGAATTTTCTCAGAAGTAAATACACGAGATATATATTTAACGCAGTATTTTCTCATTAAAATGCTATTGCATTTTCATAATAAATACATATAACCCTTCCTCCAAGACTCCCTCAAAACAAATGATTTAGAAAAGACCAACGATATCTTCCTCTTTCCAAAACCAGCCTGGGTATTTAAAGATTACCTTTGAGAAATATATTAATGCCTGATATAAGAAGCGCCATACAATAGAATGAGATTACCAAGGTAAGCAATAATAGATAGGAAGAGCGTGAATATGTTCGAGACTAATTGTTAAAAGAATGGGTTTTGCATGTTTAGTGAAGGAGAACGGAGAAAGGAAACTGCTCTGTTGTTTTTTTCCAAGAAGATTGGAGGTTTGGCTAATCCCATCCAGAATGAGGTGCAGATTTGGATCAAAACCATACCAAATCTCAGGCATTTTCCAGCCCTGCTTCTGTTCACAGTAAGGATCAGCATGAGAGACCTCACTCTTCATCAGTCCCTTACCCACACACTAGATTTGTTTTGATGTTGAGAATTTCTCCAGAAAAAATCCCAAAGCATTAAAATAGAATAATTTGCAAAAAGTGGGGGGAGGAAGCACGTTGTGCACTGTCGTACTGGGGTAAACCTAATCGCTGTAGACATGCTAAGAAAGGGAAGCGGAACTCTAACAAGGTTGTGCTGCAAAGCGAAGACATGTATACCACGGTGAGAGCAAATGCCGAAGACACTGTTTCTGCACTGCTGGTTATAAGCTTTTACTTATTAAAAAGTTTAATTGCAGCTAGGTGAGCTGTATCCACAATGCAGCCTCGCGCTGCGGTGTCAGGGGCTCCCGGGAAGGAGAAGTGGCCTTTGCTCAAATGGCTTTTCGGGGGGACTCATGCATGCCCTCGTATGCCCCTCTCATTATTTTTTTTTTCTACAAGTGATGAAGAGCATGAAGATTCAACCCATAACCCAACGCTCATGATGCAGGCGTAACAATGACTGGCAGATCTACTTACTCTTTCCCATTAGTACCCATTTATCAGTATCTGGACCTCTACCAGGGTGAACAGATAATGTTTTCCTAAGTGGAAAGGCAAGGGTATAATTTTCATAGTTGATTTGTTCATTTCTACCTCTCTTCTGTCCTTTGAGTAATTGCGGATCAGGTCTGTGCTTCTCAGGACACCCTGCTATAGGCATTTATAAATAAAGCAGTGCATCACCTCTTGACCACTCTCCCTAACCCTGTTTCTACCGGGCACCATAATAAAGTTCACGCAATAGATACTCCTGATGGAGGGGGCAGGTCACAACACCCATTTCACTTGCTACTTCCTTAGCATGAGCAAAATTTTAAGATATATGGGGAGGAGAGGATTTTGCTTCAAGACCATAAGCACTTGCAGTACCTTTTCACAGTAACCATGGACAGGCACAGAAATCCAGATTTTTTCTTACAGAGTCCGCAGCACATCTCTAAGAAACCAGCAGCAGATAAATCAGTGCAGCCCGAACCTGAACCATAGGGACCTGAGCATGGAGAAGGTGCCTTTCCACAAGAGTCCTGGCACCAATACACTTCCAGCGCAGGCCCTGGGCACAAGCTGCAGGGAAACCCTGAGCTGGTTAGACACCAGAATTACTCCTTCTAAGGTCACTCCTTACATTATCTCTGGAGATCCACATCCCAATGACTCTTAAGTCACTAAAGGAGCTCGTTTGTTGGACTTAAACCAATTCCTGGCGGCTGGATTGTCTCCATCATAAAATCTGGCAGGTTACAGCCTCTGTCCAGGAAATCCCAGGCATCATATATCTGTTCCTTCCCAGAAGTGACTAGTAAAGGCTGTACAAGGAAATCTCCCTTCAACCCTTAGCCAACGGTATTAGGCAGTAGTGATGACCAGATTGACTTTTGCATGCCTTAACCACTTGGTAGTTGCTCTATTAGGGTGTCTCTTAACGTAGAGACCAGGTACTGCATTTCCACTTGTGTTTCAACCCGTCTTAACACAGGGTGGAGAGGGGGAAATTAGCCCCAGATTGCCAGTGTACCCAATATCTCCTCAAAAAGGATGCTGCAGCTTTCACGTGAGTGCCGTGAGTCTGGTACCACCAAGTGATGCTGATGCTAAAGCAGTTCCATTTAATTAGTGTAAGGAGAGCCAAAGTTTTCAAAAAAGAAAGGAGCTGGGATGCTTGTGGAAGGGTTGTGGGATAATGAAAGACTCTGCCACTGACAGTGAGATGCACAGACCTCAGCAAGCTGCACTCCAGCGGCTGCACTGTCACGGGTCACTTATTTGCATCAAAATGAGGAAAGACTTGATTGAAAGAAAAGGAGGGCCATGCAAATCTACCATTCTTCTTGTCCCATTATAACCCTGGGGGCCTTGAACCAAATTCAGCGCAACTCTGGAGATGTTTTACTTTCATGAGAGTCCAAATTTTACAGCTCAGATCCCTGCTTGTCATAAAATACCTGTTTGAATTAAGCAACGGTTTACCTTGTCCCAACAAAAACATTGTAAGTCAGAAAAGGATCTAAGGAAAGCTGGTATTTCCCGTGAGGATGAGACTGTTTGAATGGGGGCGTTTGGAGATCAGGCTAACTCCAACGACCAGGCACAAGGGTGGTTCTCTTTCAATGCAGATGCATTTTCTTCAGTGCTCTGTGACCACTGCTTTATTCTAAGTTGCCTGAGTGGGCAAAGTCAGTGCCCGCCCCGAGCGTGCCTTGCTGAGAGCGAAAGATGGCATTGTAGAAAGCAGGAGCCAGTGAAGAGGAGCTTTCCATCGTCAGGCATCAATCACCAAAGGGCATATGCCTGGAGTAACCCTAAAGGAGACATCTCCATTTGTGCACATCAGCTATTGTCAGCCTCCTGGCATCCTCCAGCCTGGCCTTGTCCTGAGAAAAACCTGGTTCTGTGTGGCTTCATCTTTAAAATGTTGGCTCCTGCCTGCTTAAGTGGAAATTTCGTATATCTGCTTCTACGTTTTGCTGGGTCTCGCAGCATTTGATCACACCAGGTATTGGCAGACCTACAGCAGGTTTCACGAACAGGTCCCTGAGCAATGGCCAGAGAACAGCAAATCCTGGAAGTGGAGCAAGGAAGGAGAATTTGCAAGCTGCTGTGCTTTGACTCTGCGGGTCAAGAATATGGAGGAACATCTACAGCTGGACTCTAAATAACCAGGTTAACTACCCTCTGCAAATAGACAAAACCTGCTGCCCTGAACCCTGCTGCTCTCATAGACTTTTAATAGCTTCTGCAATAAAAACCAGTGAGTCCCAAAGGAGAGCTCTCCATTTATTCAGAAAGATGTTGCTAAATTCCTATACACAACATATTCCACTGCTGGAATACGTGCCTCTTCCCTAGCAGCTCTTCTTCTTGCCAGCCAGGTAAAGGCAAGGCATATAATCATCTGTGTAATCTGATTTGCAAGGTTAACTGCCCTGGATCATAAATATGCAGGGATTTATGACCATGAAGGTGCGCTACCTGAGGCTTCAAGAGAAAAGTACCACGCTCACATCTCCCTTCTCTCCGACTTCTAAAAAAGGGAAAGAAGGATGTCGAGATCCAGAAATTACCATGCCGTAATGGAAGATCCTCAGATAGACTTGGTTTAATTATACAGTTCTATCATTTCCTGAGCGTTCCCCATCCCATTAGGAAATTACGGCAGTAACTCAGCTAATAGATTCGCACTGTGCAAACAGCCGCCGGGGCTGCGGGCTCCCGGTGCGGCATCTGTGCCGAAACACTGTGGCACTCAGCCGGTGGGGACACAGGTCCTCTCCTGCCACAGAGAGGGGGTTTTCTTGCTCGGAGGAACATCCCTGGCTGGAGAGGCAAGACCTTTTTTACATGCAAAGGAAAACCCACGGCTCATGCTGGAGGGAGCCCTGCAGTCTGGGCTCTCCAGTGGGAAACCCCCTGGGGCTGTAGGGTCCTGAGGGCAGGTGAGAACTGGACACAAGGAGATCTGTTGCACAGGAACAGGAGATAAAGGCTATTAAAGCAAAATATCACTCACAACAGAAAAAAAAAGGATTTTTTTTTTTTTTTGCATATTTCTTTTCCCATGCAAGGTACAAAACCGCACGGCTGGAAGGCGGAGGCAGAGGCCGTGCCTCTGTTCAAGTGAGCATCGGGTGCGATATAATAGCACGGGAACTACAGAGCGAAGGAAACCCTTAAATCAGGCACCAAATCTCTTCAAACACGGCGTTTTCTGTTCAGCCTTTCAGCGCTTCACTCATCCTTGGCAGTGGAGCTGACCTGGTCATTTTTCCCTTTTTACTTCTCGCTGCCACTTTCCATGGCATTTTCATGAATTAACACAGCAGTGTGGTTTTGTGCGTTACAGATGGAAAATAAAAAGCAAGCCCTTTCCTATTTAAATAGAGACATGTGGCAGCTGACATTTCTTGAAAACACTTTGACTCATATTAAGCTTTGTAAGTCCTTTTATTATCTTTAAAGACTAGTTAAAAGCATGTCTACGACGGCAGGCAAAATGGAGGCAGGCAGGCAGCCTACCTGGGGGACGGAGGGGGGACTGAAGGGGACGGAGACATTTCTGGCCCCAGGCTCCATCCCCAACCAGCTGCAGAGCTACTGGGACACCCGTCACCTCCTGCCCGGGGCAAAGGGGAGGGTTTATAGGCACAGCAGCTCAAAACCCAACAGGTCTCATCGTCCCTTTTGCGTTTAACTACAAAGGGGGCTGGGGAGAGAAGCACGACCCGCAGAGCGAAGGAGGAAGAGGAGGCACTTAATCGTGTGAAGAATTTCAGGTTTTTTTGCTGCCTTTCTTTGGCTGTTCCTCCCCCTGGCTCGAAGCTGCCAGCTGAGATCCTGTGGGCAGCCGGGGCGATGGGGACCAGCACCCTTCCTCGGTGGGGACCTGCTGCCCGACCCTGCAGAGAGGTGCTGGAGGGGAGAAGACCCCACCATCACTTCTCCAGATCCTGCCCCAGTTGCAATAAAAGGCGCTGAGCCACTGGGCTTGACCCCGGTGTAATTCCCGAGCTGCCGAGCAGCCTTCCATGGCTCAGCATGGACACAGCGACGGAGCCAGAACACTGCAACCCCTCAAACCCACCCTGTGGTGAGCAGCATTTGCGACTTCCCCAAAAAAGCCTCCTTTTGCAACCTCCAAAAAGCCACAAAATAAATTATTTTAAGAAACAAGGAGTATAAAACAGTTTGCAAAGGCGGCAACACCACTCCTGCCCAAGCGGAGGTGAGGGTGGGCTGGGTGAAGGTCCATGTCCCCCCCGAGAGAACCTGTCCAGCCCAAGGGAAGGGCTGCGAGGACAAAGGGTTGGGGGTTAAAGGAGAGGAGGAGCCTTAGGAGCAAAGAGGAAGCCCCGAGGGGAAAGGGAAGGCCAGAGCGATGCTGAGATGGGCTCCACAGCTCTTACGGGTGCGTTTTATCAAAAAGCGATAGTGCTGGTGGGTGGGTGATACCTTTCTGCATCTACTCCTGTAATGACAATACCACTACTAATCCAAACACATCCACACTGCGCTCGTCTGACTACAAGTGAAAGAGATAATGCATTTTACACACGAATTTTTTCTAAAAATATTTTTTTTAAAGAAAGAATAAATTAAATTTCTATCCTCTTATACCTATTCTCCCTCCCTCCTGTTGTGCTAGACTCCTCCTGCTCTCACGGGTGACCCTCCTGTGTGGCAGGGGACAGGGAGCAGACCCTGCCTTTCCTCGCAATGGCTGAGAACGGTCCACCCTTTGCCTAGAAATCACGAGCTGGGGATCACGGCAATGAGAAGCCAAAGGAAAGCTATTTTACCCAGCCAATCTGAGCCAGTCTGAGGTTTCCTTTGGAGGTGTCGCTGTGATTAGCAGCGCTTTTCTCTAACCACCTCCTGAGGTCATGGAAATGCTAGAAAGGAGCTGCTTGTACTTGCTGTGGGCCCTGGTGGGAAAAAGGGCATAAGTTAGTCTTTTAGGAGAAAGTTTTTCCTTGCCAAGGGTCTATGGCTTGAAAAGTAATCAAACCCAGTGTAATATATGGGCTGCGAAGGGCAGAGCACAGCGAAGAAGTGTTTGTGCAGAGGACACCAGGATGGCAGTCATTTGCTTTTGAAAGGGCTGTTGCTTGCCAAAATAACCCCTTCCCTGGCTGCAAACTGTGGCCCTTTGGCCACCAATAAGGTTGGTGGGAATAGTGGTGGGTCCCAGCCCGGGGCTATCATGATGGGAGGCAGGAGCAGGCTGGCACGCAGCCTCGTCTCACCCCATCTCTGCGAAGACAGTGTGTGCAGGGGACGTCCATCCCCGCTGGAACACGGCTCTGATCCAGCACGGAGCCCAGACTCACTTCCTGCAGGGATTTGGCTGTGTAACAAAAGTCCCAAGGACGCAATCCCCAAAATGCTGCTCATGGGCTTTCCCTGGGCTGGAGGGTCCTTGCCTGGGGGTCCCGGGAGGAAGGTGCTGTGGGTCCCATGCCCAGTGATGCCATCCCAGCCCTGGCACCCAAAGCCCAGCACCCACAGCAGGGCAACTCCGTCCTCATTGAACCTCAGCACCCAAAGGCTGGCAGATTTTTGCTTTGCTCTTCCCCACTGCACAGCAGGTCTGTGTGGGCATTTCAAGCCAGGCTTTGGTCCGGGAAAATGGCTGCAGACCCCCCCCATGACCCCACACCACCTCCCCCAGAGGAAAGGGATGCTGCTCAGGCTGAGGAAAACCTTTCCATGGTGCTCTTCAGGGGGACAAATCAAAGCTCCCCATGACCACCCCTATCGGCATCGCAATAGGATGCCAGCACCAGCCCCACTGCCGGCTGAAATCTCTTTGTCAAACGCCGACCTAGTTTATGGGCAGCACATTTGAGGCGCCCCCAGCTCCTCGCATGCCCCGTACAGTGCCGAGCACACCGCTGGCATCAACGGCGGCACAAAATGATGAAAAGACACAGACTTCAGCTCCAGTTTTCCAAGGGGAACCAATTAAAAATAAAAGAATCAGCAAAACTGTTCAAAGAGTTGTGAAAAATCACTCGGCAATGTCCTTTCAAGCAAAGATCTCACCTTTCTCGTGTGCTAGATCCTGGGGCAGCCTACCCAGCCTATTTAAGTGGGCATCAGAGAGAAACGGACAATTAAAATATAACTTGGGCCAGGCTGTTAATAAACCAAGCGGCACTGAGGCTGCCACAGCGGGGAGGCAGGATGGCCAGGGCTTGCTGGTGATGTCCATCCCTGCTGTGCTTCTCCCATCCCTGGGATCACCCCAGCAAGCAGCGCCTGCGGAAAAACGTCTGAGCCTCAGCATCTCCTCCCTGCGTCAGGTGAGCGAGGCTTAATGCAAACCCAGGGACAGCAAACATGGGGTTTTCCACCATGGGTCTTTTCTCTGGTTGGGTATGGCTTGGGCCATCCTGCCTGCCCTCCCTCCAGGTCTTCCTGCTCTACAGGAGCAGAAATATTAATTGGCACATGTGCTTTCACCAGACTTACAGTGGTTCTGTCTCTGCAGCGTCAAACACAAACAGAGCGCCTGCCACACAGGTGTAATGAAGATTGAGTTGAGTGGTGCAGAAGTTTTCCCTGATACAACATTTCGTGCGTCACACTGACATCCTGCACTGGGAAGAGGTTCTTCTGGGACCCTGCCCGCACCACGCTGTGCCCCTGGCAGCGCAGCTCCTGCTGGGGGTGTCACCAAGCTGGAAGTGGAGGCTCAGCCCCATCCGTAGCTTGGGAAAGACAGGGTGGGATTTACACCAGGAGGGACAGCATTGATGAGATCTCCTCTCACATTGGTGGTGGGGACCAAGCCCTCGTGGAGGACATTTTCTTAGGAGATTTTGGTGAGTGGGGTTGGATCGGGCACTCCCTGGGCTGTGGTGTGAGCCAGACTCTGGCACATCCCAGCGAGGCAGCAGCATGCCACTGGCATGGAGCGTGGGAAACCATGGCTGCTCACCCCTGAGCAAACCAGCAGCATTTCCCAGCCCGCCCAGGCAGCAGCTCTCTGCAAATGGGGCTCTCCGGTCCCCCCCCAGCCCTGAGAGATGTCACCTGAGCCAGGGAACGGGCTTCAACACCTCCCTGCAATTAGCAACTTCTGCCATCGCTGAATTCACCACCAGAACATGCTTTGGTTTATTTTTTTCTTTGTGGCAACCCCCTTCTAATCCCCATCTGGCCGGGTTCAGGAGCTGGGGATTTGAGGAATGATTTTTAAATTGCTGCGGAGCCGCATGTGCCACATCAGAGCTCCCGCAAGTCTGTGCCCAGCCTGCAGCGCCTGCCCTTCCCATGCCATGCCCTGGGCAGCGGCTTCCTTTCTCAGCTGGGGCTCAGGAGAGCCTGGCCTGAAGAGACTAAAGCAAACACCTGCAGGGAAATTGCAATTATAACCTCTCCCAGCAGCAGCAGCCCTTTCCTGAGAGGATCTGGCTGCCTGCAGCACCCTGTCTTTTGGCTTTTACAGAGGCTGTTCGTATCCCCTGCCCTCTCTCTGGGGAAATTTCAGCCTCAGAAGCTGCAAGAACCTGTGGCTAAAGACCTGTGCCAGGCAATAGCCATAAAAAAGGCTGGGGTAGCTAGAGAGGAAAAGTTAGAGCTTGTCTTTTATGTTCTTCTAAGCCATTTGCCATAGGCAAAGGGCTTAAGAAATTATTTTATGCAGCCACTTTGGTTAAAAAATAAAAGCAGCTCAGCTTTTATTATTATTAAATTTTAATTTAAATTTTATTATTTTTTAAAAAAATTATATATTTTTTATTATTTTTAGGTAGAGCCAGAAGAGGGGCACCCAACCTGCAGTGACCATGGGAGCTGCGGGGCTTCACCAGCTTTTAGGGACCACCCTTCACCCAGCAAGGTCTGGGAGGTCCTCTGGGACAAGCACTACTGTGGCTCAGGAGCCACCTGTTCCGGTGCCATGAGGGACGATGACAGCTTTGCTCTCACGGAGGGGAACTCATGGCATCCTCTCCAGCTGGAAAAGTTGGTACCCAGCAGCTTTCAGGGCACGGATTTATGCCTCGATCTCAAGACCCACCCCCAGCACCTGATGCAGGAGCCTGGCTGTGCTGGGGCGCAGGACCAAGCCACAGAGACGTGGCTGCTCACGAGAGAGGCTTGAGAAAAACGTAAAAGCCCCCAGACCTCCCCCTTGCTCCACCACAAACATCTCCTGCAGCCGGGGGGAGATGCCAAGCCTCAGGGGGGTTGCAGGCTGTTGCTTAGAGGTGAACACCAGAAGCCAAAGGCTTTTGTTATAAATCTGAGTTTTCAATTCCTGACAGTTCCTACTCTTGGTTTCTGCCTGGGAAGGGGATTTGTTTCAAAATTTGGAGCAAAAATAGCGCAACAGCTCTCAAGATGGCAACTGATGAAGGAGAGGTCATTTTAACAACACTAAAATGCTTCCACCCATTTAAAACAAAATACTTCTTCCACGCTTGCGGCTTGGAAGAGCAACAGGAGGCTGCATGAGCACCTCTGCGCAGTACGTGCAGTACAGACCGTCCCCCTCCACCCTCATCTCCTGTGTAAAATCAGATCTGACAAATCTAAAGCAAGAGAAAATCAAGACATGACTATGAAGGACAATATCAGGCCAAGCCTGTTAAATTATCTCCCACCTTTCTGTCATGTCTCATTTGCTACTGAGCTGTCAGCTCCCACCCCTCATCAGCCAGCTTCCATCACCCTCCCGGTAAATTTTCAATCTCCTGGTTTCTCTCCAGCCAAACCAGAAGGATTGCCCTCACACACCTGGAGAGTCGCCTCATCTCTCCTCTTTAAATGCCTTAAATTTGCCTTCGTCAGGACACCTCCAAAGTCCCAGTTGCTTCCAGCACCCTCCCAAGCCGCATGATGCTGCACCTGCAGAGCCAGGGAGCTGCTGTGCCACCCCTGGGATGGGGAAGGAACAACCCCCAGTTTGTCCTGCATCTGGCTAAATGCTACCCTGCTCCACACTCATGCTGCTCCACAAATATTAATTTTGCCAGCCGCTCTGGATTCATCCCTGCCACCCTCTCCCAAGCTGAGGACACCAGCGCTGCCACCTCAGGCCTCCCCAGATATTAATCAAAGGGCAGAGGAAGGTTTTGATTTATGATGTGCCCCAGCCTCCAGCAGCAAATGCCGGCACATGCCAGGGAGCTACGAGGGAGCCCGGACAGCCAGCACCAGGGATGCTCGCTGTGCCAGGCACCTCTTCCTCACCTCCCTCCTCTGCCAGTGCTCAGCACCCCAGAGCCTGGTCTGGACCCCGTGTTGGCTCCCTCGCTCCCCTTTCCTCTCCTCCTGCTCAGCAGAGCAGACCTGGGTGACAGCTATGGAGGAACAAGGACGCAGGGGCAAAGAAATGACACGAGCAAAAAATATCCCAAACTGCCCTCATGTCACACGGGAGAGGGGACGGCTCTCCCACTGGTGAAACTCCACCGACGGGCACAGATGCTGCTGTGCTCCCCCAGCAGGGAAAATGAAATAAAAGCCTCATACAGCTCAGTTTTAATTTGGGCTGAGCAGGAGCACAAGCACACAACATCTGCACATCCTCCGTGCCCTCCTGCCCCTCTTCCCGCGGCTCCAGCTGGTCCCATTTGAGCTGCAAGGTCTGTGCCACACCGAATTCCCCATGTGCAGGGACCGGCAATTCTCAGCAAAGCAAAACCCCGGGGTGTTTTTACACCCCGCAGCTATCAAATCAACAAGAGCCGTAGCTTGTTCAAAATGTAAATGTGCTAGAAAACAAGTTTCAGATGGGTTTCAGAAGCAAAACCTCCACATACGATAGCGATCGCGTTTCTTAATTTCTTATCTCACCTCTCCAAAGTCCTTTGCAAGGGTTTTATCCTATTAGAGGAAATTCATCCCCCTGATTTTCCCAGGCTTATTGAAAAGCAAAGAAAAGTATTGATCCTGATGAGATAACGCTGACAAGAAAATGGCAAGAGCAGGTCCTATCTATTTAAAACTTATTCTATTTATGACTGGTGGGAAAAATAGATGATTATCAATTATCCACGCAAATGGGAGATGTCCAGCCTAGACATCTCCAAATTCCAGCTCCAAAATTCCAGCTACCTCTGCATTTTTTTATGATTTCCTCTGTGTGTTTTGTTCTTTGAAAAAAAAAACAAACGACAAAAAACCAACCAACAACCCAACCCAGAAAAAGGTCTCTCACACAAACCAAATCCCAGAACCACCGGCGGTTTCATATTAAAAGAACATTTGGTGGCATTTTAATCTCTGAAGGTAATGTAGATATTTGTCATTTCTGATCTCCCCTTTCTGCAACTGTCCACAGATGACGAGATCCGTGAAATTGCTACTGCCAGGGAGTGAAATGAGAATTAACCTCGTGCCCATCAGCCGCCTCGGCACCACCCTTTCCGTGCCAGCCTTGACCATGGCCATGGGGAGAGGCGGCTCTCTCTGCCATTCACCCCGCTCCGTCTGACCCACCGCGGCCCCGTGTTAGCCGATAATAAACTCCCCCGTGTTAACAGATTGCTTTAAATCCAACACTTTCCTTCCCATTCTCATTTGCTTTGCCTTTCATGCTGCTTTCTCATGTATAAAAGGGGAACCGGGGGAAAAAAAAAAGAAAGAAAAGACACATGAACACCTGAAAATCTTTTTCATATACCTGCTGCTGCTACCGCTCGGTGCTGAATCTGAATAGAAACGGATGGGAGGGAGATGGGGAAGGATGAATAACATTTCATGCCCTGTAGTCAAACATAATTTCAGGCAGGAGACGAGCAGGGACGGGTGAGATGGCTCATCCCGGCAGAGAGCTAATGTGCACTTCAGAGCCCGCTCTTTGAAGACTGGGGTCTAATTTCCAGCTGCAATTATTACACTGGAAATAATTTCTCAGAAAATGGTGTTGCTTTCTGGGGGTGGAGTAGGGTTAGATAAGGGGAGGGGGGGCCAGAGTCCCAGCCGGAGGGAGGTCCTCTGGGCTTGGGGGTTGGTAGACGTGGCTGCACGGGCATCCCTGGGGCTGCAACGCTCTGCTGCTGCTCTCCTGAGGAAGGACAGGATTCAGGTGACTTCGGAGCTGGGACAAGGCACTGCTGAGAGTGCCGGCTCTTCACGCTCTCACCTGGAGCATCTGCCTCTGCTCGGTGGCAATGGCTATTCGGGATAGTCCTTTGTGTCTTACAGCCAAGACTTTCACATGGGTCTATATTTCAGCCTCTAAACCTGTGGGCTGATTTTCCAAAGCACCAAAAAGTCCGCTTTACTCCTTCCATTGGTGGCATTGGCCAGGAGCTCAGTGCTTTGCACAACAACTACACGGACAGTTTCTGATTTTGAACAGCACTGCAAGGACAGTAGCGTTGCTATTACACAGAAATCTGCTCTGTTCATGTTCCAACAACACGATGCTCCTACTTGGACCTCTGGTCCTATAAAGCAATGGTCATTATGGGACAGATTTGCCAAAAAGGCACAGCACAGCGAGTGCTTTTGACAGTCAAGTCACTTCTTGTGGCATCTAACAGAGCTGATGCTCTTCTGGGCAGGGGCAGATAGGGGAACACCCTGCCTTTCTGCCTTCTCCATAACAAGTCTGCAAAAACTAAAATAATACAAAATGGCCTAATGACAAATGACATATGGTGTCCCTTAGCAGGGCTAGGGACTACACTGGGTGCCCGGCTCAGATTTAAGCCCAAATAACTGTCTCCAGATGGGATTTGCTGCAATTCTGCTCTGACCCAAACTGACCACACTCTACAGCTCAGACTTGCAAAGGTTTTAGAGCACCTAAACATGCAAACAGGCACCTGGCAAAGATTTTCAAAAGCAGCTAAGAAGATTAGATGTCCAAGTCCCCTTGGACTCTAAGAATTAGGCATGTAACCTGCTTAGGCGCTTTCGGAAATTCCTTCAGGGATTTAATTGTTCGGGTTGAAACTTTCTGCAGCAAGTCTGGGCCTTTCTGAACTGTTCCACCACCATCATTAGTTGGTGTCCCACCAACCTTTGCAGTCCAGCCAGGTTTTTGGAGGGAAATGGGAAGAAATATGTCAGTAGGAAATTTTTGAATCATTTTTCATGCTTTGGAGGAGGATCTTGAAACTCAGAGGACAGTGGCCAAGGCGTTACATCAGTTGTGGTTTTCACTGTCCTGGTGAGACGCTACGCAAAGTCAAGGCAGGAAGCAGGGCTGCCTTCCCTGTGCGCTAGCGACTGCCTTGAGGAAGAGTAGGGGTTAGAGGAACGAGCCAGGGAGGGAAAGACAGAGACTGAGGCTGGAGGGGGAAAGGGAGGAAGGTCAGGGAAGGGAGGAACTGGGCTGAGACCCCCAAAGGGCAGCGACTGGGATGTGACAGGAGATGCAGCGAATGGGACAAGCTGGGGAGGTGACAAGTTCGCACCACGCTGATGGGGTCGACGTGGAAAGGGTCAAGAGAGCAGAGAAGTGGCACCATAGCTTATGTCTACTAAATCCTATAAGCCCTCCTCAGCCTGGAAGGGAGCCCAGGGTTTCCGATGGGAGCCAGCACTCGGCCGCCAGCAAAGCCGTGCAGCAAAGCCCCTGGGCAGCCCCCCACTGTGGCTCCTCGCCAGCCTGCACTGCCCCGAGGGCCACTGCATCATCCCAGCTTCTCACCACTGCCACCCATGGGAACCTTGAGAATGTCAGACATGATAGTCCAGACAATTTTAATTTATAAAGCACTGCAAAAAAATATAAAGATCCTGTCCTTACAAATAAGCAACCTGCAAAACAAACTGCTCTCCTTTCCACCTCCTGCTTCCAGCAGCTGCCAGCAGGCAGGACCTGTGCGCCAGGAGCTGGGGCATCAGTTCAGGTCCGGGTTGAGCCCCTGTTAATTTGCAGACTCACTCCATGCTTTGGACAAGTTGCTCGGCCCCTCTCCGCCTGTCAGAAGGATAAATACGGCTTCCCACCTGAGAAATGTGCTGCAAATTAGATATGCTCATAGGTGTGCACACAGTACAGCGGGTGCATACAAAGAACAATACCTCAAATGCTTTATCAAAATCAGATAAGGTTGCGGCCAGCACAGGAGAGGGCAGTGGCAGAAGCCTGTGTACAGCTCCCAGGGGTACGGGTTGGTTCATAGTTTGTAACTGGTGGCTGCTGTGCATGAGCAAACCAAGGTGCCTGAGCTTTGGCCGGCATGAACCTCCTATTCTGGGATGCGTTGCCCCAACCTAACGATGGCTAAGATGTGTTGAGTTTTACGGCTGCCACTTTGGAGCAGTATGGGCAATGAGGAAGTGGGCTCAACTTGGGATAACACCTTGGCTTCACTTCCCTTTTCCAGCCTGCTTCAGAAGACTGCAAATAGCAAATGTGGATGGGCTCAGCGGAGCCTGCACGATGGGCGAGTGATGGTGTGCCTCCGTGGAGTGTGAATGATGGGCAGGTGATGGTGTACCTCCATCAAGACAACATCTTTGCAAGCGCTGCAGTGTTGCTGGGGTAGGGGAACACATGTGGGAGCAGCCCTGCGCATCTCCATTTGCCCATGGAGAGCCCTGGGGAGAGGGAACCCCACACTTCTGCCTTTTTTCTTTTCCTTCTTCTCTTTGGCATGTGGACAGGGTTCGTCCTCGGCTCTCCTTGCCCTCCAGCCCAATCCAAACGAAACCCAATGCTTTCCTCTTGCCTTGCTGCAGAGCCTCGCTTCGCTGTCATACCCGCAGCAAATTTATCCTTCTCCACTCTGAGAGCTGCCTGCAGTTCATTAAATATCTTAAAGGTGTTAATGACTTTTAAAAAAAGACCCAAACTGTCTGATGTTTTTCCAGCTCATTTCCTGCTGCTATCTCCCCAAATCCGGTGGGCAGTAATGACACGTCTGAGGCAGAAAATGGGATTATGATGAACAGAGTGAACACTGCTGATATGTGGACAACATTAAACATTTGCAGCCTCTTTTCTTTACCTTGCCCTTCTGCAGGTATCTGTATAAGCATGTCCTCCTTGCACTGAGCTGAGCTGTGGCCTCCCAAAGCAAAGCCAGAGAAGAGATGAGGCAAAGCTTTCTGCAAGCAAGGATTTTGCCAGGGAATCACTATTTATCTGTCCAGAAGCAACATATTGGCTAAAGTCACATTTCCCCCCAGCCCTGTAAAACACTGCCAGAACGCTCACGGCTTGTCCTTCCACAGACAGACTGCAAATGCACACAAGACAGAAGAACCATCCAGGACTACATCTTCCCTGAGACCAGGTCTTCCCCACCACTGCGGCCCCACACTGCCCATCCAGGTTATTCTCCCTGCCCACCCCATACCCTTGAGTTTTGCCAGAGCTGAGAGGGATGCCAAGGAAGATGGAGTTCAGCTCCAGGCCAGCCTGGGACCCAGTGCCAGCCCTGGGCAGGAGCTGGGGGTCCACACTGCCTGCCAAGAGCAGCAGCAGCAGCTTCATCCCATTTTTAGTGGTAATTCCCCCAGGTCATTTCAAAGCTGGTCCGCAGGGATCACAGGCAGGGACCTAAAACTGATGAAAACACTGGCATGATCATAGAATCATAGAATGGTTTGGGCTGGAAGGGACCTTAAAGATGATCCAGTTCCACAACCACCCCTGCCCTGGGCTGGGACACCTCCCACCAGACAAGGTTACTCAAAGCCCCATCCAGCCTGGCCTTGAACCCCTCCAGGGATGGGGCAGCCACAGCTTCTCTGGGCAACCTGGGCCAGTGTCTCACCACCCTCACAGCAAAGAATTTCTTCATAATATCTGATTTAAATCTCTCCTCTTTCAATTTAAATGCCTAACAAGGAGAAACCACCAAGGTTCCCATTGCTCCAACAGCCAAGGTCCTTTTAAATACATTAACCACAATGCTTGCACTGGGAAGCATGCACTATGGAACGTGCCCTGAAAACCATACCCGTGCTTCCACGACAAGGCCTATGGAGGGAAATAAAGGCTGGGAGAGCTCAGCTGAATCACCCAAGGGTACGAGCACAAGAGACCGCTGCTGCTCCCTGAGCTGGTTGGTGCTGGCCCGTGAGGCCCTCGTCCTGCAGAGACAACCAGGCAGGTCACAGCCCTGAACACGTTTTCTCAGCCCAGCCATTCCTGGGAGAAAAATTAAGCAAATACTCTGAGGTTTGCCACATCAGGTAAATGACTCGCTGAAGTTAAACAAAAATAAAAGAAGCTTCTCCCTGCCTTCTCCATCTTCCCCTCTCACCCTCCCCACAAATCCTACCAAGATTACAGTTTTAAAAAGCACTTTCTCTTAAATGTGGGAGGAAGATTGCCTGAGCTTTCATGCGTTCCCTGCTATATTGTATTGTTGCTGCTTTTAACATGTTTCGCTCAGTTAAATAGTAACTGATGACAGCTACACACTTAAATCCTTTGGTGTTTTTATCATGGATTTTATATATATATATATATCTTATAAAGAACAGCACACTGTAAGGCCTCTTACCATATCAAAAACAACAAAAAAGCACCCTATTTTTGTGTAAGGTATCAAAGCAATAATGTGTGCCAGTGCAGCGGAGCCAGCCTATCAGAGGTTTATCGGGTTTTATTGGCCTTGGGCAACTCTGCACACGACGGTCTTTAGAGTGACATGGAATTTATTAAACTTTTCCACAGCCTGACAGTCTTCTCCCAGCTCGTCCCCACCCCCAAGCTCTTTTCTTTTGAAAAATGATTTCTGCCAATCTTGTGCTTTTAACATTTTTTCTCTCTCTCTTTTTTTTTTTTTCCTTTCTCTTTTTTTTTTTTTTTTAATCGCTGGTCGCTGGAGTGCGACTCCTCAAGCATCTGTTTAAAGAACCCCATTAAGGTCCCACTGCCACAACAACAACAAAAAAAACCACCGAGAGAGAGGCAGAAAAGCAGCCACGCAGCCCATTACTGCCTGGTTCAGCCTTATTGCACTGCATTACTCGATATGACAAGCTCTGCATACATATAACACACACCGAGGGCTTGCCTTTTTTTTTTTTTTTTGCTTCTCCTGGATAGCCTAATTTAGGCTTTGTATGGTGCCCTGTAATAAATCTCATCTTTCAGACAATAGCCTGTCGCCTTCAGCTGCCTGCCCCTTCCATAATCCAGTGCTGTTAAAAGCAGCAGCTTTGCCTGCCGCTTCCCATCAGCGCAGGGGACCGTCAGGGCGATGCCAGCCCGAGCTGATGGGGTTAAGGTGCTGTAGGGGTTTCCATCAGGCTGCAGTGCCCTCCCTCTTTTCCCCATCTTCCCAAATTCCTGTCTTTTTAGCTCTTTACAGCTTGGCTGCAAACATCTCCCACAGCCAAAGGCTCTGGCCGTGAGTGGCGTGTGTCACACACAGGTGTGTGTGCCTGCACAGGGCTGTTACTGTAGGCACACACCGGTTTAGATGTATGTATTTATTTGCAAGCTTATTTGCGCCTGTCTCGGGGCAGGCACCCGGCAGAAGGAAGGGAGCACATCGAAAATTTGGCTGCAGTTTGAAAGCAGCCGCAGACATTTTGCCTGAGCTCTGCTCGGGCAGTGGGTTAGTGCTTCTCCGGCTCCCCTGTGCCCCAGAGCGAGGACTTCTGCTTCTGACCGGGGGCAGCAGCCTCGTTTACCCCCACAGCCACAAATCACACGCAGCTTGACACCAATGTTTTGGACAGCATAGCGGAACATTATTTTTTGTAACTTTTGTCATGTTTCCTGGGTGTGAACTTCCCAACGCAGGGTACCGGTAGCTCAGGGATGCGGTGGCTGCCACCAGGTCTTGCTGGACCCACTGATGACCAACACTTGGCTCTGAACATCATACAGCAGCTTCTGGACATCTGCCCAGTGCACACAAACCACCTCAACAGGGTCACTGGCAGGAAGGACTCCTATTGAAAATGCTCCTCTTACATCCTACACTCAATCTTCGGCATTATCACCATCTCTCACTGTTATTTATTACCCCTTATGGCCAACCATATGATAACTGCTGCACAGGAAGAGCTAGGTCCTGCCCTAATCAGGTGGCAATCTAATTTCTAAATATTATCATTAAAAATGAGTACGTTCCCTAAGCAGAGGGCACCACATGCACTGCCCTTTCCCCCTTACATCTCTGACTGCTGGGCAGCGACCACAGAGGACTGCATTTTAATGCTGAAAACTCCCCTAAGAGACATCCCCCCACCTCATCTCTCTTCAGGGAGCTGCCACGCTGCAGGTACAGCCCTGAGCCCCCCCCGCATCGCCTTTGCAGCAAACCCACGTGTTGGCAGGGGGAGAGCAGGGCACAAGGTGATATTTTCAGCTCCTACTTACTTTTCTATGAAAGACACTGAAAAAATAGTTTGCCCATCGAGGAGGCAGGAGGGGCAGCAGGAGCCAGAACTTGAGCTCCGGCTCGATGCTCGGGCACCGGGACCAGGCTGCTCCCACCACTCGCCCTCGCAGGAATTTGCTATTAACAGTTTCTCTGCAGTTTGCTATCGGGCCCCCAAACTCAGGGAGTGCCGGGGATGCAGGTCAGCATGGCAGGTTCTACACCCCAGCAGCTCAGTGCGCTTGATGATGCCCTGACGCCGATTTTCTTTACCCAGCGTGCGGAGAAGACTGGCCCCTGGATGGGGCTCATTACGGACCCCCAGCCCCAAGAAGACTGGGGTCTGGGTGTGGGAGACTGATGCTACCTTGGGGAAACAGCAGGAATTATATCAGCATCCTTTTCCACGTGCCAACGCCTCTGGTTTCCAAGGGTGGATTCCACCTCCCCCTACTCCAGACATAGAGAAGTATCTACATCTGTGCTCGTCAGCACAACCGCCGTTAGGAAAATGAGCACTTTTAAAGCACAATCCATCTGACCTATTTTCTGACATGCACCTCAGGATGAGATGAATCGTGCACCAGCACTGCCTATCAGCTGTATGGCGAATCTGGATGAATAGCTCAGCTGAAGCTGCCTGAATTTGGATAGAGAAGCCCAGCTCTGGGTGCCGTAACCTGGGAGTTTATGGCAGCTTCTACACAGAACCAAATGCCAACATTTTCGTTACTTCATTTATGCTGCTCCACTAAAATCCAGCTTTCTCACTTTGCAACGCTTCGCTCGCCTGATTCTCACATGAGATGAAGGTGGTGCTTAAAGACAAAGCACCTCTTAAGGCTGGCTGGCTGAGATGAAGAAAAGGGAGCCCAGAGGAGGAATAGATGATGGTGTGCAAGACTAGAGCCACAGCAGTAATCAGCCCATATGATGTCATCCCTGTGTGCCCCTGTGACATCACAGGGGGCGTTGCAAATCCAGAACGTGAATCCAAAGAGCAATGCAAACCTTTAGCTGATCTGAGGCACTTATTCCCAAATAAACGCTCCAGCTATGAAGACCACATCCCCTTTGATTCAAAAAGGCAAATGCATAAGTGACAGTAAGTGACAACCCAAAGCTGCAGAATTTGCACAAAGCCATAAAGCAGAAGATACTCCTGAGAGCTCAATCTTCTTGCAGAAGAAAACATACGGCGCTTGACTGGATAGCTAAGCAAAAAAGAAATAAATAAAACAGCATCCTTAGGATATAAATAAGTCAAAGGAGCCAGCACATGGCTGTCTGGCAGCAGCTCCAAATGAAGATCTCACATTTTTCACCAAGCTCCAAACCAAAACTGATAAGGAAGAAAATGACCCCCCATATTTGTGCCATTTCCAGGGATTCAGGAGTTTGACGGTCGCCAGCAGAGAAACAACCCTTGCTGGCAGGAAAATGAGCAGTGCTCCCTGGCAGGCCATAATGACAGGTTTGCTGTGACCATGTCACACAGATGCTTTCCTGCCCAGGCCAGTCCCTGCCTATGCAGGAGCAGGATTTTTCTCCCAGTGTTACAACTTTTCCATGATTAAAGTAGGCACTAATTAGAAAACCGCCCATTTAGCACCACAGGTTATTGTCTGAAATGCCTTTATGGAACAAAAAGGAGCTGAGGCTGCTGCTGGGTGCAATCTATGAATGCTTTGGGTGCCCCGAGGGTGCTGAGATGCCCCAGGACAGGGCTGTGAGCACAAGCACAGCCTTCCACAGCCTCCACGAAGGCACATCTGCTCCCGTGCCTTGGTTCCTCGTGCCATCGGAGTGAACACAGCCCAGCACACAAGGCAGCTACGTGCTCTCCAGACCAATGTTTGCTGGAAGATGGGCTCTCCTCTGCAAGCCACGGGACCACCTTTCTGTCCCTGGTGGGACATGGACGGCCACATCAGCCAAGTACAGGGATAACCCCTGGAAGCCTGGGCAGGCACCAGCTGGGGAGGGTGGAGAGCCTGCGAGTAAGGAGAGACTGCCTGGAGAGAGACTGTCCATGGTCTCTTCCTCTACTAAGAGATTTCAAATGGAGCTTGTGGATGCCACGTGCAGAAGCAGCAGAAGGAACTGGTTCTGCATAGAACTGTGATTCCACATGCATAGAAACATTCATTACACAGATATAGGGGGACGTGAGATGTTTAATGAAACCTGAACACACAAAGAGGAGTTGGGTGGATCAAGGAGGGGGGACATAACAGCTACAGAGCAATCACCTGACACAGACAACAAGTGGGAATGGGGCTGGACCTGACACTTCAACGGATCGTAAGGAAACGGAGGGTGCCCACAAGATCCTCAAGATAGACTCAGTCCAAGTCGCTGACAAGATCTCCTGCCCTGGGTTTCCCCACCTCCTGCCTGAAGCCACGCCACGTGGAGGTGTGAGATCCTTCCTCCTATCCAACCCCCTGCAATGTCCCCTTCCAGCCCCCTACCAGAATCTGGAGTATCAGAGACTGAACTGCCTTGATATTTAACAGATCTCTCTCCGCTATGAGTTTCCTTTATTAAATAAAGAAATAAACCAGCATCTCTTTGCCCTGGAGAAGCTTTCAATAAGATGGATAAATATATATAATTAGCCAAGGAGAGAGCAAACTCCAGTGAATACAATACACCCTGTGAGACAACCCTCCATTAAAAGCCTCCTTGTTTAAACTTCAATATTTTAGCAATAGTGACAAAGAAACATAGAGAAAAGCATTTATTTTTCACTTTTTATTTAATCCCATCAAATGGCTTCATCAGATAATTCCCTGACAATTTCTCATGCCTTGGATATCCCATCCCCTCACCAAAACCTCATGTTTTCCCAGTTTTTCCTTCTAAGCCGAAGCCCAAAAAAACTCTAATAGAGATTTCCCACTTGTGTGATCTGCACAGTCTCTCCTTGACATTCTTGTTTTACCAGGCTGCCCTGGAGGATGCACAGCAGAGGACAACACACACTTGAGAGGCAGTGGGGCTTCGTCCCTAAGGCACAGCATCCTACCGAGAACAAGGACATTAACACAACAGAGCACAACGTTGGCAGAAGGGACCTGGCCAACTCCCTGCACCGGCTGACAGAGTCCATACATAAATTTACGTGCCTCCTTTTGCTGATCTGCTATTCCAGCTTGGCGAGCTGCCACCGAAATAGCCACATTAAGCAGAGCAGGGGAAAAAAAAAAATCCCTACTCAAGTAGTTATCCAGGTGCTGTGTTTTGTACCTGTGTGCCTGTGCTCGCTCCGAGAAGAGGAGCTGGGGCCATGCTGTTCAACATGCTCTTTCAATGCTGTATTTTCCGACCTAGAAAATGGGAATAGCCCACTGCCAAAGAGAAATCAAGGGGTGAGAGTCGGAGGGAGGTTTGGCTTTTTGCATTGTTTCCTTCAGAGACAAGATTTGGACTGACAGCAAACATCAGCACGCCACACTCCCGGGGGAACGAGACGCTGAGCTTATTCCTCCTGCCCTGGAAAACACTGCCGAGCCGCTGCCCCAGCCTCAGCCTTCGTGTGCTGCGGAGGCCCCAGCTAAGGCTGTGCTATTACCAGCAGCAGCCCAGTTTTCAGGACTGTTGTACTAAGCAGATCCAGAACATGTCCCTAGGGAAGAGCCATTCATTCATTTCCACTGGCTGCTAATTTAAAAACATGAAGATCCGTTCGATTCTGCATGCCAGAACTTAGCCTTCGACATTTAGACCAGTGTGAAATTTAAATAAAGGCGATAGCAATGTTCTTGGAGCACGGCAAGGGGGTCAGTTGGTGGAAATGATGCTGCAAAGCCCTAGGTAAAAGAACAGGATAGGTGAAGCATTCACTTGGTCTAAATAAAATAAGCTGATATCTGTGGCCCAAGTCTTGGGATACATGAGATCCAAATCAGATAGAAAGAACCTGACCCCTTCTAGAGGAAAAGGGGGATGGAAGCCAGGGCTCCAAGGGCTCTAGATTCAAAAAAATATGTGGGTTTGGGGGTCTAGCATGACAGTACTAGCACTGTTGTAGAGAACACGCCACAGGCAAGGCTTGCGTTTGTGACATCTCAATGTACCCAGCCCACATCAACCCCTTCTCACCCCGTTCTGGATCTGCTGTACATAGGAAAAGGCAATTTCTGACATTTTAAGATCTCTGTACAATCTCAAAGTGGGCTATGATGACCCTAATGAAGCAGAAGGATGAGGGCAAATACTGAGATCAGTGCCTCTCCTCTTTTATCTTAGTCTTTATTGAGTAAAAAGTGAAGCAAACATGGCATAAAACCTAAACCCACATTAGCTGGTTTTCTGGTTTAATTTAGTTTACATTCTGAATGATTTTTGCAAAGTTGCACTGAAAATACTGCTATTTCCACAACGGTTTATCATTGTTATACTATTGCCACAATTACCTGTCATTACAATCAAATTTATATCAGGACAAGAAAATGGCTCCTCAGAAATTAAACAGCACTCCCTGGTGGGATAATTCCTTCTCCTGAACTTCCCAATAATGAAAACTGTAAGTAAATTTGCTGTAATTCAGACCACAGAAGACTCTCTACTGTTAAACCAAATTCTAACGTTTTTACTAGGACGACTTGATGGTCGGTAGAAAATTCCCAAAGGTACCTAAAGCTGCAAGTGGGCTCCTACACAAGATTACAATGTCCCCAGGTAAGCTGGGCTCCAAAATCAGACGGATGAGGTACTACTGCAAATTCCTCCAAATCTTAGACAAGGAATGGCCTTTTGAAACTTTAGGCAAATAAATACCTTTGAAAATCTGACCGTGCATGTCATCAGCTGTAACTGAAGTCCAAGGTGTGGGGTTTTCCTGGACATGTCTCCAGAGCTGACTCTCAGATGCAGATGGGATACACGGACAGCCTGGTCTGAGGCCGCTCCTTGGTCAAGGACAACATGGGTGCCAAGCACTCTCTGGTCATGCTTGATCGAATAAGACACAATCAATGGGACCCCAGATGCTTCAAGGAGAAAGAAACATCCTTTGTTGCCTTGCTAACAGCTTGTGATCTCCATGGTCTCCCCTACTGAAGTGAATGCAGAGCTTGATTCTCTAATGGCCATTTTCCTGCAGGGATTTGACAGTGAGTGCTGGATAAGCACCTAAATGGTGTTTACCTTCAGGGCGAGACTCATGTCATGAACTTTAAAAGTCAGATGCTTAATTTCAACCTAGACTTGAAAGCTCCCTTTAAAGTCAAGAGAAATAAGAATCCCTCCAGAGCAATCACTGTGGTTTATCTCAGATTGGGGTGAATTGCCCTGTTCCTTCCACTGACTAAAAGGCAGCCTAGAGTAACTATCCCACCCTTAATGGCCAAGTTGCCAAATCAGGGCAGACGGATGCAGATTAAGGAATCAAAACCCCCAGCCTGGAATGACTCTAAAAAGAGTGGTTTTAGTGCAGACACTTTCTAGACAAGGAGCCTTTATGGGAATCCTCTCAGGACCCCTTTTTTTTTGTTGCTTCTGTGTTAGTATGAGCTGGGGGTGAAGAATGGGTGAACTGACCTCCAGCAAGACAGAAGAAAGCATTTTCAGTTCTGAGCATCAGGGCTTTTCAAAGGACTGAAGGTCCCACCTGGTTCAGGGCACTGGACTGCTTGATGGTCTTTGCTGTTCAAGGAGCATTGCCCTTTGGCAGCTTCTCCTGTTGGCCCCAGGTTTGGGTGTTCTCCCCCTTGGTTCAGACCCTGACATCACTGCCGTTACCAAGACTTTGCCACATCTTCTTTGCCGTACAGCACCGTGATATAGGTGTGTACACAAGCTTTAGAGCATGGTCCTGTATCTCCATGTACCTCCATCAGTCCTGTCCTCTCTACATCTCTGCTTCCCACACTGCCATTGCGTATGAGGTTAACCCCGTTGTGGCCTTTACTGAGAGGCCTCCTAGGAGGAAAACTCAAAGATTACCCAGGCCACTGGGTTTCACAATTTTTTTCCTCTGGAACAGAACTCCTCGCACTGAAAATAGAGCTCATCTGCGTGGGAAACAACCTGGGGGAGGCCAAACCTAGAGCAAACCAGAAACTGAGACTTGCTGCAAAACCCACCACTTCTGCTTTGACTGCTCGGCACTCATCCCTGACCCGCCTTTCTCTCTCAGAAACACATAGCAACCAGCATATTTGAAACATGTTGGGTTTTTAAAAAAACCTAGCCCCTACCAAAGCAAGATACTCCACTGCACACACTTTTGCCCCTGGGGAAGATGACGAAAGGACACAAAAAAAAAATCTCTATTTGTCACATGGGGTCACATTGCTCAGGGGGTTGCAGGAGGGGGCTCTGATGCTCCACGATGAATGATCCCGCAGCTCCTGCATTGAGCCAACACATCAGGAGTGTGTACCGTGTGTGTACGTGTGTGTATACAGCATATATAACATATTGTTGTGCCCTAGCTCAGCTGCTCTAGTTCCACGAGTTTATCTAACCCCACAGGGGCACAGGGTACCGGGGAGTGTTACGCTCGCTCAGCATCCTGCTGATTCCTCTGGGCTCCACCTGCACGCCTGGGCAGGAGCCTTATCTGAGGGTGCAGAATTAGACCAAATGTCATAATCCCCAGCACAGAAAAGAACCGCCGCAGCCAAGAGCTTTGATTCAGACCAGTTTACGCCAAGCGTTTCGATTCAGACCAGTTTATGCCCGGCCTTTGAACCTGCCGCAGCAGTGGGGTGGGGTGGGAGCGTGGGTGTGCGGCTGAGTCACACCAGGGCGTCCCCAGGGCAGCCCCGAGAGGGACCAGGCAGAGCTGTCAGGAGACAGAGGAAATCAGATAACCACAGTAACGCGCTCCGCCAGCACCATTAACTCTCCTGCTTTGCATCCCTCACTGGGAGCCTGCAGCCACCTGCCGTCATCCCAGCACCAAGCGCCCATCCCTCCTCATCCTCAAGCAGAGACTGTCCTGATGGGTTTCACAGCCATGTCATTCACCAGCCAGCGTGGTGGCCACCCCAGTGCCGAGCGGCTCCACCTGTTGGAGGTGCAGGACCATGGGGAATGTGTACCACCGCCCCTCTGTGACCCCACCGCCGCTAGCGGCAATCAGCTCCTCCAGCCCCAACAACCTCTTCCACAGCACACCACCACCAGCACCGCCAGGCAGGTGCCCCTCACACCAGCAAGGCAGAGGTGTCCTGGGGAGGAGGGATGACTGTGACCTCCCCTTAATGCAGCTACAGCTCTGGGGTGCCAGAATAATGAGGGAGATGTTGCAAAACTCTGCTGGGGCAGATGGGCCGAGGTGTTTGTATCCCCCACAGTCTTACCTCCTCTCAGGGAGCTGTGATGCTCTGGGTATCCAGGTCCACTTTCAGGCCTCCCTGAGTCCTATTAACCCCTCGCTTGCCTCAGTGCTGCAGGGGAGTCCCGGCAGTTAATAGCATGGAAAATATATGTCCTGTGGACGATGTTCAACTTGCTGCCGTTCAGTACCATCAGGTGCTCCTTGGTTTCTGTCTCACAAGAGAGGGTGACTACCAGCCCCTGATTTACCTTCCCTGTGCCATTTACTACCTCCTTTTTTATGTGCACGGATCATATTCCCTCATACTTATCTCATCTTCAAAATAAATATTCCCCCTCATCCTTCAGTCCTCATCTGGAAGTCTTGCAGTGTCTCCAATAATTTTTGTTGTCTATCTCTTGACCCTTTCTATTCCTGCTGTATCTTTTTGAGACAGATTGACTGGAAACAAACACACTATTCCAGGCAAGACCACAGCACTGATTTATGTGCTGGCATTATAATACTCTCAGCAATATTTTTAATCCCATTCTTCCTCAAATTTTCTGTGCTTATCTGGCGGCAGCTGTAAAGGAGAGTAGAGATTTGTACATGGATGTCTCTGTTGACGCTGCTCTTCTCTTCCCAAATGGTTACAGCTAATTTAGACCTCATCATGCTCCCAGCGCTCCTTACCATGTGCAACACGTTTTGCATCTTAGCCTCTCTCTGCTCACCAGCACACTGCCCAGCCCTCCAGCTTCATCAGGGGAAAACCCTTGCAAGGTCTTCCACCTCTTTGCTTGACTAACCCAAAGATATCTCAGGCACTTGCAAATTTGCTGTTCCTCTGTTCACCTTTTTTTTTCCCCCCACAGACCAAATATACCGAGCAGTACCGGTCCCGTACACATCCCTATTGCATCCTGCTGTTAAAACTTCAGCACAATTTTTTCTCCTGTTGGCTCTCAGATGGTTCCTCACCCACAGCAGCATCCTGCCCTTCACCTGGCATTCCTGTAACCTCCCCTTCAGCCCAGGTTGCAGGAGGGGCAGTAATATTGCCCCACTACTGACTGACTTGCCCATCTTACAGTCCATGAAGCAGAGGCTGAAGACTTTTCCTTCCTCCCCGGGATAAAAGATTTGGGATAGAACAAAGGCGAAGGACAGGAAAGAGGTTGGAAAACACTAACCAGAGACCCTGGGCTTGGGCTCCAGCTTCCCTGGAGAAGACCATCATGGCAATAAAGCACAGTGGTGCAGACAGATCGCAACAACCTGGGGCTAAATAAATCCACTCTCCAAGGAGAGTCCTTCAATGCAACCAACTAACGCATCTCTGAGCCCAAGCACGGGCAACAGACCAGTGCCCATGCGACTGGGCATTCCTCTGGCCACCAAAGGAGTCCCCATTTCTACTGGGTGAAGCCCTGGGTGCAGAACTGGAGACACATCTCCAAGCCAAACCCTCTGCATTTCTCCAAGAATTGAAAGTGTGTTTCCCCCCTCACCAGGCATGTTTCTATTCAAATCAGTATCAGCCATTCTGCAAGATATTTGCCTTCCTGCATTTATTTTCCAATAACAAAGCTGTCCTCAGCTCTTTAGAGCTGGTATTTTTATTTTATTTAGTTAATATTTTTAAACATTACTACTGCTATAATAAATGTTAACTATTTGTGCAGAGCTCTCGGTGCCTTGGCAGGGGCCTTTATATGTGCAAAATAACAGCAAATCATAATAAATAATAATAATAAATTATTATGGTTGATTACAAGGGAATGTGCTACATTTTTATAAGCTCTAGACCACCTACAGCTCACAAAATATAATGGGAAACATTAAGCCTTTAACTGGTTTTATACATTCCCTTCCCCCGCTTCCACTCCCCGTGTTCTGTAATAGATTTACAAACAGTGTAAGGGGAAGGAAAAAAAAATCTTCCCTTATAAGAATAGCATCAAAATTCTCCTCAGCTTTCCAGCTGCTGAGTGTTTCTGAAGCCTTCAGTGAAATGCAATTAGTATCTTTTACCGCCTGCCTTCTGGGGATACTGACATTATTATCTTATTGCAGTTTCACCTTGACATGCAGATCACAAGGCAGCGAGCTGGATTCTGTCTCCAGACGCCTTGAATTGTGGCATTGCCCCAGCTGGCTCAGCGAGTCGGGAGAAGGAGGAAAAAAGGAGAGAAGAGCCATTTTCTCTTCCTGTGGATCTCAGCTTTTTTTTTTTTTTTTTTTTTTTTTAAATGCACAAACAAATACAGGGAAGTGGGAGCGGAGGGGGAAAAGGCATTCTGCTCCTTAGCTCCTGGGAGGATGAGGATGGCAGAACGGGGCCGTGCCAGCCCGGACGTGCCAGCGCAGGATTGGGCTTCGGGCAGGACCCGATCCCCCTCCCTCCAACCAACCCCAGGCACATTTCAATTCCATATGGACACATTCCCAGATTGCTGCATTTCACTGCAATAGGGGGAAGAAAAAAAAAAAGAGAAAAAAAAGGGAAAAAAAAGGCAAAAAAGAGGAGGGAAGGAGGAAAAACCCACCGTCAGAATCACTTTCTGTCCTCTCGGAAATGATCACAGGGACACGACGCGCCTCTGTAGCTGTGCTAATAAGTTTGGCCCTATGCAATGCTGAGCCATCCGATGGGGAATGTTTGCAGCCGTGCAAGTCTCTCCGCTGAGGCTTTTTGTGATCAGCAAAACATGACATTAAGCTGCAGTGAGTACAGCCCTAAAGAACAAGCTTTCCTATCTCCGCCAGGCAGCATTTCTCCAGCCCCTAGAGCAGTGCTGGGGAAGCCCTGAGCCCCTCTCTCCCCCTCCCCGCAGTGTTTGGGGTAGGGACCCCCAGCTTGAAACCTGCCTTGGAGACAATGAGATGGGTGAGGATGAAGAGCATTTTGAAGCCCATCCCCACGTGCATGGTCTCCCCTTAAGCAACCCAAAACCTGAAGCCAAAGCATCCCAGTGACTCCCAATATCCTTGAATGTGAACCAATAACCTTGCTGCGTGAAAGAAACTGTTGCTTAATCATATTTAACACTGATGCATCCATTATCACAGCGGGAAAGAAATATTAAACCAGAATGCACAGAATGGATGGAGGGAGCCTGGTTGGCTTCACCTTCCTGGTCTGACCCAGGACAGATATGATGACCCTGATGTTTGCCAGATGAGCCACAGCTGGAGACATGGTTCAGGTGCAAGACCTACGCTGGAGCTGCAGAAGTTGTGTTTCATACAGAGTCAGCAAAAAATCCAACCTGTTCCCTGCCTTTCTTCAGCCCATTCTTCTCTCTTATTACTGTTAATTAATACTAATTCTCTGCATTCAACTCTAATGGTCTCATACCCCTGAGAAACCAATATGTGATAACTTTCATGTATTCAAATCTCTCTGCCCCTAAGAGGGATGAGATAGGAAGCCTCGAAGGATTCACATCCAGAGAGATCCCTCCAGAACTGCCTCTCTTGTCTGAGTTCTGGTATTTTAAATTCCAGTGGGAAATGGGAAGAGATGTTTTCCTGGTACTTGGTTACTTCCGGTTCTCTTCCCATCAAAAATCACCATACTCGGAGAGGTGCAAAAATGGGACTGACAAATATTCGGAACATTTCCAAACTTCCACTGTCTCTCATGCACCACCCCTGCTCCTGGCCATCTCAGTGGCTTTAGATTGGCAAAACCCACCTTGCACGTATATCTCCTCAATGCACCAGCACACACATTTATTTCAAAATTACACCTCCACTTCAGGATATAGGATTGAAAACACAAAATCCAAGTAATATAAATATCCCCCGAACCAAAATGAAACCCCCTACTGCTGCCAGAGTCCACAGGGTCTCTCTAGAGAGGACCAGAGAAGGCCCAGGAACCAGGCAGATTATTTGGTGTCTTAACGCGCTGTTTCAGAAACGCTATCAAGAGGAGGTTTGTACGAACCCGAGCATCACCCCAGCTCCCTGGTCTTCTACCATGACAGTGGCTGACAAACAATCATGACAGCCCAGTCCATAACACTCTTCATTTTTTCTATACAGGCGGGTCTGGGGTTGTTAAAGAGGTGCCACACGAGGAATCCTGCTGCCTCTTGAAATTTTCATTTGAAAAATTTCATTTAAAAATATTTGGAAAGAAAGGACGGTTAAACAAAGAAACAAATACTAAATAAACCTCCTTGTTTTTCTGATGCTAGACTGGCACAGGCAGCTTGTAAGAATTAGTGATTCCAGAGAGCAACTGGCTAATTTCCAAGGGAATAGGGAGAGGGGGAAGAGAGGAACAGCAGTAATTTACAGCTTAACCCATTTGTATTTTCTCTTTACAGCTCTCATCTGGATTACCAAATGCAAATTATTTATTGTATTTTATTGGGAAAGCCTTTTAGTGTACTGGTACGTGAAATTCCTGATATCTTCCGAAAGCCTAGTTTTGCAGCCAAGAGGTTCATCCCTCGTCGGATGAATGTCCCTTGAAAACCAGAGTGGGCATCGTCCCCATTGCACCGTCACGGCATACAGCCCCCAGCATCCTCACCGGCAGCGTCAGACAGAGCTCCCTCAACTATTGTTTTCTGCTGCTGTTACCATCATCATGCGAACGTAACGCGAGTGTAAAAGGACCCAGCTGGTATTAGAGACTGTTACTTTCAAGATTCTAGGAGAGGATCAAATGAAGGAGAAAATTAAATTAAACAAGCAGCACTTAATTATGTAGGCTGCTTTTGTACTCTCCCCTTCCTCTATGTAGTAGTTTCCACCTGAAAATCTTGAAGTGCTTTAGAGCCGGTAATTAAATCTCAGAACTACTGCAGAGAAGGATGCAAGGGAAGCGTATGCAGTTCACTTGATCTTGTCGGTTTGATTATACGTTAACTTTGCATCTCTCCAGACCTCTGCTCTACCAGGACACTCCTTGCAAGTTAACCTAAGGTCTGTGCAAATGCTTGTAATAATGTCTCTGAGTGAGGCAGTCTATTAAAAGGGAAGTTGCAGACCAGATTGGGAGGGAGAAGGGATGTATGGACGGTCCTCCTGGGCACCCATCCCGATGGGGAAGGTGTCCTGGGGCAACCACAGTACCAGGAATCCCCCCTCTGTAAGCATCCCACCTGTATCAGTAGAGAAGTGCTGTTCCCCATCATTTACTCTGGTCCATGGAGACCCAACCATCGTGGTTGCAAAACCTGACATGATAAGCTGGAAAAGCCATTATCACCTCTGTCACTCCATTTGGGATGTCTGAAACCAGCAACTAGGTAAGAGTGCCAAATCGGGCGCCACCAAGAGCCAAGTTCAAGCTCATCCCCCATCAAAGCAGTCCATGCAGGGTGATACTTAGAAATGCTCATGATCACATAGGTACAGGACTTGGTAACACCTGTGTTCCCATGCAGAAGCCCACAGCTGCTTACACGTGAGCCTTTCACCCTTGTAGGTATGGAGCTCAGCACCTCATGGAACCAAACACTTCACATCAGGGAAGACTCCTCTATCGAGGTGGATCTTACCCCGTCAGCAGCCCAGGAGCTGGGATCCACCCTGCCAGGACAGCTCTTTGGTCATGACAGCACGCATAGCAGAAGCACCCAGGCTGTATGTCATCACCAAATTGCTTCAGAGAAGACTGGCTTGGTGGCATTCGAGAAGCCATTGAAGAGCCGCTTCAGCATAATGTGGTTTAAGATGTTATTTTCGGCGATGCTCATCTGGCAATCAAAAACATTAGCAGAAGTTCTGGCAGTGGATCCCAGAGATGATAAAAATTAAAACATCCTTGAGAGCATAAGCAGAAATCTGGTTGGCACAGATACTACTGCAACATCAGGACAACTGTAAAGAGGGGGATCTTCTGGGAAAGTGCAGTTTCATGGCATGAGAAAGCCCAGCTCATGTTTTACAGCCTCCTGATACAAAATCACACGTGTTACTCTTGGATCGATGCTCAAGGGCTGCAGGAACCTCTAGGGAGGCTGAGACAGAGACAACACCAAAGCACCTGCCTTTCCACTTGCGTTGGGCCAGGTGCTGCTCTCCAGCTCCCCCCAAGCTGTGAAAGCACCAGGGATCATCTCTGAGCTTGTAGAGGACACAGTGCAAGACGCCGGCAACAGACCCACAGCACAGTGCGGCTGCCCCAGCTGCAGGATTCCTGCCCACGGGATTGTGCACCTTAAAGGATCCCACTTCAGTAGCCCCAGTATTCTCTGGCAGAGAGGAAATACTTCAGGAGTCAACGGACACTTAACATTTTTAATACCCCAGGATGGTTCTGTGGTTTTTTTATTTTGCTTTGGATACCAAAGGCCTGATTTTTCTCTTAATTATTCCAAGTAAAGCAGGAGCAACCCCGCAGCACCCGCTGAGCTCCTCAGCTCTGTCAGCCCAAACCAGCCTGGAGCTGGTCAGGAAGGGGGTTTCCTGTGCCACCAAAAATGCTCATATTAAGACAAAACCCAAAGTTACAATTTTGTGTGTAAACCAATATATAAAACTGGAGCACCAAATATTTCCAATGAAAGTCCTTTTGTCTGTAAGCTTTTTAAACATGATTATAAAATATTTAAAATATGACTATATCGAAAAAAAATTGGAGGGGGACTAAGAATGTCAGAACAGATGTTGTTCCCCCTCCCTTTGGAGAAAAGTTTTGCCAACTGTTTTTAAACAAGATTTCACTGAGTTCAGTGTAGTTCTATGAAAAACCGGGTGAATTGAAACAACCTAATGGGACATTTCCAGGAGGTGGGTGTCAGGCTCTCAAGCAAGCTGGAACTCAAACCTCAGGGTCTCTCATCCCAAGCAAGCAACCTGCCCACAAAATTTCTACAGAGGGTGGATGGCCCTGGCTGTATCCTTCAAAGGCAGTTTGTCTGTCCCTCTTCCCAGGAGAGGTTTCCGGCTGGAGGGTCTGGAGCTGGGGCAGGCGTTGTCCTCCAGCAGAGTGAGATTTCTCAGAGAAACCAGATTCCAGCAGTGTGCTTGGGGGGGTCCTGCTACGTGGGTGACTCCCTGAACCTGGTGGTGGAGAGTAATTTCTGGTGCACGCAGCTCAGGCAGGTCCATCTTGGTGATAATATTTTCACGATTTGGGATTTGGCTGATAAGAAAATCTATGATTTTAGGCACTCCCGACTGCC
The DNA here is from genome assembly GCF_964106895.1 of Numenius arquata. Taxonomy (NCBI): domain Eukaryota; kingdom Metazoa; phylum Chordata; class Aves; order Charadriiformes; family Scolopacidae; genus Numenius; species Numenius arquata. The sequence goes on from NC_133592.1 coordinate 8,996,900, forward strand.
AGCAGATATAGGAAATAGGTAGGGCTGATTTGCCAGAGCATTCAGCGTTTGCTGCAGAGATTTCACTCTTTCTCCACCCAGGATACCCAGGAACAAAAACATAAAAAGGGAAGATTTAATCATTCCCATGCAAAAGGCAGTATTCTTTTTAATGCCCAGCAGCACCACCTTGGGAGGCATTCTAATGCCAGTTATAGCTTTCGTGACGCAGCACTGCCCGGTACAGATGCCCTAAAGCCCCCCTTTTCCCATCACAACCCTGTGGCAAATTACCAAGGAGCCCATCTGAGCAGGGTCAGCCCAGGGAGAGCTACTGAAATCTCCACTTCTCCAATGAGACCAGACCCTATTGTTCTCCCAGACTCTCTTGCGATGTTAAGGGCGATGGATAAGAATAACTCAAACTCAATCGTTCTGCTATTTATACACTGAAAAGTCAACAACATAAAGGCCACCGGCCCTTGGGCTGTGCTGGAGTTGATGACCCATTTTCCGCTTGCTTGTCCTTGTAGGTGCCATGGAGGGAGCGACGATGGGGCAGAGGAAATCAGGTTGTTTGAAGATAAAGAGGCTTTTTAAAAGCCCAAAGGGCAGCTCGGCAAGTAGCTTGCAGGGCAAAGAGGCCCATTTGAGCCATTGTGTTCCCAATCCCAAGCAAGTCCATAACAATGGGTGGACTCAGCCCCTGGTTGGGGGGCTGTAGTTGAGAAGGACCCAAGCTATCAGCTCCAGAGCACAGGTCTTCAGTTGGACAATGAATATCAAATCCCCATTTTCTGATGCTTCTCAAAGAACCGGATGGGTCTGAATACAGATGTAAAGCAACCCTCATCCAGAAGCCGTCAAAGAAACCAGTCTTTCCAGACCTAAAGCCTATAAGATAATGGGGCTTGTCAGGGAGATAAAAACTGAATTTCCTCCACATCATGCATTAAGCACAGGAAACAGAACTCAACTGCTGAATCTAGCTTTGCAAATGCCCCTGATTTACTAAGCAACAATTTTGTATTAACATTTTGGTAGGGAAAGCCACCTTACTCAATGGATTACAGCAGCAAAAGGCACATGGATCTGGGGAAGCATCAGCATCTGGGCAAAATGAGCATCTCCTCTTAGTCTGGTTAGGAGTTAACAAGTGCTTTGTCCTGCAAAATCACCCTACACAGGAGCACCCAGAAAGACAGTCAGGTATCAGCTGCGGGACTCACTAAGAAGAAGGCATCAGCAAAGTGGGAATTATGCAGGAAAATTCATTTTCAAAAAGGGAAAATATATTCAGCTAATACAAATACCATTCAGAATGAAGGTATGAGCTCTGCTCATTTACTTTGAAATTGCCCATTAACTACTGCACACTAATTATCTACCTTTCTGTCTTGTTTTGGTTTTTTTTCCAAGGGAAAAATTTGTTCATCTTAAAGCCAAATAAATGCCAAGAAAATCATGCCACCCACTACATTTATGATCAAAATAACCATTTCTTTTGATAAGTTCCAGCAGTTACAATGGCCCAGAGAAAATGTATTCAGTGAAGATCTCTCACTGCTGAATACTTTCCTCACTTCTTCCCTCAGAGAACCGTTTTTTTTTTCTTTTTTATAAGCAGGGTACCTTTTTAATAGGGTAATTTGTACTACAAACTCCTGAAAACATGTTTTGATTTTATTTTATTTTTTATGATTCCAAAAGCCCTAGTTTTGAAACACATACAGATAAAAGCCCTTTGACGATTTTATTTCTTTATTTCCAGATTGCTCACCGGAGAGTTAAAAGTCACTCCTTGCCTCTCAATCAAGGTCTGAGTAAAATTTAAGACACTTGCACAGATAATCAGGATTGTCAGGTTATTCCATAAAAGGCAGGAAGACCTAGGCTAACATTTTCCAAAATGCTGACACTATATGCTCTAGATTACGCAGAACTTTTTGAAGAATTTAAGTACAAATTTACCCCAGCATTTGTTTTAGCACAGTGTGCAGCTGTAGAAGAAGAGAGAAGCTTTTACTCTATTTCTAAGCAAAATGGAGTGGAATAAAGAAGCAATTTGTCGGTCTAAGAAGGTCCCAACCAAAATGGGATGAAACAGAGCTATTTGGGCTGGGACAGAACTACCTCTGCTCATCTCCAGCAGGGCTGGGCCAGAGCCCGGCTGCTCCTGCAAAACACTTTGTCATTCTGTTGTCACTTCACACCTCTCATCCTACCAGTCTTCATTTGTCTGCTTCACCCCTCCGCTGCTTCCTGACATAAACCAGGATCGATGTCATGGAAGAAGGGCTCTCTCTGTAGTTATTTGTTCATGCCATTTATTTAAGACATCTAATTTAGGAGGTTTGCTCAGTGCAAACAGCCACACAAAGCCATTGTGAGCTTCTGCAGGAGCAGGGATAGGGGAAAGCATTTGCCGTGCTGTATGGATGAAGCATCAGGATCCCAAGAACATGCCAGGAAGGTGCTACCGAACCACCATTTCCATAGCTAAATCTTGAATTTTTATTACCTCCATTCGGAGGCATCCCAGAAGAAAAGGAGCTTGGTTTTTGGAGATACAGAGCAACCACCATCCCTCTGACAGGAGTATCATGGGCTTCTGCAGACCAGGCCACAGATGGAGGATGCCTCGATAAGGGACATGCAACCATTCTTGGCCCCAAGATTAAACATCAGAAACTTCTTCCAGCCTCTGCATGTAATCTGAGACTAGAGACCAGAACGGAACGTGAAGAGGCAGAGGTATGGATTATGTATCTGAAACGTCACAAGTCCTGTCTCCCACCATCATGTAGATGCCCCAACTCTGTCCCTAAGCACCTCAAATTTTGGCAAGATTTTAGCTTTGCTTCTTGTAGCTATTCTCTACAGTAAAAGCCAAACCAGATCAAAGAAAGTGCCCTTGCATTTAGTCTGAAAATGTGTTGACTTCCCATTCCCACAGGGATCCCTTTTCTTCAACTCTGCCATGCCCCACCATAACCCCTTGCATGTAGCCTTTGGGAAGGTGATTCCCAAAACATTAACAGGCCTCTGGAAACAGAAAATACAGCATCTGGAGGGTAGGGGAGATGTAGTTGGGCAAATATAAGGTGGTAAAAGTCTTACCAACTGCTCCCAGCTCTTTTTGAAGACCAAAATGTGTGTTTTCCCCTTATTAGGCACCCATCTGTGTCACCCAGCTCTAATTAAGCATCTGCTCTCCAAGAGGCTAACAAGTTCTTTTGCTGATAATCCCAACCAGCTTGGCAGCATTATTTATAATGCAGCCACGGTGAGTCTCTGCTCTGTTCTGAGTCACTTCATTGTTAGAATAAGATGTAACTATATCATTATTTTAGGAGACATATAAAATATAATCCAATTATATGGTGGATACGTGGAATTCCCGATGATTTGAGAGCACACAGCTTTATTCGGGGGTGGGGGGAGGAAGATTTAAAGAGACAGGTTGTCACTGGGCATCAAAGGATTTGGGATGATATTTAGGATAACAGTTTATAGACATGGAGCAAATCCTATTATAATGCCACATGGCCGTCAGGCTGTCACGGTGGCAGGTACACCATGTCTGAGCAAAGATGCCAGCCAGAAACGTGGTCATCTGAAAGATGCTGCAGGTTATAGTCAGTGTGTCCTGTTTTCGATGGGGAGTTGGGAGGCTTTCATGTGTATCAGCAGGTGAAGTATCTAGACAGCTTCTGCGTCACCTTCTGCTCCGTGGTGTCCTCCCTGCCACCTGCATCCCAGGCTGTGGGAAAACCCCGATGCTAAAGGGTATGAGTTTGGGTTTACCCTGCAACCCCCCAAGGACAGATCTAGGAAAGAAACATGAGCACAGCCAGAGGAGTAAAAAGTAAAGCATTTGCTCTGGCTGCCTGTGCAAGACCCCAGCGACTGCCAGTCTGGCAACCCTGATGCCTCAGTGGAGCCCAGAGCTTTTTTCGCAAAGGGGCTGATTCAAACCCGTGGAAAAGGAGGCTCTCTAAGGACTTCACCCAGCTTTGGTTTAGGCCCAGCAGCCACAGGAGAAATAGAGAAGGGAGCTGGGAGGGTGGCAGTGCCTGAGGAGCCAGCTGCTCTCAGAAAACCACTCACAGCACAAGCATGTTTGGGGCTGTTTTGCAAATGACTCATAATCAACAAAATTCCAAGGATAGTGAAAGCGTAAAAGCTATTCCCTCGCCCGGATACCATGGGAACTCTCCAGTGCCATGGGGATGAGCTCAGAAAATAGCCCAGACAGACGGACATGCCACCCGCTCATCAGCTGGGCCAGGAACTGCTGGGAGAAACGCAAATTTCAGTCCAGGGTTTGCTGGAGCTGCAGTGGCTGAACAGGGGGCTCGCAGCCCCCATCCCACTGCTGCAGGGGACCACAAACCATCTCCCCCAGCTTCTTCAGCCTCCAGTCAAACACAGACACGTGCAGCAAAGAAAAGCCATTCCTGCCTCCCTTTGCTTTTTCCTCTGTCTTTGTTTGCTCTTTTATCTCAGCAGCACTCACAAGTCTATTAGCTCGACTGCCGACAGCCGTCCCCCCCGCCAGCCCACAGCATCACCCATCTCTCTGCTTGCCACCCTCCTCGCACTTGTATTTTGGATACTCGGTCCCCCAGGCTGCATGGGATGGCAGCAGTGTGGCACTCGTGTCCCCAACGAGGTGACACTGAGATGCCACCCCACCGTGGTGGAGAAGGATTAAAGGAATAAATACAAATTTGCTGAGCAGGACACACTTTCCTTGCACGCAGTCCCTGGGGAGTTGAGAGGACTAGCAGCAGGGATACATAAAAGCCCTGGATGGTTTGCAAAACAGAGATTTATACGGGTCTCAAAAATCCAGCAAAGCAGCCTACAAATTAAACCTCGGCCTTGCTGCTGCCAAAGGCTCTGCCAGCTTGTAAGGAGAGCGAGGACATCTGCAAGTTACCAAGAGCCACAAGACTTTCTTTTTTTTCCTTTTCTTTAAAAAATGCAGTTAATCCAGCTAGTGCAAATGGCAGTAACACCCACATCGTCCCTCCCTGGGTAAGTTCTGGGAGTAATTCCCACCTTGTAGTTCTGCCTCCTACAAGGAGCTCCACCGAAGCGAGACCGAGGCATGTGCCCAGGTCATGCAGACCCTGACCTTCAGAGGTTTTTTGGTGTCCAAGGCCTGTCAGGACCATGCCGGGATAAACGAGGAGCAGGGATGTGCCACCGAGGTGAGGGATGAGCCTGCGCCAGCAGCAGCAGGAACGTGCTGCAGCCCTGCTCCTGGTGCGGCCAGATGGGCGCAATAAAAGGCTCATTAATGGGGATCGTTGGACCTCAATTTCAGATTGCTGGATGAAACCTCCTCAGTAAGTATCATTATTATGGCGCTCTCAATCAAGTCAAGCAGCTTTATGACAAAATCAAAAGTTGTGAGCCAGGCAGGAGAAGGATGGGGTAAGCAGCCTATTTATTTTGCTTTGGGTTCACGGCGAGGACCCAGCAAGCTGCCAGGACACAAGAATGATGGCCACATCCTCTGAGCGGCTGGGGGCAGCTTTAAATACCATCACAGCCCTCTGCCCTCTCAACCCCAAACCTCCCAGGGTCCACAGGATTATGTAGATAACCAGTGTGCCGGTCTGCAGCTCAGAAACAGGAGGGAAAAATCTCCTGGAGATGGGCTCCTGCTGCCCATATCCAAATTGCCGTTCACAGGCCAGGGAGAGCAGGGTTTGCATGCCAGCTTCATCTGCACTTGTGATGACCTCAGCGTGAAAACATCATTTGAAAAGTGTTACCTGTTTAGTGTAACTGCCTGTGCCCATTTTCCCCTCATTCTTGCACAGATACAAGGTGTTAAAATAAGGGCCTTTGCAGCCAGGGCTTGACATCTGCAAAACGAGATGAAAAGACACAGAAAGCGCTGGGGAGAGCCACCGACCACAACCAGCACACGTCCAGGGAGATGAACGGCAGCGCGCCTGGTCAGGCACTGTGGTCTTCCTACAGAGCACTTCATGCTGCATTTACTCATTACAACTTCTTCTAGACACCTTTTCCCAACAAAATCCTTCTCATTGATTTGCACTCCCCTGTCTCCATAATATCTGCCATTTTCCTATTCCACATGCAGCAATTTTGCCCCTTTGAGCTCTGCAGCGTTCAGGTGTCACCAGACACAGCCGGAGCACACAGGAGGAACCCCCAGCCCTCACCTGCAATCCCAGCAGCTCATTTCTTGTCTGAAGACCTGATCTTTCTGCTTGACTTTAATACGTAAGGCACCTCCAAAAAAAGGAGGAGCAGGATGGGTTAATCACTTGGCTGGTGGAGGGGGTAACTCAGCCAGGCTCCATCCCACTGGGATGGCAAAGTCACACTCTCCTCCACCTCCGAATCCCAGCTGTGGGTCAGCAACACCACGTAGTGCTTGAGGACCCTCGGATTTTGGGACGACTTCTTCTCACGTGCATCTCAAACCATGGATTTCTCGGCTCCCCTGCCAGCACATCTCAGCTGTCATCTCCACTCAGAGGCAGAAAGCTGAGATGCGGAGCTGCGGAGCGGCTGCTGACTGGCAGGGAGGGAAGGAGATCAGAAGATCATTCTCTGAAGAATTAAGATCCTAATCTGCCTTAAGCTGCTCAGTGCTGCGCCAGGCCCTCCTGAGGCAGCATCTCATCTGCAAGGACAGGCAGATGAGGCAGAGCAAGGCGTAGCCTGGTATGGGGTTTGCAGCCACAAAACAGCCTTGCAAAGGAAAGATCAAGCTTCAATTAGACTTTGCCCTTCATTATGTAAGTTTACTGTCGCCTTCGCTCATTAAAAGCCAGTGGGAAGAAGCTGCAGGTAGGAGGAAGCATCAGAGGGATTATACAAACCGCAGCTGTGTAAGGAGATCTGATAACTCTCAGCATCATCAGGCACAAGAGCCAAAGCCTCTTCCTCCTCCTTGCAAAAGCCGCCCACCCCGTGGAGAGCCTGAGGATGCGACGCAGCCTGCTGCGTTTGCAGCATCACCCGAGAGCAGCAGCAGCCAGAGCCTTTTCCCAAACACGCTGCCCCTCTCTTTGGATGGCATTTATTGCACCAAGAAGATACCACAGCCCAAAGGAAGGTTTAGCCCTGGGGCTTTTGAAAATCCCGAGGCAGCCAAGGGCAAAATGAGTCTGACCGTGAGTCTCTGGCTAATCACCCTGATGCTGGCAGAGACAATTTGGTAAGGAACAGGGATGACACTTCCATGCTGACCCCAGGGGACAAGGAGACCTTGCAGGGAACGACTGGTGCCACAGGAGGCCATGGTGGACATCCCTGCCTGATGGACACTGATGCCACATGGGTTTTGTGTTTCCTTCAGGGCAGTTTCATCCCAACCAGATTCCAGCAGATGTCACGTACCCAACCCCTTAGCTATCACTGCCAAAATTTGCTCCTGGCATTGGGAAGGAAGGGAACATATCTAACTTGGGCAAGAGAAGATGCTGATGGGCAGTTCTTGCTGCATGCCTGCCGTGTGCGCAGGTGGAAAGGTTGGGTCATAGCAGCAATTCTATAACTTACCCCGTGCCCCGAGACCAGATCCAGCCTGAGAGCGACAGGAACGTTCCTCTTGCAGAAAGTGGGCAATTTAGAAGCTCAAATCTTTAAAACTCCATGGTATTTTCCTTCGTTACTTTTTCCACCTGGGAGCAATATCCTGCTGCTGCAGCCTGGCTGCCCCAGGGGACATTTCCAGCTGAGCGTGGCCATTCCCCCTCCAGCACTTTGCATTTAGCTCCATGCAAGAGCGCGGCTCGGCTGTTCACGACCCCTCAGCTTCGGGATGCTGCTGCAGGGTAGTGCCAATGGGAAAGGCACATTCCCAAAATACACTGAAATCGAAACCACAGGATCCCTGCTGTGCGGCGAAGAGGAGGAAGGGAGTCAGGGAGCAAATATTTGTCTGGCTACCCTGCTTTCTAGCACAGAAAGTCTGAAGAAAAAAAAAATTCCAGCTTTCCAGTAAAACTCAACCCACTGAAGCCGCCGACACTCTGGGATCGTGGCAACTTGGTACCTTCCCAGTGTTTGGTCTAGTTTTCTTTTGAAGAAACCAACAGAACAAGGGGGAAGGAGGTGGTTTCAAAGCATACAGAGCCAAACTGCTGAGCAGTAAATCAGCCGACACCTTCCTTGCTGCTCCAGGACATCAAAAATCGTGCCAGCTTCTTTTGCTCTCAGCACCGTTGGCTTTACAGCCCCTCCAGCAACCCTGGGACTGTCTCTCCCTGTGTCTCGGGTCACATCTGGATGGCAGGGCAGAGGGTTACGCTTGAAGAAGATGGGCCAAGACGGGGACCAAGGTGGTGGCCACTTGCTGAACATATATTATCCCACTGGCATAGGAAAGTAATTTTGCCAACAGGAAGACTAACGAAGCCTGATTTGCTGTGAATCGTGTCTCATTACCTGGCATTTTATCCAAGGCAGATTGCGAGTTCAACCCCTTAGCAGACACTAAAGAATCCAGAAGGGAGACAGATGCGAATGTTGTGACCGCAGGAAAAACTTCTGAGAGCATCCCATTACAGGCATCAGACAAAGCACTTAGAGAAAACTTAGTCAGGAATAGATTCTCTGGTGCCTAATGTTTCATAACATGACTGTATTTTCTGCTTGCATTTAAGATCTCTTTTCCCAGGTGGATCCTCTGATGTTTCACACCACCAGAACCCATGCTGCAGCCCTTCTCAGTGGGGTCTTTTACTACTAAAGTCTCTTTCCTTTATCTGCCCACCAACTTTTATGAAATGTGTAGTTAAAATCACTGAGATTTTACTCCTTCAATCACATGCCACTGAAGCAAAGCACTGAGCTGAGAAGTTAGTAGGTTAGGCTTGACGACCAGTCTCAGCCAAGTACAAGGAGTGCAATCACCTAAACCACACTTCTTTAGGAGTCAAACCAAGAATAACACAGAAAAGGCTATAGGAATACGATCTCTAGTATTTTCTAGGGCAATGTAAAGGTCTGGTGTGAATCTTCTCACACATTCCCCATCGGTTCTCACCTCTCCCATAGTGGCAGCCGTGACTAGTCGGCCTTGCCTGGCTCTGGCACCAGCCAAGGAAATTTCAATGCCTGTGGCAAGCTGTGGCTCAAGGACCAGCTTGTTTTCCACTGCCCGGAGCCTGCAGGTTTAAATATGGCCCCAAGTTTGAAAACAAGGCCCTTCTTTTTCACAGAAAGCCCCATCTGTCTTAACAAACATCCACTCCATCCAGGCTGTGTCACAGTATGGTACTTCCTATGACCTACCCTGCACTGCCAGGTCCAAAATAAAATGAGTGGAGGAGTATTGCAGGAGGGAGGCAGCACTGTTTGGCTTCTCCGTCGCTTATTCCCATGTCCTAGGCAGAGAGATGGAAACATTCCCAAGGTTTTGACTTGCGCCAGCCCTGAGAAACATGAGGCTGGTTACAAAAGCACCTGCTCAGTCTGCCAAGGCAGTGACGGATGATGCAGATGAACCCTCCAGAGCTAGGGAGAAAAGAAAAATCCCAGCAACCTGCCCAGAGCAACGCTCCCAGACACCTTTGGGAGAGCCCTCTCACAGCCACCAGCCTCTGCAGAGGAGGAGACCCACACAGCGTGGGGCTAAAGGTATTCCTTGCATCGTTCCGTACTAAACAAGGGAAAAGTGATAAATACAGAAGGACTTGCAGAGTTTCCCCTTGTACAAAAGCCCGTGTGGAAGCAACCGCCTCAGCTCTCCTGCGCACAGCACAGCTTGCTGGGAGAGGAAATATCACACGCGGGCATGGATGTGGATGCGCACCCACACGGAGAGCAAGCACTGTGCTCTGTTCATTCCCACCAGCACTCCAGGGGCTGGCAGAAGGACACCGTAACGCCGACCACCACTGCAGGATGTAGGAGCAGCTCGGCATTGATCCTGGCAGCAGAAGGAACTATCGCTGCATCAGCAAAGCAGCCGCCGTGCTGCTAATTGGGTCTATGTGAAGGGGGGAGGGAGAGAAGGGAAGAAAGGAAGGGGAGGGGGAAAAAAAAAAGACTAAACCCCTGACTCAATGGGAAAACACCACAATCCAACACAGACAGGATGAAACCAACCCAGTACAACATTGTCCGGTTAAACTCGCGGCCCTGTATTATTCCCAGCTCGCATTAAGTAGCTCTGTAGTGTTAGTGCTGTTCTTGAAAGATAACTTCACCTTTCACCCCTTAAGCTCCGAGATACTCCTAAAAGTACCAGCATGTTATTATGAGCAGAAGAGCAGTGTTAATGCTGAAATGCTCTATCCTCTTCTCCTCCCTCCTTGTCACTGCTGGAATTTTAAAGCACGGCATTATTAAAAGAGAAAATATATGCTGGGAATGCAGCATCCCCTTTCAGCAAGCCCTGCATGTGGAGGAGACCCCCCCTGATTTTGCACAGTGAGTGCTGAGGGGTTGCTGTTTCCAGCCTCCTCTGTCCTTACTCCTCAAAATTTCCTGCCCTCTGTCTCTCAAAGCCATCATGTCTCTAAGGTACATCTATCATGTTTCTGCTGTCCCCACCACCCTTGTCCCCTTGCACCCCTTGGCAGGAAGGGATGCAAGCGCATCCCTTTAAAGGGCAGGGATGATACCACAGTGAGGACCAAGGAAAATCAAGTCATCTTCACACACTTGAAAATACCCAAACAAACAATTAAAAATAGCTCAAAACCGAAGTGCTTTAAAGCCATTGAGGCACACGCTGCCTCCCTGCTGTTTACCCTGCAAGGACTGGGCTGGCAGAGCTACACACAGTCTCCCTCCCAGCCTTTCCCAAATGCCAGGAGGAACCTCACCTCTCCTCTCCCAGGAAAGCAGACAGTGGAATATGTATTTGGTACATGGAGCAGAGCTAAAGTCAGACAGGTTAAGGATGGGAGAAGCTGCTGTGTCACAGCAAAGGCTGCAGTGACCCTATAGAGAAAGGCAGATGCCACGAGTAAGATTTTCCCCTCCCTTTCTCCCCAGTTCACACTCAGGAAGGGCTGGGAATAGCCCCAAGGACATGCCCACAGCCCAGCCCCTGCCTTGGCAAGTGGCTGCAGATGCCAGGGCAGGTCACTCTGGTGTGCACCACCGTGGCTTTATTCCTGCAGGCTCACCTATCTGCATTGCTCTTATAAATGTGGCTTTACGGTTTAGGGCATCTGTTTTTCCATCTTCTCCTTGATAGCAAACCCTGTGTCCTTCTTCTCAGTGCTGAATCAAACCCCTCCTGTATCGCTTTTCCTCCTGCCTGGCTCGTACAGCTAATGAAATTGTAATCGCTTCCACAGTAGTATCCGTGGTGCTTTGAAGGCTGAACTGAGAGGTAGACCATCAGAAAATAGCCTGATTAAAAAGGATTTTGGGGAGGGGGCAGTTTGCCTGGGGGTGACAACATCTCTTACACTTGAAATGAAATGTATCTGTGTTGAAGGGTAGGAAAGAAAAGAGAAAAACTTTAGCCCCTCCGGAGGTTCAGAAGCCCTTAGGCTGTTGGCCACTGGATTCATGTACACTATGCGTTAGCACTTTAAAAAAAAAAGCCTAAAAAAGCCAGAAACCACTAACCGGTGGACTGTAAAATATCCTATCACCAGCCAGCCATACGCGGCGAGGATGTCATGCCATGGGGTTAGCAGCAGTATCATATGCAAGGTAAAGATGCTTCATTGCATATATTAAAGGCAGCCCGAGCCCTAAATGCACCCTAAAGAAGATGGATCTCCTTGGGAGGCTGAGATCTATTCATCACAATCTGATTTCTAAGTGTCAATTAATCTTACTGCTTGTGTGTTGTTCCCCAGCCCTGACACATCTCTCACTGTCCCTGACTTGGAAGAGTAATGGGAGTCGGTGTTTGAGTATATAAAAGATAATTAATAGAAAACATCCTCCCTTTAAAAAACAACCAAACTAACCTTTTAGTATAATATGTCTTTCCACCAGCATCCATTTCCACAGATACAACTCGCAGCTACTGTCATTTGGGGAATGTTAATTGCCCAGCAAGAAACTTAGAGAGTGTTTTAAAAGGGTAAGAGCGATCCTTTTAAAGTATGCAGCTAATACAAAAGAAATGGTGATTTTTTTTAAACACCTATTGTTCCCCTCTCAGCACTGAGCCCTTCCCTGGCTCTTACTCTGACATTACAAAAAGCCGCAGAGCTCCTGGCATGGTGAGATGTAATGCAATGAGATAATGTTATTTTACTTAGAACTTATATCTTGGAGGGAAATAAAACGTGTGGTTGGGGCTCGGCGGAGCCGGTTGCTCCCAGGGAGCCATCCCAGGGCACTGAGGGTGAGGATGGAAGGGCACTGATGGTGGCAATGCAGGCTGCTGGGAGGAAGGCCCCCAGGGCAAGATTGGAGCATGGTAGGAAAAAGTCCTGGGAATGGCAGGAAAAAGTCCTGGGAATGTGTGTGTGGGGGGGAATCCTTTCCTGTATTTGAAAGAGGAGAGGCTCCTCATGGTGAATGAGGTTTAGTAAAAGGGATTTGTTGGGGAACAGCAGGGGTTGGGGTGGGACTGGAGTTTCCTGCATTGATTTTTCAAAAGCACTCAATATGGAGCTGTGCAGGATCCTCCTTGCTCCAGGAAAAACTGCTGGGAACGCCAGTGAGGGAGTGAGGGGGCATCTGGATGGGTCAGAGCCCAGCTGAATGTGGACGTGGCTTTGCAGGAACTGATTTCCTAGGAAGAAGGGTGGAGGAGCTGCATCACTGCTCAAGGCACTGACTATGAACATAAATAGTTCTGCTCTGCCCCTCATGGGAGTCGCAAAATATCCAAATCTGGCAGTGTGAGCGCAGGAGCTTTTCCCAAAATACTCTGTCCCTTCAACCCCAAACAGATCTGTCGGGTTGCAATACTGTGGCTCTTTCACAGCTGGACCAGGAGCGTGGTCCTTGCACTGAGGGCTGCAGGGATAGGGCTCCAGCTCTTTAGCTGCGTCTTGACATCTGGAAGACTTCAAATACCAAATCTAGGCAGAATCTAGGCAGAGAGCCCTTGCAGCTGCAGCGTGATATGGGACATGGAGGATGGGGTTAGCAGAAATAAGCAGCTTTGCTTTTAGTTACTTTTAAAATGTACTGTAATTCCTGCCTGGAAGGGGGGTCAGGGAGAGTTCCCATGGGTTTGTCCTTCCCACTTTGTTTCCTGAGAAATCTTAGCATGGGCTTAAGGCTTAGAAAACCAAGAGGCCCACGGAAAGACACTTTTCCTGAGTACCTCCATCAAGTCTCCTGGGATCCTTTGACCTGTCTTGGCTTTGGCTGTATTTGATGAATGTTTCTGAGGTGCCGATTCCCAGACTTTGATTGGGGTTTATGGAAACGACTCACATGATCAGGGAGAGACCAGAGCTGTGCGTGCACTGAGCCTGCCAGAACAGCCTCCCCGTCGTGCCCGGCTTTCCAGCCAACACATACAAACCAGAGCAAGCAGCACCACCCCAGCCGCTGGAACAGCAAAGGTAGGTGGCCCTTTCCTAGCTTCACCAGCAAGAGAAAAAAGCCTACAGGGTCTGCCTTGCAAAGTAAACCACTACAGCATCACCCTGCTATGAACAACATCCCTGTGTTCCAAGGGTGGGAGATGCAGTCCTAAGTTTGGAAGTGAAGGCAGGAGCTGTCAGATCTATTCAGGTTTCATCAGCCTGTATAAACAGGCTGTGAATCTTGTAATTACAGGTTCCCCCTTAGGATTTTGGCATGTCTACTCCTAACCCAACCTTGGAAGGTACAGAAGGTATAGCAATGAAACCTAATAAAACCTAAATATTATCTTCCATGTTCTGAGGCTCAGCAAAGGTTTGATTTACATTTCTAGCACAGGTTCCTGCATCTGAAGCAATGACTTGTATGTCGTATTTGTCTAAGATTATAGGTACTTTATGGCATTTACTATATCTTGTAAATATTCTGTAAAGCGCTATCGACAGAACAATTACGGTAGAGGGAAAGGAATAACAGTTTTGAATCAACTCCTATTGGAAGAAAAAATGGATTTTGCCCTTTGCTACTGCAAGTGATCTGCAACTCGGTGGTACTTAACAGCACGTTGGAAGAATACTGTCAAATTAAACCTCCTGGCTGGTTTTTCCAAAACCTTGCCTCCCAGTTATGCTGCTGGAAAAGGGGACAGGGTCTCGGAGACTCTGGATTACATTTTTCCAATGTTGGAAAAATTGGCTGCCCTGCAGGTGAGAGCAGCAAACCTCACCCTACTTGTTCATAACCAAATCTGCACGCTGACGCTACAGATAAGACCTCTGGCTACACCACTGGAAATGATCTCACCCTTCACCATCGCTCGCAGCCTTTCCCTATCACTTTTCCAACACAAGCAGCCGGGGCAGAATTTCGGGGCAGCAAAGGGCACCAGGCTCGGGGTGAGTCACTGCTGTGCGTCCCCGTACGCTCGAACGCCCTGACTCCTAACGAGAAGCTCTTGTTTTCTCCTGGAAGGGAAACCATCCCCCTCTCTCCAGTCTGTCCGGAGTTGTCAACAGCCTTCCGAGCTGGAGGGAAGAGGCGGCGAGCAGGGCGCACGTCCCCGCGCCGTGCCACTGATTGGATGGTGGCAGAGGGATGATGTTTGCAGCCTATTTTTAGTACAGCCTGCAGCAGCACAGCCAGGGCTGCGGGAACAATGCCACCGCGGACGCTCACGCTCACAGACATTACAATCCCCCGCTCCACACCCGTGCCACCGAATTAAAGAATTAAACAGCAACTCCCCAGAAAAATAATAAAAAAAAAAGACCTTCCTGCCTTTGGGCATCATCCCCAAATCTTTGCAGGGAAGCACAGAGAGCTGTGTGGAGCCTGAGGTGCCTGCCCTTCCCCAGCTTCTCCTCCTGCAAAGCCGGGAAGCAGCACACAAACCCTGCAGCTTCCATCCCAGCTCGCCCAGCCGGCTAACCGACATCTCCCTTAAGACCAGCATCAGCGTGGCGTCAACGCGGGGTAAAGAATAGAGAGCAAGTCACAGAGATGTCGCCGGTGCCTGTCAATGGCCAGACATGACACCAGCTGGTCTGTGTCCCTCCCCGGGACGAGGAGTAGCAGTGCACCTGCGTGTCCCGGAGCACCGCAGCCTGCCCAGGCATCCCCGGGAACAGCTCCTGCTGCAGCAGGAAAACCAGCACCCGGGTTTGCGTTTGCCGTGTGGGTGATGTGGGTGCAGTTATACTGACAGTCAGCCCCTACAGCCCCTGGCTGCCGGCCTGACCCCAAATCTCTGCTGCGTAGGGACCGAGGTGGCTCTGCCCCTGCCATGCCAGCCCTGCTGGTCCTGCAGGCAGAAGGAACCTTCACCGTGCACCATGTCTCTGCAGTTCCAGAGGGATTGGAACGTGCATGGAGGACAGGAACGTGACCTCCATTTTCTATGACTTCCTTTCGCTGTGTGAGGAATCTGGATGGCTGTCTCCCCCTCTCCCACAGCAAACCCCAGAAAGACCCAGGAGATGGCGTGGCATTGGAGAGGACCAGGGAGGGCCCCAGGGATGTGGACAGTGAGTAGGGGCAGGCTTGGAGGTGGCCAGGGAGCTGGACAAGGATTAGGGGTGATCAGCAACCTCAGCTATCTCTGGCCTCAGCCCAATGACACAGGGACTCACACCTTCCTTGCCTTGGACAGCATGGAGGTCTCAGCAGACCCTTGGCGAAGCCCAGACACTGGTGCTGTGCAAAGTGCCTACCCTATGTGGTGGCCGATGCCTCGGGGACCACCCCACTGCCAAAGGGGTCTCTGCCCCAGCCCTGGCCCTTTTCCCAACTTGAGGCATAAAACCCGCCTGACGTTTCCTTCCTGGGAGAAGCAGCCGAGACGCACATGAACGAAGCAAAACACCAGCACAGAAAACAAGAGAAAAATCTCTCTCCAGGCAACTGCCAACACGTGCAAATCATTTGGAAACAGTCACACATGTGCAATGTGCCTGAGCCGGGAGCGAGCTGGGGAGGGTGGCACCCCTATGGGTGGCTTTTGGGGAATTGCCAGGCCAGGAATACATCCTCCAAAGACCCTTTCCACCATCAGTGCCACATGTGTGGGAACCCCCAACATCTGCAGTGCTACAGCCCCAGTGGGGACAGCTGGACCCAGGAGAGGACATCTGACCACGGCCTGAAGATGGAGAAGAGCTGGTTCACCATCACTCCTAGCCAAACCAAATCCCAAATGAACCTTTCTAACAACTTGAAGTTGGGAAAAGTTGTTCCTTTGCTTTACTGGATCATGTTTTGTTTTGTGTTTCTCCACCTTTCCAGTTTGTCTCGAGGCTCCCTGGTTTCAGGCCAGGCCTGTCCACAGCTTTCCACGGCACCCACAGATTGAGCAGTGAGCTTGAGCCAAGGGAAAACTAATTAATCTTTTTCTGCCCGGTTCATGCAACGCAAAGGGCCAAGCAGTGACATGGCTGGGGCCACCATGTGGAGCTGGCCCAGCCTGCTGTCCCCCACCCAGCATCCCCATTGGGAGCAGCTCTGGTGACATCCCATGGCACACACACTTTGTTGTCCAGAGGCACCATGGCCAGCTGGAACAGGGCAATTTACATGGGACCGAACTGAAAGCAGCAGCTGCTGGAGATCATGCAGTGCTCGGCTCAGCTGTGTCCTTCATGAGCACCAAAGGAAACACTTTTTCTTCAATATTAACAACAGGGATGCTGATCTCGCACCCGACCATGAGCGAGTGCAGGAATATCACGGGTCAGCTGCATAAACCCAAAAAAAGCCCTGGGGAAAGCAGGACACATTGGTTTGCTCCCATGACATTGTGCACTGGCCTCGCATGTTCCCCTGGTACAGAAGTGGTGAGAAAGTATAGAATGGGCCCTGTGACCAATTTCCTACAGCGTGGTGGTGTCACCTGCCAGACTTTCCTCTTACCCGCTCTGCTGTGAGCTCCAGACAGCTCAATGGCTTATTAAAGTCTGAGCTGATGCCAAGAACAAGGTGCTGCTTCCCCCCTTGCTCCCTTTCAGACAGCAGCCAGGACACTGAGAGCAGCCTAGAGGTTAGATAATAAACAGTACAGTGAAAAATCAAAATATCCCAAGGATTATTTAACTATGCAATTGCACTGCTGAAGCTGAAGGTCTCCCCTCTGACTCGGAGACTCCCCAAGATTTGAAGATGCATTTCTGAGACAGCAGAGAAGCTTTCTGCTGAGACCTGGAGATGACTAGGGTTGTGTTCAACCGCACTGCTACTGGGAAACCTGAAGTTATCTTCCTCTGAGATCCACCCATGGAAAGCGGGCTGGAATATTACTCTAGGAAGGTCAGTCCTCCCGGAATATCATAGCCACATGAGCCATATTTGCAGAAGCAGGGCAAGTGAAAAATATTTTACCACCTAATCCCATTTAGCTCTTGGCTCACCTTTTGTTCTGCCTTTCTCACACAGTAGGAAATCCTACATATTCTTTGAATAGTTCAGGCAATCAGTCATTTCTTGTCAGGCTGTTTTGCTGGGAGCGTGGAGATACAAGCACTAGGTAAGTTTTATGACATTTAAACCAGTGTAAATAGCAAGCACCTCCTCTCAAGTCAGGGATTAACTCCAGATTCCTCTGCTTTAATAATAATATTTTGAACTTGATTAGAACAAACTAATGAACTTTTTTGACTTAGCATTTCTATACTACGGACACAAAGCCTGCATTTGGCAGCAACCAGAAAGTTTAGAGACATGAATCTATCTTCCCGTTCCTCTTAATAATTCAATATAAATGGAATAAACAAAATAAACTCTAATAGCTTATACAAGAACAGAGATGCATATTAATGTAAAAACCCAAAAGCTTAATTAAAATCAACTTATGAGGTACAGTGGATTCTCGAGTGTTTGCACTCTGGATATTTCTCATTAAGATATTTTGTAACTTCAGCAGGAGCTGTGAGTTTGGCAGAGGAATTTATTGACAGCGTACTTGGGGCTAAGGATTAAGTCAGGGTAGGTGATCCAGACCACACAACAGCCTATATGGTTGGGCAGCAGCCTGTGCACTCATTTACTGCCCCCAGAATTCAGGCAGGAATAACTGGAGGTGAGCTCGTCTCCCACCACATTTCATTGAGCCCTAGCACAGCACTCCCTTAGGTGCTTTGAAGATCCTCAGTGAAAAGATGCTGCACTACAGCACCAAGGGCGTGAGAAGGATGCTTTAGTATTAAAGGAGAAATTTAAGCAGCAGGATAAGATTTAAAAAAAAGGAAAAACACAGGAGAAGTAAAACTCCAGTGGGTTAGGTCACCCATTGCTGGTGACATTTCAGAGTAAGGGTAAAACTGGGGGAAAACACCAGCGGGAGAACAGAGCGTGATCCTGGGCAGCCCTGAGAAACACAGCACTAAGGTAGAAATGGAGCCAAGGCATGAAATACTCACTGAATGTCCCAGTTTACTAGACTTCCAGCTTCTCCCCCATAAAACACACTAGAAAAGACTGCAGTGGTTCTTTTTTAAGAAAAAAACAGCCCAAACCAATTTAAAATCTACTGGACCTTCCTCCCCTCTCCCTTCCTCTCTGGCACAGTCAGATTTGCCACAGCGTTTGGGACGTCGGCACCACCAGAAATTCCACAGGAGCCCCCGTGTCAAAATCGCCACAGACTGATATGTCCTAGGATATTTATGCAAACCAGGAGGCATGGCAGGATTTCACAGCAGGAGGACAAATTCATTTTGTAAAAGGTATTTATATAGTTCAATAGGTGTGTGCAGTGCTTTAGAGGTATAAAACATGAGATCCCTGCCCTAAGGGGCTTATAATCTAATAACATATACTAGGTAAATTAAAACATACATCACGGCTGCGATGAATGCCCACCCCAGCCTAGACAGGAGGGCATTTGAGCCATATGACAAGGCAGAACTCAATTTTCATTTTAGATTTGTAGTTTGCCTTTAAACAGCCGCCGTTCCCTAACCCCCAAGCGAGGGAGAAATTTATCAGCATTACATCTGGGGGGAGGGCGTGCTCCAACACAGGATCATTTATTAATTGTTATTTATTATCTGTTAAACAAGGACAGTGTGTGCAGCAATAGCATTCCTTTTTCTGGATTAATTGTTGCCGTGTGATT
This sequence comes from Numenius arquata, assembly GCF_964106895.1. NCBI lineage: Eukaryota > Metazoa > Chordata > Aves > Charadriiformes > Scolopacidae > Numenius > Numenius arquata. Next base: position 9,016,002 of record NC_133592.1, read on the forward strand.
CCTAGGTTTTATATTTTTAGCAGCCCTGTTCTAGCCTAACCCACTGAAAGGGGGGAAAATGGAACAGGCACTCACACAATTAATGTAATGAGAGTAATTAATTTGAAAATAATACCCAGGGGGTGGGAGGGTTAAGGTTTTCTTTTTAAAGAAATAAAAGTCGAACCAAAGCTCCCAGGTCCCTCAGGACTCGGTGCTACACTGCCTGCACTCGTTATGTTCGCATTTGAATACTCAGTCGAGCACATTTCTCATGCTGTTATTTCACCACTTCCTCAGCCTTGCATAATAGATGCAGTCATTGCCACTAAAGAGCCAACATTTACCCACAGAGGTAAGGAAGGATACCATAAAGCAGGCAGGAGACGGAAATAAAGCTCTATACATCAGGTCTCTCCTTGGGGCTTGCTCACTCTCCGCAAAGAAAAAAATAAATAAAATCAGAAGACCAAACAGGCAAAACACTGGTCAATGAGTCTCCGGGGTCCCCCTCCCCTTTTTCCAGCCAGGTAGATGGAGCTCAGCAGGCTCCCTCCCTCCTCTTCCTCCGGCACATCACCCCGTCAGCCCCGCAGCCGCCCGGGAGGCAGCTTACTTGCTCATGGAAGTGTTTTATTTCATTTTATGTGGCCATTTCTTGCTCTAAAATCAGGGAAATACTCCCCAGAGGTAACTCCTGGCAAGGAAGTGACAGTACCAGTAGCAATGGGGACTTCACGGTCCCAAAACCAGCGCAGGGCTGGATGGGAGGGTGCATCAATCCTTATAACACACCTCATGCCTGGGGAAAAGAAGCGTCTCGTGGTGGAAAAAGATGGAGAAAACTTCCCGTATGCGCCCTCCCATCCCCTTCAATGCCACAAAGACTTGTTGGTCTCCTGTCCCCTTCCTAAAGCAGCTGAGCAAGTCTTTTGTTACTTGTGCATCTGCGACAAGTAGCACCCAGATGCACAGGAGAGGCTGGAAGCCTGGTTTGGGTAAGGGAGACAAGAAATTGCAGGAATCTTGTCACCATCTCGGTCTGTCTCTCACCACTCACCACCACCTTTAGCTCTGGATTGCTGCCCTCAGCCAGCAGCCCGTCAAATTAACCCTCAGCTGGCTGCTGGAAGCGGGCAAAGCTACGGCACAAGAAACCCTATGAAAAGCTCTGGCTCGTGGTTTTTTATTGCCATACATTCACAAAAGGAAAGGCAGGGCTGAAAGCCTTTCCTTGGCATTACTGACAGGTCTTCAGAAGGGAAGAGAGACAGGTCTGGTGCCTTCCTCTCTCTGAGCCTGCGTTTCGCTGCCCTCCACTGACAAAGGACCACAAGCGGAAAAGGACAAAACCCAGGACGAAAGTCAAAGAGTAACTCACCAGAGACCAGAAATTCAAAGTTCTCCAAGGCCACCTGAACCTCCAAGTAGTTCAAGTTTTTCTTAAAGCTTAAGATTTGGCAAAGATACAGTTCTTGCTCCCAGCTGTAACATAACACAGTCCCACCAAAACCAGACCTGATAGCGACAAATATCTGAAAACGTTATTTGGTGAGCGGGCCCTGAGTTATGTCAAATAATAAAGAAAAAGTCCCTGAAGGTTTTGCTGCATGTGAGCACTTCCATGAGCAAAAGAAATAAATTATCACTGAATCTACAGTAATCGCATTGGTCACGCAGAATTGACAGAACAGAGAAGGAACAAGAAGATGTATAATGCTCTGTCTTCATTTGGAGCAGGTTGTAGAAGACAACCTGAGGCTTGTGTGGAGCTGGCAGCAAGGAGCCCAGGTCTCCTTTGGCTTGATATCTTGTTAAAAAAGTAAAGAATTATGGTAGCAGGGAAGATATTCCAAAATGGGAAGACAGGAATTTGTAGCTTTCTCCCCAGCTCCACCACATGTGGGATTTCCAACGAACCGCTGGGTCATGTTCTATCTGATTTTCCAATTAGTAGAATATTGGCATTTCTCTAAATAAGAGGGGAAGAGAATGGAGAAACCATGATTGGAAAGAAAAGTTTCTGAAGAGAAGCAGAAGGAACACTGCAGGAATTTATGAAGATGGCAGCAAAGTCTTAACTTCCACACGACACAGCAACCTGCACGTGGCATGATGCAGAACCACAGAGGTTTGGTCAATGAATGTTTGGTTTCTGTAAACTTAACTCAGCAGGGAGCTGTAAGGGCTGCCGCAGCCCATCTCCCCACTGGTGTAGGGGAGCGGTGAAGGGTGACCGTCTACTTTTTAATAACAAAGCACTTCAAGAGAATTTAAAATCCCAACAGGGCAGCGGGAGTGAGAAAGCAAGCAGCCTGGGGGAGGCTGTTTGTGTACCCGCAGTTCCAGCCCTGGGGGTTCTGCACACCCCAGGAGGGCAGCTGGGGCTTTGACACCTCCATTTGGGGGTCCAGAAAGCCCCATGGCCACCTCTCTGCCCTTCCCAATGGCTGGGGACACCCAGTGGGCACCAGTACCCGTCCAGGACAACCCCTCACTCCTACACTTTGCAGGGGCTGACCAGGCAAAGGTGGACCAGGCAAAGGATGCTGAGCCCTGCATCAGGGTGGGGATGCACCACCTTTGCACAGGGTGGTGAGACGGGAGTGGCGTTACACTGTCCGCCTTTCTTTAACTTGACAGCAGCTTGGCGCTGCATTTTGTTCAGTTTTTAACTTTTTTTTTTTTTTTCCTCCGGTGTTCGTTAGCAGAAGTGACATTTCTGCGGACGGGCAGGCGATGACGGCAGCTAATGGCTCCCGGGCCCTCTCTCCGGTTTCCTTAGCAACTGCGGGAAGGGAAAACAGAACCTGTCAGATGGAAAATGTCAATTATAGCGGATGCGGAGGGGAGAGATGCTGCGAGCAGAGGAGGCGTGCGGCGGGGGGAGCACGGCGGCAGAGGGCTGCGCAATGGCAGGCAGGGTAGGGGGGGGTACCCAGCAGCACCATCCCAGCAAACAGCATGGGGATGACAACACTCAGCAGCAGACGCGGGCTGTCGGATGGAGGATTGCACTGTTTTGTGGGCAATTTTGCCAGACAGAGCCCATCCTCATGGCCAATCAGCCGACTGACATCCTCCCCTCCCAACATATCAGACTGCCCTGCGGTAGATGAAAGCAGCTGGAAAAATATAAATCAGATTAATTAATAAATAAATAAGAGGGAGGAAGGAATAAAAGGCGGCAGGTGAGCTGTGCCCACGTTTTGCCTATTGATCCTCACCCCCTCGGTGGACACAGGGCGGATTAATGCTGGAGAAGAAGTCCTCTGCTGAAACGGTGGGGAAGGAGTCGCCGGCGCAGTGTTAATATTAATCAAAGCAAGTTGTCCCGTGCGCTGCCAGCGAGACAAAAGCAGGCAGCACCGGCGCTCGGGGCAGGCAGCGCTGCCTGGTCCCAGATGTCCTGGGGTGGGGAAGGGGCTGTAAGAGGGTGGTGGGTGCCCGGGCTGAACCCCCACCCTGCTGCCAGGGGTTCGCCTGGCCAGAGCCACCAGCCCAGCTGGCACTGGGCACTGGGATGTGGCACGGTGCTGTACCACCACCCAAAATGGCAACGGGCGGCTGGAAGGAGGGTGACGCTGCAATCAGGATTCCCCTCTGCAGGGAACCCCCAGGTGGCACAAACCCAGCCCAGTCCCATCCCTGTGGCATCACCAGCGGCGTTTGGGCCACGAGCCACAACACGTCCGTCTGCCTCAGCCAGCTTCTTGCACTGTTTGGGTGCTTTTTCTTAATTCAACTTCCCATCTCCACCTTGCCGACAACTTCAAAACGCATCTGTTTTGAAAACTAAAAGGGAAAAAAGCCAAAGTAGCAGCGACACCAGCCACCCCGTGGAACGGCTGGCACTTCCAGCAGCCGATTTGCACACAAACAGCTCTTGCTGTAGCGGCAAGTGCACCCTAAGGACGCCCGGGGTTGTTGTTCAGTCACCTTGCGCTGACACCTACTCGCCCGTTCAAAGTCTTTTTAATATGGAGAGTGCTACATCAGCCTTTACTCTCTTCGCTTAACCACCATCCAGGCCTCCTTGTCACGCTGCGATGGGGGGGTGGGATTCGGACTTTCCTTGTCTTGACTGACATTTATACCCTGCCGGGAGGGAGCGAGCCGGCTGCTTGTGCATCGCGAATGCTAAAGCGAGTGGAATAAAGAGGAGAACAACTACCTTGGGAAAGTGGTCACCTGCAGTTAGCTATAAGAATGCGTTTAATTCAGGTTTTTTTCCTATATTTTTTTGTTGTTTAGTTTCATGGATCAGGAAGCCTGGGGCTCAGGAGCTCTGCTTTCTCTTTCCTAAGCACACAAACACCTTGCCTTGCTTGGTCACTTAACCTGTTCCATTCCCAAGCTCTCCCTTTATCAGACAGTACTTGCCTGTCTCTGCAAAGCCCTGTGACATCCCTAGGTGAAAGGAAATACTAGTCCCTTCTTCATTTTCCTCATCCCTTCCCCTAAGTTGTCTCTACAGATGGGAAAAGCAGCAGATACGAGGCACGGACCAGAACTGCCTGAACCGGAGCATCCTGACACCAAAACCTGGCCGGACCCTGTTTTGCAGAGTTGACTTCCTTGTCCTCCAAAGTCCCAGTTCCAAGCAAAGTCTATCATCTCCCTTCTCCACCTTGTCTTCTGGGCCCAAAACCATTTCAGAGCAGAAGATAATTTCTTAATACGTGCTGTGGAAAAGCTCTTTCACCTCTCTATTCACTCTGTTCCCTTCTGTTTTCTGCTCTTTCTGAGCATTTAATTGCAACAACAGGCTTCTGTAAGTTGAAACAATTACCCCGTAAGAGTGGTCCAACCAAGGAGCAGAAGCATCTCTGCTGGAGTCAGGACTGTTCCGGGGACTGTCACAGGGGTCCAGTTCTCCTGCACTTTCCCATCTCACACCGGCGGGCTATTTTTACATTTTCTCTGAGGTAACCAGGTCAGGCTCTGCTCTGGTTTCCACTTCTGACTGAAGCCAAAGGGAAAAAAACAAGCCCATGAATTCAAGTAATGGACTTCCAACTAATCGCCTTCCCAAGTGTCACCCCAGGTCTTTGCCATGGCACCTGGATGTGCAAAGCTCCAGCTTCATGGGGAGCTCTGGGGATTCCACCCCCAGGGGAATAACCTGCATGGCCCGAGCAGCACAGCATGGCAACTCCAAGCCACTGGCTTTAGCCAGGCTCTAGTCGCACCATGTCTGCATATACCTTTTCTGACCTTTTTCTGTGCCATCAACCAAAATTCACCGGCGGTGTTATAACAATGCCACCACCAAACCCCTGGCTCAGGCAGGGCATGGGCTGTGCTCAGCAGGCGGTGATCCCTGCCGTGCATCTCCCCATCCACCCAGAAACCTTCTCCCTCCAATTTCACCTCCCTTCTGGAACGAAGATAATCACCTTCCTCAGCCAGCAGCTCGGCCCAATATCAGACGCCCTGTGCTGCGAAAACCAGGCTGGCCACGGCAGGGCTGTAAATATCAATTGTTCTAACCCCGTTAGAGCCTAATAGGCTCAGCAATATCTACTGAGGAAAGGGCCTGACCCCGCTCGTCAGCAGTCATGACATGGAACAGCTATAGCATGTTCAGGGTATGCAAAAGGCTTAAATGCACATTTAATGGTTGTCAGGCGGCAGTTCCTATTAATATAAAGACAGTCACATCCCAGGGCTATGGAAAAGAGCTGAAAAGCACGGAAGAAAAATGAATTTATTTCAACGGATGTGTGCCTGATCAAGAAACGATTCAAATAGCTAAAGCTGTTCTGTTCCTGAAAGAGACGCTGCAAGACTGAAACTTGGATAATTAGTACAAAAGTTTCCCTACCCATGTGACTCAGATCTTCAATTATTGACATTTTAGTTCATTATCATTTATGCACTTTCTTTATCTGTGTTTTGCCCAGGAAAAAGCAGCGCAACTCAGATAATTTCTTGTTGCTTTGCATATCTGTTTTCCGTCATGAAATTTTTATATCTTCTCCATCAAAACCAACTGAACTCCCAGCCCTCTCAGCACCCTAATACCATAATATAAATAACAGCAACCTCCTCCACAGAAGATTAATCCCCTACTACATCCATAACTCCCCCTTCCCACAAATTTAAAACGAGGAACCTGAAAGTATTTACCACCATTTTAAGACTTCAGCAGGAATCTCTCCCGTTTCATTGTGTAAAATACAAGTTTTATGTAAAGCCAAAACCGTCACTATCATTTTTTTAGCACTAAACTGCTTTGTCCAGGGGTGGCGGTTCATTCTCTCTCCTTTCACGGCTAGGACAGATCTTTTGTAAATCTTTGTAATGCACCCGTCTGCCTCTCCTTGCAGACTGCACAATTTCACTAATCCCTAAATTGATAAATTATGTAAGTGAGGGCAGAGTAAAACCCTTCACACGGACATGAGAAATTATTTCACGTCACATGAAGTTTTCTGTTCCCCTTTTTTCTTTTCCTTGTTCCCCACCCCCCCACCCCCTTTTGGGTTGCCATCCTCATTTGAGCAAGACTTGAAAAGGTCAGTGTCCTCACATTTGGGCTTTAGGACTAGAGGTGACAAGCTGTGTTGAAAGCCATCATTGGGCCTGGGCAACTCGAGAGACTTCAGCCTGCCCGGGGTCCCCGGCACCTCTGGCCCTTTGAAGGGTCTAAAAGGTGCCCGTGATGGGGATGATGCTGGAATTTGAAAAAGCTGTGGGCTAGCTCAAAAGGTAATTAATATAGTCTAATTGGTCTCAAGGCCTTTGATAGCATCTCTGTATGCTGTCCTCGGTGTCTGCACTTTTTTCTTCATCGTTCTGAGGATCCCGCGTTTGGATCGGTGGCAGGCAGAGGGACAGGCAGTTGCCAATCATTGCAGCCAGAGCTGGAGACAAAAGGCTGCAAATCTGCGTGACTGCCTAGTGGGGAGCCCTGCTGCCAGCACAAATGCAAGGCTGATGCAAAAAAGCTCTGAGCCGGAGCATCAAATCCCTCCACCGCCCTGGGGACATCTGGGTCCTGGTGACCCAGCTGGGTTTCCCCACGGTCTCGCTTTGCTCGTCGCCAAGCGCAGGAACAGTTTTTAAGTCAGTTTGGAATAAACTTGGCTGATTTCTGTGTTAGTTACACATTTCGGTCCCTAATGCTGCAAAGAGTACCAGTTACTTTCCCCACACCAATATTGCCCTTTTTCCTCTATTTCCACTGCATTAAAAGCCCTTTCCCATAAGGCACGAGCAGGCAGGGTCCCTGCCTGGAGCAGCCTCTCCCAGCTGGGGTCTGCAAGACCTCAGAAAGCAACCCAAGAAATAACTGCAAAGAACAAACAGCCATTTAAAACCCAGGTGTCTGCCTCCTCATACTTGAGGCTCAGAAGCAAATAAAATGAAGGGAAACCACAAAACCCCCCCCCCAAGTACTGTGGTTCAGGCTGATACTCATTTCAGCAGAGGAAAATCCTTGCAGCACCACAGCTCAAACTGGCTGGCAGCAGGGTTTGGGTCGTTGGTCATTAGGTGAAGGAGAATGGGAAGTACCAACTCCCAAAACTCAGTTTTTAAAGTCACTGAGAGCAAAGCACCAGCTGACTTCAGTGGAAGGAGACCATGAAAAAAGGCCCATCGTTTCCTTTTTGATCACCACCATGGTCAGCCGGTCCTGCTCACCAGCCAAACCTGGGAAGAGAGAGTAGGAAAAAAGGAGTTTCCCATCTCTTTGGCCAAAGCTGCCCCATCATTCCCTCACCCAACCCGGCAGCAGGACACACTGCAGAGAAGACCCTGAGATCTCAATCATAGCCTGAGGAACACAAACCCTGAAAACAGTCTGTGCAATTGGGTAGATTTCCTTTCATTTTTTTAATTATCCCTTTTTCCACATTGCCCAGCCCTCCCTCCTTTCTCAATCACACTCTTCACTACACACTGTCTACTTAGCAAAATAAATGGCTGCGTTCTCAGCACAGAGGGATGTAACGGCTGCTGGGCTTGCTAATGGCCTCTTGTTTCGATGCAGCAGCCATAGGGTTAAATATATCTTGGCAGTTCCAGAAACCGTGCCCAAGCAAAGATAGATTGGATACAGGCAGAGCAGCAAGGATGTCTCCAACCTGGAAAGCTTTCGTGGTAGTGATCTTTTTGTACTCTGGGCCACCCACAAGGCACAGGAAGGGTCAAAGCACGTCAAGGTGGTGTTTGCTCTTTTGCTTCTCACCCTTGAAATAAAAGCAGAGCTGTAAATACTCCTGTGCATCTTAAATTCCTTACCACTGATTCAAACACTAAGTTGAACAGCTCTTGAAACCATGGCTGGCTCCTACCAGCTGTAGCAACCAGAAGATGCAGCAAATGCTGCCATAGCTGCCGTATCTCCCCAGCTGCAAGGGATGGGGAAGGGACACCACTATGGGCTGCAAAAGCCAGAGAAAAATGCAGTGATTTTTCCACCAGACGCAGCAGCTGTCGGTGGGACACGGCCATGAGCCTGAGGGTGCAGAGCAAACCCCATGTCTACCCTGGGGCTTTGGTGCCCGGCAAGCTCTACTCCCAGTGCCCGCTCCCGCTCTGTGCCCAGGCTGCAGAAGAAGGAAACGTCTGGTGTACACACATCTGTCCAGCCTGGCCCAGGGAGGCTGGAGAAGCTGGGCAGATGGACGAAATTAAAACAAGAAGAAATTGTGGAGAGTTTTTCTGGGTTATGTCTATAATGATGACAAGGGGCCTTCATCAATTAAACGCTAAGTCCTTGTCCTTTCTAAGGACTAGGCTTTCCTACCTATCCCTGTATCACCACATTTCCTTACAAAGAGCAGCTTCTCATTGTAACACTTCCATTTTCTTTATATTTTTCTATGACTGCAACATGCCTTTTATAGATTTTCTGGAAGCCAGGCTGTAGTCACAAACTAGAGCTTGCTACCTTAATTTCTCTATTCAAAAGACAGCTTTGGGAAGCGGTGTCAGACAGGAGGGATGCTGTTAGAAGGGCTGGAGGCATGGCTGTCCTGGACCTTGTCCCAACCCTGTCACTGCCCAGCTGGATGACCCTGGGCAGAGCCCTGAGGCCTCCTGTACCAGCCTACATCGTAACAGTGATAACTGCTTCCCAGAACACAAGCCTGCAGTGAGGCTCAATTAAAGTTGGAAAGCACTTCAAGCTCCTCAGCACAAGCCATTTTTAATATAAAACGTTATAAAACCAAGCTGGTTAAATCATGAAGGAGCCTTGAAGAGGGACAGGGATGCACAGCAGTGGCAGGATGGCTAAGAGAGGTCACCAGGACCACCCACTTCTCAGCCCGGCATCCCCACGAATCCAGCCCCAGGTGAGAACCGAGCCCCTCGTGCTGCTGGGGAAAACCATCCCCAAACACAGGGTGATCCTTTCATTGCCTAACAGGGACTGCCTGAACCCACCACCCATCCTAGGAAAAGGCTTTCCAAGCAAGATCATGGGTGAAAAAAAAGACCTAAATGCAGCTGAAAACATTTCCTCGCCTCTCCTGCAGTCTGCAAGTTCTCTTGTCCTTTGTTTTAATGATAAAAATACCTCTCTGGGGCATCGGGGTGACACTACTCCTGCACAGAGTAGCTTCCCCAGCCGAGCTAGTGCACTGGTACCTCTCCCTTCTGGTGTGGTCTCCAGTGACAGCAACCACACAGGGCAAGGGATGCCATCCCATGCCATGCCTCGGTGTGCCCAGGGACCGAACTCTCAGTGCTCCTTTGTCCCAGGGACCCGTCTCATGCCTGAGTCTCCCAGCAGCGCTGTTATCCCAAGGTCCCTGATTACGGATGCTACATATCTGCGTTCTTCCCCTGTATCCTTAAGATAAACATGTCCTTCACTGTAGTCACCTACTCCATCATACACTCCTATCAAATGAGCCTTGCTAGCTCGTAAATTACTGTGCAAACCATTCCAAACAATAAAGGCAATTTTACTTACTGAACCATTAAATTTACATACTTAAATTAGACTCAACCAGACGTTGAGAGGGGACGTCTCGCGGCCAGACAAACAATGAATTTAGGGAAAGAGCTGCCGTGTACTTCCCCACCTCTCACATGAAATTAATGAGGTGCTTCAATTTAATCATCATTAAAATTACATCTTTATTTAGTTACTTAGCAGAGTTTGACTCACTGCGTGGCATGGAACATGGAGCAATGCCTCCAACATCAACCCTTTCAGAGAGGGGAGGCAGGGAGGAGGTCCATCCCCCCCAAAATGCCCCTTGCACCCCTACACAGCCAGACTGGGTATGCTCATCAAGATCCCAAACCGTTCTCCAGGGTTTATCATTAAGGTAAAACAACGAGGGAAGAGAAACAGCAAGTCAGAGTAAATTGAGAAAATAAGGTCTGGGATTAGTCTGGGATGGGTTTGAGATAGGCAGGCAGAAAAACACATTACTTCTTTAGACGGTACCAACAAATGGGAAGCTCTTGCTGCATTATCGGTCTCAAAGTTCAGTGCACGTGGCACCGAGAAACTCATTAGAAAAGCAAGAGTTTGAAACAAAAGCATACGGTGAAATACAGACAAAGAGACAAGAGACAAGCCTGATCTCATGTGCGTGTGCAATTTGTTTTGCATTTGCTCCCACACACACATGATTTATTCATCTTGAGATGTTCCCATGCCATTGCAGGGAGGCAGGTGAGCACAGCTCAGACAGGGCAGTGCCAGAAACCAGTAAAGGAAACCAGTCCCTACTGTACTGGGCTTGACATCTGCATGTAGGAAGAGAGGGAAAGTTTCCGAAGCAAAGAGCTCTGCACAAAAGTAGGAGGAAGGGAGAGATACTCCAGCCCAGAGACAGAAGTACCAGTGGTTCACCCAAGGTCACTCACGATGCAAAGGCCCAGTGAGTTCTTCCTCAAAATCAGCAACGGGTTATAAAAACACAGACCTTTTTTGTTACTCTAAAATAATTTTCATCCCAACAGACCAATTCTCTGCTCCCCCACTTCAACCGCGGAGCTCAGTGATCTCACTGGCCTCACTCCTGTTTGATGCTGATGAGAATGAGCAAGATTAGATCTTAATGAGTTACATTTGGAGACATAAAACACTGGGAAGCCCTCTTTCCCCACGGATACCCACAGCTCTGCATGGATGGAGCACGTCCACATTATTTCCATCAGAAAGTCTTCACTTTGACTCATTTAATTCACCCATACTCCAGCAGCAAAGGGAGAGCAGCTCCCAACAAGCCCATGGTGACACCATGGATAATGCAAACTCCTTTCTAATGGAGAGACAAGGGACACTTTCAAAGCCATGTTTACGTGGCCCGTGATGCCACCTTCCAGCTGTCAGCAGCAGAACCACTGGCCACAGCTCTGGCACTGCTGGCAGTGCCCTGCACACACCAACTCCAGGGGCCGGACACAGGGCTGGGAACTGAATGTCCACAGCTGTGACTGCTAAAACCAGCCCAGCTCTCCAGTGGGTGCTTTAGCGCCAGCAATAAATGGGGGAGTGGCAGAAACAGGGCTTATTTTTCAGGGCTATAAATCGTGACTATGCATTTAGTATGCTACCTGCAAACCGTTTGATCTTTGCTCGAGTCCTATACTGGCAGGTGTTACGTGCCACCATGTGCCACCACACACCGTAATGAGCAGTTAGACCTCAGCTCACACAGTGACCCCAAAACCATAGCTCAAGCCCAATGTCAAGGGTTTAGTTTGGCATCCCTTTTGGGTGGCACCTTTCTTCAGACAGGGAGGACAAAAATTAGTTCTGTATTGCGGGAAACAGCACTCGCACCTGAAAGCTCACTGCATTAAGAAAAAAAAAAATAATCCCACAAAAGAGTAAACACCAAACTGCCAACTGCTTTTTACCTTCTGTAAATCAAAATACACTTTGGAAGTAAAAACTCCCAAATTATACCAGGCAAGATGAAACATTAACCCGTGAAGAGTGGAGATGGCAGCAGTGGGGATACACAGACGAGAGCCAAAGCTACGGCTTGTCTACATTAAAAATGCAACATCAGCAGAGGCGCCTGAATGAGTCATTTATCAACTCCTGGATTAGAGAGACATCTTAAAGTAAGTGCACCATTTATACGCACATATGCACAAATTGTCTGCTGAGGAAGGAGAGGAGAGCTGCAGTCTTTGTGCCTTGGAAGTTTCCCTCTAGTCCTCTGGGTAAACATAGGGCCAGAATGACATTAGGCATGGAAAACAGGAACCTTGCTCATGGTAACAGGGGGTACAATTCACGTGAGCAGCCGGGATGGAAAGTAATCTAATGCTGCAATTTCAGAGAAACAATATAGAGTCACTCACATACATCATGATTAATGGCTGGATACCATAGTGTGAAAACCATTTAAAAAATGGCATTTTTGTCACTGACAATGTTACACATATAGTAAAGGTCATACATGATAAGAGCATTATCCATATTTCTTCTGCAAACATGCTTAACCTTGTAGAGCACAATTCCCTGGAAGATTGGTGATCCATCTCCAGCTGCAAACTGCACTCTTCAGAACCTGAGAAGGCCAATTTTACATTTATATCATTCACATCCACGCACACGTGGGCTCTGGGAAGCCTGCGTGTCTTTCGAAGCAGAAAGGGGTGGAAATCTGCTCCGGGCTCTCCTCCCTCCACCTTGTCTCCGACTGTCACCTCGCGCTGGAGCTGATACTGAGCTCCTTGCTGCAGCCACGCTGGAAACCCAGTTACCTGCAAACCCCCTCTCTAAAGCTCCTCAAGGAACCCCTTCGGCACCCTCTGGCCCAGGTAGGTCCCACCAGCGGGTCGATACCCACTAGTGGGGCTTGGCACTGCTACCTGTGTTTAGCAGTAAGATGTCCACAGCTGGCTGACCAGCTGCCATCCGCAGAGAAATCTCATCCCAATCAAGGATGACCACCTTGGAGACAGCCTGCAGAAAAGCTCAGATGCTTCCACAGACTAGACATTTACCTTTTTGAGAGCTTTATTTAAAGCACACAAATCCTTTCCAAAGGCCATGAAAGAGAGAGCTCTGGGCACTGGGTGAGTCATTTCAGATCAAAACCAAGTCTGACCTGGGCCACCAACTCAGACCCCACACACCTTCTGAAGCCCACATGGCTTGCCATAACCTTTTCTAGTTGCATCCACAACTTGCACAGTCCTCCAGACTCACCGAAAACCACAAACATCGATGCTATGAGCCAGACCGCAACCCTGTCTTGCAGCTGCTGGAAGCTTGGGTGTCTTGGCTGAAATTTGGAGGAGCAACAAGGTTCACAATATATTTTTCAGCAGATTACGTGACCCTTTGGAAACCCCACAGAAAGCAGCACTAAGCTGTGCTGTTGCCTGCTGGCTGACACACAATGGCAAGAGGAATTTTTTCAATATAGAGTCACATATTGACCCATGTTTGCACAAGTATTCACTGTTGGGCCACACCATGTTCTGATCATCTGCCTCTCAGGGTCCTTTTCCTGCTGGTCCTGAGCTCTGCTGATAAACCTCAGGTCCTGCTGCAGTTCAGGGTCGCTCTCTGCACTAGCAAGCCAAGCCAAGCACAAGATCTTTACGGCATTGTATCAAAATTTAATTATTTCTACAGCAAATAAAACCCCCGCATGAAACAAACATTCGTGTAGTGAGATGCTGAGCACGGCTCATTGCATCGGGTTAGAACTCTACTTTAAGCATCTCTGAGATGCCTCACCTTGAGCAGGGGCTGGGGACAAGGACAGGGGCTGTGCTCACTGAAGGATGCTGTTATCCTATAGCAGGGCACAAACATGAAAAAAAGCCAAAACAACCACTACAACGGGCTAAGCAGCAATACAGTTTGCCAGGTCTTTGTGTTGAATCTTTGCTAACAAATAGGTATGACTATAAAAAGTGCAGGGATGCTATTCCAACCTGCAGGGGTTGGGTGAGTGGGAGTTCAGAGGCTGCAGGCAGGATCTTTCTCTGTCGCGAGTTCCCGGCTCAGCAGATCCGACCTCCCTTGGAGAGGAGGGCATGATCTCACTCTGGAGGAATTTCCTCTGCGGGAGACACTGGGAAGCACTATGGGAGGAGATGGGAGCTCAGTGCCTTGCCTGGAGCAGGGAGCCTTGCCCCTAACCGGCTGCGAGATGGGGCTGGAGCGTCCCAGTGCTGGGCAGTGTGGCCCCGGGTTCAGGGGCCAACACGTTGGGGGAAACAATTGCCATCCAGTGACATTTCCATCACTTGGAAAACTGTGACCCCAGATCTCCCCAAGAGCCCCACAGGTCCCCAGCAGGCAGTAGGGGGTCAGCCCCTCCTGCTGCCCCCGGTGTGAGCAGCCCCGGGAGGTGGCGTTGGGCAGGGAGGAGCCACCTGTGCCCAGGGGATGGAGGGGACATTTCCACGCTGGCATTTGTGGCTTGTCAGATCGGCTTGTGCTTCCTTACATGAACAGCACAGTGAAAGCTTCCCACTGCACTCAGGGTGGGAAAGCTTTTCCCCAGAGTGGTTTGCAAAGATTGGCTGGACCAAATTATTCTTCTCATCATGAATGCCTCTCTCTGAGCCACCTTACCCATGCAAATACTCAAATGTTATTAATATGAATGAATGCATCTTGTCTCGGGGTGTCTCATGGTAGGAGCCATTTCAGAAACACTGGGAGGGTGGAGGGAAGGAGGAAATACAATTGAGCAGCCCTGGTTGCATCTGTCCTATTCCTCAGATGACAATTTCTCTCTCCCAGGAGCACCACAGACTAGAGCCACTCACAGATTATACATCATTCAGTCTTTTGCTTTGCAAAATTAGCTTTCTTAGCAAGGAAACAAAGGATTTGCTGTATTGGATCAGGCTACCGACATGTCTGCTGCCGCATCCAAGCTCTCGTACTTAAGAAACACAGCAGCTCTTCTCTCTGCTGTGCTGGCCAAGTCCCTGCCTGGGGAGCTGCATGCACAGTCAGAGATTGCTTCCAGATTGCCACAGAAATTCATCTGATGCTCAGTAGCAGGTAGTTTAACTTCTCTCCTAATTTTGTCATCTTACATACCCACAAATGGCCAACATTATTTAGTCCTTTTAAAAACTCAGCCAGAACGTTTATCTCAATAAGTGCCTTCAGCACTGCCCTCCATAAAGCCAACTACAGACCACATAAAAGGAGGGTTTCTTTTTACTAGTTCAAAATTTACTGCCCTGGATGGTTTACTTTATGGCTGTTAATACAATGAAAGCTTTTGTAAGGAGAGGATGGTGCTGGGGGATCGGGCAGGAGCTAGCAGGAGACAAAGATATCAGTCTGTGGCTAATGCAAGGGCTTCATGTGCCCAGCCCGACAGGAAGACCATCACTTATAACACATTTAATGGCACAGGCGAGGAGAGGGACTGCCGAGAGCGTTCCCCAGAGGTTCTTGGCACGGACTGTCCCCACCAGCTCTCCCGCAGCAGGTGATGGAGCACTGCGGGTACCACTGGGGCTGCACCTCGGTGGCAAAGGCGGCAGCAGCTTTTAATCCTTCCCCTCTTATGCAAGGCAAGAGGAGGGATGAAGGAAGCCAGACAGAGCCTGCTGTTCCCCAAGGACTTAAGGAAAAGGGTTCACAGTCAGGGAGAAATATTAAAGGCGATGCAGAGCCCTGGGTCTGCAAACACAGGCTGAGCAGACAGGGCTGCAACCTGGGAAATGCCAGTGCCTGCCACGCCAGCAACAGCTGCTTTTCTTTTGACCTTTAACTCCTCCTGGCCCAAAATAGAGCACACAAGTCATGTCGCTGTGTTTCACAAAGCCTTGGGTCAAACAGCCAGCCAAAGGCAGGGAGAAAAGGTTTCTTTTGGGATGAACGCTGCACGCTGCTGCCGGGATGAGCCAACGTGGGCTGTGCAGCAGCAGCTTTGCCTCCTCGCCACGCGAGCGCTGGCACTGAGAGGGCACCGCAGGGGAGAAACCTCCTCCCTCCGCAGCAGCAGACCAGCTTAACGGGGTCCCTGCCTCCGATATTTGCAAAAAGAGAAGGAAACCTTCCCACTTGCATGCACAAAGGAAAGTTAGCAACTCAAAAAGACACAGATCCAACCTCTAAACCAAAACCCCTGACCCCGCAGGTTTGCTGCCCATCCCTATCCAAAAGGCAGGGCAGGCGTTGAGGACTCGGTAGGAGCACACGTGCCCACAGCGTATCGTACAGCCCTGCATGGACCGGCACACGCAGGCGTGTGCAGGGAAACCTCCTTGGACTGCGTCGTGCTCGGATGCACAGTACCGCAGGCACTGCTCGAGCGCGTTCGGGTCTCAGGGCACACGGAGGCACATGTATTTTCCATCAGCTGCGTCTTCCCCACAAGACCGGAGTTAACTGCTGAGAGTGCTCTCTGCCATCTTTTGTGAGCTGAGAACCAGGAACGCTGCATAAATCATTATTCTTGCTAATTACCAGGAAACATCAAACAAGACAAGCATTTTACTCCTCATCACTGAATTTTGTTATGCTAATTAGAGTTGTATAAGCTGTTGCTATTAAACCTGGAGAGTCAGAAAAACATTTGCATTAATACCCACAAAGCTGCATCAAAACCTAGTTATTAGTATTTCAATGAGGTTCAGGTTATGGGGAAGCTGCTGCCGTTTCAGGGGCTGGTTTGTTGTTTTTAAATCCTGCTGTGAGTGAAAATATAAATAAATGCAGGGTGAGGCCTCATGCAGACAATACTTCTTATAAATGGGGAATTAAAAAAAATAAGGAAACTTTGATCAGGAGGAGATATAAACGGGAGGGGGAGAGGGGGAAGCAGAGCGGTGCAGAGATTTTGTTGCTCTGTACACAGCGCTGCTCAGCCAAGGGCTCCATGTTCGTAGGCATCGATTGCGGATGCCCGGCTGGACTTTGCTTTTTCGGATTTCTGAGTCCCTGCTGCTCCCAGACACTTTGCTTGACCTGGGTGTTTTGGGTTTGACTCTCCAAAAAGCAGCTGGGAACGGGAGCTGGCTCCTGCCTTCGCGTGAGAATTGCCGTCTCTGTGGAAATCACCCGTTCAGAGACTGCCTTCGCTTACACCTCGTGCATCGCACTAAAAACCAGGGGGGGTCACTGGAGGGGTGGGGGCCAGGATTCCTGCTTACCAAAACGCGTGTGCCAAGACACATGTCTAAACCTTCTTGGGGAACCGGCTCCTTAATAAGAATTGGCAATTCCTTCTTTTTAGTGCCAATCACAGCAGCCGAGTGCTTCATCTGAAGGCCTCGCAGCACTTCAGAAAGGCAAATTATTCCCCCACGTGCCCCTTTGATACAACAATTATCACCATTTGATGCATCAAATACATCCAAAAAATTTAGGGGAGTCCAAACAGGCAGCTTGTGAGCAAGGGAAGGGGTGCTTTAACCCCTTAGCTCCTAGCACTAGAATATCATTTTGGTGAGCTACTCGCGAAGGCAAACACAATTATTTCCACCCTATGGAGGTGCTGGTATCGAGCCCATGTGAACTGGTATCACAGCAAACCTTGTACCACACAGGCCTGTAAGCAGTAGAGGGAGCCCATGGGGAAGAAGCCGGGGTTTAATTTGAGTGAGGAGCAAGCATCTTTACCCCAAGATAACACCGTGGGTGTTAGAGCACTGCATTTGACCTGTGTAAGTGGCAAGTGGGCTGTCCTCCTGGCCAGATGCTCAGAGCAGACTCCATCAATTAGCAGGCTCCCTGGCCCCTTGGCTCAAGCCACTAAACTCCCTTTGCCTGGCATTTATTTCTCAGTAAAGAGCAGACCCTATTGACAGCTGGCTGTGGCTTAAATAATACATCTTGAGCTCTCTATATAACCCATGGTGTTATTCTATTGATGGGGCTACAAGTTATCTGTTTTTAACAGACCATTTGTCACCGATTCTTGGAGAGGGAGAGCCATTCACTCTCTCGCTGTATATTTCTATCAAAGAAGGAAAAAAAAAAAAGAAGAAAAGGAAAGAAAAGAAAAGGATTTCTTCCATTTTCTCTCTGGTGGAAACACACAGGTGAATTGAGTAGCAGCGTTTCAGTAATGATGAATTACGGTGGCAGCGCTGTGTGCTTCATCATTTTGCTGACGTGGAGGAACTCGGATGCACAGCACACCCTGTCCCGCGCTGCTGTTAAACACCTCCCTTGCCCTGAGCAGGCGCTTGGACCAACCACATCGACCTGTGAGATGTGCTGGGTGAAGCACCCACCCTACACCCTGCTCCCCCACTGCCAGACCCCACCACGGGCTCGCTCGGCATCCTCAGCATCAGCCTTTCCACCTCTGGGGAGCACTGGGTGCTCCGCTGCCTCTCCAGCCTCATTTCCCTCTGCTTGCATCCAAGAAAATTAACCACAGCACCTTTGCCTCCAGACAATGTTAAGGTATCGCTCCCTCTACCTTGATACGAATCAGAAGAGACAAACACAAGCCGGGTGCCACCATCCCACAGGACCTACTCTAATGCTGCGTCCTCCCTAATCACAGGCAGATTAAAAAAAAAAAAAAAATCCACATCAGCCACGCTCCGGTAAGGAGAACTCTAAGAAGGATGAGGAAAATGAAGACACTGTGAAATGCAATAGATGTCAACTTCTACTTATTTTTTAATTTCATCTCTTACAAGCTTTTTGGAAGCTAACATGATTAAGTTCTTCACACAATTTATTAGCATCGTGTTGGAAATCCAGCAGTATATTACACTGTCTGAGTAATCCAATTAGTAAAATGTATTTATTTAACCAGAATATTAGCTGCACACAATCCCAAATGAAGTAAAGTCCCTGATCCTGGGGTTCCTTTCACTTCTTGGAATTCATTTACCAGCTACAAAAAGGTTTACTCTAATGAAATAAATATTAGCCCTGTGTTTTTGGAATAATACAAGAAAAGCAATCTTGCTGCTCAGCTAACTGCCTTTTTTTTTTTTTTCAGCAGACACTGATAGCACACGGATTTCACAGCAGAATAAAGGATTTTCTGGCTTTTTTGACTTCCTCTCACCTAACCCCAGGAACATCCCCCCAGAACCCACCATCCCCAACTGGATTCCCACTCTTCACAACTACCAAATCATTGCCAAAATTAAGATTTTTTTTTTTTTTTTTTTTTTCATTCAGCAACCCACATGCAAAAGTGAACCTCGTACCCACTTTACCCTGATTTGCAAGAGCTTTGAAAGAAAAATCGCTGTGGGAAGCGAAGGCTCCCTAGCACTTTTTTCCCTCCTAATGAAGGAGCTGAGTGACAGCCCCCGAGGGTGGAGGTCTGACGTGGCCCGGGCAGCATCCCCTGGCCTGACTCAGTGCAGAGCTGAAGCGACCGTATGGGAGCACTGACTGATGTGTGACAGTTTTCTGGGGTATTTTAGGGATTTCTTTTTTGTTTTTACTTTTTTTTCCCCTTTTACTTTCTTATTACCTTAAACACGCCCAGCTCCTAACACACCAGCATCCCTACCTAGGGTTCCTGGCCACAGCCACAGGTGAAAGCCGGTGGCTTGTGTGACCTTGGCACCTTGGTGAGGCCGTGGCAAGGAAAGGTGAGCACTGCC
Organism: Numenius arquata; assembly: GCF_964106895.1. NCBI lineage: Eukaryota > Metazoa > Chordata > Aves > Charadriiformes > Scolopacidae > Numenius > Numenius arquata. The sequence goes on from NC_133592.1 coordinate 9,035,484, forward strand.
ACGTAGCCACCATCAGCAGGAGAACGCCCAGTGCCACCGCAGCCCTGCCAGGAGACCACTGCCTCCACAGCCTGCCCTGGGGAACGGCTTGTGTTGACCGATGGTATTTTTCCAAAGCTGCTGCTCCAATTTATCTTCATTAATTGGCTTAATTAATTATTTTCCCCTGTGAGCAGCAGTGGGAGATTGGGTCATGAACAACAGCAAGGAGGCGCGATGCAGCCAGCCGAGCCCACCGCTCTGCCCTTGCTGCTGCCGGGTGTTGTGGGCAGCCTTTGGTGTTTCCCCCGGCTTCTCGGATCCAGGCTTGGGGGAGCCACAGCCACCTTTCACCTTGTCTTCTCCCATCCAGACAGGGTGTGGGAACAAAAGATTTGGGGTAATGCAGCGTCTTAGATGGGCATCCCAGGAACTCAAAATCTGGGATTTTGGGGAGTCTGTATGTGCCACTTCAGTATGTGAAGGGACAGAGGGGATGGATTTGCCTAACTTGTTCATAACCCTATTTTTTCTCACACCTTGTGGAGAAGCACCAATGTTCTTCATCTCCCCATGCTGCTACAGCATCACCTGTGAGATGACTCTGAAAGCCACAATGGCAAAGCCAGATGGAGAAGGAAGGGACTAACGGCCGGAGTTAATAATAGACATCATTTGCGATGCATCTCCAAAAAAATGAATGTCCCAAGGCAAAAGATCTAATTTTGTGTTTCCTTTCAGATCCTCTGCTGAGCGCAGCCGGCGCTGGAGGAGGGGAGGTGTCTGCGCTTGGGCTCGGTGTGCGAGCCCGTGTGATGCTCATTCACATGCAGAGAATTTGAGAGAGATCCTCCCATTAATGCAAACAGGAATTACCCATGTAATCTTGGGATTAACGGAGCCCAAGGAATTATTTACATTTCCTAAATGAGGGAAACTGTATCAAGTGGGTAAGTCGGAGACAGGGAGCCGAGGTGCGGGAGGGCGACTCGCTATCTGTGTCTGCAGGATCCACCGTCATCAGCCTTCTAGAAAACGGGTTCATCTGAGGTTGCACAAAATATTTGGCGTCTTTGGAGAAAAGGTGCTGCTGGGGGGCAAAGCAGATGGACTGACACCATCCTCGGACTCATCTCCAGGGAGGGAGTCACGCAAACTTCAGACTCCCAATCTGTGCCTGCAGATCTTCCCTACATCACAGGGTGCAACTCCTCACTGCCCACCAGTGATTACAGCAGCAGTAGGAATAATTAAGACCAGTTTCTTACATTTTTATTTCAGTTCTCCTGCAAAGTCTCTCCCACAGCAACTTGCGTCCCCTCGGCAGCGCCCAGTGTTACTGCTGGCTGGGGACGTGGACCTGCTCCCTCCCGGGTCACACAGAGCACCCCTGTCATGACTCCACCATCACGCTTTGAAACCAGGCTCAAATCACCCAGAGCGTTCCCCACACCGTGCTTTTCAGTCTTTATTCATCAAAAGCTGCAGTGACAGGCAGCAGAGCCCTCGGAGCCCCATCTTCTCCCAAATGCTATAATACTCATAATAACCTCAGCAACAACAACAACAGTTACAATAACCCTCCATCCTTCACACACCAGACAATGAGTCAGACTCCATTTCCAAACTAAGACATCTCGCGTGCTATTCTCCCTCCCCTCCAGACTAATAGCTGACAATGTATGCCTTCCACATTAATGATAAGGGTTCAAGGGGAAAGAGACTGCTCTCCCGTTTCGCTGACATTACACTCTCCTATGTACCCACCAACATACCCTAAGGCAACAGAACTAGTAATAGGTTCCTCTAACTGCCTCCTGCATCAAATTTGACACCGGGTGCTTTCTTCTCCTTTCCCATCGCTCACCTTATAACTCTGTCATCATCATTGATTTTGACTTAAGGAGAGAAAAAAAAAAAGAACAACCCACCACAACCCAACCCTCTCCCCCTGCTTGTACAGCACCAGGGTGGTGAAACACAACTGCTGCGGGGACTTGGAGCAGGGAGGAGGCAGGCCAAGGGAGATGCTTCTGTCTTGCCTGTATCTCAGTTGTGAAGGGACCGAGGCAGCAAGCTGGGAGCGTTTGCTGCACCCAGCAGACTGGATCTGCAGCCCCAGGACACTGTCGCTGGCTGTGGGGATGCTTCCCGGAGAGCAGGCGGCACCGTTCTGGTGCTCAGTGGCTTTTTGTGCTGGGCTCATCTTTCCACTGAGGTCAGGATTTGTTAATTTTTAGGCAGCACTCCTTTTTCCTTCTATCTTTCTTCCAGAGAAAAGGCAGTTGGAGTGATCTCTATCTACCTCTGGATTATGTCACTATATACAGTGAATACCCCTGTTACCTCCCCAGATTCTCTCCATCACCATCTGTGGTGGATGGAGAGGTGATGCCTGGCCCCAGCAAGCTGCTGGTCCTGGCAATGGGAAGAGTTTAGTGGTGGTCTTCACCACGGAGGGGTGAAGGACCCTCCCCAGCAACAACAACTCTGGGGATGGTGACAGGTACATCCCATGGGGCAATAGATGATAATTTCCCCTCAATTCAGTAATCAAGGCTCCCATTCACTCCCAGAGAAGAGGGCTGGGCTCCCGTGCCAGCACCGGCTGCTTCCCAGCACAACGCTGCCAGGAGATACCTCGGTCCCATTGCCAGCACTCGTCTTTTGCAGCCGCATCCTAAGATCTGCCTTACGGGAGGCTAAAACTGTGCTGAAAGGGGAAGGGACCTGTCAAAATCCCCCCAGCACAGGGTAATCCTTCCTACTGCAGCCCAGAGAAGCCCTGCCTGAGTGATGTGGGAGAGCAGCGGGCTCCTCCTGTCTGGTTTCTTAGCAGATACACAGAAGCGAATCCCCAGAGTGCGGGCTGACCCGCAGCTGGTGTTTTCTTTGATTTATGTCAGAGCCTATTTACATCCTCTGCTTAAAACAATCCAGTTCGTGTCAGCAGTAAATGAAACTGTGTACCATCCAGCAGCTGTTTGGCTGCTACCTGAAATGAGTTTCACTCCAGTTCTTATCAAGCAGAAATCCTTTTAATCATCAAAACTGCCACAGCCTTGTTGGAGCTGCGATGGTGCGGTCATTATAACAGGGGAAGGCATATTGCAAGCCGGGGACGTGGTGAGAGCCCTGGGATTGCAGGCGATTTTCTTCCAGGGTCACAGCCGCTTTGGACACAGCGATGCATGGAAATTAGGGTTGGGCTTTGGCTGCAGAGACCAGTCCACTGCAGACCCGGACACCAGCAAGGGTTAACTGGGGCTGTAAGGGCAAGGCTGGGCTGAATGGGGAGCCAGATGGCCTCTGGCGTCTTCACCACTGGCCCAAGCAGGCTCATTACCGTGAAAACACCGTTGGCCACTAAGACTTGTTTATCTTGAAGCTGCTGCTACTGATAAAGCCAATAGAGCAAATGGGGACTGGTTCAGAAAAAAAAACATGAGAGGAGATGGAGTCTGAGTCCGTGCTGCAGCCCTTACACCCTGACGAGTCTCCTAGTGAGGGACTTAACTAACGAGGTTGTTGGCGGTGAGCGGGGATGCTGTGAGGAGCAGGGGACATTTGCCCAAAGCTATTCTGAATTCATTAAAGAGGATGGGAAGAGCTGGGCTGCTCCACTCAGGGACCCAGCACGAGGCCACAGAACCTGCTTGTCCCGCCAAAAACTAATGATCACAGCTTGACTAGCGAGTATCAGATGCTCTCAACACGCTGCTTGCAAACAAGCTGTAGACCAAAAGCAATTCGAAGGAATTATTTGGGAAATAATTCTAAATAATGAATGAATGGAGAAAACTGCAAGCTGTTTACAGATAACTCACCCGCAGAAAAGAGCTGAATTTGCCGAGTAGATGATTCACTATTGATTATTTCCCCAGCTCTAGCGGTAACCTTATTTAAAGCATTAATTAAGACAAGTCTTCATAGTTCAGCATATTCTAATCTGTTACAGGAGGAAGAGCTCTTCAGAGCTCAGCGCTGCCCTCCTGGAAGGAAATCTGGAGATTCTCACCCTGCCCCTGGCCCCTGCCTGGGTGGGGAGGAGGTGGGGGGACACCAAGCAGAGCTGAGCACCAGCCTGTCCAGAACCCAGCAACATCCCCTATAGCCAATGCAAACGTTTCAGCAGGGTCGGGGCCGCTGAGCACCTGGGTACGGCAGGGGAGTATGGGATCCTACCTGGCTGTTGGCTGGATTTCAAATGGGACAGCTGCCTCTTGGGATAAACCCTTTAAAGACAGCCAAGGCAATCTGGCTATCCGCACGGACGGATGCCCTCAAATGACCTGTTGCCAAGTCTCCCCAGATAACAATACATAAATGCACGCTCTAAAACATGCCCCAAAGTGACACTGTCTGTGCAAGTGCCCTTGTGCCACCCAGCCCTTCAGAAAGGTCTGCACCGTCCCCCAGGCCTCAGCTCTGGCAGCCCCAGTATCAGCTCCAGTAACCAACAGGAGCACAAAGCCCCTGGGGTTATATTAAGAAAGAGGAATGTGGATTTCCTTTCAGTTATATCAAGTGACTAGGACTGCATCTGCCACTAAATCTGCCAAGCATGGCATGCACATGGAAATGCAAACACATCGGCAACCGGTCTGTTCTTCAGCCAGGGACTGACACCCGTACGTACGTCTCTCTGACAAGAGCACAAATTCAGCCCGTGCTGATGGCACGTCGCTGAGCAAGCCTCCAGCTAATGAAACACAGGACTGTCTTCAGCAGGACATGAAACTCCAACCCAGCAATCCAACGCAGCACAGCAAGATTTCTGACTCAAAACCCAGAGGGATACGGCTTGTGATGCTGAAGGAAAGGGTCAAGTCATTGCTCTCCAGCTGCACTCCCCAAGTTGGATCTGCAGCCTGGTTTGCTCTCCAGAGCCACCAATCCCCTGCCTGTCACCCCAGGATGGCTTGCACAGCACCCTGCAGGCAGATGCGTGCTTGCTTTCCCCACATCCTGAAGAAACAAGGTTATGATAACCTGGCACCTGACTGAAGGTAAACTACTGTGTCTTTCAACAGCTGATTAGCTCAGCATTGCCCAAAGTATGTTTGCATCATTTCTGGATGTCTTGGAGTATGGGTAGAGCAAGTTAGCATCTGCATTAAGCAAGCCCAGCATATGACTGACTTTTGTTCTCCTAACTTTGTTTCAGAAGGAAAAGCTCAGGCAGTGACGTTTTAACCAGCTCTGAAGTCCAAGAAACAAATGACTCTGGTCTTTTTAGCCCCTTTCTGTGTCCACTTCTCTCATGAGTTGTCCTAAGTTCACATGGGTACAGTTTGCCAGAAGAGCCATCAGGCCCTTTCTCCCGACTTGGGACTATTTGGTGTGAGGCTCACTCAGCATCACATTGTGGTCAAGACATGACCAGCTGCGTGGCCCACATTTGTCCTAATTGGTCCTAATTCATCCACAAAGATTAAAAGCAAGATTCCAATAAAAGCCTCTTTCTCCCCCATCAGATGCGATCAGCCACAAGACGTGTCTTAGAGGGTTGAGCTTCGAGGTAAAGTTAGACCTGACCTCTAACCAAGGAAAGATAGCAGGAGAGGAATTAAAAATTCAAACGTTGTCAGCTCATGTCGAGCCTCTCATCAACCAACACCCCCCAAGTCCTTCTCCTCAGGGCTGCTGTCCATCCATTCTCCGCCCAGCCTGAATTTGTGCCTGGGATTGCCCTGACCCATGTGCAGGACCTTGCACTTGACCTAGTTGAACTTCATGAGGTTCACACAGTCCCACCTCTCAAGCCTGTCCAGGTCCCTCCAGACGGCATTCCTTCCCTCCAGTGTGTTGACCGTGCCACACAGCTTGGTGTTGTCAGCAAACTTGCTGAGGGTGCACTCAATCCCAGCATCCATGTTGCCAACAAAGAGGTTAAACAGCGCCCATCCCAATACCGACCCCTGAGGAACCCCACTCATCACTGATCACCACGTGGACATCATTCACTGCTGCACTATTTTTTATACACACAAGCATGGGATGGAGCATATTTCCCTGTTCAGTATGTTCATTAAAAGGACGCAAAAAGGGGAAGAGCAGAAAAACTCAGTAGCTCGCTTTGACTCTATTTGTATCTCCAGCTCTCCCGTCAACCTGGTGACCAGCACTGGAGGTCACACACTGCCTGGATCTCATCACCACCTTGTATGCCAGGTGAGCAGCAGGGTGTTGAGGTGGTCACAGTGGTCACTCAGGTATGAGCCACACACGTGTGCGTGCAAGCTGCTCCGACAGCCTAGTCCTGCATGGTCACACAGCTCGTCACCAAACATACAAGCAAATATTTTTCATGGATATTGTATGAAGCAAAATTCCTACCTGCTCTTGACTCCTTCGAAGGCTGTTTTCTGGCAAGGCCTTATCTGATGGTTTGTCCTTTGCTGAAAGACAGAAGAAAACAAAGAACAAATGCTTGTCAAACAGCAGTTCAGTCAGAAAGGATGGGACACTCCTATACGGGGAGAAAAAAGATGCATTCTGTGTTTACTTTCATTACTCTCCACTGCATGTGATACACACTTAAGAACTTGCATAATTCTCTCCACTCAGTTCATTTTATTTTTTCCATTCATCAAACTCTTCCCTCTCCATGAGCAAGTGTACTGCTAATTAGGACAAAGGAACAGATTAAATTAAAATGAGTAGATGCGGTTGCTTTCCCTGCCTCTCTCCAATCCAAAGTCAATCCAAATCTTTTGGAATACTCAAGTAAATTTGCATTAACATGGATACAATACTCTCCTCAAAAAAAAGAGATATTAGAATTAGAAACTGTGTGAGGAAGGGTGATGGAGATGTTGAAAGACACAGAAAAGCTTTTGAGAAAGGGGAGGTGCAGAAAGCACACGTGTGTGCCACTGCACACAGCCACGGGCCAGCCTTGCAGGTGTGTGCTCTACATGCTATTTTCCTTGGCCAAATTTTCCTTAGTTTGAAAAATAAGTGCCTTTGCTTTAGGAGCAGAGTGGCCTGCATCTGTGTCCTCAGTCACCACAAAGTTCTGATGTCTGAATTTGCTGCAGTGTAAAAACTATGAGTTTCCTTACCAAGCTTCTGCATTTCCTGGCCAAACCTGTTTTGGCTGGGCCTCTGCTTGTCCCTCCTTCCCTCTACAGATACTTCGAGTGAACATCTCCGCAATGCAGACCTGCTTAGCAGAGTTTACGGTGATATGAAACGATGCTGCATCTAATTGCCTTTATTTAAAGGAGTTTCTAGGGAACCCAGACAATAAAACTTGCAAAAGCTTCACTGGGGTCCCACTATGCTTTATTCGTCCCACTTCTAAAACCTAGCACTACCATTAGATTTGACCCCATTATTTGGAGCCATCCTGTGGGAAGAAGCCATGGTGCACGTGTTCCATGCTTGGGAGCAGTCTGGCTGAGGGCCCTTTCCACCATTCCCTCAACGCATTAAGAAATACCCCAGTACCACTGATGTTGTTGCCAACTGGAAATTTCTAGGTCTGAAACCCTCCATGAAACAAACGCCTTGGCATGGGAGCGAGATTTTTGCACCAGATGGACCCCCTGGTCTCCTGGTAAATCCAGTTCTTAGGCTTTGCCACAAAGAGGCTTAAAATTAATTAGCAGATTTTTTTTTTTTTTTTTTTTAAGAGTTCTGTGTACAAGGAGTGTGTGAGAAAGGACATTCATTAGGAGCTTTTCGGTACTTGTAGGCCAAGACGAGGATTTATAGTTTGCAAGAGAGTTCCTTTTATAACTGGCAATTTCAGACTGTTACAGGTTGCAAGCAGATTCCTTGAAGATGAAAACATTCCCTATTTTCCCAGAAAGACACTCAAGAAGGAGGAGGTTTTCTGATTTTCTAAAGGTGACCACTTTTACCAAAAAGCATCTGTCCCCTTTGGTACCCATTTCCAGAGAGCTGTCGCGCAGCAGCACTGAGGAGGTGAAGAGGTGACAAGAGCTGATACCCAATGTGACATGGAAGAGGACTTTCTGAGGAGCAAACCGTCACAATCTTCAGCTGCTGAGAGCTGACTCATCCACTGCTGACCATAGACAACTACTGAGTGTGTTCTCAACAGCACCCACCATAACTGCTCTAAAAACACAAGTAGATGGTAAGAAAGTAGATGGTTAAGTAAGTAGATGGTTAAGCAAATAACTCAAAAATAGTCTTCAAGTATTTATTCCTACATTGGTTCATTCCTTGACCTTGGCAGAGCTGTTTTTAGAAGGAGTAAATGTTGGTGAAGCTTTGGTGGCAGTGGGGTTTTGAACAGGGATGTGCATGTGCCTCCCCTGGCAGTGTGATTTCCAGGCTGGAACTGCACTTTTCCCACCCAGGAATAATCCCATATGAGGTGTCCGCAGGTCCTTGAAAGCCTGCCAGCACTGCTCACCTTTTGGGGTGTTCACCCTCACCCCTAACCTCATCAGGAGCCAACTAGAGCCAACAAACAATTCACAGTAATAACTTTGAAAAATGCCAATAAAGCACGGAGAAGACGCTTCCATAAGTTAAAGTTTTTCATCCACTCCGGAGGAGAAGATGCCTCAGTGTTGGAAGTGAAGCACTATGATACCATTCAACATGATTTACTGTCTGCAGCACTGTGCTACCTCCCCAGGAGCTTGCAGCGCCCACCATGGAAGCACATGGAAGAGGAGGAGATGCATTAAAATAAAATGGCTGAGCAATATGGTGCGGTGCACGTTGGCACTTCTTGGGCTTCCTTTTTTGTAAGAGTTCACATGGGAAGGCCGTTTTCCAGAAAGAAAAGTACAAGTTTCTGTTGCTTTGAGCAATATTATCCCTGGCTTCTTTAGCGACTCCTACAAATATTGATTTACATACCAGCCTCTAGTGACCAAATCAGAACCAAATTAAACAAGTTTTGCCTTGTCATAAACCCACCCTGCATATTCATGCTCCTGGCTACCAACAATGAGTTAAATCCCTGATTTTGCTAGAAAACTTTCGAAACTCAGTCTTGCCTATATTATGTGCTTTTCCCCTCTGCTTTCCCACTCTTGATATTTCTGGTGAAATTTCCTTTGGAAAAGGGGCTGTTTGTCAGTGTTTTGGATCAGCTCTGAGCAGTGTTGAGCAGCACCGTGTTTAAAGCTCTGTCACTCTGCCCACTCAGCCACGCTCTCCCCTGTTTGGCTGCTCAAGCAGTACCAAAAATGGGAAATTTAAGAAGAGATAGACTAGTTTAGAATTAGAAACATTATTTCAAGGACCCAAAGAGACAGAAACACAGGAAATCCTAAGCCAAAAGGACACACTTTGTAAAAAGAGAAGTCATCTGAGGTTGGTAAACTGGAGTGCAAACCTCCTCCTGCTATCCCAGGTTTGGTCTGAGATGATGAAGAAATTTAAATCTTACCCTTTAAATTATTGGAAAGAGAAACCGTGACTTTACAGGACCTGAGTTTGCACAGATATTTGGAAAGAGAATTTCATATGAAAAAGCTGTGTTCCCAGGACAGAAATTTTTCCCCTCATCTACTGCCAAGCCCCTAGGAAAAATTTTGGGGAATGCCTATAGCAGCCTGCATCATCAATATTACCCCACTGACCCAGTTCTTACTCTCGAGTTTCTATTCTACCCTAATAAAGGTGGATTTCATGTAAAATAATCTGAGGACAGCAGAGGTGAGGGTACTGCTGTAAGGAAAGCATAAGGAAGATGATATTACCAGGCTAGACTACATACAACTATAACTGTTCGAGTATTAAATCCATTTTTCACCATCAAGAGTGTTATCCAACAGCATGAGAAATACAAGCAGGAGAAAATATTCTCAAGTGAAGGAATTGATGGTCAAAGCCTGAAAGTTTGGTAAAATGCTTTTCCACTCCATGTCCTACAAGCTGTCACCACTAGAATGGAAAACCGCAGATCAGTAATTGCAAAGGACACTTCTTCTTTCTTACACTGTCTCTGTCTGTAAGGCAGGAGGATGGCAAGTTAATTAATTATCTCCAGCATCAGTTTACTTGAAGATCTTTTTTTTTCCAGCAGCGCATCAAAGGAGACTGATAGAAGCCTTGATTAGGGGGATAATGAAGGAAATCTCTAATAGATTATATCATTTCTTGCCCATCTGCAGCCATTCTCAAACTGGCTGCTTTCGCAGGGCTGGGATTCACGCCTGGAAAATATCACAAGCATGTAAATCCACCTCAAATGCAAAATTTATGGAAAAATTCAAGTAATTGCATGTTTACCATATTTCTGTCAAAGGTCTGGAAAAAAGATATCAGACCATCTGACTTGCTATAGAGCAGAGATTTTCTGTGTGTCCCGTTAGGGTCTCTGACTCCATGGAGATAATCCATATTTTGAAGTCACATCAGACATGGATAGAGAAAATTTATTAGATAATACAGAGCAGGACGAGAGCAGAGGCAGGAGGAGAGCACATGCTGATGTGGGGGTGAGACAGACAGTTTGATGTCTACCTTGTTATCTGTCCTAGGAAGTCTTTTACTAACAATGACCATTAGCAGGGGCCATAGATGAGGTGCTTTATCTGATTATTTTTTTCCTCTCTAATCTTGCCCGCTTTCACCTGCAACACAGCATCTTGCCCAGATCTTACATCAGACTAACAGCAGCCCTCGGAGGGCAAAGTTGGTTCCCGGTGCAGGGGAGGGAACTTTGGTACAGCAGGGTCCCAGCTCGTCATCCCTGTCACACCAGTGCCCTATAGCTCCTCTCTGTGTTTGAAGTCCTTTGGGAATTTTAATGCCATTTCCCTCTTACCCAGATGGTGCACACGCTGCCAAATCTAACAGCAAGGAGAAATGAAGTGTCATGTTCTGATACACCAACACGTCGTGATGATTTCTATCTTGCGCAGATAAACCCCAAGCCATTCCCAAGAAGTCCCAGTGGCACATTTAAGCAATCTGTTTCTAAGATGAGACTGCAGATTCTCCCCTGGTGGTGTTTGGTGCTTAATAAACTATCAGTGGCACTAGTTGCGCCAACCCTTGGATACTTGGGCACCCCCAACACCAACCAACAACTGGATTGAGAGTTTGAAAAAAATCACTGTCCTAATGAAGGAGTTATTGGTCTCATAAAAGAACCACCTCGTCCATCAGAGCCATCCTGCTCCTTCACATGAATCTCCATCACCCAGCTCTTGTCCTGGCAAATGGGTGGTATGGAGAGATGCTCCAGCCCTTGCCCTGGGTCCCTCCTGTCCCCTACGGCCACCAAGGGCAAAAGTAAATGGTGCCATGCAAGGGAGCAGAAGCAAAGGCAGAGGGGGAGCAGAAAGTGTTTTATGGGGTTAAACGTCCCAGTCTGAAGTAAAGCAATTTCCTTCGGTCTCCTGCCATTTCCTTGTGGAGGCTTATCATCTCCAGCTGGGACAATATAAAGGCCCATTTAATCGAGATCCATTTAACACTGAATCACGCTAACAAGATTACTTAGCCAGGGCTAATTCTGCATTTGCTGAAGTGCAGTATCCAGGGTGAGTAATCTCTGTGTGCTGGTGGCAGGTTCAGAGACAGGTTAGCCACTGGCTTAGCATCACAGACAAAACATGGAAAGTACATGGAAGACCATGACAATGAAATTGCAGCCAGTTTAGCCTATTGGGCTATTTCCTTTCCCCTACTCAGTGTTATTTGAGATCAGTGTGGAGAGGGTTTCCTCATTACCCCACAGGATCCTAAAAGGGGAATTATTTTCTTTGTCCTCACAAGCAGCTGAGCAGGCAATACAGCAAAATCCTCTTCAGTCATTATCTGTTAAGTGCATGGCATCCTTTTGTGAGTTAAATGACACAGTATTTCTTGCATGGGACTGAATTCAAAAGGTTTTGCCTTCCATCAGGAGATAACTCAAGATTTGAGTGCTAATTGAATACATTTATATGCACACAAGTGATAGGCATTCATACAATTTCTTAAAGTAGATTCTCACCATTCAGTCATTTAAAAATATAGCACTAAGGGCTCTATTATTTATGATTATTAAATCACAAATCTGAGTAGCAAAATACTTCACTCAGGGAAAGTGTGAAGAGGCTGTTTCAGAGAAAAATCTCCTTTTTCAGAACTCACAGAACACCACATCATCGCAGGAGGATGCTGATAACTAATATTGTTTTACAGCTAAGGCTCTCAAAGTAACTTAACTCAGGTAAATGGATTAATCCTAATCACCCCTTCAAATGTTCCCAAATCCTCCAAGTAGTCAGAGCTAAAGTTGAGGTGTTCTGGTGAAATATTAGTTTTTCTCACACATGTTGACTCATCACCCTCTCAGCGTAGGATATGGGATGTCCCCAGTCATTCCCTTCCTTGCTTTGAGAGGACAGGATTTGTTGTCATTTCAGAAGGGATTCATCTCACCTGGTGTCAGAGGTCCACAAGGCAAGTGTCTATACTTGAGTTAGTCTCTTAAATGCATAAGTGGAAAGAAATTGGAGTGATTTGTCCGACCTATTTTAGGCAGCCACCTTGAGATGAGAGCAATTGCCTGCTGGAGGTGCCCATTTCTCTCCATTGATGGTAAATGAGGTCTGAGTGCTCAGTGCAGATGCTGAGACCTGGGTGCTGGTGAGATGGATCCTATCTGGCATAATTGTAACCTTTCAAAAGGAGATTCCCTTTTTTTTTTTTTTTTGACAGGGAGTTTATTTGAGGAATTTCCCAAGTTTTCATTTCTGTCCAGTGTCTCTTAGTCTTTTCTCCCCATTTTGTGTCTGGTTGTGGGTGGGGTGGGGTTGTGGGCGTTTGGTTTGGTTTTGGTGTTCTGGGATTTTTTTGGGGTGTGGTTTTTTTTTTGGTTTGTTTTTTTTTTTTTTTTTTGTTGGTTGGACTCAATGATCTCAAAGGTCCCATCCAACCAAAAATATTCTGTGATTCTGTGATTTTGGCAGACAATCCTCCAGGTATGGCAAAAGGGATGTTAAAGGAAATAGACAGTGGTGTAAGAGCCCTCTGCCTTTTTTCTACAGAACAGAGCACGGCTCATGGTTTTATTTTGTAACCCAGCCCAGAGCCTCTTTTGATGCTCCAAGGGCTCATCAAAGCAAAGATCCAATTCAAGGACGGGTCAAACCCATCTCCATAGGCTGGCTGCAAGCTCTTCTGGCGTGGGCAAAGGCTGCCTTCCTCCAAATGAAGAACACAAGCTCTACCAGGTTAATAGGACAAGACCAGAGAGACAAGACAACCTCCAGAGGTGCCTTCCAACCCCAATCATTTCACAGTTTTATAAAAAAGAAAAAGCTTTCCATGGCAATATCTTCACACCTGGCATGAGACCCCACACTCAGGGTGCTAGCGGGGGCACGCTTTGCTCCTGATAACACCCAGCCCTTCAGCGCTGCTGGGCCAGCAGCTCTGGGAAGGTTTAAGACAAAAAAAGAGACACCTATGGGGCTGGGTGCCTTTAGGGTATGACAAGAGCTTGGCAAAACCCTTTGGTATCATAATTTATATTCAGATTTCTAAGCCCACTTGAATCTATCCAACATCCCACTCTCAAAAAGTGACTTAGACACTCAGGAAACTAAACGCCATGTAGACGTTGGCTTTCAAGCCCAGATATGCAAAAGCATGCAAGTGTGTAATGCTACTTCATGTGCCTAATATACACCGACTCCAGTACGAGATTAAATGCTTACATCAGAGCTGGAACTAAGCCCCACGTGATTCTGGCCAAGTGCTGAGGTCACTCGTGAAAGTGGGATTTCTGTTGAGATGTTTAACTTTTTTTTTTTATCGCAGTCCAGAGCTCAGAGCAGAAAAATGCACCCCTTCCTCCCTCCCATTAAACTCAGGTACTTAAATGGTGTTCATGTTATCTGCACATTGGGAAGGCAGTTTGCTGACCAGCAGAACCCTGCTGGTCATCTCTGCACTGGCAATTCATATATTTGACGGCCACCACCTCAGTGCTTAGAAAAAGACCAACAGATTGGGAAGTTTGTAAGAGAAACATGACTGTGTAAGGCTTGTTTCCTTGAGAAGCAAATTGCTCAGTCAAAACATTCAGAAAACTTTCCAGCTCTCCTCATGACTTCACCCTCAACATCTGAAAGCACAAAAATCTTTCAGTGTAAAACGGAAATTAAAATCTGCCTCAAAAATACGATCAAGTCACACTGGAAATTCCAGGGACTCCCTTTAGCAAGTGCTCAGGGTGTCTCCCACTATGCAAAACCAAAACACCTCCCACTCGTATTCCTTCAAAAAGCAGTCAACTAACCAAGGAGTTTGATTGCACACAGACAGCCCTGTGCCTTGGACATTACAGAATCATTGAATTGTTTTGGTTGGAAGAGACTTTATGATCATCAAGTCCAACCATTAACCCAACACCGCCAAGTTCCCACTAAACCATGTCTCTCAGCACTGCATTTACACATCTTTTAAATACCTCCAGGGATGGCAGGAGGAGCCGAGAGTCTTGAATTTAATTTCTGACTCAGGAAATACAGCACATGGTCTCAGGCAATCACCTTCTTCCATCACTTCCTCACCATCTTCCCTTTTGGACTAAGAAGCCCAGAATCTCAGAGGCAGGAGCTGGCTAACTCCCTGCTGCTGTCATCGAGGCAGCTCTTTCCGATCCGGTGGGACACACAATGGAACCGCCATAGGGATGCAGGGTATGGTGTACCCCGCGCATGAGCTCCTCCAGGTACCATGGTCACAGGGATGTCTGGGGCCATACTGAGTCTCAGAGACAGAGCAACGCAAGGCAAGGCTCCGCACACTGATTAGCAGATGTAACACCTGCACTGCAGGGACCACAGCCCCTCGGGTCCTTGCCATGGTGGCAGACAAATCCTGTCCACACCAACAGGGCAGCACATTGCAACAGATGGGTTTCCAAGCATTTTCCAATTTTAATGTCCCCTAAAAACCCGTATCTCTGGCAAAGGCACAGATTCACACAGGGTGAGTTTAAGCCCAAAGCTTTCTTTTCTCAGTTACCTTTTCTCAACCTCTCAAAAATAATCTGCTGGCTGCAGGTTGAAAACTGCTCCGTTCCTCATCGTCTTGTTTTGATATAATGCCATCCTCTCTAATTGGTGGGGCACAAGGGCTTGAAAGACATTAAGCCCTGCCTGCACGTGTGTGGAGCAGTTACCGCAGCGTGATAACCATCCCTGCCGGCTGGGCAGCCGAGCCTGACCACCCTCACAGCAACGACAAAGGCACGGCGCCTCGCTCCAAGCAAGAGGACCAAGTAGACTCCGTGGGAATCGTTATTAGCTTGGCTTTAATTACAAACTAATTTCCTCCTGCATAGCCAGCAATTTCAAGCTCTGTGGAAACTATAAGGAAACAATAGCATGCCATTTCCCACCAAAAGGAGCGTAAACAAATAGACAAAATTCAGAGCTTCAGAAATGAATGATATATTTAAATGCCCCAAATGCAACAATCGGAGGAATTTTCCTCAAGCTAAGCAGAAAGCATTCTCTCTTACTTCCCAACTAAATATTTCATTTTTAAGGCCATCCAATTTTACCAAGTGATAGGGAAGACCGAGTAGGTCTTGATAATAGAAACTGCCGGCACCTAAAATATGCAGAGGCTTCCACCTCTGCGTAATAAGCTGGTGCCGTAGGTTGCTCACCGGCTCGAGCGCTGCTGAAACCGTACTTAGCAGCTGACAGATTGCAACAAGAACTGGGGGAGCATGAAGGCTTGTTAGCGGCAAGGTTTTCCCAGCTGAGGCTCAGACACACACTGATTGGCAATTCCGATCACGGAGTTTGTCCCGGTGGAGCCTCCATATGTTTCTTCCCCTGGAGGAGCGATGAATGTCAATTCACCCCTTGGGGTGCGTCAGGCAAAAATCCTCCCGAGGGTGAAACGAGAGCTGACAGCAACCGGCCACAGGTACCCCGACCAACTTCCACGCATCGGACGATTTTGCTAAGAGTCGGGGAAAAATGAAGCTGTGTTTATTGCATTTCCACACACAGTGCTGGTGTATACGTTCCCCTCTCAAAATTAGCTATATGGAAAATAAATAAGGGGAACACACTCTTACATACCATAAAACAGGAAAATGAATGTTTTTGCTGGTAACTCATCAGCACACCTGGTATTTCCCAAGGGTTCATGGCATAACCTGAAAACACAGTCCGTGACAGTGAATCGATGATTCTATTCTATTCTATTCTATTCTATTCTATTCTATTCTATTCTATATGCCCAGACTCATCACGCCATATTTTCCTTCCCCATGTCCATGTCTCATATCAACCACTTCTTCAGAGCATTCTGCCAGCGGCTCTTGACAGGCTTTCCAGACCTTAATTAAGCTTCGAGACACCTCCGTGAAGTTGACTAATATAATTAAGTGAATCTTCCAGATGAATAAGCTGAGGAGAGGTGAGATCAAACAGCAGAATGATGGAGGAACAGTTACCCGGTGGCAAAGTAGGTCGCAGGGCCCAGAGACCCCGTCCCTGCTGTCTTACAAAAATCACTGCCTTTCCCTTCCTATATCTGTAGCTGATTATGCCATGATTTTCTCCTGAAAAGGGTAGTTTGGACCATTGTCTTAACAAGAAAAAGCAGCTTCTTTTGGCATCAAGGTAGAGCTGCTGCCTCTAGCACTGCCACACAGGGATGTTTCTTGCAAGTATCAAGAAGAGTTGTGCATTTACATGCAACAATATATTTTACTAGTAATGAAGGTGAGGGAAAGCTGTAGTCCAGTGGCTTCTTTCAAATAAACTTTCTGAAATTACAGGAATTATATAGCTTATATTCAAATAATTCTCAGATTGTCTGGGTATCTCCTAAAAAAACATATCCCACGAGATTTCTTTAATTTCATAGTAAACTGGAAATATGACTCAAAATAATAGCAGTCTAGGTCTGAGTCTTGCTACAACCTGAAGCCTCACTTGTCTCATAAGTTTAAAAGGATTATCATGGACTTGAAGATGAATATGCATCTAAATCCCTCCATGACAGGGGCCTTATTAGGAAGAGCATTCACTTGGGACTTTTTCCTGGAAGATGATGTTTAGAATGAAGTTGTGAAGTATCAGGGTGCTACAGGAATAAAATGGAAAATTCCCCAGCTTGGAGTCAAGCTGGATCTGCCATGTCTCACCTTCCTACAGTCACTCTCCTTCACAAAAGAGCCGTCACTCATCGCTTAGGAAGCTCAGCCTTAGAGGCACATCTTCCAACATCACCTTCTGTTCCAAAATTCAATGGCAAAAGCACTCGAGAAGAAATCACTCATGTAACACTTGTCGATGAGCTTTTGACATCAGCAGGACTGTTGCTTGGCTTTGTGCTCGCCCTCCTAACTCAAGCATTAGGACTGTCAGGGAGCAGCCCAGAGGCCACCCGTTCTGGTGGTTTGCACCACTGACTTCTCTTCCCACCTGGGGTCTGGCGACAGCATCACCTAACACTCTTCCTAAGTCCGCCAGAGGGTACAAAAACCTCACAACTGTGGGAAACTTCATGTGACACCACTTCTCTTTAAAACTGTTGTTTCCCAGGGCTGGGACTCTATGGAAAACTATAAAGTGATGGCAGCTCTTGGGACCTAAGCCACGCTGATTTTTTTTTTTCTGTTGTTTTGCTTCATCTGTTTCTTTATACTTCCCCGTGTCTCAAGTGACTCTGACATAGGAATTCCTGCTTTTCATTTTTCTGCTGTACAAGATGTCAGCAGATAACAATCCATGCTTCATTGGTGCCGTTCCATAATTGAAAGAGCCAGCAATATATCAGGCTTGGAGTCTGCAAACCCCATCAATAAGTACTCTATTACTTGGGCATAATTTTCCACCACCCCCCCAATGAGATTTAACAGGCAGTAGGGTTATATTGCTGAACCCACACTTCACTGCAAACTGTTTAAGATAATGTCTACTAAACTATACTCTATTGTCACAAATTAGTTTCTCAGACAACCAGCGTCTAGCAAAAATGTACTTAATATGCAAAGCTGTCTGTTTAGATCTATCTGTCTTCCAGTAAAGCTACCTCAGGGAAAAGACAACTGTAGTCCAAAATAACAGCATAGGTTTCTTTCCAAGCCAACATACATAGACCTACACTTTTCTCTAGGAACAAATTTTTCCTGTGTCACCAGGAGGGTTTTTTGCTTGACTTATCCTGCATTTTCAGCATGTAACAGAGACCTTAACAGCTTCTGCAGCATTACTGATTGTGTGAGGGCAGTGTGAAACTTGCTTGGCCTCTCTTTTTAGATTTAATTCTCTGAGCTTTTCTGTAGCACGTTAAGAATCAGCTTCCTGGTCCATTTCAACAAAATCCCATCAAGTCCCAAGAGTTTCCCCTTTAAATAAATACCAGGGGCTTGAGTTTTAATTACTTTCTGCAGAATCCCCTTATCAGCAGTAGCTTTGACAGGCACAGGCTGTACGTTATCTGGAAACACAACTGAGATCTCTAACTCCTTCCATGTCTTTAGCCCTTGAAGCTTGTCTCATACCTATTACATATCATGCCCAGAAGCACTGCCTGAGTATGGGCTCCGATACCTGGATAGGCAGCTCTTTCCCTCCATAGCTTATCATCCCAGAGGATCCTTACACCCTTCCCTCGTTGCTGGCACAAATAAATTGCTGACGATTCACTCGTGCTGGCTATCTATCTGCATACCAGGCATCTCCCAAACGTGCTACATCTTGCACAGAACCCTATTTTCCTTCAGTTTTGGTCCATCAGCTTTGGGGCTCTGCAAACTTCCCTGAAGTCCACTGCTTCTGTTATTTCAAGCAAGCAGCCACCTACACAGGTTGTACCCCTCCTTGCACCATCAAAGGTCTGTCGCAGGCATCCAGTGACATTGCACCGGTGCCTAGTAAAGCAGCTGGGGGAAGTGGTAACCCACACCTCTCCTGTGTTTCCGAGGGTAATTGCAAGAACCAGTTTAAATTATAAAAAAACAAGAGCCAGTCATTGTTTAAACTTTGCATAAGGTTATTTTGAGGTTTGAATGGAAGCTAAGGTCCTTTACTACATTATCTCAACTGGATCAACCATCCACTAATATAGGAACTGCCTCATAAAAACCAGATGGAGCAATATTTTACCCCGAATCCTCTGAAATCTCAGTCTGCTGCATAGCAAGTATACTGACTTTCCAACTTATGGAAGGACGTCATTACAGATTTATTTGAACGCCTCCAAATTGTCATCGTTGTGACCCCCAGTGGGACATGTTGCACTGCCCAGTGAGAACTATGTTTGGGTCTTCCACCTCCTGCACCGTTCCCTAGTCCCCCTCCATCCCTCACCTGCACAGCTGGTGTCTGCTCTGACTTTTCGGCCTCCAGAAATCACTGGAGATAAGAGCTGTAACCTCAAGCACCTATATTTCTGATTAGCTATTTTCAAAGGCTCATGGAGCTCTATTCCTGACCACACCAATACTTGAACTCTGACTGCGGTCTGCGCTCGCTGCTTTTATGTGTGGCAGAGCCATGCCTGCCCCAGAGGGCACGCACCTACTGCCTTTTTGCCATATTGATAGCCCTGCTCTGCTTCAAGTCACCTTCGTGCCAGAAATGAGGTAGCCAAACTTCATGCCACTGGGAACAAAAGCAGGCAGCAAACCAGCCTCAAAGCAAGAGGAGACATAAAACCCCATCAAACCTCATGGTTCAACACATAAACAGAGAGAAGGGAGGACCTCCCAGAGTCCTGCGCTTGAATCCAATAACCATCCATAACTACCCCTAAGGATAGTTTCTAAAGAGGGGAGAGCAATAAACAGCACTTCCCCTCTTCATTACACAACTCCAGCAATAACTATGATGAATGGCAAGGAACAACTGGGTTTCATTGCTAGATTTCCAGGCTGCGGTGTCCAACAATAGAAGCATAATAAAGACAGATGGCAGTGGATTAACTCTTCTTGCAACGCGGCCAGTGCTGGTTGTTCAACATCCCAACTCAAATACAGGCAGCCCCGTAGCAGCCCCGTCCCCTTTGCTTCCGAACGGGAGCGGTGTCAGGTACGGCGGGGATCAGGCATAACGCAAACCAGAGGTTTTGTTCAGATCAGAGAGCGGAGCCGAGTAATATATGCTAATTCTGGTGGTGTGTTTTGCTTTTAAGCACAGCTGTTAAAGACACAGAAAACTCAGAAGAAACCTAAGCAGATCTTCCACAGAAAATTTCGGCGTTTTTTCAACCAAAAGTATTAATTGCTTGACTTCTTTTATAATTTGGAAAGCACAAAAAAACCCAAACAAGACAACCTGAAATTGTTGCTGCTTTTGTGCAAAAGAGATTGCTTTTTAAAAGCCGATACATTTTCCCCTCCGGTTTTGCCCATTTAGCACAAATAATAAAGATTTTGCATTCTTTTTTTAGTAGGCTTAATGTGGTGCTAATAGGCACGTATTGGATATAATTTTAAAATTATCAGGAGTTTTAGGTCAGTTCAAACAACAGAGAAGAAATAGGGTCTGGAAGGGCTGGGGAGGGAGCTGGGTTGTGCCCGCCGGTCTGGCGGTGCTTTGCTGTGTGCAAATATATGAAATTCACTCTAAGCTTCAGCATTAAAAGGGTGCATACACTGCCAAAATTAGCAGGGGAGGGGTCTTCCCACAACTAATTAATTGAGTTTGAAAAGCATTTGGAGACCTTCAGACGGAAGGTGCTAAACAAAGTGAAAATTATCATTATTTCTGCTTAAGTGAAACTGCCAAGCAACGCTCCTTCAATCATTCATTGCAAATTCACATCTTTCTTCTGTTTGTAAGTCCGCTGTAACCAAGCTTAGTTTCTGCAGATGTATTTGCTATTCAGGAGCGTTTGCTGGTTTGAATAATTTTCAGATGGAGTTTTTGGAAAACGTGTTTGATTCGCTTATTCATTATCTGTTACTCCGGATGTGTGATGGGCTACACAAGGCAGCACGTTGCTGTTTCCGCTCGCTGCCTGAATGGCAGAAAGTTTATTAGATGGGAGAATAATGAATAACCAATAATGAATACTCTTGTTTTCATGTGAAAACAGATGAGCATGTGAAAAGCAGCGTCTCTCCCCACTTTCTTGCCAACAGATCCCCATTCACAATAATGTTCTCCAACACAGAAAAGCCAGCAGATTCTTGACTCAGCCAAATATTTGGTCATTCACAAACTCTAGTTTTGCTGTCATACCAGAACTACCTACACGCCTGCCTGAAATATGGAGGTGACTACTCTGAGGTTGACCTGTTGTCTTTACAAAGACAAGACAACAAAAAAAAAATGAATGCATTTCTTTTTACAACGTGTGTTACTCAGCCACATAGCACTTCAGGATTTTTGGTCTCTCCTGGGTGTCGGCAATTTCTCCCTACAGTATAAGATAACTCCTGCTCTTTGGGGTCTTCTCTATAATACCTCATATTGACAAATCAGAAAGGTCTATGGGACTTCTGCAAGCCCACGTGCCACATCTCTGCTCTGGTGCAAACATCAAATGCCCGACAGCAGGTCATGCCAAAGTCCAGTTGCACCAATCACCCTCAAAACCATCTCCCCCTGAATCCCTCCTACCTGCTGAGAGATGGAAAGCTCAAATTTACACAGAACCATTTCCTTGTTTCTGTTTTTGCTGACCGCGTGACTCCCAGTTGCATGTAATTATTTTGGTATGCTGGTGTTAATGATGTGTCCAGTTCACTTAGCCTGTTCATCAGTATTGCTGGTCATTTGCTGTTTCTTTGTTTCTTGCCTCCCAAAAGGTCACTACATCATCAGCAAAACCAAGCGCGATTCATCCATTATTTATCAAGCTGGCTTTCCTGTTCACCTGTCCCTGATTTCAAGGCCACGCTCCATCCTACACCTCAAACCTACACACACCTTCAAGCCCACACTTGTGCCGTGAAGCACCTACTGGTATAAAGCCTTTATTAAATAGAAATCATAAACTGTAAAAACGAAGCTTGTTGTGTTGCAGACAGGAATTCAGCATCATTTCAAAATCTTGTGTTTTGCAACCTCAGGTCCCCAGTCCCACTCCTGCTTTGCCTTCTATCGACTCAAAAACTATTTGTAAGTAAATCTGTGCAATGAAAGACCTGCCTTTTGCTATTTGGCCTGAGTTGTGGCCTGCTTTAACCCTCCATCAGTGAAGGCTGCTTCCATCTGTTATTTCCTTAGCCTAACTGGTTGCTGAGCGCTCACCAGGGCTTCCTGCATACAACCCAACTGTGTTATTGACTTCCTCCTCTGGAGCAATATCACGGAATAGCATCCCCAGGGGAAACACACAGATATTGTGAAATGCCTCGTGCAAAATCAGGGATGCTTATCACACCTCGCTTGGGAGCACCAGCACCTTCCCAACACGAGTGCCCCCCGTGTCAGTCCTGC
The DNA here is from genome assembly GCF_964106895.1 of Numenius arquata. Lineage (NCBI taxonomy): Eukaryota > Metazoa > Chordata > Aves > Charadriiformes > Scolopacidae > Numenius > Numenius arquata. The sequence continues at coordinate 9,057,824 of NC_133592.1, forward strand.
CCCTGCAGGAGGTGTCTACAGCCTCCCAGGCTCTCCAAGAGGTTGGGCTACAGGTGATGCATAATGTTATCAAAGCTCCATCTGCCTCCGGGGAGTCTTTTAAATTTCAGCCCCTGAGAAGAGCAATAACCTTCAAAAAAACCCACATGGGACTTATTACAAAAGGGAAATTCTAACCCACAAATAAAGGCAATAAAGAGGCAGACCTCTGCATCTCGATTGAATCTAACACGGCCTCAGAACAAGCGGAGACATCCTGATGAGCTGCCGAAGGGGTAAAGGCGATGTCAGCGATCCCCATTGTGGGTGAGAACTGCGGTTACGCTGGAGAAGAGCCGCTGAGCATCACCGAGGTCACCCCGGGCAGTGTGGCTCTCCTCTAACCTACCCCTGGGGTTCAGCTGATGGGATTTATCATATCTATTGCTTAGACTGAAAGCCAAGCCAGAAAAGTGCCCTTCGAACTGTGCTTCGTCAGGAGAGAAGTGGGGAGGAGAGCAATGCCACAGCCACTCTGCTTCCCCCCTATTTGTCCTGGTTATCAGACTGGAAAAGATCACCAATTACCCTCTTCCCAACCACCACTGCTCCTGCCAACAAAAGATGAAAAGCACATTTATTTCTCTTAAGTGAGATCTTTTTGTGACACATAAGGACCCTTGTATACATGACAATTACTTGTAAAAAATGTCTCTCTGTCTACAGCACATCTGTAAATGGATTTAAGCCCATATAAAGGATGTAAAAATGGCTATAACCGCCCCAGTGCAGCTCCCTGGAAGCTCTCAATGGTGTTTTTTTCACATATATAAAAGCCAACACAGAACAAAAAGGCCTGTCAGCAAAGAAAGGTAGGCTCGCCTTTCCTCACCTAACTAGGGAAACTTAATTTTATTTATTTTTATTGACAATTTCAACAACTATTTCTCAATCATAAAAGTAAAAAGCACAGGCTCAGCTAGTCAGCCCATCATTTCTGTTTAGCTTTTTATTTGTGCAAGGAACTCGTTGGAGATGCAATATCTTGTTTGCAGAGACACCCTAGTGGCAACACAACATTACTCAAACCACCAAATGAGGCTTGTGCAGACAACGCAGCCTTCTCCTCCGGCACCTCCAGCAGTTTATGGATCCCACCGTGCAACTTGGGGCTCCTCTGTTCCCCCCATCACCCCAGCCTCCCCCATTACTGCCAACTCCTGGCTTTGACATTTAGGGAGGATGAGCAAAGCTTCATTTAAAAACAAATGCTGTGGTTGTCTAGCGGGTAATTATTGACCATTGCATCTTATTATTACTACTTTTGCTGTTTATTTTTTGACAGATTCCCCCCTGGGGTTCTGCCTTGCTGACATTCATCACAAACAGCACTGTAAGGCACCATGGGATGTATCCGTGCCTGAATTATGGACAAGCCACTCATCCTTCCCTGGCCCAGGGGTTTCTAAGGGCCAGGTTTATGCAAGCAGTAGAGACTCAAAGGATGCCCGGAGGAAAGAGAGGAACCCATTGGGATTTGCCTGGCTAAGCAGTCTGGTGCCCAGATCCCAGCAGAGTTGATGGGAATTGGGCACATAATGTGCAAATCTGCTAGGTGCCTCTGGCTTTGAGCACCCTGGTCCCTCTCCCCAAGGGCAGTGATGCGCCCTGTCCCTCTCTCCAAGGACAAGGACGCACTCAGGGCACAGCAGTGATCACACTGCATGCAGCCGTGGGCATGGGGGTCCCTTCTCAGACTACGCACAAAGCAAAGATGATCCCTGCTCCAGACCATGAAGATCAAATCCTTTGGCTCGATGTGTTAGAGGTGGGCAGTAATTGTCTACAATTTAAAATCGGGAAACGGAGGCTTGCAGGGAGACATTGCTTTTGGGCAAGGCTCTTATTAACTTCCCAAAGTGAGTCCGTTAGGCCGTACCCTGCACAGCGGATAATAAAATCAGCGTTATGCTACCCCTTGGCATCTGTGCTTTCACAGGGAAGTGAGAAAGACTCTCCGCTCCTATTTGCACTCTTACCCTAACAACAGCGCTGGGTGTCAGGTGTCTGCGAGCCAAAGGCTTCCCTGGCTGTGGCATGATATTAAAAGCATATGCAATGAGACTGCACCTTCTGTTCACACTCTGTCAGTAATCCTGTGCAGGCAGGTTTGCTGTTAACCTTCCTAATGGAAAGTCTGTTCGATGGCTTGCTGGCTTTGCCTCAGTTAAGTATTATCTGCAAAGATGCAGACTGTTGATTTGTGGGCATCTTCTAAAGTGAGAGCTGCCGAGGCTCAAAAGAAGCGATGCAGCACAGAGCCGGCGATGGAAAGTGATTTTTGCCCACAGGCCAGGCCAGTTTTATACATATACACATACACACACAAATATATATATATATATATATATATATATATACACACACAATTCCTACAGAAGAAATAACTCGCTTTAGTTGATTTGGGGAGAGGGAAAAAAGAACTTGTCTCGGCTTAATTACAAATTTACTTCTTTCTCTTTCCTCTCTTGCCACCCCTGCCCCTCACCCCCTGATAAAATGAGGGTAAAAAGCCCTGCAAATGGCAATATCCAATATTCATTAGTGGCTTGTGAGAGAGACAGAGAGACACAACTCATTACTGGGTTCTTCACCTTTACCCTTGACAATGGTTATTTACATAATAACCTGACCCTTAGGTTACTCTTCATTAACAAACACATGTGCAAACATAGAAGCAGCTGGCTACAACTCATAAATATATATTGTTAACCTTGGCTTAGAAGACTTACTTTCACTTACGAAAGAAAAAAAAAAAAAAGAAAAGGAGACACTATTTTGCATAGCTATTATGTTATAACCTCAGTAAATGGTACAATGAGCCAGAGGCTCAGCGTGGCTCTGGGTGCCCTCGAGCAGACGTGGGCTTGCAGGACATGGCACTGGGGCCCGATGCTGCTCTTCATGCCTGCTCTCCAGAAGATTTGCAAACCAGTGTGTTGGCCCTGCCTGGAGCATCCTCCTCTGCCCTTTGGGGGACTCTCCCAGTTGGGGGATGAGGCAGAGACCATTGGCACTGAGGGGGGAGTCTATTTGGCTCTTCTAGTCCCCAAATCATCCGATGATACTGCCTGAGCTAGACCATGGTGGGATAGCGTTCAAAGCTGGGCTGAAGTAGAGAAGGACCTCTCCAGAAAAGCAAGTTTTTCAGCTGAGATGAATGGTGCTGTTTAACCCTCTCAGCAAAAAATTTCAGACTCCATGTGGAAACGTTTCTGTGCAAGGTCTCACAGACCAGGATTTAGAGCTTTCCTTCAAGTTTCTGAAGGCACCTAAAACAGCTTCTGAGATTTCAATTTCATCATACAGCTCTGAGAGAAAATCCCCATCCCTTGGCCTGACATGGATGAAATGTGCCCATGTCTTAAGCCAAGTGAGAGCCCTGAGCAGAGGGAAAGGTGCCCAGGAGCTTTCTGGAGGACGGGCAGGTTTTTTCTCAGATCAACTGCAATGGCTCAGCTGCATCTTTGTCAAAGGCGACTACCAAAGTATTGCTTAGCATCATTTCTGATAACACATTTCCTACAAGTGCCTTTTCATATTCCCAAAACACAGGCCCCATGACTGACCCATCCGTAGGATTATGATTTTTGAGTATACACTTCAGTGACCACACATCAGACACTCCCAGAAAGACAAGACACCAGCAACACCACTTGCAGGAGAGCAGCCTTCATTTTGACCATGGCCTCGTATATGCCCAACCAGAGGGGGTCGCACAGATAACTTGTCCCTTTTCCAAATGCCCCCGTCCCTAAGGGCAAGCAGGAGCCAGGTGCTTGAGCTCTACCAGTAAGCCAGGAATCAAATGTTTTTATAAAGGTGGTTTTATTTGTTTTAAATAGTAGTTGTTGCTCAAAGAACCATATCCTCATTGTCCTGCATCTAGAAATAGCACAGCAGATTTGTAGGACCGTGGATGCTCACCATCAGCTGCTGAGGGAATCCAGTTGGGATCCCACCACCACCAGCTGGGATTCCACCATCACCACCATCCTGCAGACGCAGGATGGGTTTCCTGGGCCCTAGTGTGATCATCCTACCACAAGCATTTCAGCTCCTCTCAGCTCTGACATGGACTCTCCCTCCAAGTCTTGCCCTGTCCCAGCCTAGATGCCAGAGAGAGGCGTTTTGGAGGCTCTGAGCGGAGAAAACAGCAGTGGTGGGTCTGCCTCAGGTTTGACATTTGAGAAACAAAGCAATTGCTTAATGAGAACTTAAATGAGGATAAGGTGCAATTGAAACAGAATTATATCTAGTGTTTACAGCGTACAAATGTTAATTGTGTTTACGTATCAAAACCTGAAATTAACAACTCAACGCTGCAAAATCTTGCAAGAAAGCCAAACCCCGCTGTTCCAGGCAGTCTGTATTATCCTGCACAAATCGCTCAGAAGCCTTTTTGCCTATTCACTCAGTATTTCCAAACCAATTACTAGCTTACAGTTTGCAAAGCAGGTTGACACTTGGGGTTTCAGGCAGGGACTTCCTTCAGTCCCACTACCAATCCAACTATGTTTTAATTTAGTGAAGAGGGAAAGCATATAATTTTTTAGCTCCAGGGAAGCCAGAGGCAATCACAAATATCCCTTGAGCTGAGTCAAATTCTTCAGTTTAAAGAAGCAGCCCATTCTATTGCAATAATTGGACTTTAGTGTCCCTTTCGTTTAAAGAAACAATAGCTGATCTGGAGAGCTGATGACTTGGACACAGGGCGTTTCACCTCTGGGACCCGAGTCACAGACCTAACTATAATTGGATGAACCTAGAATAGCAAATGTCTCACTTGCATGGAAATAATAATAAATAATACTAACACTACTACTAACAACAACAATAATAATAAATAATAATGATAATAAGAGGAACTGAAGACGAAGAGGAATATGCAAAAGAAGACTAACACCAGAGATCCCCATACAGTTGGGCTTTTGTTAGTATTCAGCATCTGGATGATGCTACACCAAGACAGACCTTGGAGAAACACAGCTTTGGGTTGACAAAGAAGAGATGGGTGAAGGATGGAGCTTTTGGGTAGGGAAAGAGCTGCTGTGGCCACCATACAGCCTCATACATACAACCCATACAACACCTTTGTACCACTTCGGATCAAAATGGAAAACACCTCCAGCCAGAAGGGTTGACCAAGAATGATGTCCTTGGAGATTAGATGAGCAGATGAGAACTACTGTCGTAAGATAAAGTTGAGAATACATTTTGGAGAGGAAGCCCAAGAAATCAAGAATACCAGGATAATAACTGAGCAGGATTCACCGCAAACATCTGACCAGGGAATTGCGGGATGAGCCCCACAACAACAACGTGCTGCACCTCCTGCAGAAGCTGCTTTAATTACTCCGTGGGCAGCGATTAGAGAGTCCTCGTCCCATCCCTGCCGCTGCACCGGGGACCAGGGAGATGAAGCCACTCAGCCGGGGTCCCACAGGGAGACTCTGTGGTGGCCCCAGGAGGAGACGGCAGCTCTCCCCTGGCACGCACCAACAAACCACACTTCCCCCTGCGCCTAGCAAATGTCAGCCCAAAATTAGATACGGTAGTAGTACTTATAAATCCAAGTTAGAAAATGCCATCATGTATTTTTAATCCAACCGCCTCGTCACTGCATAATAAAATGAAAGGATTGCCGAGTTTGACTGGCATTTGTAAGTAGCATGTGAAAGGGGCTAATAGAGGGAGAAAATTAGCTGCATTTATCATCTTAACTACATTCATATTACACTCACGATCCAATTGTTTAAAAATTGGGCTTTTAGAGCAGGTCCTTTTGAAAGTTTAAGCATTCCAAACAACTGCGATTTATGCTCAGAACAAACATTACCTCAAAAAGATTTATTCTGTAGCCTTCGTGAATTGTAAAAGGAATGGACTTTGCTGCATGGGTTTCTGGTAAGTACAGTCAGCACCAAAGCCGGTCAAAACACAGGATTTGTGGTTTACACCGAGTGCTGATGTTTGGAAAAAAAATTGGAATCTGAACCCATTCAATATTAGAAAAAATCCTACAAAACCTTCCCTCTGAAAAAAATCTTAGTTTAACAAAAATTTCAAAATGTTCAAATTTTGAGGTGAGATTTTTTAAAAAATATATTTTACCATTCTTCTATTATAATTTTACATTACTGCGTAGCATTTAAGTAATGGCAGCAAGTAGTGTGTTTCAATGACATATTACAGTGTAAGACTTGAAACCCTGTAGTATTTTTATTTTTAAATCGGCCAGATCATCTGTTACTCAGCTCTGATTAGAACATTATCTAATTCATCGCGATTCCCATTTATGATGTAACGAAAACTTGTAAGTGAAAGAAAACACGAAAATTGAGTGGAATGAAAGAACACACCAACCTCGCTGTAGCACAGCTGAGAAAACCTGACCTAGGGATGCAGGTATTTCCAGTAGTACTAAATACCAGCATGACTAAACAACAACATTAATAAAATACCTCATTTTAGGCCATATCATGATAACTCAGAGATTGTTCAGTGCACTGTCCTAATACAAATATATATATTTAAAAATACTCAGCGGATCTGTGTGAAGTTAACAATCACAGAAAGTCACAAGTTTCTAAAATAATGTTCTGTTTCATACTATTTTTGCACACTATTTTCACTGAAAACTCAAAGTGATGTTTCTGGAAAAAAAAAACCCAGTATTTTCTTGACTATGCCAAAACAACACAAACTCAAAAAGAAACAAAATAAAAATTTCCCCGTGACTTGTTGCTGGCGTTTGTGCAAAGCTCCTCCAGCCTGTGCTAGACGCCATGCCCAGCTGCAGGATGCAGCTCTTACAGCTGTGTTACCCACAGTCCTGCTCCAGCCCAGCCCCAGCAGGAACTTACACAAAACTTATACAAAATCTCCTGCAATGGGAAGCTTCCACACAAGATTTCCTCTTCTGGAGTCCCGCCTGCTCTTCTCCCACTGCCAGTCCCCAGGGCAGTTTCTTCCCCAATTAGTTTTTATCATTCCTTTTGATCCCAGGATGACCTGAGAATTTATTCTGCTGCTGAGATGCCTCCTCTGCACATGGGCAGCAGGAGACGGGGTCAAGAACCAAAGTTTCCCTGCCCACTCTGCTAATACGAACTCCAGGGAGATGGGGTTGATGTGCTACAGGAGTGGTCCTGGCAAATCTGCAATTTCAAACGGTTGACAATCGGATGCGCCCTGGTATGGACCAAGATGCTCGGGAACAGGTCACAGACTCTTCTGGGGTTTCACCAGTGCAATGACACATGAGTGTCTGGAAAAAAAAAATATCTTCCAGCAGTTACATCATGGCTGAGACAGGGTCACCCACACACTCCTCTCCTGCGATGCTGTAATGTCCACCACTCCTGTGATGTTGTGAGTCACCCACTCTCTCTGCAAACAGCACCCCCTTTCTCACAGAGATATGGGGAAGAGGAATACACTAAAGGTAGCAAGGTAGTTTGTGGGACGGTAAATCCTAAGAAAGACTCAGGAAATAACCCATTGCAGGTGAGCTCTACAGACTCCATGATATCTGCAGGTCCCTGCTCAGGCAGGGATGGCCCTTCCTAACGGAGAAGGTGACAAAGAGCCACTTTCTCCTGCTTGTTGCTGGTGGAAAACAAAGTCTTAGAGGCAGACTGTTGCCTCTCTTCCCAGATCTCCCACCTCACGCTCTGCAGCTCACCACTGCGGGTCACCCAGCTGCCAAGGGGGAAGGCTTCCCTTCGCCTTCTCCCTCCACCCCTGTCCCAAACACACTGATCTCCCAGCTTTTCATTCACGCTTTGAGGGACCAATCTGTTTTCTAATTAAGCCCGCAGCGTACACCCGAGCGATAGCGAAAGCGTGCAATTAGCCCTGAGTCATCTTTTGCATTCATTTCCCCAACTGCAGGCTGCCAGTCCTCCAGCGATAGAGACGTCGCTCGCTAGGCAAAGCATTTCAGACCGGCTTGCTGGGAGGAGTCACTGACCCACTCAGTAATTACTCATGCTAACAGCTTAACTAACATGCAAATTCCTCTGCTGACTGACAGGTAAACAGTGAGATGGCCTGCCTGGGTTTGGGGGGAGCGGAGGGGGCGGAGTGACAGAGATGTAAAGGCTTGTGTCAGATTCCAGATCTAACGTGGCTTCAAAGTGAGACATGATTCATTAGCCTTATTTCATGCCCAGGATAACAAAGTTATGGTTGCTGTGTTAATTGAGGAGGGAGGAGCAGGGGGGACTTGCTGGCACAGCAGTTCCCAGGCCACCCTGCAGCTCCCACGCTCCTGCTGCGGGGACGTGCCACCTTGGCTGGCACCCAGCCGTGTGCTTCGTTGCCTTTGATGGAAAGGGACCTCGGCCACCTTCTGGCATGCCGAATCCCAGCGGCATGCTGGAGAGGCTGGAAGTCACCTTGCAGGAGCTGGAAGCTGCTCCAGGGGCGGTTTTTCCTCCAGCATCCTCCAGCCAGGCTCACCATAACTCCTCTGTCAGCGGCAGCCAGTGCTCTGCTGTTCACGTAAGCTGTTTGACAGCAGCAAGAAAAGGGGGTTGGAGCAGGTTTTGAGCAAAACAACCTCCAACTGTTGTCATGTCAATCCTTGCATTCGTGCTTACCCCCCGCCATGTCCATCCGCTCACCCCTCGCTCTTTCCTCTAACGCCCTGGACCCTGTGGCCAGCCCAGCGCTTGGAAAACGAGCCCAGCTCTGGTTTTGATAAAGAACTGCAATAGGCAACGGGGCTTATGGTGAAGGAGGTGGAAGGGAGGAAATTGCAAACCTGAATTTAAGCCACGCTTTGGAGTGATCTAAAGCAGCCCCTAAGCCCGACAGCTCCCTCATTTCCTGCTCCTCACCAAGTTTCTGCCCTGAGGTTTGTTGATGCTGGCTCCTGTCCAAGAAGCTGAAGAAATCGGTACAAATCCTCCCATGCCACGATGCAATGCCACCTCTGGACGCTAACAGGGCTGGAAAGGAGGCATGAGAGGGGAGAGCATTCTGATTAGCATCCTCAAAACGTGGGTGAAACCGAGACAGGACCTCACACACCACCAGCCAACAGTTGTGCTTTGTTGCCGAGTGCTCGGTCAGGTCTATGAGGAGGAGGATTTTATTATTGCTGACATTCCGGGGTCTGGAGAGAGCAGGGGCCGGGGTGCTGTGGTGCTGGGTGAGCGTGGTGGCAGGGCCAGAGGCTGCTCTCTCCCATGGGCTGTCCCCAACCCGTCCACCCACATGGGGAGCTCAGGCTTTAACAGAGGAGAGAAAATAAAGGGTTTGCTCAAGGCTGCACAGCTCAGTGCCCCATTTCCCAGCCCAGTGAGATCCTCATCTCGCCGACAAACTCTGTGACTTGCTAAAATGAGTTAAAGGAGGAGAAAATATCCGAGAATAGAAGAGCGCTAAAGCAATCCCAAACTTCTCGTGCTGCCACCGGGACGGAGCCAGGCGAGGAGTGAGTGTGCCCAGAGGGGCCAGTGGGCTCGGGGGCTGCACGGCACTGCCATAAACTATTCGAAAGGCGTGGACAATCTTTTTTCCAATGTCCCTTTTGCCTACAATATGCACACTGATTCCATCCCAAACAACAGCCTCATCTGCCGGCCCCGTGCCAGGAGCTGCTGCCGAGCAGCTTCATCCCTCTCCCCGGCTATTTATTCCTTTTAAGTGGCTGTCAAAACCATCTGTCATATGGAACAACTAGAGAGGGACAGGGAGAGGGGACCGCACTGCCCCGCTCGCGAGGCTCCTTGCCACAATAGCCGTCTTCATTTTCATGTTATTTATTTATTTATTTTGGTGCAAACCTCCGGCGTCAGCGCTCTGCACAGAGCCTGCTTACAGCTCCAAAAAGCACCTCTATTATTCTCAGGCCATTTGGTAGCGGTTGCTATGGAGATCAAAAGCAAAATGGCATGCAAATCAACACGAGCCCCGGCGTTCAATAACAACGGTAAAAGGGCAGCCGGATAAGACGACGAGGAAAAAAAAAACCCACTTGAAATGCTTCAACCTGCATTGCTGGTTGTGATTAGATCTAGAAGGCAAGAAAAATACCCTAATGAGTTACACCAAAGGACTCGAAAATACAACTCAGTTGTGGCCTGTGTGACGGTTTCAATGTAAACCCCCCCCCGCCATGCACGCACATGCCCACGTACATACACATATTAAAGTGGAGCAAATACTTTATAGTGATCAATGTATGCAAAGGCTTCCCCTCACAAGCCCCCTTTTTTCTGGTGGCAGACTATCTGCCCGCAGCCGCCAGGTTCCCGGTGTTTCTCAGCAATCTCTGTTCGCACCGTATCGCAACCGAATCTCTTTCCAACTCTCCTTTCCCCCTTCTCCTCCCCGGGGATGAGTGACACACGCTGCCATTCCGAGCGGTGCTGCCGCTCTGGGGCAGGAGCACAGGCAGCGCCGCTGCTCCCAGGAGCCGACCCTGTGAGCTCACTTCTGTCGGGCTGAAAAATTCACTTCTTCTAGTAATTTCCCATGACTCGGGAGCCTGTGGAAAACCAGCTCCAGGCAACCCAAGCAAATGCACCCAAATGTTAAAAACTACCACCAACTACCTCTTTTATTTGCAATTTTTACCCTTAGGTGTTGCAAGGAATAAGATAAATATAGGGGGGTGAATGCAAGCGTTCAGAAATGAGATTTTTGGGTAACTCTGGGGCTGGCTGCCTGGTGATATGGGTTATGTTTTACCCTGGGGACACACAGGACACCCCAGCCCTGTCCACTGTGCAGAGGGAGGATGCTCGCTTAATGAGTAGCTCTTCAGCATTTTGTTTTCCCCTCATTGTTAACAGGCAAACTCAGGCCTTCACACAAATCAACCCTGCTTTGAAGACGGAATTACTCATTTTTCACAGGCCTGCCCACAGCATTACAACTACACTACTTAGTGCTTCAGAAATATGAATGAATTTATTATACGCCACAACAGGCAGTATTAATACCGTAGCCCTTATTTTTACGGAAAGGGAACAAAGACCTAGAAGAAAAAAGCATCAGGGATTTGGGATGAGGATACTTGGGGTTTTTCCAGCTATGTAGTAGCAGTAGACAACGGTGCATGTGCTCGAGCGACGTGCCAGTTTCATCCCCAAAGCAGAGCCCAGCAACTCCAGTCAAAAAAAAGGCAGCACATAATGAGTGTCCATCAGAGAAAAGTTTGGCCAAGGGACTTCAAGCGAGTCATGTGAATTGTGATTTTCCAAAGGCTTCAAAACTTAGACTAGCAAAAGCCAACGCTCTTCCACAATAGCCTGCTCCTGCCAAATTCCAGGAACCTTTTCCAAAATTATTTGGGGTATGTTCATGCACAAGGACCTCAGAGACTTGCTGGATATGACCCAGCTCCAGCAAAGCAGATTGCAAAGGGCCTGATTCCTTCTACTCAGCTGCAAAACATTTTTTCTGGAAGAAAATGGTGCAAAGGAGAGGGAAGGATTATGGACAAATTAGTCCCAGAACAGAAGCTGAAAGCAAAACAAGAGGAGGGGAGGTGCCCTTAGCTCAGAGTAACCTCCCCATTGATTTACTCACGTCTAAGCGAGAATTTCCTCCTACAAATGGCCACGGACCCTTATTGTCCAAAGGGCACGCAAACACTCATTTTTTGTGAGATGTTTGAACTTTCCAAAGTCCCATAAATTCCTGCTTTGTTTTTAGCAAGCTCTTTATCAAACCCATATGGTGTCAATACACACCACTTCTCTGTCCCTTAGCCCAATGCTGTAAGCACACCCGGGACTCACAGTTTGCTGCGCTGAAGCTGCGCTATGGTGGGATCTTCACCGAGTCCTTATTTTCAACCTATTTCAAGGCCCTCAAACAGAAAGTGCTGCAGAAATACTGAATTACTGCCACCAAAGATACCCCAGAGCCAAACACTGTGCAGCAAGGAATGAAATGAGAGGCTCCGAAAACAGATCTTAAGCGGCTTCAGCAGAGCTAGAAAGAGGAAACGGGCATTTCTCTGCACATCAAGGAAATGCGTATTCTTGGCACTGCGGTAGGAAAAAAGGGGTTTAAGGGCACAGTAAGAGCAGCTTTCAATGTGTGCCAGGGAGAGCTGTGCCCTGGCTGTCCATGCACTCCCCTGGGCTGTGGAAACTGTTCTGGGATGAGTAAAACATGGAAAAGATGCAGCCTTGAAGGGTGGTTGGTTTGTTGTTTTGTTTTGTTCGTTTGTTTGTTTGTTTTTTAAATACTGTTTTTATTTCAAAGCAGACTCGCTACTAGCAGGATTCAGACTCAGGCTGTTTCAAACCCTCCCTCCATCCTGATTTTGGAACACTCATTTTCAGGCTGCTAAAGCTTTTCAGACAAGGCAGGGCTTTGTTTCCAGCAGCACGTTTGGCTGAGAGCACTTGAACCGAGCAATTCAGAGCTGCATGTTTCTAATGCAAAAATCACATTCCTCCTCCTTACCCGGAGCCAGCTAAATTCTCCTCACAGTGTTGAAAACAAACTATTTCTGGGCAAAAGCTTTTAACCTTAGTCATGCTTTTCTCTACTTCGAAGCATCCCAGCTCCATGAAGCTCGGCCTCATCCCAGCTCCCTGTACAGCAGCGTATGTCTCCGTGCACCACACATCACAAGACCCTTTCCACCTCCTCAAGGGCATTTTCAAACCCAGGCTAAGCCTCCGCTTGCCTCTGCCTTTGCATTACTGAAGGAGTTAATTGGGAACCATCTCCTTCGCCTCCTCAGCATCAGAGCCCCTTGCTGAAACGCCGAGGCAGCGTGTGAAACGCACACCTTCCTAATTACGTTTATTCACAGAAATCAAAAGGAGAGGGAAGCAGTTGAGTAAAGGTCACATTAATAATACAGGCTGAAAGAAAGTCTGTGGGTATATATTTTTCATTAAAGACACGTTTGACTGAAGGGGACGGTTCATTTTTGGATTGACAGTGTTTCTCTGGGAGGCCATCAATACGGTCGCAGAGATTTAGCTATTTTTCTTGTCATAGCTCCCTGTCTGCTGGAAATCCGCTTCCCTACCAAGAAATGCCAATACCACCCCATGCGCTCAAGCCTCTTACGTAGCCGAAGTATCAGAGAAGAGGCATTTCTGCCTCCATCACAGTTGTAAAATTCACACCAACCTCTACTTCTGCATCCAGTGGGGGCTCCTGCAACATCCCATTTCCTATACCCAGCCCCAGTGACCCCAGGGCTGCTGTGGCTACAGCAAGAGCCTTCAGTGGATAAAGCTACCACTTTTCTGGATCACTGCCATCAAAATAATCACCTGAGGACAACCTCTCAAGTTGCCAGGTCCATGCCCAAACACTGGATTCTTCATCTCTGTTGTCATCTTTGGGACCAACCAGCCCTGTAACCCAACCTCAGCACGGTGTGCACAGAGCATCAAGTGAACAGAAAGGATCTGGGCTACAAAAGGCCGCTGCAGCTCAGGTTTTCTAAGCATAAAATAGCAATAAACTGAGATTTAAGAACTTATTTATTGGATTTGGATGGCTGATAACACCAATAGAATGCGGTGGCCAGCTCTGCAATGCCCCATCCAAATCCCCTGTGCTACACATGGAGTTTTCCCACGCATGTCAAACATGCAGCTCCCTTGACTCCTTGCCTTTCCATTTATTCCCATTTTTCCCTAAGCACCTTTTTTTCAAGCCCACTGTACAGTATCCCTCAAGACCACTTCAAAGCTGGGTGATCATGAACTGGTGGGGAGGTGCCCAGCCATCACAGGAGGTGCCAAAAAGCTTCTGGGAGCTGCTTAACCTAACGGCTATTGCAGGCAGCCATCTCCGTCACAGCTGTCTGAACAATACATTTGCCAATTAAGTTAATACGCTCAAATCCCTCCTATCCACCAGAAAGGGCAGAGCAAATCCAGGTGAGAGAGAGCGGAGTCTTACAAGTCTCCTATGTGTCACACGGCAGAAGAACAAAGGGGAAAAAGAAAAAAAAAAAAGGGAAGAAAAAACCCCAGTGAAATCCACTATTAATTACCATAAGGTATTGGGGGCCTCTTTGTATAAATGAGCCTGGCCTGCAGCTCTGCGAGGAGGGCAGGGGCAGGAATATGTCCAGGAGTGGGTGCATGATCTGGCTCCCTGCAACATGCTTTTGGGAGCTGAGCTGCTCTGTAATTATTTTGGACAAGACGCAGCTACAATTGGACTTTCTTGGACCTGCTGAGGGACTCAGCATACATGGAGCTGAGCTTCCCAGCTCAGGTGCCATGGTAGCTGTGGGGGACTCCAGATATAAAGCCAGCCTGAAACCCCGCAAAAGGGACCTATTAGAGAGAAACCTGCCCCCTAGAGTAAAATATTTCAGGCTGGAGGAGCAGCTTATGTGCCTCAACCCTTTGCTTTTTCTAGCTACATTGGTTAGTCTAAAAAAATCCACAAAACCAACAAAACAAAACCAAAGCCACCCTTCCCCCCCCCCAAAAAAAAAAAAACCCAAACAACAAAAAAGCAAAAAATGTGTTTGTTGTTCTTATGCACCCTGTCTCTGCTACAGGCTGTGTTGGGTTTAGGTCAGAGCTCCCACCCTGGGCAGAAACCACCGAGGCAAGTCCAGGAGCCACTTGCTGCTCAGGAGCATCCTCAGTGCACAGGGCTGGGGGGACCTGGCTCGGGGCCTCATCACAGCTAGTTTTGGCACAGGGTGATGATGGCCCTGCTGTCCCCCAGCAAAGGAGGTGGCATCCATCTGGAGACGCTTGGTGAGAAGTCACTGATGGAGAGCAGCTGTCTGGGGACACCAGTGTCACCAGTGCCCCACAGGGACAGGGGCTTCCCTGGGGTGGACAAGCAAGAGCTGTAGCAAACAAGACCCACCTGCAAAGAAAGGCTGAAGGAGCCGGGTTTTGGACTCCAAAAGGCTGAGAGGGGATGGGATAATCCTGGCTGCTATAATGAAGCTAGCAGGCAATTGTTTCCTGTGTCCTTAGGGGCATCACAAAGCCATCAGCTTAATTTGCAGAAAGGACTTAAAAGAATAAAAATATATATATGGTACAGATTTTCACCTATATATTAAATATATATACTTAGTGTCATTTCACCTGTATATATTAACTGTATAATTAATAAACATAAAATACTTTAATATCTCTGTATGAATAATAAATACATTTAATAAATGTATAATTAATGCACCTTCATGTGCACACACACGAAAGGAAACCCCTTTCTGTCTGGTGGCTCTGGTTAAGTCCCAGCTGCGTGGGGGAGCTGTGGGACTCGCTTCTTTGAAGGTTTTTAAGAGCATCTCGCCAGTGCCCCTCCTGAAGGCTGAGAAGCATCTCTGGAGGACAAGGTTTCTGCTTGTGCAAACTGCAGAGCTCTGCCCCATCCCAGCCTGTGGTCCTGCTGCTGCCTACTATTTATTTCAGCTTTTTTTTTTTTATTCAAAAAAAAAAAGAGAAAGAAAACCACTTGGCAAAAGGGTAGCAGGGACAAGTGCCGGCTGCGAGACAGTTTTGTTCCTCTGCCAAGCTGTAGAGTTACTGGGCAGGGAAAAGCCACGTATGGTGGACAGGGCAAGCACCCACCTCAGGTAAAGAAACAGTGTCCAAGGGTGAGCTCAAGCAGATTATGAAAAATCAGAGATCACAGCACTGACAAAGTTTTCCATCTTCTGTCATGGAGCAGTACTGGAGATTTTCCCTTCCCTAGGTTGGCCCAGGCTTCTCTGCAGGGTGAGGAGGAGGAAAATAAGCCATGCCGGAGAGATGCATCCCTACATCCCGCCAAGGCTGGACCAAACTTGGCCACAGGGCAGGGGAAGGAGCCTGGTGATGGATGCAGGAATGGGGAAAGGGTCACCAGTAGCCACCGAACCCCAACTGGAGGATGCTTCATGGGTAGCAGCAGGACTAGGCATGGGCTGGGAGCGGAGGAAAAGGCTGTCCCAGTCCAAGGTGACCCTGCAGCCCCAGGAAGGGCAGAGAGAAGCAAGAGGCAGCAGCTCTCTGCTTTAGGGAGTCACCCTCAGGATGAAACTGGTCTGCTCTCCTTCCTGAGCCACACGCAAAGGAGCTAATAAAGGCTGTCAGTGGCTGATAGGTGACTAAAATAGGGAACAAGACACAGTAAATAATGGAGGCAAAACACTTCCACACAGGGGAGGTGGGGGGGAATTTCAGTAAAATATCACCAACCTATTGGAAAACCGAAATGAAATGAATTAGGAGCATGGTTAAAGCACGGGACTCATATATAACAGCAGAAGGTCTCATATTTATCAAGAGATGTGACCGATTTGCTGCACGAAGCAGGGACATCTGTCAACTCTATGAGCTGCAATTAGCTGCTACTCCACTACCCAAAAGAGGTCACCGAAAACTACAGGTTCTCCCTTCCTCACGGAAAAACTCCTGGGCTCTGCATTTCCATTAAGAGCAATTGCAAGTTTGGTCTTCAACATGATTGAATGATCTGGTGGAGTGATGGCCTTTGTGGGTCCTGCAGTTTGTCTTGTGGCATACCAATTACAGTCATTTTAGAAACATGACACGGCCCCACCAGCTCAAGGATGCACGGTCCCTGCTCCCTCCCCGAGGGGTCTGCGCTGGGCACCGGGCTGTGCACAGGACTGGCACTAGCTTTTTTAAATTACCTTTCTTTAATTAGTCTTATGGCTTACAGCATCACTTTAGAGAGCA
The DNA here is from genome assembly GCF_964106895.1 of Numenius arquata. Classification (NCBI taxonomy): domain Eukaryota; kingdom Metazoa; phylum Chordata; class Aves; order Charadriiformes; family Scolopacidae; genus Numenius; species Numenius arquata. The sequence goes on from NC_133592.1 coordinate 9,074,524, forward strand.
GGCATTGCGGGAGGCTCTTTGCACAGCTCTAACGCATCACCTGTGGTGGCCATAGGTCCCCCTGCCTCCAGCACGTCCCTGGTCTCTGGGGACATCCCCCGTCACTCCAGGTCCCATTGCTGCCGGCACCATCTGGGCTTTGCAACCGAAACAGCATTTGGGGCTTTATTTTCTTATCATATGTTCGGGCCCCTTTTCTTCAACAACGCAGGCAGCTTCTGGGCCACAATCTGAGACCAAATGTCAACCAAATAATTCACACAACGAGTTTCACTTCTGCAAAGCTGCAGCTTTCTCAAGCTGAGCTAAATTTTCCCCCCCTAACAATTTATGCAAATACTGCTCAGCCTGGCGCTGGGTTACAAACTGTTTGTTGCACCGTTCTGCGTGCACGCAGGGGCCCCGCGATGTTTCCCTGACGGTTTCTTGTGCCGGTATTTGCCATCAGACTTTATCCCTCGCTCCCCGTGGACCTTCCGGAGGAGCCGAGGACATTTGCTGCCTTCCCTGCACGAAGTCGGTGGGGGGAATTGTCGGCGGGGGCCCAAAGACGGGCAAAGGGAATTGTTTCCTGTTTTGAACCGCTAATTGCGGAACGGGATGAAGTCATGATCAGACCACAGAGGGAGGGGCAGGAGATGGGAGATAAACAGGTCTGGGAGCTCAAGCGCTGCATCAGGTGGTGCAGACAGATGTGCCGGGGGCTGCTGCCGAGCCCAGCCTCCCCCTTCCCACTCCCACCCAGGCAGCCCCCGTCTGAGCCACCTTTTAAAAGCTGCTCTCGCTCACTCTCAACAAATCTTCACCGCACACATCAGTAATATCAAGTTAATTCAATTGAATTAATAACAGTAATTAATTCATGCATATTAGCATAACACTATGCATCATAGATGGAGGCTAATAAATGCAATACTGATTTTCTTAATCGACTTCTTCAGCTGCCATGTGTCTTAGTCAAAGGGAAGCTGTGGGGTCTTCCCCTCTTTTCCAAAGGCAGGCAAGAAAAAAACACCACAAAACAACCAAAAAAACCACCTAAGAGACCCAAAGGTATTTCTGATTCAGACTGTACTTCTGCAGCAACCAGAAGCAGCACAACCTTTGCACTCCTGCAACCCTGACCGGATCACAGGCTGTGGTCTGGGGATATTTAAAGGTCACCCTGCAAGTGTCCCCATGTAAGGCTCTCCAACAGAGACACTGCCCCAAAAGAAGTGAAAGGAGTAACACTGACCAACAACCACTGCAATAATCATATATCTGGATATTATTTTCTTCCCTCGCACATGGTTATTAAGAGACGATGCAGGTCTTAAAGCTAGAACCTTTTGCTCTGGGAAAATTATATGTGACACTTTACATACGGATTAGATAATTAATGTATGTCCTGATTTCTTCCACCGTAACATAAAAAGGGTGAGAGCAGCGCTATAATTCCAGATAATTAAAGAGCGATGGAGTTACAGTAGCTTCCACGGCGGTGGGAGTGCTGCCTGTTGTCATTAGCGCTGGAGAAGCCCTCTCTATTCTTCACACCTCACTGCTGGCCGCGCTCTCCTCCCCAGGGGCCACCCAGCGCCGTGGCCATGGCACCCGCTGTCCCAGGCCACTGCCACCAAATCCTGCCCCAGCCCCCTCCTGCAGTTTGAAGATGCTGAGAGGAGGCAGGACCCTGAACTTGCAAAAAGCCAAACTGCAAAATGCTCTCCAAGAACCAACCAAGCCAGCTTTGCTTCAGCAGATGAGCCCATCCCCGTGGGGTCTGGGCTGCTCCTCACAGCTGGGCTGGGAGCAAGGGCAGCCAGCTGTGGCAGGCACACCGAGCCACCTCGGCATTGCTTGAAAACCTCAGATGCGCCCAGCAAACAGCTCCACAGCTCCACCTCGTACCACTTCTTACTCCAGAAGGGCCTCAGGGCATCAGGAACGACAAGTGCAAACCTGCGCTGGTACCGCGAGCCGGGCAGAGATGGAAGGAGTGGTATCAAGCTAAAATAGCGTAAGCTCCCAAAAAGGGAGAAGCAGGCAGGACCTCGTTGCCCTGGCAGAGGGTGGGTGTCACCTGCGTCCCACGGTGGGGACTGCAGGGCCCGTCACAACCGCACTGGCACAGAAGAGGAGCGCAAATGTGTCTGTAGGCATTAGAGATGCAGCAGAACAAGACAGATCCCTATCAGCAGCGAGATGCGTCTCATGCTTGCACCGAGCCAGATTTGCATGAAGCCCAAACTCGTTTTTTCCAGCGAGGCAGGCGAGCTGAGCTCACTGAATGTAAAGAAAACGCATGTCAGTGCATGGGCACGGAGTATCTTTTGAAATCCCTGCAGGACCTCCCTGCCTGCTGTGATCAAACATTAAAATCTAGAGCTGTCACTGAGCAAAACAAACACAAACTGTCTGCGCTTTCATCTGCACAGCATCCTCCAACCTGCCCTGCCGACGGGCTCCCTGCCTGCGCCTGCCGCTGCCCCAGGACCGGTGCCAGGCGGGGGGGCGGGTGACAACGGGGACAACAGCAGCACCCAAGTCACACCGCAGGGTGACATTCAACGCACTCCTCACCACCAGGTGTTTGCTGGGTTTGATCTTCTAGCAGGAAGGCACTTGGCCTGGTTTTAGCTTGGTGCAGCATTTCACGGGTCTCTGCCCTGGGCGGGCACAGTCCCCATCGCCTGCTTGATCCCAAAGAGGAGAGAAATATAAGCAAATGTATATATATAAAAATATATATGTAACTGAGGGAGGCAGGCGGGCGGCCCCAGGTGAGCGATGTGGGTGGCAGTGCAGTGTCCCCCTTCACTTCTGTGTGTCAAACCTCCCTCTTCCTGTGCAGCTGAGCTCCGTTCCCCGAACAAAACAAAACACAAACCCACCGCGGCAGCAGAGCTGTCAGACAGACTCGTCTCATTTACTGCGGCTTGAGCACAAACTCGCTAAGGAGAGGAAAGCACGGGCCGCAGGTGAATAATTTCCTCTTTCGGGCTCCTCGCTCCATCTCGCCGTTCTGCAGCCTTTGTTTACCCGCACGGCTGCTCCTCCATCGCATCACTCAACGTGTCTTAAGCGCTCGCTGCTCTCCCCGCTCCCCAGCATCTCGACAATTTTGTATTTAAAACACTACTAATAATAATCAAGATGTGTTATTGTTTCTCCTCCTGCAGGATCTCCTAAGGCTGTGAAGGTCTCAAACGTCTGACCGCAAGCCTGATAAATGCTTGCCTTCAGCGATGCACTTTCTTGTACCACCTTTGAAATATGTATGCACATGTTATGCAGTGTGGATGCATATCAATGCCATATCTACCTTTGCATATTAAATCATCGCCACATCTTCTCTGGCAGTAAAATATGCAGAGCATATGTTAAAGACAGCATCTTCCCTGCCTAACCGGAGCAGCCCTCCCCCTGCACACTCTCCTCCAGCGTGGGCTGCCGATCCCAGGTATTTCAGCCCCTGTCCTTTGTTCTTCTCCTAGGAGAGGTATTTATATATTTTTTTTTTCCCTCCCCCCCATGTTGCTTTCATGGTTTTAAGGACTTTATGTTACTGCCTGCTTACAAATATGTTATAGCTAGAGCTGTGCCCTAACTTCTCCTCTCTCCCATCACAAAGGAGACAAATAAGGGAGACTATGGGAATGGTACCCAAAACAATGAGCCAGCAGGAGCATGGGATTGCCTTCCCCATGTTTACCCTCTCTCTTTACACAAACCTGCGGAAGCAATCAGGGATTTCAGATAGACTTGAAGCCCTGCCATTACTGCTGCCCCATCTCATATTTTCACACCCGAGCAGTCCAACCTGGCTGACACAAGACGGGAGTCACAAAAAAGGGAATGAGATATTTTCTATGAAGAGTGGGAATGTTTGGTTTGATGATCACTAGAATAAAAGCCAGAAATAAGAATAATGGTTTTTAGGGCATAAGGCAACTACCAGGTCCCGGGATTAGGCAGAAACCTCTTATTGTCAAGGTCTGCTCCTTACAAGGAGCCTTGGTCCTGCGCTTGGCAGCCATGGGCTTGTGCTACAGAGACCCCAGAGCCTTTCCCATATGGGGCTTCCCATTTTGCTGGCTTAATAGAAATGCTAAAATTTACAATTTACTCAAATACACATGCAAAACCTGTGCCCATCTCCTCTTTGGAGTAACAGAGGTGGTTTGCCCAAAATAATCCCTTGGGCATCTAAATACTTGTACCAGGGTGTGTCAGACCTGGAAGCAGGAGTTGGGCACACACCATGGAAGCAAATGGGGCCTGAGGTGGCTGCTCTAATGTTACAGATGTGGTAAAGCAAATTATTATTAATAGTAGCATTATTAATAATATTATAATATGTTATATATTTTAAGTTAATAATAATATCATCCCAACCCCCCAAACCCATGAATCCTCCAATTCATGTCCCGCCCATCCCTGGGGACAGACAGCAAGCTCTTGTGCCTCTGTTCACACCAGAGCTCTCCTGGGCAGCGGTGCAGGGGCAGAGAGGAGACACCGCCTGCATCGCACCGTACACACCTCTCCAAAGCCTCCTTTGCTTCCCTCTCTCAGCAAACCAGGCCAAGGTTTCACGTTCTCTTGTCACATCGGCAATGCTTTGCCATCACGCAGCTGAGCTGGCTAATTATCATCCCTCGTGCTTTCTAATCTGCTATTTCTCCTCTCCTACCTGTAGGCTTCTGTGTTTCTCAGGCATTGCTCTCTCCCAGACTAACTTGCTCCCCCTCCTCCCTCCACCTTTCGCTCACCCTAATTTTGCAGATTTCAGAAAAGAAGTGAGAAAAGCTGTCACTATTAAAGGGAGCTCTAATAGAGCAAGAGAACAGCACGAGCCCTTTTGTTTCTCCACGAGATGTCAAAAGGAGTGGGATTAGCGAGCAGCATTTTCTCCTTGGCTCCTGGGTGGCCACACGTATTGACGCACCCACCTTTCCCCGCTCTCCAGCCAAAGTCCCCATGGACCCCTGCACCACACCTGTGGGGATGTCCCAAACCTGCTCCACCACCCCAGCACTGGGAGGAGCAGAGAGGTACGGAGTTGTCCTGCTCAGTGCTCCTCTCTCATCCCCATCACGTAGCGCAACACCGGGGTGATGAGCTGTGCAAGGCATCAGCCTCCAGACCAGCTGCTGCATCAACCTTCATCCTCTGCTACTAATATCCTCCCTAAATTAAAAGCAGGCTGTGATATATGGGCTGTTTGGTGCAAGAGCCTCTCCCTCCTGGCTATCATCGCTGTAATTTTCCGGGAACAGCGGGACCAGGCTGGTTACGTCACTGGGCTCATTTCCACCCACAGCCACCTTCTTTTCAATTACCGCCTGCCCCAGGTCAAAAAAACTCAACCCCTTTCACCCAGCGAGAACATTCTCAGCTTTGGCCTGTGGTAGATTAACAAATCCTTCAGCAGAGATTAACAGCACAGGGAGCACTTTCACTCCTGTACTTCTCTAGAAAGTAAAGTCCTGTTAAAATCTTGCAAGAGGTCAGGCAAAGCCCTGAAGGGTTCAGGCCTTAAGCCCCCCAGTTCTCCAATGGCACCGTGTGACTTACAACCACAGCAAGAAAGAAAATCTCCTGGTGCATCGTCCTTCAGCGCTGGCACAAACCAGGGCAGGGAGCACGTTCTCAGTGCTGCTCACCAAGCCAGGAGTGACAGCCACGGTACCACGGTACCAAGGCGACACGTGTCCCGATGGGTCACTCTGAGCCACCTCTCCCCAGTGGGAGGTGGTGTCCCCAAGCTGTGGGGTCACTACCATGCTCTTTGCAGATGACGGTGACAGCAAGCTGAGCCAAGGCAAGGAAAAATGCAATTAGGTACACTTTAAAGTCAAGATGTGATGCCACCCTTTTTTTTGCTGGAACTGCACCATGAGCAGCTAATTAGGGTACCGAGGTGTGCTCGGGTGCAGCGACAGCGTACTGACAGCTAACTTTTGGCCAACAAGGACAGGGGAACCATCTAGTAAACCCATGATGCTGGCAAAGAGCTTCAGAAAACCAAGTCAAGGGACAAGCAGAGATGAGAAGCAGGCATTTCACAGCACTGCTCCTACAAATTTTAGGAGGAGATGGGCCAACTGCATACATCTGTCTCTCTTTATAGGAGAATAAATTAACAATGATAATAGAAGAAAACACAAGTAATTGCAAATAGAAAGTCTATGCCAGTGTGACCAGTGATCTTCATCTCCTGTGACACCACGAGGAAGGTCTCCATGCTGAGGGCTGAACCTTGGCACAGGCTTGGCCACAAGAGCGGTGGTTTCGCCTGCCCAGAGCAGCAGCTGCACAGCCAGGATCGTCTCTGCTGCTGCAGCATCTCAGGACCGACGGCATGCAAAGACGCAACGTGCCAACCCGTGGTGGGCTCCATCCCTCTCCTGCCTGTTGCTGCAGTCAGGTCCACCTGTCCTCAGCTCCCCAGCCACTCTACAAGGTCTGCGTCTCTGATTTTTTGCCCATGTCATGGGGAGGGGGATTTTTCATTAGCGCTTGTGTTCCTCTCCGTCTTTCAGGATGAATCATTGCTGTTTTAAGCACACAGCAAAGATTTATGCAGTAATAGATGTGGGGAATAGCTGTGGCTCCGGGGTCTCAGAACAATAATACATAATTCAGAAATTAATACAGGGTAGCAAAGACAATGGGATTTGAAATGAACATTATCGGCCAAAGCAAAAGGAAAACTCCACAGGCTCATCATGTGCAGATGCTTCCACTATCCACACACCCAATTATAACTTTAGCTCTTACAAAGGGAACTGACTTAAACCATTAAATCTTTATTATTTTTTTCCCCGTGGTGGGAGCGGGAGTGGGAGTGCAGATTCCTTAAAGATAGAGAGTTTAAATTAAGCTTTAAAACTGTGACTGAGCAAGATTTAATACTGACAATTAGCCTGGACAAACAGTTAATCGTCCTGCAGGCATAATTTATATATTCTCTGTGCAACAGGGAGAGAATGTCAGCACATCGCACTGCAAATTAGTGCAATAAAAGAATCTCATAACCTCTAACAGCTCGGCTGTCTGACAAAGAGAGATCATTCCTCCGCTCCCCATGCTGTTGCCTAGCCACACTCCCAGCACCCTGGGCTGCTGCTCTCGTCTACCAGACTCTACTTCCCAACTCTGCCCTGCTGCCTGCACCTTTCTCCCAGCCACACCACTGGTGGAGAGCTTTGCCAGATCCCCTGGGATCAGCCAGGCTGAAGGTTTAGTGAGTAAAAGCTAAAAAAAATTAAAATAAAAACAAGCATCGCTACAGGACGTGGTGATAATTCAGGTCCTGAATTAGCAAAGCGATTAAACGCAAGCTTAAGGGTAAGGATGGGCCTGAGTGGCAGGATGGGGCTTGGCTGAGCAGGGCCAGGCTAAGCCATGATCAACAGCTGAGTTCAGGCACCGGCTTCCCAAGCTGGGCATCAGCAAGCTGGAACATGAGCCGGGCTGGGAGTAAGGCTTGTGTTCCTCCAAGTTGGATATATCAGATAAAACATACGATAGAGGTCAATGAAGAGCACATAACTAACTACAATTTTTCTGACATTTATTTGAAGAACATTGCCAGTGCTCACATGTTTAGGCCAGATTCTGTGACGAGAAATAAAAATCCCTTGTAATGATCAACCCAGATAGTTTTATTTGGACTGGAGCACTTTTTAAAGGACCATTGCTATAACTCATTTATTATTTTCTCATGCTAAATCCCCTCTAGAGAAAGTTAGATATGCACTCAATTTTCCTTGTAGGTCCAATGGCTATTGCTGCAACCCATATGTCATATCACAACAGAAAGAAAGTAGGAAATCATAATGAAGAATAAAAGTAAAAAAACCCCAACCTTTAACAATACAGTCCATACCCAGTATTATTATTTCAAGAGTATTATTTCACTGGAGGCTTTCATAATGACTTACTGACCTAAACTATTAAACACCATCACTGTGTCTACAGTGGAACAGATGAAGTACTCCAGAAATAGCTACAATTCAGTGATACATATATTATACACTCTGCAAATTTGTTGAGGAACTTTTATAAGAGGGCTATAGAAAATTAAATTAATTATTAATAAAAATCAGCAATATCTTTTCCCTCATCTCCTGCTAATACCATACAGGTGGCCTGCGCTGCTCTTTTCCTTTATACAAAATTCCTTTCCCTGCTAAAATGCTTTGCCTGTCTGTGCTAAAGGAGCCTGTGGGAGGCTGCTGTATGCAAAGAATTTGTTTTAAGAAAGGCAAAATGTTAGATCCCTCAAAATTAGTTACTAACCAGTGGGAGACACAGATATTGGCAAAAAAAAATTCATCTCATTCAAGTATATCCTTATTTCCTGTGAAATTAAATTTGCATTTCTTTTGGGGTAGCAGAGAAAGGAAGTGGGGAATTAGAGTCCAGAGAAAGCTAGTGCAGGGATAAAATATAAAACTCTACTGGGACTTCCAGCTCTTAGGCACAGCAGGAAACTCAATACAGATTTACTTAAAATAGGTTAACAAGGCAGTTTGCCATCATCTTCTTTTAGCACTAGAGGACTCTGCTTTCGAAGGACACAATTAAAGGAAAGAAGGAAGAATCGGGACTCGGCGGCGCATTTCCAGGAGCAAATAATGTCTTTCTGCTTCATTTCAGCTATCAAAAAAACAGAGATAATGGACCAAGTGGGGCCAACCAGCACAGGCTTGTGCTCCACACTTACCAAAGATCGGGTCCAATATCTACCTGCCTCCTAAAGACCTAAGGATGCTTATATGGGAACCACCTGATCCGCTCCCAGAGAACTGCCACGCACATACAAAGACTGCAGCCTCCAAATCCAGTCCAATCTCACATCCCTCTGTTCCCTTTGAGTATATTCACCAGCTCTGAGCAGCTAAAAAACCAACATCACCAGCTGAACACCAGTGTCCTCCCAGAGAAAGCTTTCAGAGATGCAAATGGCCCAGACTAATTGCCTGGCATCAGGATGCATTAGAAGTAAGAAGCCACAAACGCACTGGCTTGCCGAAGATTTATGCTCTAGGACGTACTATTCTGCACAAGACAATGTGTTTGCATAAAATGCTGAAAACATAACAGGTTTCCAATGCCATTTCTCTAAAGACAGCAATAGCTCACTCCAAAGCACATACACCCAGACCTAAATGCACACACATACACGTGTGTCAGCTCAGCTGGGTGTCTGTATTAAAAACATGCTGAAATGCATTTTTTAATATGGAATTTAAACAAAGCTTAGGTGGAGAAAAAAAAACCCAAACACACAAAACACTTCTTGAACAGTTATTACTATTTCTTAGTGTCACGGTGGGTTTTCTTTTTTAATGCAACCAAAAATCCTTGTATTGCTGTAAGCTCAACCCAAGATACTTGTTAAGTTAAGCCTCTCTGCTGAGAACTTGTTGATACCAATGTGAACAAAAAAAAAGGCATTTTGTTTGCATTTGTTCAAATCTTTGACCTCCCAGCAAATGAAAACATCAAGTATTTCCCCAGCTCAGGCACCAGCCTCTCTGGCATCACAGTCTTCTCCCTAGACAGGGCAGGATCAGTCCTGGAGCTGCTCTGCAGGAGTAGGCACAGCCCTGCATGGCAGCCTTGGCTACAGCACTGCCTTCCCCTTGCCCGTGTCAGGGCACGCTGCAGAAGCCGAAAAGTCCCCAAAACAACCCCAATATCTTGTAATAAAAGGAATACGGAAGGAGCTGGAGTCATCCAGTGTCTCTACTGCTGGAGCATGGGATGGAGCAGCTGAGCTGGTGGACGTCCGTGCAACGAGAGCAATTCCCTCTGGCCCAGCGCTGCCATCCCGTTTAATCCATGTGGACTATCCCCATCTCTGGGCAACAGGACTTGGGCTACTGGGCCACAAGGCAAATTGCAAGAGCAAATGCTGATGAGGGTGCTGACAGAGTTCATACAAGGATGCAGCTTCTCTAACACCTGCCCAGTGGAGATGTCCACTTGTTGCCAAGGGTAAACCTGCCGCTTTCACACAGAGCTAGTACAATATGACCATAAAGTCATGGCAAATAACCCAACAAGCCTCCATTTGATAAGGCGGCTAGATGGGGAACTGTGAGAAATGAAGAGCCCCCAGGCCATGGCGTATTACGTATTTGTTTGCTGAAGGCACAAGCAGTGAGTGTCCCACCGGTTGAGCTGAGGTCAGGAACCGATCTGGAGAAACGCCAGAGCTAAAGCCCACACAGCTGGGTTTGTAACAGCCCTGGGTTCAGAGTGCGACCCGCAGCGTAACCTCATCTGTGGGATGGCAGCATCCTTTTCACTAAAAATAAACAGTTCTGGTACGTCAACAAAACTCTACAGCCCAACACAAACAAACAACTCTGCAGCGACCACCAGCCTCTGAGACACGGGCACTGGAGATCAGCTCTGCTGTGCCCCACAAGCTCTGCTGCATCACAGGCTGCCTCCAGGCTTACAGGACAAGCGAAAATAGGGAGTTTTTCTTAGGAAAACAATCACTGAAAAATTTCTACTTTCACTAGAAAAAAAACTACTGACAAATTTCTCATGAAAAGATGGCATTTTGTAAAGCCTTCTGTTCAAGAACAGCCAAAAATGTCAATGTGACGTGTATTCATTCTCTTATTTATGATAATTGTGCATTAGTTTGTCTATTGTGACTAGGGTCAGCCTACCAAAATAGTAGGCGAAATGCTACTTTTTAATTTGTTATTTTTTACAGTAATGGCACCTACTAAATACCCATCAAAACAACTTATTGTCTTCTGTAAAGAATGATGCCTTCTGTAACAGACAGATGCCAGCTTGACATGTCATGAAATAAAATAAAGAGACACGGGAGATATATAATAAAAGCATAATGCGATCAAAATGAATATGCAGAACTCCAGAATTTAATTTTCAAATTTGAAAACAGTTTCTCAGAATTGAAGACTTCTGAGGAATTTTGGAAAAAAAAAAAAAAAAAAAAAAAAGAAGTTTTCAGTGAATAAATAAATGAATGGAGGTAGATTAGGGAATAGCTCCATTACTAGTGAGAGAGAAAGTCACATCTTCAGCAAGAATAAGGTGAAGTCTCGGAATTTAGCTGAGTTTTACTTTGTCACCATGAAAGACACTTTGTCACCATGAAACAGCTGACTGTCACTTCTGCCCAAGACCACAGCTAGCATCACATAGGTAAGAGTACTTGATTATCACCTGCCAACAAGCAACTTGAAGGCCTGGTGAGGACCGACTCCTACCAGGATGGATGTGGGGTTGCTAATTAAATCCAGAAGCAGAGCCTGGATGTGCGAAGTGCCTTGCGCAGAGGAAGTGTCTTTCACACCAAGTCACTGTGCATTATAAATTTGTTCCAACAAAATTATCCCTTAATCATCCCATTTTGTTGAACAAGGTTTCACATTAGTCATCTCCAAAATAGAAGTCAGTGAATGGTCTTTATCCACTTAACGAGGGTGGTAATCACTTTATTCCAATGGGTACAGTCTGTAGCCCACATACACGCTTTGCAGTACTAAAAGGAACCTTCTCACGGTTCTAACTTCCAGCGTTGGTTTAACGAGCTCCAGAAAAGGCAAATCATTCTTTAGAAAGACTGGGCTATTTTAACCACCTTTGCTTTTCTTATTGTTTGTTGCAACTCTCTACAAGTTTAAAATCAAAATATATTTTACAAACACGCTTCCTGTCCTTGGTACCTGCTGTTGGTTTATTGTGAAGGATTTCACACAACCAGAGAAGATGCTCTTCAATGGTCCCAAAATGCAGCACCAAAGAGCAGGCAGACCTCAGAAGAAGGCTGAGCTCAACTTCATGTTCCTCTACCACCAATTTCTTCATTAGTAAATCAAATATATTCTGTAAGGTTTTTATTCGGCTGTGACAGAGCATTTGGACTCGTTTTAGGGCAGATATTTATTTTGTTCACAAGACTATTGATCTTTCAGGGTGTGTGGAGGGGTGAGAGTATACACAGGTTAACAAGAGGGAATCTGCAAGGAGGTGGAACAGAAGAGGGAGATGCAGGTCACATTTTTAGGCTTACTAACATTAAAGGTGCCCCTTTAAGGAGTTAGTGCTAATGAGACAGCAAATTATTGCGATAGAGTCAAAACTAGCCTTCTGGTTCTGCAGATCCGGAGAACCAATCTGGAGGTGCCCAAGTGGAAAATGATGTAGTTTGTGGAGGTCAGTGTTTCAGGTCAGTGTTTGTGAGGGCTGCCTGCAACTGCCAGGACTGCCCACAAATATATCACAGCTCAAGTCACTCAGAGCAGGCGGGTGCGACCTTTGCAAAGATTACGGAGAGGCTGCAATTGCCAGGAAATGGGCTGGGAAGGGCGGTGAAGTTCATACAGGGCCCTGTCAGCACGGCAGGGTCCTTTCAGCAAACATTAACCTGCCCAGGTTCAAGGCGGAGGGGACGTCGTCCACCCTGAAAGGTTGTGACCCCCGCAGGTAAACCAGCAAATATACAGGGAGAGGGAAAAAATGAGACCTTATGAGAAGGGGCTTTTCCTCGATGAGCCTCTCTAAGGGGAGAGCTGGGAATGGAGCCTCCTGCTAAAATAAAGGCGCTGGAGGCAGTGCTGCTTTGCAAGCTCCAGTCTGATTTTCTTCTCATTGGAGCACATACATCTCAGTGTTTTTACTCATTAGTGTTTTACACCCTCCTGAAAATCCATATTTTGCGCTGACTGTCTCAGTATTTAGCCTCTTAAGTTTTCCAGCCTGAGTTTTCTGCCTGTTTTCCATCTTGTTAATTCTCTTCTCTATTTTGCCATCTGCCCTGGTGCAGAAGAAGCACCTCTGAATCTGGCAAAACCTGCCAGGAGGGTGGCTGGCAGAAGCAAGACAGCAGTTAACAGCGAGGCAACCCAATGAATAGCACAGGGAAGAAAATTATTTCATCTCAGCAGCAGGATCAATGCCTGCAAATTGAGACCTCCTGCAACGGGGACAGAAGCAGTTCTCCAGGGTCCACCATGAGCTCCCCAACACATACTTCAGAACTACCTTAGAAAAAGAAGAGCAAGGAGAAACTCCTCCTTTCCTAAGCGCAGGATACTGCTGAATATTTGCATTATCTCTCATAACAAGAGAGGGGGGAAATTTACAATGGAAACTGAGATACAATTAATTACCTGTTAACTGACAATGAAAGACCTTCTGCTCCCAATATCTAACCTAGTTTAATTATAGGTGTCTGGAGCCGGGGAGACTGCATGTTCACATGTGTGGTAGGAGGTGGTAATAGGCAGCTCACTCCCCCCCCCCCCGGAATCCTGCCTCCAACCTCTCACTGTACCTGTTTCTGATATGTGCAATAAGCATGAAGAAGGACTTTGGATTACAAAGAGAGACCTCCCCCCCACCTTGTAATTACCAAATTAACACATTCTAATGGGTGAAGTACTCCAGCAGCAGACTATGATTAATGCACAAGTCCAATTAGCTGCAGATTCTTTCCCTCTAATTTTAGCCCACTTAAATAGCATGAGACAATCTGTAATGTCTCTGGGGTGAACCTCCCCTCTACACAAGCTCCCTCCTCTGCCATTTAATGAAATCTCTGGTGCTTAATGCAAGAGGCAGCTCAACTCTGCCACTCTGCTGGAAACCTTCTTCTGGCACAGCAATGGCATTGCCGAGGCACCGGCAGGAGAAAGCCATCTCCATTAAAGGCAAAAAGAATACCTCACTACACAAACATCAGCTGATGGCAGCTTATCTGCTGTCACACCAGGTGGAGAGGCGTGGATAGCTGTAGAAAGACCACATTTTAAGCTAAGAACGCTGCTGATGTCCCCAAACCTTCCACCCACAAGGAGGCTTGCTGGCAGCAACCCGAATATTTCTGAAAATGACTACTCAGTCACAAGGGTTTCCAATCTGGCCCTAGTATTTAAATACAAGTCCATTACCCTAACATCTCCATAGCTACACCAGTCATTAAAACACTCATTTCTTTAACAAAAATATTTGTTTTCTTTTACCTTGGAAGAAAATCAGGACAAATTCCTCAGAAACGCCCTTTGTTGAGCCCCATTTTCAGTGTAAGAGGGGTTTCCAATTGGGCCCATGGCGATTTCACTGGTGCAACACTGAACAAACCCAGGGACCGAGGAAGAGGAGGAGGCAACTCAACAGCAAAGCTCAAAATACTGAGAATGGCCTAACTCGGCCTAGGAAGGAAAAGGTCCTTTGTGCAGAAGCTGGAGGAAAGCTCAACCCAACGCCGGGTGACAAAACAACCAGGCTCACGCAGGCAGCACCGTACGGGGCTTGGGGATGAACTGGCTGCTTCTCCTCAGCCATTATCCGACAAAGCAGGTCTCCGATGCGTGGGGAAGGCCAGTACCTTCAGCAATGGCACAACGTTTCACAGCTATTTGCAGAATCCTCCTAGCTTTTCATATTCAAGGAATTTCACTCTCCCAACATGTATACCTCTGCCAGGTTACGAATGCTGAAGTGAAGAGGTTTCTGAAATGGTGACAGCCACACAGACAGTCAGGCTCACATCACTTGCGCTCCCCGGTTGGTTGGGTCTTTTGCACAAAGTTCTCCATAGGCAAAATTTAAGTGGGAAACAACAACAGAAAAAATCCCACCAACGCTGGTGGGCACCCAGACACGTGCAGTGCCTCTGACCCAGGAGATCCACAACATTTGAAGCTGGTTTATGAGCTTCACCCCCACTGTTAGTGACAAAAGGACAGCGTTTCTGCATAGGGAAAACGCCAGCGCAGCTGGTGACATGTGACAAGGTGACACAGCCAGTCTGTGGCAGAGAGAATAGTTCCCACAATTGCACTGGTGATGCCCTCTCCACCCAGCCAAGGAAAAATCTCTCTTGCCACCATGAACAGACACATCAGCATCTCCTGCAACAACCTGTTTATTTATTTATTTTTAAATATAACCTCACATTTTTATTAAAAAAATTCGCTAAAGTAGCAACAGCAGGTTCCTTACTGAGCCACTCCCAGCACAGCCCTGTTTTGCCATCTCTTGCTTTTTATGAGACGTAAAGAAAGCTAGTAAAGCTTTCTACGCAGATGACGTTGTGTACAAAATATTAATGCTGCTTATCCCTAAATTGATATTTCTTTGAAGACTTCTAATAAAGCCCAGTTCCTCCAGAGCCTTAACCATGACAAACGTCAATAAATGTTATGAGTCCCTGAGGCTGAATTTTAAAGGAGCATTAAAGATTAAAGAATGCACAGGTCAATTACTGAAACAAGCAAATGACTTTAGGAGTAATTACATATAATTTTGCCTTGTTTATTTTGCATTAGTTATAAGTGTCCATAATCTTGTGTCCCCCCCCAGGGTCTCTTATGGTTTGGCTTGAAAAATTCCTTCATCTCTCATTTGATTTTAAGAGCAGTTGCTGGGGCCAAAAAAGTGGCTTTTAAAATGGTCTTCTGGTGCCATATATATGCGTGTGTGTATATATATATTTATAGACACACACACGCATATACACGCAAACATCCTCTGGTATACCTCACCTATCCAGCATGTGTGTGCCTGCCCATCCAAAGCCCTCTGGAGCTGTGTCCCCATATCCCTACTGGCACAGCCCATTTAGCCACAGTGGGGCAAACGGTTCTCCATTTCAATATCTGCATAAATGGCTGAAAATACTAAGCGGCATTTTAAAGTCTGTATCGTTCATTCACGAAGCACTGGTACCTCCAAGTAAAACTGGCCTGATGCGGCAGAGTGAAGAGCCTGAGCTGCTCTTCTATCCCTGGGCATCTCAGCTCCTCTGTCACCTCCTGGCTCTGTGTTGCACACACACCACCCCGCACTGCTTTAACATTAGCCTAAGTTTTAATGCACCGAGACGCTGTGGCTTGGGAGGAAAACCTTCACCTGCCCACGCTAGAGGTTGCCATCGTCTCCATTCATACTTGCTCAGCTACTAAGCATTGGCCAAGCCAAGGCTAACCCAACACCCAGGGCTGATGGCACAGCAGGACTGGCCCCTGGAAGGAGCTGGAGGGGAAAAGTGCTGCGGGAGGGGGACCAGCGGGAGAGGAGAAGTGCTTGTGCAGGGCTTTCACCCACTTTTCATTTCTTTTGTGTTCTCAGATGGCACTAGATTAGCAGACTATTTACATAGCCCTTATGAAGTACATTTGATGTTCAGGGCAGACTCAGCATCTCTCATGTGGCTGTTCTGCCTCTAATGTCGTTTTATAGTGTCTGCTTATAACAAGGGTAATAAAATAAATTTGGGAGGGGGGGGAAGTTGAGGAACACATTATGCAGGAATCTGGACCTCTCTGCAGCCAGCAGGAAGAGGAAGCTCAGTAATGGACATGTCATAATCTTTCTGTGCCAGTTAATATACGCCTGGCGTTACACTGATGTTTTATTGCACTCCACACATTCAGCAGAAGCCCATTTCTTTTAAGTGATTTTGATAAGCTGATTGATGCAGTCCCTGTTTTTCTCATATGTGTGTGTTTGTAAGAACCCGTCTGCCTGATGCCATGGGCTTCTATCTAATAAAGGACCTATAATGTACTTATTTTCCTCAACCATGACTTTCCTCCACTTTCCCCTGCAATTTACTACTTTAGAGAAATTTAATCTGCTGCTGAAATTCACTGTATTATTAATGGAGAGTCAGTGCACAGCCTCACCGTAATTAAACTACGCACCAAGAAAAAAAAAATCTCAACCCACCCAGTGTTCAAATAGCATCAAGGGTTTCACTGAAACTATTTGGAGCCAAGAAATGTAAAGGCAGGCGGAATAGCTTTCTTGGTTACTGAGCTGTTTGCTGGTTATTGCATAGGCGAGATGGTATGCAGATTGCCTACCTTCACAGCTTCCAGGGGATTAAATAAAACTCCCTCATTGCAGGTGTCACACATGCAAATTCTGGGCTGAAGGAGGGACAGGCTCCCTCGTTTTGATTAAAGAAACAGCTCTTGGCAGATAATAAGTTTTGGAAAATGCTGCCACAGGAGGCTGCCGAGGCCAGAACAACAATATAAATGGGCAAATTCACACTGTAGGAATTTACGGGTGGCTTGGGTGATCCTGATGCAACCCCTGCTGTAGGAATCTCTTAAGCTGCTGGTGGAGCAGACAAGGACAGGAGCACTCTGCTTTGCTGGAACTGGTGCCTCCAGACACGGGGCATGTACAGATGGCTGCAGTGATCTCCAGAACAACTTTTCCAGCTTGCCCTTAGCCCAAGGTCAGGAATAACACGTGTTTCCTCTGGCCAGAGATGCTGAGGCTCAAGAGTTCAACCCACCATAACACTCCAGGCACAACACACCCCTTCAGCCGGCAAAGACAGACTGTCCCTTAGACTCCAACCTACCACATGGAAGGACTTCACCTGTATCTCAGGTTCCCGTGCAGCACAGGGCAGTACTGAGATAAAGTGATGCCAACCTGCAGGAGAGCAGGGAATGGAGAATTACTCATCTAGGCTCGTTCCAACCTCAGCAAATTAAAGAACTGCAATAAAGCTCTCTGGCCGGCTGGTCCAGTGCCTTGGGGGTGTTAACACGTGGGGACAGCTAATCTGTGTGACAGCGGGCTTGCTGTCAGGCGCACAGTGCCAGGTCACGAACCACAGCCGCAGGGAGCAGAAGAGGGTTCACTTTTGATCTTGACACAATTGTTGCTGCTGGGGTGAAAAAGGCAGGATACAACACATTTTCATTAGGACCGTAATGGGATTCAGAAGCCACGGAAGATCACCAGGCCACTATTTGAAGCCCTCTCTCTTTTCTTTATAGCAGTCAGAGAAAACAAGTCCACCAATTTGGGGTTTGGGTGTTTTGGTTTTGTTTTTTTTGTTTTGTTTTTTGTTTGTTTGTGGGGGTTTTTTTTGTTTGTTTTTAGAGGGGGTCTCTTTTCATTTGTCAAACCTCCATAGCAGGATTAAACAATAAAGAGAACATTTGGCACCAAACAGACAGAGACGAGAGAGGTAGGGACAGCATTTCTTGGGAAGAATGGGAACGGCGTGGAATGCAGAAGGAAAACCCTGCAATGTTATCTCTGCTCCTTTCATTGGGACTTTGCTGGGAGTAACACACCTGTGAAAACACCAGCTGGGCAGCCAAGAGCACGTATTTGCAGTGAATACGCTGGTGGGAAGGGCTGACCAAGAACTAACAAAAGAAAGGAGGAGAGAAAGAAACACTAGTAATTGCTTTTATGCAAGAGCTCTAAAGTGCTGACAAGGGGGCCAATGCTGCAAACCTGCAAAACACTTGAAATTCCCAGAAAAAAAGTCCCTCTCTTGCCTCATTCTATACAACTTGTTAAGCAATTTACGTGCGACGTGAATCAAAAGTTGGAAGGGGAAAAAATACAGGGTTTTTGAATAAAACTAGACTCAATCTATCAGCAAAAGAGCCGCTGATGCGTTACTTTTAGGAGCACTTACATGCTCATGAATACTCAGAGCACCTCAAAACTACATTAAAAATATGACACAAAGCTCAAACTTTGACAAGGACAAAATCTCCACTGATTTCAGCTGCTCCGTGCTAGTATTTCTCTGTTAAGTTCACAAAATACATTATTTTTAAGCTATAAAAGGTGCAATTACAAGTGGGTTTCTTAAGGGAGAATAAGGCACATCCCTAGCAGAAGGGTCACCCCTCTCTTGGTGAGGCTCAGGGCTCTGTCGTTAATGTGGACAGACAAGAGTCTTTCAGAGACGTTGGACACCACGGTATTCTGACTGGTTTTTTTTTTTTTTTTAATGGGTAGAGCAGAGATATTTTTCCCCCAAGTCTCCTGAAAGGCAGTTGAACCATTTTGCTCAAGACTTAAAGAAATCCGTACACCTGATGAGAGCTGAAGTAGAGCCTGTACGACCGCAGCCCAAGATTTTACACTCAAAATACAGACGATAGCCAACCTTAATGACAGCTTGCTCTTACCAGCCCTGCCCACAACACAATGGTGACTGCAGCATGCGGATACTAAGGACAAGGTATTTTTTCAGGTATTTTTTCAGCAGAGAGCTCACCAGTGTGATCTCCTTGAAAATATGGACCTAGGTAATGACAGCGGACACATGGAGAGGAGCAACACAAGGAATAACTCCAAACTTTAAAGAGTCTCTGCATCCCTTCCAGAGAGATTTTCAATTCCCTATCTGCAAGTAAGTGACAGCTGAAAGGGGAAATATATGAGGATTTAAAATTTTTTTTTTACGTATTTGTCTCACCTAGGGTTGAAAAGAGAAGGAAATTTCATGACTAGAGGCAGCTGCTTGACTTTGCGGTGCAGCTTCCGATTGGTATTTATTTGCCAGGCTTTAGTCCCTGCACTTCCTTCACTCATTGGGAAGATTTTGTACAGTGTATTTGTGAAGGATGATTGACTACAGGGAGTCTTTGTTGTACTATCTGCTGTAATTATTTTAATTCAAACACATTCCCTTATAGGACTGACATCATAAACGCTGTTTTCTATAACAAATAGCTGTCAAGGCTGTCAAGCAGATCTGCTTACTGTTTTATATCATTACGATATTTAATTTCAACTCTGTGTTCTTTGTCAAATGTTCTCAAGATTTCCTTTCCCTGGTAGCAGATCAGACAAGACGCCTTCGGTTTCAAACAGATCATTCTTTAAGGTGAGGTCAGGAAAAAAAAAAAAAAAAAGACAGGGAATTTACAGTAAGATGCTCGTGTCCCAGTGGGAACTCATGGCCAGTCTTAACTTTCCTACAGCGCATTACTGTACATATGGGTGTTATTAACTGCCAAGCTGGTTGGGTTTTATGACATGCTCAGACTCAAACCTTCTTAGTAACAAGATCACAGAGAAGCCTTTCTATTATCAGGCTTTAAACAGGACCAGGAGCTGATAGAAACAGGCAGCACTTAATTCCCAGCTTCTTCCTGTATTTCTCATTTATCTGACTCCCAGCCTGCCTTGTTAAATGAAAAGCCGTGGTTCAAAAATAAACACTTCATAGTCCTCAAAGGAGAAAGACTGCGGTGTGGTCCGGAGCCACCACCACGCAACCACATTACTGGAGCATTTGGAGGTTTCACATTAGAACACAGCCTGTTTTGCTTAGAAAAAGGCAAGTTTCTGTGTCTGTTGCCCTTGTTAGCTGCTCTATCCTGACCTGCAACCTCACCTGGCCAACACCTGCTCTATTTGAGCCACATCTGAGTTTGTTCCTGCAATTCAAGGAACTTCCAAATGGAAATGCAATGACTGCAAAGCTAATCCGACCTCTCCGTCGCTGCAGTCAGACACGCTAAACCCATTTTCTGTGGGCTGGCGTGTGACATCTGAAACTGGTGTTAGATCTCGTGAGTGATGCCAAGACATTTTCATGGGCTCCTGGAAAACCCATCTGACAGGAGGTTTCCAAAAGCCACCTTGGGATCTCATTGCTTTTTGCATGTGCAGGTACATAGAGAGGGAGTCACAAATGTGTGTCCATCTGCTCCTATCTTTTCAGAGCAAGAGAAGAATAAAGCAGCAGAGAGTTCCTGCTGTGCAGGACCAGCAAGATGCCTGAAGAGAGGGCGTTTCAGAGGGCGCTGAGCACAGCCCACCCTGCCCACAACAGGCTGCAGAGACACCAGAGACCTCAAGACTCTCCCAGCTGCTCTCAGCCCTGCTGGGAAAGGTCCCTACATCTTCAGAAGACTTCGAGTTCTCCAAGGCAGAAGCCTCCTTCATGCTAAATATTCCTACCATGCTTGCTACAATGCAATCTTAATTCCAGGCTATTGACAGAAATCACAATTAATGAGAAGTGAGAGACAGGCATGGCATCACCATTCTTTCCACAGCAGAATATGACTTCCCTCCACAAACACCAGTGCACACACGGTCATAAACACAAAACAACCCCCCAGCTCCCTCTGAAGGAATAAGCATTAGCACAGCAAATGTTTCACTCGCTCAGCTACCGAGACACGGGGCTGCAGCCTGTTAGGAACCCTGCACATGCTGTGCTATTTGGAGCTTATCATTTAATTAAAAATAACATACAGGTTTGGGGTACCAAGACAAGGTTGTACACTGAGCTGCTCTGCTTTCCCTCTCCTGTCCCTCTCTAGTCCTCCCTGCCTGCCAAGTGTAGGTATATAATACTATAACCTTGCTTTCCAGCACAAAAGTGCTATAAACCATCAATAAATTTTACTGACTTTCCAGTGACCTTCATGAGGACTGGAAGAGTCACATCTCACACCAAAGATGGAGCTGTAAATATTTTATCTGTGCAGTAAACACAGTGCCGACAGCAGCAACTCACTCATGTCCCGGGGACTGCTCTGTGAGCGTTGCCGCTGTGCTGAGATGGAGATTTATCTGCTGCTTCAAGAAGAACCTGGGCACAAAGGCAGAGCAGCTCACAGAAAGCTATCTTATTCCCAGCAGTTTCATGTCACCGGCAGCGGCTGCTGCCTCATTACAGAGCAATTCCCTGGCTCCATGAGAAAGGCAGGGAAGAGGAGCCAGGCTGGCAGGAAAGCAGAGGTGCTAACTGCTCCTTCAGTGAGGCCCCAAGCCAGCAATGCACTAAAACGTGTTGGAGTTTGACAACATGAGATGTCCTCTGGCTGCTACGGAGTTTATGGCACCTAGGGTTTGTTCTTTTACAGACTCTGGAGTTAAGGTTTGCGGGGAGGGTTCTGAGATGATTATTAGTTCACGTTTCCCCCAGACGTATAGATCTCTTATAAATTCAAGAGTAATCATACCCAACCAGATTTCTCACAGTTGTAGGTAAGCACAAGCTGATCCGTTACCAGCAGGAAAATAGACCGTCCTTACCCTGCTTGAGAGGGCAACCGCATCCTGGATATACAAACCTGCAGCCCACGCTACTGCCATCCAGCACTCAAATTGGCTCCCAGGCTCATACAGGTGTGGGTCGCGGTGCTGCCGCACAGCACAGCCACTATCTCAGTCCTTTGTCCCCCCATCTTGTCTTACCAGGGATTTCCAGTAAGGAAACAAAGAAACCTCTTTTCTGCTAAGCCCAAGGGCTGCAGAAAGGAAGGAGAAGGAGGGCAGTGAGCTTGTAACCAACTGATTTCCTCTGCAAGGGTGAGGAGCAGCTCACACGGGACACAACTCAGCTCTTGCACCTTACTCAGAGTTTCAAACCGTCCCATGAAACGGTCTCTCCTGTCCAATTTTAAATATTTGTGCACCCAAGGATGCACTCCTTTAAGGCATTACCGCTTCTCTGGATACCCAAAGGGCAAATGATTCAGCAGCATGGTGCCTGGACCGCGGTACCTCAAAAGCCCAAAGCCCCTCAATGTCTCTGTTTTCCTTCATGCCCATGTGCCCTTCTAGCCTCTGCCACACGCATCCACGCTCTTGCACACAGTCCAGGCTCAGCTCACTCACATCAACCTGGACGCATTGTTATTCTGTAATATTTCTTAAGGCAAAACCACATCTACAAGACAATCCCCAAGGATATATCCCTTTGTTTTCCAGCACGCGCTGCCAGGAGACATGCACGTGAAATGCCTGCTACTATAATTGCGCCAAGAACAAGCAAGCCTCCGAGGGTTTAGCCGACAGCCTCCACGGCGGCTTCCCCGGCTCCATCACTCCTGCTGTGGCAAGGGCTGGGACTACTGGGAAACCTGCCGTAGGGATACAAGGGTAAGACAGGCCACTGGCCTGGCTCCCATCTCTCATATTTGTCCTCAGATGTCCTTCCTTATCCTGCTGGCTGCATCTGGTCCTAAATCTTCAGCTTTCTCCCCAAGTAAAATAGCCCAGATTGCCCTGGCATGGCCTGCTGCTTTGGATCATCCTCATATCTTCCCTGTAGAAAGATCCCAAATCTCCTTCCTGCTAAGTACAACTCACTCCAGCTCTTCCAGTAACTTCAGAGGACAGGCACAGTTCAAACTGTCCTGCCGTGGCACAAGGCAGCAGCCCATTTTGGGTCGTTTGCCCACCTAGAGATCCCTGTAAACGCGTGCACAAAGACACGGCTGCTCGGTTTCTCACAAACACAGGCTGCTCCGTTTGTAAAGGGTTTGCTCGTGAGAGTAAAGGGTTAGTTTTGTCTGGAAAAGGCTCCCAACCGCCACCCCCCTCCCGATTTATTTCTGCAATTGTAATTAAGGCCCTGACAAAGTGGTTTAGCTGCCTGAGTCTTTTGTTCAATTTATTGATTAGCTATTTCTCAGAAGTTCATTACCATCCAGAGGCTGGGAATTGGGAATTGGGTCTATGTGGTTTTTCAAGGCTTCATCTCTGCTTCAGATGATTAAATGCAGCCACAACACATCCATCCTGCATTGAACAGCTTTGCCCAAGGTCAAACATTCATGCAAAACAGGAGTGCATATCTGCATGTCTAAATATCATCTGCATGAATTTCCAAGAGGATGTTTTTAAAGCCTTCCCAGCAAGTAGGAAAAAAAATGTATTTATGGAGGTAAGGCAGGTCACATCTTAATGCTCTCAATACAATACCCTTTAATTATAAGCTAATATATAAAAAAAAAAAATCAATCACAAAACCAACTCCCTCAAAGTAGGAATGGGGGATGTGTGAAATTACAATTGGCACAAATTGGCAGCTTCTGCTCAGGAGCGGAGGGCTGAACGACAGGGTGGACAATTCTGCAAGACAGAAGCATGGAGGAAATACTGGATAACACCATCCATCTTGTAGTGGGGGAAACAAAGGACTCCAGTACGCAATGCTGTCCATCAGCAATCTTCATTACGTTCAATATTTATCACAAGGACAACATACTGCGACCCCCCCATCTCTTTTTAAGCAGCACAACCTGCTGTCTTTCCTTGAAAGATTTTCTAAGCAAATGAGATGCAGCAGGTTTCATCCAGATTTCCATAGAGCATTTGTCATTAGGTAAGCTTGAGAAGACAGGATTTAGTAGAAGCTGTGACATGGGTGAAAGTCTCAGCAGAAGCTGAAGGACACAGCACTGGGAGAAAGGAAATTCTTGACGGAGATACCTGATAACTCATCTTATTCAATGTTTTTAGGGGTACTGACCACAGCATAAGAAAAACAAGCACACACCAGGGCAGCAGAGAACTGGAAGTGGCACAAGTCAAGCAAGGAGAGCTCAGGACCGGGGTCAGAGCTGGCTGCGTCCCCAGGCGAGCAAGAAGGCCACCAGCATCCTAGCTTGTATCAGAAATAGCGTGGCCAGCAGGACTAGGGCAGTGATTGTCCCCCTGTACTCAGCACTAGTGAAGCCACACCTTGAATACTGTGTCCAGTTTTGGGCCCCTCACTCCAGGAAAGACATAGAGGGGCTGGAGTGTGTCCAGAGATGGGCAAGGGAGCTGATGAGGGGTCTGGAGCACAAGTCTTGTGAGGAGCGGCTGAGGGAGCTGGGGATGTTCAGCCTGGAGACAAGGACGCTGAGGGGAAACCTTCTTGCTTTCTACAACTCCCTGAAAGGAGGGTGTAGCCAGGGGGGGTCGGTCTCTTCTCCCAAGTAACAGGTGATAGAACAAAAGGAAACGGCCTCAAGTTGCACCAGGGGAGGTTTAGGATAGATATTAGGAAAAAATTCTTCACAGAAAAGGTTATCAAATGTTGGATTATGCTGCCCGGGGAAGTGGTGGAGTCACCACCCCTGGGGGTATTTAAAAGATGGGTAGACATGGGGCTGAGGGACATGGTCTAGTGGCAGAGTCAGGTTAATGGCTGGACTGAATGATCTTAAAGGTCCCTTCCAACCTCCACGATTTTAAGGCTTTTCAGCAGAAGAGACAAACTCCAGTCCTGCTCCTCACTCCCTGCACCTTCCCAGCTTGACTGTGATACCCTTTCCTGAGCCTCCTATCTCAGAGGGACACAGTCTCCCTCTCCTCCTGCCACTTGTCCTCCCTCTCCCAGGGTGAAGACCAGACATGGAGATGATGCACTGGGGAATAAACAATAATTTCTGCTGCTAACTGGGAATTTCACCACTTGGAAGACCAATATGATGGCTGGAGGCATCAGGCACAGGATTTCCAGTAGAGGTAGGGATGTCTAGTAGCCCTCATCACTTGTGTCCAAGAAAGTCATATAAACCTTCAACTAGAAGAGGCACAAGCTACAAAGGTGCCTGTGGGGAGCAGAAGGGCCATCCTACAAGGGGAGATTAAACCAGTTTAAAGTTAACCACACAAAGAGAAGGTTGAGGACAGGAGAAACTGCTAATAAATGTACTGAGGGTGTAAACCTTCGGGTGAGGAAGAAGAGCTGTACAAGTTAAGGTACAACACTGCACGCCATTAGACAGGCATGGAGATAAAGACAACTCCAGTGCAAAAGGGAACCAAAATAATTCCACAGATGGATTCTACGCAGCTCTCCTGTGCAGGTACAGGGAAGCCCAGCAGCCTCTGCCATTTGGAAATATCAACAAGAGTTTTTTTCTGAAACATTAAGAAGTTTGGCATACAGCTGGGACAAAATTTTAAACCATTTTGGATGTGCAGCATCATCCAGCTCTTCAGCACCTGAGATGGGCTCCTTTTCCTTCATATGAGCAAGGACAGGCTCCTACTTTAGCATTCCCTTAATATCTGATCTGCCTTTCACAGAGCAGCTCTGCAGCACGGCGAGAGGCACTGAAAAATCCCAATCCCATAGTAAGCAACGCATACTCAGCAGCCCCGTCCATCCAGACTAAGAGCATTCGGCCTCCTGCAACCAACGTTATTCGATCATTTGAACTAAGAGAAGGAGAAATAGTAAAACCCTTTAAAAAGTCATAGAAATTACCAGAGAAACGACTTCTCCTCTCAGCACACTGCTCTTTGATATTGCTCTTTCCCTTTTTCAAGCATGTCCCAGTGCAAAAAGTCTTTAAAAAAAAAAAATCATTTCCAGCTCAAGGACAGGAGCTGAGTAGTTTACTCATTTCAGTTTCTTTTCAAACAGGTGCATTGTTTTCTTTCCCAATAATTGAATTTTCTCAAAATAAGTACCTTTTATATTCAGACAAGACCATTTCCTGCTCCCCTTTTGAGTCAGCACCTGTGTGTGTAGTACCGCAATTATTTCTGCAGTGACACACTCGTGATCTGAGCTGCACCGTGTGCTGGCTGGGATGCCAGCTGGATCCCCAAGACACTAAGCAGACTTTTATGTAGGGATAAGGTGCTGGTTATTGGTAATGAGCAAGAAGAAAAAAGGGGAGGGGATGCTTTTCCCCTCCACCTCCTGCATCCTCCCTTCTGAAGATTTTGTCTCCAATTTTCTCCCCTTGCCTTGGGGTCCTTTTCAAGGGATGTAATTGATATAGTCACTGAAAATAATGGAATTTATAGCCCAGACTCAACACTATAAATTTAGCTATTACGTTCCTGATGGGAAAATGAAGAACAAAATGAATTGAGACAGAATATTTGTCTTAATAATTGTCTCTTTTCTATGCTGTATGTGTTTAATACGTCTATGTGTATATATGTGTGGATATATACGTACACATACATATAACTATATTTAGCAAAGGAGTTTTTTGTTTGATTTTTGGTTTGGATTTTTTTTTTTCTTCTTAAATGACCACATCAGCACAAACCCATGGCCAGGCAAGCAGGCATTAAGAAGCTATTTGTAACAGAGCAGCAAGGTGAATTTCCTCTACTGGAGCTGTTTGATGGGGGAAGAGCCAAACTTTGCATAATCCAGCCACGGCGACAACCAATTGCTCCACGTTGCAAAAAGTACGTGGCTTCTTCTTTGGGCTTTTGGCTGTTTTTCAGATTTATTTCATTTTTAGCCAGGAAAGTAAGAGCTGAGCCAGCACTTCTCTGCTCAAAGCCATTGCCCTGAGACTCTGATAAGGTTTCTCACTCAAACGTTCCCTCTTCTCTGCTCCTTCCGTCCCATCCCTGCTCTGACTTTTGCTGTGCTGGGTTGGACTCGCCCAACGTCATCGCCATCCCGCTGCCAATGCACCACCAAAAAAAAAGGTGCATGTCCAGGCTGTGATCATTTGTCATTTA
This sequence comes from Numenius arquata, assembly GCF_964106895.1. Lineage (NCBI taxonomy): Eukaryota > Metazoa > Chordata > Aves > Charadriiformes > Scolopacidae > Numenius > Numenius arquata. The sequence continues at coordinate 9,101,527 of NC_133592.1, forward strand.
GATAGAGTCTATGATATGAACCATGGCAAACACTGTAATGACTAATTTCAAACATTTATTACAACACTTGAGAGACTTGAAAGCTCTCCCTGCTCTTGATTTTAATAAATGCAGTCTTGAAGCAGCCGCTTATCAAAGTGACACAAATTGTGTGGTAAATAGATTATGGCACAGCTGAAATACTGGAAAATGAGATCAGAAATGCTACTATCTCCCATTTAAGGCTTTGTAAGATGCTCCGATCAAGCGGATTCCAGAAAAGTGGCACGGGCAGAGCTGGTGGAAGTGGGAAGAAGCCAAAATGCCAGGGGATCAACGCAGGGCCAGGCGGCTGCTTATCCTCTGCCTATTTGCATATGAACAATTTCTTGCACATTAATGAGTTTGTACACCAAAGGGCTGGGAAAGAGATACCAACAGTCCTTGAAGTCATCATTTTAGTGCCAAACTGAGATATAAGACCGGCTTCATCTGGAAAGGAGTTATCACACCAGCAGCAAGACTTTCTCATGCTGTTCTCTGCTCCTCAATCTCATTGTCTTCATGGAATAAATATACCTCTTATCAAAACATACCAACAGTACTGAAATGGGAAATATTTTGGCAAATTGCATGCAGATTTCAACATACAGATAAATTAAAAGCTGAATTAGTATTTGTTTGCATAAAGTTCTAAAAATTGAGATAAGAGCTTCATTTTTGGGATATGCTTTGACTAACAAAAATTTTTTGTTAAAAATTTGGGAAACAGTTGTTTTGTTTTTAAAAAGCGTCCCCAAAGGAAATGGAAAAGGGAAGTATAACAAGCCACATTTTTCAGCCAGCCACACAGGGACTCTGTAGGCCAACTGGTAAAGAAACTTAAACACAAGAGACAGGAAAATTAACTTGGAAATGTAAGAACCTTCCCACCAAAACAGGATTCAGTTTTAGAAACAGCTGCTGCCAATTGTTTTTAAGGTACAAAGAGAAAAAAAAAAAAGTATCAGGTATCTGGTATTATGGAATTCATCATTCAATATCACAAACACTGTGGGTCAGATTATATTTATAGCTCTCTTTTTCTACAGAAGGTACCAGGCTAAATTTGCACGGGAAGGAAACGCAACCAGATTCAGTGAAATGGAAAGTACCAGAATTTGGAGGTTTAGCTCAACTCAAGACGAATGTCACAGTTATCTTTGAGGTCATCAACAACAGCCTGGCATTGCACAGACACTCATGGAGCAGGATATTCACCCCAACTCAAAGCTCCTTTAGGCTAAATATTTACGTTCCCTACGGTCACCGGGCAGTCAACTGGGAGCAAGAGCTATCTGTAGAGATGCTACTGGCCACAGCAGGTGCCTGGGCTCCAAATTTAGGTGTCTGACTTGGATGATTTAAATTTGACAGAGGAAAACCCCCCCACCGTGCCAATTTTGGAGGATCTTTGCCTAAATCCCCTGGGCAATGCTTCTTTGCCTCTTTATGGTCCGTTCCTTTGAAAAGATGCTGCCTAAGAATAAGGCTGCAAGTTTTGAATATGCAAAGCAGGAATATTCCCCATCAGATATTCTTTTGCTTTATTCATATGATTGAAACTCTTGCTATGGTTCTTGCAAATCCAAGGAAATGTGTTTACAGTCTCATCAACTGAAAAGAATTGGATTCCCACGTTGCGGCTCAGGGGATTTTCTGGGGTTTCTATCAAACACAGCGACTCTGGCAGTAGAAGGCTACTTTAATAAGCGCCTATATTGCAGCTTCCTATTAGAATACACAATTAAAACCAGGAGAGGAAAAAAAATACACACACTTTCAATCTTCCTTCAGGAGAAACTCCAGATATCTGGCGAGTGAGAGAAAAGAGATTCCTCTCAACTGCCCTAAGTTCTCTCCTGTATTTCTTTTGCCCTTGATGCTGGGGAACTTTCATCCCCAGCCCTGAAAGACCTCTCTGTTTTCACACACCAAGGTAGGGGAGAGGATGGCAGAGGAGATGGGAATGCTCCATCCTCCCTGCACCCTCGATATAGCCTCACTCATACTGAGAGTGAATCAAAAGGGGAAAGGAACAACCCCTTGCTCTCCAGACTCTAGACCAGTGTTACAGACACCTTCCCAGGGGATAAAGTTAATGCACAAAGCAGCTGCTTGGAGCACACAGATTCCTCATCCAGAGCATTTCCCCGGCTGCCACAGTACTGGCATGAGCAGGAAACACATTAGAGGCTTGGCAGGTACCAGCCTGTGCAGGGCACAAGTCATCAGCTTTCCCCAGCACTGAGAGCAGTTGTCGTACAAGACATAGGCAGTCAGTGGCATCCAGTACAGATGAGGTACACATGGCATAGGACCCGGAAGCTGAGCCCATTTAACACATTTCACCTTCTGGCAATGTTTCCCCTTCTCCATTGACTGGGGACAAGTAGCTCTGGACTCATCGCACTGAAGATATGCCAGAAGGATCCAGGTGTTGTCAAGCTGGATATTCACTACTGATCACACACACCTTACCTACATGAGACACAGTTCAAAATGTGGCTAGTAGGGTTTGGGCTGGGACACTCTATGCTCGATTCCTTTGGCCAGCAAACCTACTTGTCTCATTGCCAGTCAATATCCCCAAGCGAAATAACACACATTCAGTGGGGATGGCTGGGAAAAATACAAGCCCTGGAACTAAACAGGGACCAACTTGGCACTATAAACATCCTGCGTGAATAGTGAGTTTTGCTTCCAGTTGCCTTACAGTAGAGCAGTGGGAGCCCCTCACCCTCCTCCCAGCCCAGTACTGGGAACTCTCATTATTTCCAGCCAAGAACAACCCTCGGCTTTTCAATCCAGACAGACGTGATATGGGTCCCGTGGCCTTATACAGGATGTTCATGCTCAGTCAGGGAATTTAAGTACCCCAGTAGTAACATCCCCCCCAAACACACAGCACTGCTTTGGGAGCTTTCCTCTTTTTCTGCTTTATAGCCTGAAAAAAGATCAGGCTTGCTATTTTGTGACATGAAACCACAGCTATTGTTGTGTGATAGAGGAGCTGCTCTCAGAGCAAGTGTAACTCAGCCTAAAACATAGCTGCAGCAACTTTCATCTATAAATCACAAGCTACCTTTAGGTGGCAGGTAACTGTCACCCCTTCGATGCAGGAGATGCTTGAATCGCCGCCTGTCAGGAAGGGCAGAGCTGGAGCTCAGGTTTCCCAGCTCTCAGTGCCACCAGCTCCCATTTGCTTTTCACTTTCTCCATTCCCAAGTCACAATCAGAGGCGGTATTTCTGACAGGTATTTCAAACTCTTGCTGGGTTCACTTTTTCCATTTAAGGAGTCACTGGTGACAATTCACCCATCTCTAATTCAAACGAGGAGCTTGTTTGCTCCCTGCTACCTCTGTGCTCATGCGGAGCCTCAGCCCAACATTGCCCATGACAGGGTGGGCTTCTGAGCGCAGGCAGCGACCCTGGCAGAAGAAACAGCATTGGGATAAGGAGAGAGATGCTCACACTGAGATGTAGCCATGGCAACATGCTTTTGCAGAGCAGGAGGCATATCTGCCAAGGCTCAGAGATTTACCATTTGATCGCATGGATTTCCATGCTCTGGATGCGATCACATCACACAAAATCCAGGTCAGGCTTGATGCCTTGAATAATTCTTTACCCTCAGGGGCACAGAACTGATGTAGGAAGCTGTGTCTCATGGAGGATATGGTAGGATTAAACAGATTATCTTTTTGGCCAAAAATAAAGGTGAGCTGTGCAAATGAAGAGACACCCAGTTCTGCTTTTATTGCACGGGAGGTGGCGGGGAAGCAGCAGAACCTCAGAGCTGTGCGTGGAAAGCTGCGTTTCCCAGGGAAAAGATAAAGCAAAAGTCTCTAGAGCCAGGGTACGATCCTTCTAAGTAAAAATCCCATCCCGCCTTCCTCTTCACCTTCTCACTGTTATACAAAGATAGGAGTAACCACATCTCCAAACTCACGACCATCACAGGATCAGCTTCCAGCTTTTTGCCCAGGGCTGCCTCTGAACAACCCGCCTGGGCTGGGAAGGCTCCTGGGCAGGCGTTTCTCAAACTACTGGTGCAGACCTTCACCCGGCCCCCAGGAACTGTGGAGGTGACAGCCCAGTGCCCACCAAGCAGCAATCCCCCTTCCCTGGGCAGATAGCCCCCTCACCCTGCACACAGGGTCCCTCCTGCAGCCCTTCGCAAAACCAGGGAGCAGCTAAAGAGCAGAGTTATGAGGGGCCAGAGGAAGAGCCTGCACCAGCACATGTTGGAATGGCAAGGAGAACATGAAGCCCTAAACAAAGGCAGGATGAAAGTGAGAAAACCCACAGACTTTTCATCAGGGCTTCAGGAGATTTGTGCCAAAGCCTGGAATGAAACTATTCTCTCTTGGGTTCTGCCACTGAATCAAACCTGCAGACTGGCAAGGGCTGTATTTGCTCTGATATGTGCCTGTGCAAACCATGAAAGCCAGGTCTGAAGCCCAGAAAGAACAGGCAGCTTGAGAGCAAACAGCACATAGCAAGTGAAGGATGTGCCAAGCATTTTGATTCGAGCAAGTCTGCAAGAACTGCCAGCAACTCCATGTGTCTTTTTGGGTTGGTGGAGAGAGAAGAGGGGGAAGGAAGAGACAGAGCTCCCCACGGCATTGCTCAACTTTCTTTGCTCTGATGTAGTCCCCATCTCCTGATCCCGGGACAGGAGAGTGATAGAAGAAACCACAGCTCCACAGAGTGGCTTTACACTGGCTGTGATCGTGTGTGCACTCAGGTCTCTACAGTGGGGAGGGAGAGTCTAAAGAAAAATATCAAACTCAGGTGGAAATAGGAGTCTCATCTGAGTCAGAACTCAGTTGTGTTGGGAACAAAAAAAAAAAAAAAAAAAAAGAACCAAAGGCTTATTTCACATTTTGAAGATATTTTCCTCCCTTTCATACTAGCAAACTTGAAACCCCTAGAAATCTAGATGTTCTTCCCCTGGCACCTTTTAAAGAGTGTACCCTTCCCTCAGTAGCTCCAGGGCTTTAACCTTTTGAAAACAACAGGTCCCGAGACTTTGAAAGGAAAAGCCAGCAAGGCAGAGATCATCCTCCTTTAGAGCAGGAACGGGGAGGGAGGAGGAATTTATCCCAGTGATACAAGTCTTTTGGAGAGGTTTAATTCACTCCCATGTCAGGTCCTTTCCTTCCTGCCCTCCCCACCCCCAGCTCCCTCTGAACCAGTCTTCCCATCCCTTGCTTTTCACCTCTGTAGGTTTGAGCATGAGATAAACATGCCCTAATTATTTTCCTCTTGCACAGCTGAGCCCTGCAGCCCTTCATTTCCTTACCTGAATGCTCTCGCTTCAAGTGGGTTATATACGACAAAGCCTTTTGAGTATATTTGTTGTGCGGCAGAACTTGGGTGTCACACAAGCATCTCAAGCCTCTCTTTTCCCCGGCACAGACTAATAAGGGACATGAATTACTCGGACTTCTTACAAACCAGAGGGCCAAAGGACTAAGAGAGGGAAGAAATAGGGTCACAGATCCTCTTGCCTTCAGACAAACAGCACAGATACCTCTCTGGTTGATAGAGATTCAAACTTGCCTTTGGTTTTGTGCTCAGTTTTGCAGAGGGAGATGAAGAGCTTGCTTGCATTGCAACTGCCTTAACATAACCACAATATCCTTCATCTCAGCAGGCACCTTGTTGGCAGCTTCTGCAAAGGGCAGGGAGCAGTGGGAACAGTCTCTGTCTGTCTGTCCCATGGGGTGGCCCTGGAAGAGGCTGCCTTCAGCTCTGAGACAAGACAAATCAACACAGAGCTGGGTGGCACAAGGGAAGACAGTGCTTTTGCTGCATTGGCTACATCATTCCCAGCACACTTTTACAAGTGATGCGACCCAAAGTCTCCCATCACGACTGCTACCTCATTGTACCAGCACAGAGTTCCACCTGGCAGACACCATCCTTGCTTTCACACACAAATATCTAGTGCAGCAGATAAGAGGCGGCACTGACGGTCAGCAGATGTACAAACCTTGCTTTATGCAGGGAAATCATCACCTAGAAAATCCACTTGAATACAGGTCTTTGAACCGCTTCTGTATCACTACCAGGTACAGAGCACAAAAAGATGGAACTTAGTCATAGAATCGTAGAATGGTTTAGGTTGGAAGAGACCTTGAAGATCATCTAGTTCCAATGCCCTTGTCATGGGCAGGGACACCTAATTGCTCAACACAAAGTAACCCTCTTTCAAAATTTTCAGACCCTCAGGAGACCTCAATAACAGGGTCTTGCCTGCTTAGACCACATAGGAACATGCAAACCTTTCACAGCAATTCTTCAAGTCCTCCCTTCCCTTGCAGAGTCCTGCTTCAAGACAACTTCTTCATGAGGTCAAGAAAGACAACGTCAGAAAGTATGGAGGCTGAAAAGTTCCTGCATTAGTGTTGCAATATCACACCAGGGACATCACCAACAGATTAATTCTGTGACACAGACCAAGGGACAGAGGCCACCATGACTTTTGGCCACCAGGTAGCTCAGCCATAGCTCCTGGTCTGGACCACGTTAGTATAGAGCACAGTGCTGGCGTGAGGGCTGTGGGGCAATGCAGCTCCCCTCTATGGGAGGGAGCCAGCCAGCAGAGACAGTGGGAGTCTACTGGTCACTGGTCCCACAACGCAGCCAGACGTTCAGCTGCTCCCCATCCTGTAACACAGCAGCGTGGAAACCTGTCCCCCCCCAGTTCTGCTTCCAGAGCTCCCTTTCCATGTCCTGTTTCTCCCAACTCCGTGTAGATTTGTAAGATCAAAAAGGTTGGCTGGGCTTCGACCCAGCCCCTCTCCCTGCTTTGAACTTCTAATTATTTTGCTAATTCTGAGCCTAGCGCTAAGATGCTCTGAGCACACCTAAAACCTTCCCTACAAAAATCAAGCTGCAAAACGTCTCCCAGGATCTAATCCCCAGCGAGAAATACTCTAACCTTTCCCAGTAACCAAGAGCAGAGCTTGTCTAGTCATTTGCAATTAAGTTCCTGAGCTAATGAAGCTGCTTTAAAAAAAAAAAAAGAAAAAGAAAAAACCCAACAACCTCAGGTCAGTCTAATTAAGAAATGTTGTACCTTGCGGTCCCAGTGTATCTTGTGGCAAACAGCTGTGCATGCTTTCAGCTTTGACAGCAGAAAAGGTGTGATTATTTATTTATTACATGAATGCAGCAAAGCTTCAGGAGTACGAGACGCTTGTGCCGTAAGGGAGCTAGAAGTATAGAGAAAAGAAATGACATTCAGCTGGAACCTGTAATTATAAGAGAGGACGGTGACCATATAAAACGCAATTTTGTAATGAATACTTATGCATTAGCTTTTCTTCAAGATTAAAAGTACACAATCAAATCAAGGCCAAAGTGGAGCTTGCCCTCAAGGAAAGGCAGTTTGGAAGACAAATGCAATTATGCCACTGCCATTTGCAATGCTACAGAAAGTGGCTGAGGAAACCTCACACACACAAAAAAAAGTCTTAGAAAAGAACCTATTTGGAAACAATTTTGCTTCTGATTTGAGTCTCTGCCTTCCCTTAACAAGGGAAGGGATCTTTGCTGCTAGCTACAGGCTCACATAAACAGGATCTTGCCAGCCAATACCTGCTCCTGACGTGTGTTACCTATCTTAGATCAGCAAACAACCATCTTCCTTCTGCTTTCCTTTTGATTGAATAATGTTTATGCTGCAAGAACCAGATCTGATCTGCAAGAGCAAAATTTTAATTAAGTGCCTTGCCAGAAAAAAAAAAAAAAGAAAAAACAAAAACCAAAAAACCACAACTAATTTTAGGAACTGGTCCACTGGACTCTCTTATTTCCTTACGTTCTCCCATCCCTCTGTCCGTGTCTCTGCATGGCGTTAGCCCACAGACCTGCAGGACTCTGTCTGCTCGTACAGAACGCTGCATGATGGGATCCCAAACTTCCCAAGCATCCATCAAGCCACTGATATGTGTCACTGGTGCCTGAAATGCTGATTCCCTCAGCTTGGTGCTCTTTACCCAACAAGCAAGGAATGACAAGGTGTTAAGCAACAGAAGTTGTATCTAAGCCTATCTTTTTTAGCCAATTAGATCAATTTTACAATCTGCAGAAGACACCAAGGTTAGAGGGTAGCTGCCAGCACTGCTCGGGCACAGCTCATCTTGATCGGTTATTAAAATTCTGCTTGTTAGCTGGTGAGAAGAGATGCATCCAAAATGACCTCACGTTGCCGAGAAACCCATTGAATCATCTCCACTGCTGAATGAAGCATTTGTACAGTCCCCCCACCCAAGAAAACCCCCCCAAAATCAAAACATCCCAGCAAAATCCCCAAATATTTTCTGGATTATACTACAGATTATCCATGGCCACAGTTAATGGAGGGACTCCATTGGGTTCACAGCTACAGATTTCCATAAGCAAACCCCAGATCCTCAGCAGGAGGCTGAGTTCGCAGCGAGCCATCCCTGCCCGGCTGAGCAAGGGCTTTGCTGCAGCACACACAGTGCCCAGCTCAAATAAGCCTCCCCAAAACAGCCGGCACCCACGATGACCCTGGAACAACATACACAAGTGCAGACTGTGCACATTGGACTCATGTGATCCACCGGCACTAATGACAAACCACCGAGCTGCACCGGAACAGTGGGAAAAAGCCCCATTGCATACCTCCGATCATCATAACCTTCAACCCTAAGCTATCCTGCAGCCTGAGAGCTCAGCAAAACCCCTAAAATTACCAACCAGCAAGGATGCTCAAAGGGACTTGAAGGGAAGGGAGGGGAGGAATTGCAGGGAGAAGACAAACTCCCAAAACCAGCGCACGGGGGTTGAGGGATGGAGGAAAAAATAGAATTTAGAGAGGAGAGAAACAGCCAAATGTGGGGAAAAGGAGGGAAGGGTTGGGGGGAGGGTGTGTGTGGGGGAAGGATCTCAAGAGCATCCACTTAAGCTTTGAATTGCCTGGCTTTGTCTCTGCTTCACACAATGGAAACGTACAGTAGCAACAGACAGATGCTGAGAGCTGGTTTGCTTCTCATCTGCAATTCCAAACACCCTGTCAGGAACAAATATTTGAAAAGACATCTATCCAACCATTAGCGTATCTAGTGGGGCAATTTTTTTTTTTTTTTAAGAAAAATAATTCTGCATTCATTACAAAGATGATCACGCAGAGAGATGCCAACAGAACCACCAGAGGGATAAGCAAAGTTTCAGGTCTTTCTTTAGGGCTGAAGACAGCTCACTATCGAGCTGAGAAGGTGCAGCTGGTTAAGTATTTGCAGTACAGAGAAAGGGGAAAAAAAAAATAAATCAGACAGCTGTATTTTTAACTGATCATGTGCTTGCTTCTGTTTCGTAAGATTTATTCCCTCATTAATCACTGCCCTCCCTTCATTCATGTTAAATATAAAAATGATTAGGAAAGATCCTCATCATGGTTAAAAAAATAATTAGCTGCTACATCATGTTGCACACATTCAGACAGAAAGGAGTGATTAAATTAGGAATATTAAAACCCCATTAATCTGTGCTCAACTTAAGCTCTGCTTGTTCATCTCACTGTGGCACTTATTATTTCTGACACTGAAAGATATTTGAATTACTAGCTGAAACAAGGTCACTATCAGAAAGATGTCAGGTCAGCAATTAGTCAAAGGTGGGAGAAGCTACCAGAACTGAGCTGTGCTTGACATGCCACAAATATGTCAAGAAGTCTTCCCTTCCTCGTGTCACTGGGATGAGCAGGTCAGTGCCGGGACCCCAATGGCACAGGGGTGGAGATCAGTCCCACCATCGCTACCTGCTCATACCAGGGCTGTCAAACCCTCCCTGCAACATCTTAACTCCTAAGGTTGCTGCAAACCCCTGTGCTCCAACCGTTGGGAGAAAAGTTGGGGCAAAGGGTACAATTTGAAACCCACATCTGGAGCTGCGCATCTTCCCTGGACTGGCCAGAGCTCCAAGTGGGCAAATGCCAACCTCCACCACAGCGGCGGCCTGCAGGGCAGCCCAGCAGCTGCCGCCTTTGGCATAAGGTCTGGCAAGGCACAGGCTGTAACGGGAAGGACAGAGTCAATGTAAGGAGAACAGAGCTTTAAATCTAAGCCAATAGCATTGATTTCAATATAATTAACTAGCTTGTTCACCACTTGCACTAATGCCTGTGGGCAGGAGCACTTATTGTTCACTTAACAAAGCACTCTGAGATGTTTTCTCCCTTTCAAGAAGCTAATAACCTCACTTCTATTTTGGCTCAGGAAGCAAAAGCAGCAAGCCCGGCATGAGAGAGATGGTGACAGATGCAACAGAAAGACCCAGAAAAAATTATTTTCTCTGAGGGAATGTGTGCAAGCACACAAGCATTGGATGGTAACAAGAGAAGATAGCCACAGATCCATGTGTTTCATAGAATGACAGAATGGTTAGAGCTGGAAGGGACCTTAAAGATCATCTAGTTCCAACCCCCTGCCCTGGGCAGGGACACCTCCCACCAGACCAGGTTGCTCAAAGTCCTGTCTAACCTGGCCTCAAACACCAGGGATGGGGTATCCACAGCTTCTCTGGGCAACCCTGGGCCAGGGTCTCACCACCCTCACAGCAAAGAATTTCTTCCTGAGATCTCATCTCAATCTCTCCTCTTTCAGTTTAAAACCATTACCCCTTGTCCTATCACTCCGCTCCCTGATAAAGACTCCCTCTCCGTAGTTCCTGGAGCCCCTTTAGGGGCTGGAAGGGGCTCTGAGGTCTCCCCAGAGCCTTCTCTTCTCCAGGCTGAACAACCCCAACTCTCTCAGACTGCACCCGTAGGAGAGATGCTCCAGCCCTCTGAGCATCTTTATGGCTTCCTCTGCACTCACTCCAACAGATCCATGTCCTTCCTCATGGACTCATATTTAAAGAGTGGTTTGGAGGGAAGGTCATTGCCCAGAACTGGCATTCACTGCATTGTGTTCACCATTTGCCTATCCCTGTGCCGAGTTGGGAGCATTGCGTGAGCAGGATCCCACATGGGCAATTGCCACTGGCCTCGAGGTAAAGGTCCCTAGTGCTTCCAGTTCCCCATTCAAAGAGCAAAGAACAGTGTTTGCTCAGTGCCTAGGACAGGGCAGTCCACATCTACTGCAGAACTGCGATAGCAATAATTGCAAATTTTACCTTCAAATTCGAAGGAAAAAAAAGTAATGGTTTTTTTTTAATGGACCTACTGGCTAAACTTTTTGGAGAGACCCAGCAATGCTGTGTGGGAACCTTCAGACTACCACAGGAGGCCTTTGTTATTGCTGCAGGCCCCATTCGCCATTTCCACCATGCTGAGGAAAACCCTTTGAGATTTGTTGCTACTGGGAGCCAGGTGTTACCTGCCGCCACACACAGATAAGGGAAGATGCAAGCACAGGAGGACAAAAAGAAAGCTGACAAGTCAGTCACGTCTTACAGATGAGTTCCTAGGCTGCTCTTCCAGCCACAGGTGGACTCAGGTGCTTGGTAGTTGATACCTTTGATATATTTGCTACGCCTGCCCTCATTAAGGGGAAGGGAAAAAAAAAAAGCACACAAACAGAAATTTTCATCCACAGATCTCCTAAAGTCTTCCCTAAGCACAATATTCCAGTATACAAACTAACAAACTACTTACCATATACTTCATTCAGCACTGACAAAACCACCTCTGAGCCTCTTTAAAAAGGAAACAGATAATAAACCAGCTAACAAGCCTGCGCTCTAATTGACAACACAGAAAGGAGGGAAAGATGCTGCATCTACTTGCAACTGCAGGAAGAACTTTAGGGAAGCAGTATATAATTAATTGAGTTGGGATTTCACTAAGATCCCCTGGTCTTATGAAAAATGCCATAAGACATTTAATGACCACAGGTGAGGAGAATCTTGGGTTTACATCTCATTTGAAACCGAGCACAAAAGAATATAAACTGATCCACCACCTCCCCCAAAGCCCCCACAAATTATTCTTTCCACTTTTCTATTTGCCTTTGGACAACCCCTCAGTGCTCCCTCCATGAGCTGTGGGACCTCTTTTTGAATGGGACGAACAAAACTGCACCTTGCGACCACTCTAGTAACTACTCAGGGGAAAAATTAGCTGAATATTAATCTCTCCACCATTTCACTGCCACTTCCATTTAGAATAATGCAGCTGGATTGGGGGGAAAAAAAAAAAAAGCAACAAAAATGTCTTTACTAAAATATTTATTTACTTTTTTTTTCCCCTCAGTACTTCAGGATGTGTTTTGTTTAGACAACAGACACAACACACCAGCAAGACATCCTGACTTTACCCACAACAGGTGGGATTTTCAGCTAGACACAATAGCAGCTTATTGTTACCCTTGAAGGTAAGCAGAGGTTTGCCATTGGCTCAGTTCTTTTCTTGGTGAAGTCAGGAAAGCTCTTTCAAAAACCCTCCCTGCTAATAATAGTGTGGACACCACGGGGCAGCGGAGTATTTAACAGGCAAGATCTGCTATATCTTTTACTTCATTTGAAATGACTTTGAGGCTCACCTACATGAAAAAGAAATCATATGCAGCTATTACAGACCCATAGCAATCCTTAATCATTGACATCAGGGAGCTTTCTTTAAGAAGAGAGGAAAACCAGGTGCAAACCCTGGGAAATCCCACTGAAATCCAGTGGCTGGTAAGCTGGGTGGCCAGCAGAAGCAGAGATTTGCTTAGTGACTGAACCTACTGTGTGGTGTGTCCCTACCCTTCAGCCAGTACAGTCTTGATGACAGAGCCATAGTTACATTTTAAAAGCATATTTTCATCCTAAATGCTGTTTGGAGGGAGCAGGACAAAGCGAAGCCTGGAGAAAAGGAGGCTGAGGGGAGACCTTCTCGCTCTCTACAGCTCCTTAAGAGGGTGTAGCCAGGGGCAGTTGGTCTCTTCTCCCAAGTAACAGTTGATAGGACAAGAGGAAATGGCCTCAAGTTGCACCAGGGGAAGTTTAGGATAGATATTAGGAAATATTTCTTCACAGAAAGGGTTGTCAAGCATTGGAACAGGCTGCCCAGGGAAGTGGTGGAGTCACCAACTGCGGAGGTATTTAAAAGACGTGTAGATGTAGCACTGAGGGACATGGTTTAGTGGCAACTTAGCAGCATTAAGTTAATGGTTGGACTCAATGATCTCAAAGGTCTCTTCCAACGTAGACGATTCTATGATTAAGGAACCTGGTCTAGCGGGAGGTGTCCCTGCCCAGGGCAGGAGGGTTGAAACTTGATGATCTTTAAGGTCCCTTCCAACTCTAACCATTCTATGGTTCACCTGGGAGCTCTGTATTTGGTAATTTGGGTACTATGTTCTGTGCACATCATTGCTCTTGTTGCCTGATTAGTTAATTTTTTAAAAGAATACAAAAATAATGTCCTAAATACCAATAACAGGGAAGACTAAGAACACATCCAAATAATGGGAGTAATTTCGGCTGCCAAGAAGCGAGCAAGCACTCCCCTGCCCCAAGTACTCTGGAATTAAGACACTCATAAATCCTTGCCCAGCAAGCCCTGGAGAAATAAAAGGGGCTTTAAATATAATCTAGCCTATCACTTCATATAGCAAGGGGAGCAGCAGAACTGAGGGTAAGCAGAGAGCAGCAGAGGAAAGGACAAACATAATTGCTGGAGTCAAATAGAGAAAATTGCAGGTAAATGCCAGCTAGATGGGATTCCAAAAACTTCCCCAAAGCCCAAGGTGGCTCCATGGTTAACACCCAGCTCGCTGCGGCCGCAGCCACATGCAGCGAGGGAAAGGGACTGCTGACACATAGGTCAAGCAGAGCTGTAAAAGACATCGCTAAATGCACGATAGCTTGTTAATCAGAGCTGTGCCATTGAGACTCCATTTCTGGATAAGCTTTTATACAGCTTTGACACTTAAAAATGGTGTTAGGAAATGCAGAGCTTGCCAGCTCTTTAGGACTTCAGCCAGCACAGTGAATGGCATTTGTAGTACCTCTTCCAACTTGCTGGCACAACATTTTGCCACACATTCACACGTGCGTCCCATAGCAGAGACGCACAAGCAGAGACCTGGAGAAGAGGAGGCTCAAAATGACAGATCTGGCAGGAAAATTGTGCAGAGATGGACTCACAGAAGGACAAATGATTAAAAAGAGGCAAATCCACCAACAGCTGCACCAGTATAACTTGTTCTTTTGCTTCCCAGTCCAGGTGTGTACCAACAGTGGTGGTTCCCATTGCCTCCGGGCAGCATTTGCTGCCTCAGCAGTTCAGAGGGGGTATTTGAGGGCAGGGAAGGGTAATCCAGGAGCAGTCGCATGGCGAGAACTTCATGTTGCCAGGGAAACCACTTACTTGGTAATGGAACCATCGTTCTGGGGTTGTTTTTTTTTTTCTCCTCGTTGGTTTTGTATCCCCATAGCATCAGCTAACTTAATCAAGCCCCAGACAGCGGAGCAGCAGTCACGGGATATAAAGCGACATGCAGCAAAGCAGCAGAGCCCAACGCAGAGCAAGCAAGATGGTGTGTAGGGCACACACCAGTGCTAGAAGCACCAGGCAGAGATAAGCAAGGTTTTGTCTTTAATACATGGAGAACTACCTAACACTGCTATTAAATAAATTCTCATTAAGCAATAAATAAAAACAGTCTGCGGCTCCAATGACCAAGACACCAACTCCGAAATCTGCCTCCCTACAATCAAGAAAATCCTATGCCCTCTTCTCCTGCCAATCCATCATCCCTGAAGGTCCTTCAGGGGCCAGCACCTGAGTCCTTGAAACCTTCTTGTGCATGCATGTGAACAAGCAGTGACCCTCAAATAGAAAAAAGTAAAATCTGCAAAGACAAGAGAACAGGTAAAATTCACCAATGCTTTCTAACGTCTTCCTTGTATGAGAACATCTCCCAATTAATATGATACATACCAAGAGGAAAGCTAATCCCATAGGAAATCCCTTCAAAAGCCAACTCCAGACACGATATGTGCTGCTGGCCCTCATTCCCAGCACAGGGACTGACAGAACTGCAATCAGAAACTTTCAGTTTTAATGATTCTGAAATTGTCAGTCTGAGGGTTGTTTAAACTGGAGTTATTTTTCACACGGGTCAAGACTTGGGGAATTCCCAGAGGGTTTCAGTTGAGACTTCTCTAAGCAAACAAGAGATGGAAAGTTTTACAAGCTCATCTTGAAACTCCTACACATGTAGGTAAACAAGCCATGGCTATAGTGGTACTTGGCCCAATTCAGTCCCAAACAGCCCCAGCCAGCCCCTTTCCCCCTCCTGAGCCTCCTCACAGTACCCTGTGGGGAGGAAGGTGGATGGGACCTGATACAGCAGAGGGGTTGCTGCTCCCCAAAGGCTGGTTGTCTGCAAGCACCGGTACCAGGCTACATTATCGACCAGCCCCCAGATGTCCAGGTCACAAAATGTCTCTGGTCTCGTTGGAGGGAGGAGAAGGAGACAGGCAGGGGTGGAGGAGAAAGTTTCAAGCTTTCTTGCTACCTTTATGTAAAATAATTTCTCATGGCCAATTTCAGCACGCTCAGCTCCTCCGGAGAAGTGGCTCACACCATGTGAAGCCATACCAGAGGGGTTTTTACAGCCCTTCCTCCAGTTTTGGGGCAGCTCAGGAGCTTGCGATTACCCAAGCAACAAAGCTTTGGCGTTTCATCCCCCACAGGGCGCACCACGAGTCGCTTGCTGCAGGGCCCCCCAGGAAGGAGCTGCATTGCGGGGGCAACCACATCCTGGCGGCGCACAGCCCGGGCGCCAGCGGCATCGCTCAGAGCTGTGACAACAGGAAAGGAACGGGGGCACACGGCCAAGTCACCCCCAGCACCGCAGGATGGGGCAAGGAGAGGATGGAGAGGGAGAGTTATAAAACCTCTCCAAGAAAAAGCCACCCTTCTGGGTCCTTTCAACCCCAGCACAGGGAAAGTAGCATGAACAGGCTCAGATCACTCCTCGCTGACTCCATTCCTTCAAGCAATCAAACGTGCAAAATTTGCACTGTCGACGTGGCTTAAGTTCTCTACCCCGGCTCCTGCAGGCGTCCCGGCAAAGCCCGAAGAGTGCAAATCTGCCCTGCCACGACAGCAAAGTAATTTCTCCTCCCTGATGTGTTTTATTACCCAACAGAAGGAAACCCATATTTTTGGAAATTGAATTACACTTTCTTGAATATTAAGAGAAAAAGTTATTCCCTTCGCTGAGCCACATTAATAACATCCCTGTTTTACAGCTCGCAGGGAGGGAACAAACTAAATTTTCTTGTGGTGACTTTCAGTTCTCGATTTGAGACCCGGAGTGTCGATCTGCTACTCGCAGCGACGGTGAGATGCTTGAGGAGGCTGCATCAGACACCCAGAGAGAAGGCACGGGGAAAATGTCAGCTTTTAAGAGGAAAGACAAACTTTTGAACCAGTGGCATCAGGACACTTGTACCCAAGGACTCTGGTCACAGATTCAACTTTAAAAGAAAAAAGTAAACAAACACCAAAAAAACCCACCTTACCTTCCCAATGCAATTTTGAGTTCTTTTGAAGGAAAAAGGGTCTTTGTCTTTACTTGCTGCAAGAAATTTTACCAGGCAAATGGATACTGTAAAAAGGATGTTTCTTTCAACAAGGACCAACTCCCCCTCCCAAAACACATATATATTTGAATGAAGTGTCCTAACCCGAATCATATTCCAGCATTTCAGCTTCATTTCAAAGATCTCATACTTCTGTTATCTGGCAGAGGAGGCAGCTCACCACGTCTTATCAAGGAAATTGGACCTTCAGACAGAGGTCTTTATCTTTTTTTTTTTTCCTTTTTTTTTTTCTTTTTTTCTAAGGCCCAAATTTCTTAAATCATGACTTTTATTAAACCCCAGCATGGTGCGGATCACAGCCATAATTCTTTTTCCCCCACCTTCCCACCACAAATCCATTCAAAGTGAGTGACATTTGCAAAGTGTATTTTCACGGCCCTCCGTAATCCCTTCAGAATATTAAGACTGCATTACTTTGTCTTTGGTTACATTAACTTCAATTTTCCTTATGAGTAAGTATTTGGCTAAAAATTAATATAGTGAAGTTGAAAAGAATCTTATGATAGGAAAAAGACTAATTTCATCTCTGGCTGCTCAGATACCAGAGTACACTGGGGTTAATGTAATTAACTTACAATTTTAGCCTAGGTTGTGTACATACACTGAATCTCCCTGCTGGAAACAAGATTAGATTTTATTACACTATATATCCTGGTTATCTTCACCATGCCTCCAATATTACTTCCCTCAATGACTTCAAGGCTCTCTGCTGCAATGAAAATGCAGAACCATCTGGTATTGAGCCCATGCAGTTTATTTAAGGATTTAATTAAATGCTCTAAATGGAGAGCTTCTTTGAATTAACATTTTAAATGTGACTTATTGCAGGTTTAATATTGTCTTAATGCCAACCTGGGAAACTCCATAGCCAAGTTGTTGACGTTTAAATTGAATTCATTTGGGTGGCTCCAGGGGGACTCATTAATTAATCTAAACAACTAATGGGGATTGGTTCTGACTTTTGATGAAGATTATTTACAGAGACAATTTGCAGTGAATAAAGAGTCACAGTAGGCAAATGTTTAATTGAATTTAAAAAAAAAAAAGAGGACATCTCATTGTGTTCAATATCAAGGATGCATCTTGCGAGTAAGCTTTGAAATACCAAGAAAGGGACGATTGCTTGAAGCTTGCTAGCTGCACACTAATAACAAAGAGAATGGGTAATTACATTTGCCTGTGTAATTTGCAGCTTGTAAGAGGACAACAGGTCTGTCTGGCTTATACTACACACAGAAAGACTCCAACAGGAAATATTCTCTATTATGAAGGCCAAGTTGCCCCACTCACTTTTACTCACATACCAGAAAACGACATTTTCCAACCAGTCATCTGCTGGAAAGAGAGCACCAACTCTCCGTTACATTTGCAAAAACTCAGAACAACTGCAATGAGCTCAGCAGAGCTGCTTTAATTTACAACAACTTAACCTATAACATCCTATCTTCTTTTATTCTTTGATTATATCAACTTTAGAATCAGTTATTTGCACCTCCGAGCGCACCACAAGCCCTGCAAGCACTAACATCTAGTTATATGGTTAGTTTTCAGTAAGCCACAGTAGCAAAACAGTGCCTGCTTCCCTGTGTACCTGCACTCATTAAGGCAAATCATCCTTTAGCATCTTTCTGCTGTTATTATCGTTATCCCATCTCATCTTGAAGTTTCCAGTAACACCAGAGGTTGCCACCAAAGCAAGAAAACAGAGTGTACTAAATGCTGTGAGTGCTTGCATTCCCAGGGAAACACAGCTCCTGCGGGCACAAACACCTCTAAATACTTGTTATTTCAAGCATTAATTCTTGAAGAGCAGTTGTGTGTTTCACACAAAGCACATGCATTACTGGCAAGCATCCCAAGAAAGCACAGCAGACCAAGGAGTGAGGCAGATCACAGGCTACAGATATCAGCTGGAGGTTGAGGCTCTCTTGCCTGATGCACCCTCTCCTATGTGACTTCTGCTCTTGCTTGTTATGGATTGTCCTTAACCTAAAGCCAAACTGATTCCAGATTTAAGGCACAGCAGGAGAGGTGAAGGACAGAAGAAAAAAGGAGGACATTGAGAAGAAAAAACAACATCAAATGCCACAAATGCTACACTACTATAGTGTGGCCATTAACGACACAGAGAAGTTTGATGGAGTATTCATCCAGTATCCAAAACACATAATTGGGAAACACCTCAACTACCAAAGACGCCCAGTGGAGACTGGTGCAGCACACACTTATTCTTCACAGCAATGTGGCTGCCTCTCCGTCAAAGGGGTACCAGTTACTTGGGACACACGTCTCTTGGTCTGATTTAATCCAGACATGAAGGACCTCAGCCGCGATCAGCTCTTCAAGGGAACCTCATTCATGCAGAACAGTCCATGTGTCACACCAGGCACCTAAAAGCCTTTAGTGGCCATCTATTGCGAGTGATTTTATCACCCATGCAAATCAATCCAAAGGTTCGATATTTTGAACTCCACCATGCTGAGTCCAGCTCTAACAACCAACTGCACATCAGTAAATGCACTTCCTTTGTCCACCACTGGGCTGTGACAGGAGTCCTGCTCCATGCCAGCACTGCCCAGCTGGTTAAACCTCCTCTGAGGGCTGTTATTGGGGTGAAAGCAAGACAAAACTACTGTGAACATGCTTCCCCTCATGCCAAAGACAAGGCTGAACCCAGGCTGGGCTCACGGTGCCGAGTAGGGTTGGATGAGGAAAAGGCATTGTCTTGCCCACGAGCCCCAATCTGCATTGAGCGAGCCCGGCCAGAGCCCAGGGCCGAGCCCACACTCTCCTCTGATCTCTCCATCTCAAATTTGCATTTTACTTTCAATAATATCACAACCTGCCTTGCCTGAATCGAGGAGGTTCCAAACTTCTTTTCTTTCCAAGGCTGGACACATCCTGCATGCTAATTTAGGAGGCAATTGAGGGGGAGGGTACATTAAGAAAACGCACATAGCCATTAAGCCAGGGAGACTAAAGCATCCTGCCTCGATCAGCACTGTTGGATACTGTCTAGAGCATCGCCAGCTGCTCTCAGATACCTACAGTGGAGCTCTTTTATGCAAACACCTCCAGTAACAGCTTTTGTGGATTTGACAGACAAAGTGGTTAAAAATTAGGCATTCAGTTGGTATCCAGTGGAGAGACATTGTACAGCACATCTGAAGAGGGGAGTCACGCTCGGAAAGGAAATTCTGAATTGTCTGAAGGGGAAAGGCTGCTCAGGCAGGCGGGACAGAACCCGATGGCAGATCAAGCCATGCTTTGAGATTCACCCATATCGTCCCTCCCCGTCTTCCCAGGGATGCCAGCTCCCATGAATGCAGATTCACAGGCAGAAGACAGTCACATCCCAAAAGAAGCAACCAAGGCAGATATTCACTGCAAATGGGAGGATGGAGAGATTATGGCGTTTTCCCCATCAACTCTCAAAATTTCCTATAGAACCTTGTTCTGCCTTTTTTTTTAATTATTTTTTTTAATCACCAACTCACTCAAGGGCTCTCTCAAGGTGGTGTAGCTATTTGATGTATTTTATTTTCCCCAGGATTGCTCGCTCTCAGTGTGAAAAGTGTCAGTTATTTTGGGAAACCTGAAATCAAGTGGGCGAGCGAAGGAATTATTCATGAGGACACCATCAGGAGGAAGGTTACCTCCTTCACCCTGACGGGAGGCCGACAGCTCAGCCATCATTTCATGCTCGAAATGAAGAGGCAAAAGTTTCTGTCCCCTTCAACCTGGGTGAGGCATTAGGAGCTGAAATTATAGGGAAAGGCACAGCTGGACCATCAGCAGAGCAGCGAGGGGAGCTATGGCAACACTCAAGGCTCCTTCCAGCCCTACGCATCTAAGTCTTAGTAAAAATCAAAAAAAATGTTGCAATATCCATTAACTTTGAGTATCCCCAGGGGCATAAAGCTGGTGCTTGCTTAGCCTTCAGGGCTGTGTCCTGCTTCAAATGCCTGCCATCACTTCCCAGAGCAGGCACCCTCTCATTTCACCCCTAGGATTTGAGGTTTCCTTCATGCCGATGAGGTGGAGAAGCGTGGCTTAAAGCAATTCTTGTCTTTCAAAGCTTTTCTTAGGTGTAATGCTATTTTTCTACTTGGAGCAACCAACTCGGTCTGCACCTGCCCATGGGAATGGCACACATTGCAGATAACCTTCTCAATAAAAGATGTTAAGTTTGACACGCACAGGACAGATACAAAAGCTTTACTAAAAAAATTCTCTTTCCAAGGCCTTTAAGAAAGCAGTCTTTTAGCAGCACTGACTCACATCAGCTCCCTCCAGACACAAGAACTACACCAATAACCATTAAACCATTGTTTCTGGCTTGCAGCACTGACAAACCAGAGGGTTTGGATCAATCAATGATGGCAAGGTCAACAAATGGCTCAGAGGTCATCTACCCAGTGGAGACTGGTGGTTCTAGAGGGGTCACCAGAGTGAATGAAACGTTGTCTGAGCAAAAATGGGGGTTTTGTTTGGTTGCGGTTTTTTTTTTTTTGGTTGGTTGGGTTTTTTTAAACCCAAAATCCTGGAGCTGCTGGGGCAGTCCTCACTTCAGTAATGATTTCTGATGTTCCCTACATTTTCTTTTGAAACGCCTTGTTGCTGTAGGGAATACCAGATGCTCTGGATATGCTGCTATTGCCTAGGGACAGCCTTCAGATATTTTGTTTGATTTTTCTACTTCATCTATCATCAAATAAAAATATCTTATCCACACCTCCACGGACTCCTGTGGGCTTTGGTACCAACCATTAAAAGCGTCTGCTTTAACCACACTGTTCCCACCCAGGGCAGGAACCAAACAGCCAGGATGGAGAGCTGACAGATTTGGGACTGCCATTAAGGTTACTGCAAAATACATGTCTAAATAATATACATATATTACATATTTTATAAGTGTACCAAGAATGTATATACACACACGCATGCATAAAATTCTGAAAAAGCCCTAAAATCCCCCCCAGTGATGCTATGAAAAACCCTAGTATGCAGCCTATTTTAATTGAAGGCTAGTCAAACACAAATGCATGTGTTGAAACAAACTTTGACAGAACAGCTAAAGGGCCTTCTAGGGAAGCAGAGCTGATTAAAATCAGCAAACTAAATTTGGAAGCGAGGTGATAGAAACCGGCACATGAAGATGCATTTTTTTTCTTATTCTCATTTACACTCCTCTGTTATAAATAAGGTTGTTCTGAGAAAAAAAAAATAAATTAGAGTTGTTATGTTGAAATGTTAGATGGCAAAGCCATCACCTTTGTCACTGTTTGGATTAAAATGCATCTTTCCCCATCCTACATGCAAATGGAATATAAACAGTAAAACCCTAACACTTAAACAAATATTTGTAAGGGATTTTTGTTTGTTTATAAATACTTGTCCTACTCCAGACAGATTCCACAGACCACACAGAGTGTCATAAAACACCGCTTGTTTGCTCCCTTACAAGAGAGAAGGAGCGATATGTGTGTTATCAAAGGAGATGTGGTAAGTGCAGAAGAACTTCAGGTGTACAGGCAAGATTTACACTCTCAGATGCAACCATCAAACCAAGATGCTTATATTCATTGTCATATCTCACACCAAACAGCTACACAAAGAGCCTGTAACAGAGTATGATCCTAAACCCAAGTTTCAAGCAAAGCTGAGCCGAGGTGTCACCATCTGGGACCAGCATCCAAAACATCACCCCAGTCCAGCTACCTCTGTCGTAGTTCATCTCAGCAATGATAAAGTTTAATTCTTTTCCAACCAGGGTGCACATCTTTCTTTTGTAGAGCAGCAGACATCAACACAATCAGCATTGAGAAACATGATTTAGTTTTGGATCAAACAGAGCTAAATGACTGACCTTCTGTCTGTCACCAAGATCTTGATTGTCTTTGGTATTAAATTCACAGGCAGAAGCTTCCATGTCCTGGGAAAAAAAAAAAAAAAAAAAGAAGAAAAAAACTGAATTTGTGTTATTCCCGAATTTTATATCCATGTTTGTTCCAACAGCTTTTACACTACACAGTACACAGAAAGCTTCAACTTTGTTTTCAGCACTTTTGGTAGCTCAAGTGCAGGAGGGATCAGAAATGAAGAAATAAGTTTCCACTTTCTCAGCACTGATACAGATATACGACAAGAGACAGCCAACCCATTCTTGGGGACAAAGTGGTTGGAAATACATGAAAAAAGCCTTTAAAAAAATATTATTTTCCTGTCTAAATGCTCTCTTAAAAAAAAAAAAAGACAAAAATTTGAGATATCTGCCACCTTCTGTAGCAAGAAGTGCAACAATTTGTCTAAAAACTTTTAAAATCTGACATTTCATCCAAACTTGAGCAGCTGATAACAGCTAAGGATGCTCTGCAGTTCTGTGGCCTCTATTCCCCCAAATCCTTTCCCCTGTTTGTGCCAATATCTCTATTTTAGGAGAGCTGCAAACACAGACAGAAAGAGCTGTTTTGTCTGAAGACCCCTGGCAGGTAAGGGTGGACTCAAGAGCAGAGCCTGGAGCTGCAGAAAAGCCGCCCCATCTCTGCGAGAAAAACCTTGAAGCTTTGAGAAAAAAACCAAAGGTGACAGCAGGAAGGCTCCAGAAAAGGCACGGGGAATTGAGTCCGCTATAGCAACAATATCTCTGTAAATTGTTCTCTCGGTGAAAAGCCAGTATGGTGCTAAAAACCACAGAGTTTTACATTGTTACCTAGAGCATGAAATAACGTCCCCGTTGAGGGCTGCAGGCTCGTAAAGCATAACGGAGAGCCATGAATGGGATTTCCAAAGGTACCCGAATGCTTTTCAATAAGGCTGAACACCTAAATTATTGAGGCACTTTAGAAAAATCCCACTTCATAGAAGTAAATCCACAAGATATCAGTGTCCCCCTCAGTACTCATGGGCTTTGTGGTTACAGAATAAATGCCCTAACAAAATATCAGCTGGTAAATTATTGTGAGATTGCTGATGCCTGAGGATAATGTCAGGAGGGTGGCCAGGCTCTCCTCACTTAATTCTTCATTTTGCCTTTGAAAATATCAACAACCTGCTCTGGAGTCAGCTTAGCTTCCTCAAAATTTGTGTAACGCTCATATCTGTTGGACAGAGTTTGCTCAGGCAGAGCAAGTAAAGCTACTAGGAGAACATGAGGTGGGCTTTCAAAAATAACAAATCCGTCAAAAATATTGTTTCTCCAGCATGCACATATTTTCCTTGACCCTCTATGTGGATGGACATCTATTCTGTAGACAGTTCATACAGACCACAGCAGGAGGCACCCGCACACATCCAGGGTTTGTGCAGAGGATTTCCCCTTGATTTCCTGGCAAATAAACTTTAACACGATGGAAGGTATCCCTTGGCTGTTTATATTCAGAATATCTAATAACAAGAGAATTGCTACATGCCAAGTGAGTCACTTTAAATACCAGATTAACACACAAGCAGCAAAACCTCTGAATTAGATGCCAGGGTGTAAAAGACAGGGTTGGCTCAGCTCTGCCTTGGCCTAAAGCTAAGAAATCCAGACCAGAACGTCCTGTCTCATGCACGCGAGAATTGGTAAAATCAGGTCTGTGCTTATGTTGTTTAGTAACTAATTTATCACCCACTCCCTATTTCAGCCTCCTGTGCTGAACTACCCAGGGCAGCAGGTTAAGGGAAAGGGAACATGCCAAGTGGAAAGTCATCAGCATTTGTTTCTGGAGAAGACAACTGAAAGACGGGAAGGGGGAATGAGGAAGAGGCAGCTCTGAGACACAAAGCACACCAAGACAAATGCCCGTTACCCAGCACAACGTTCTACTACTTTCTCAGCAACGCGCGTCACTTGGATTAATTTTCTGAAAGAAAACAGACTGTCTCAACAGCAGCCTGATGGTCTCAGCAATTCGCTTTACAATTACTCACTAAAATACCTTGATTTAATTATTCAAGAAGAATCTCACTGCCACTGATAACTACTTAATTAAAAACACAACTTTAGAGCAATAAGAGAGTCACATTATATTGCATTTGAAATAGATTTCTTGCTGAAAACATGCGCAGTTCATTTTAACCGGCTTAATGTGCCAATATATTTAGAGTCTCAGGGATCTTATGAATGGCTCGAGCAGCAGTGATCATCCAGGAGCTGCAAACAACACTCATAAGCTTGTTCTCGTTCGGAGCAATTCCAGTAAAATCAAATTAAGAAAAGCATCGCTGCAATAGAGACAGTCTAGAACATAAGTAAGCTTTACACTAAGGAAAGTCAGAAACTGAGAGATCAGGACAAGCTCTTACCCTGCTCCCAGTCCTGTTCCACCTTCTCCAAGCACTGCACCTCCTGCCTGCTCTCCTCCTGCTCTTTCTGCCCCAGCAAGAGCTCCACAGGTGAAGGTGCAAAAACTCAGCTGGGGCTGCCCTTTCCATTTCCACCCAGGACACACCTGCAGAGGAGCATCCGCCCTGGTCCCAGCTGGGGCAAATGCAGGTGATTTCACCCCTCACCCTCCCTCTGTGACCTGCCTTTTCTCTCTGGTATTGCTCTGCTACAGGCCAAAAATAGGAAACTTGTGCTCCCTTGGGCTGGACAACTTTTTAGTGCTACCATCAGCTCAAAGCATTGCCAAGGCAAGAACACCAAGTGTGCAGACTGCCCATCTCCCATGCCTGACCTTCAGTCCCGAGGGTCCCCAGTGGGATGTCCCACCTCTGCCCCATATTGTGTGCACGGGGGGTGATACCCAGCCCTTCCCTCCATCGCCCCCATGTCAACGTGGTGGCAGCAGATCCTCTAGGTTGGAGATCTCTTGCTGAGGGCAACAGCCTGAAAGCAATTCCCACTTTTTTCTGAATCTCAGCATTTTAATGGGTATCAAGTACAGGTATCATTTGATCCTTGAGAGAGTCAAGAGCAGCCTTTGATAACCTGGGGTTTTTTAACCTGTGACAGAAGGGGTTGTGAATTAATTGGCTCAATTGCTGCTGTGATAGAGATGGAGACAGCCTTTGGGGGAAAGAGCTGTTACCTATGGTGGGACAGACTGGGCGCAGGCGGGGTAACTGGAGACACCAGCACGATTCATGCAGCGTTTTCTGAGAGCACAGGCAAGGTTTAGACTGTGCCAAGTGATGTAGGAAAGCCTCCCAAATTACTACCATGCCACCATTTCCTACTTAGTTATTTAAAACATCTCTCCTTCCTCTTAACTAAGAGGTACCAGCTGCTTTGGTTTTAATACATTTTCAGTACAGCTGAAACTATATATGTATTTATATATGAAAAAAATCAAATGACTGCCTTCTTGAATATTATCTTCCCAGTTTATTGTGTGCCCTCTCTCCCCTTCTCTTCCCGGAGAGACCAACCATCACATGAAAATGCTTTTCATCATCTGCAAAATTTGATGCCCAAAATAGCCCCACGGTTGCCCTAGCAACTAGCATTTATTCCCCCTCCCCCCAGCATCCCCCCCTTTGCATATTGCTGCATATTTCTATCATCTCTTTCCAGGCACAGTTCATAAACACGGCTGCATAATAAAGAATGTTATCACCAATGACTTACAGCCCAGCTGCTGCAAATAAGATATGAAGTGGCAGGGAAATACAATTTCATGCAGCTAGGACAACAGATTGATTGGGTGCCCTTCAAATTTGATGCCACTTCTTTAAGCCAGTCCAAATTCAAAAAAAAAAAAAAAAAAAAAGGAAAAAAGTTAGTTTCCCCACCTCCCCATCTTTCCATGGTAGCAACAGACAATAAAAGTGGGAGATAATTCACTAGGACACTCATTATGTCTGCAGCAACCTTGCCCTGAGAGACTGACAATTTAAAGAGATGTGCTTCTTTTCCCTGCCACCTCCTCTACTTTTTCCCCAGCTGCCCTTCTTCATCAAAAGTCTTATTCCTCCAGTTTGGTTGCCTGTTTAATTTAATTATCTTCCTTTTCAAATGATTATTTCTGTTCAGATTACTAGCCAGAAGGTTGTTATAGATAGAGACAAGCACACCCTTTAATTTCATTACCACCATCTCCAAAATTTCATCCTTATTTTTATTAAGTTTTGGTAGAACAATATGAAAAACCTCTCTCCCCTAGCACTTCTATCAAAGAACACCCCAGCAAGGACAAAAAGAGGTGTGCTTTTAAATTCCTCTTCCCCCCCTCTTATTTCTGATGGGCTGACTTTCAAGGATATGGACATCTGCTCTGGGGGCTGATCTGGACATGCAGAGATCACCTTGTGGTACCAAAGTCCAACAAGGACCAGCTGCTACCAGCTGGGCTGTGCTGATGCACACAGTGTGCTCCTGCTTCCAGGACAGAGAACAGCAGAGACAACCCTGCACATCGCTGCAGTCCAGGGTTTCTCTCCCATATTCACCTCTCCTTTCTGCCCTCTTCTTCCTCTTTCCATTCCTAAAAGTGAATTCTTCTACACCCTTGTGTGTTGGCTAGGGCAACCTTGTGGTGCCTCTTTGAGGCTGACTGACTGACTTCCTTCTTCCCTCCCTCTCAGGTGCAAATGCCCTTCCTCATGGCGTCCCAGTGGGCTATTTATTCCTTTGCATGGGAAGGATGCATGGAGCAGTGCTGGCAAGGATGAGGGTCATTTCATGACGGGAATCTTGGCACCGGTCTCAGACACCGCAACTGCCAGGGGAAGAGCAAGACACAACATGTGTAATGGGTACACAGAGACCTCTCGGCTTGAAAATTTGCAGTGGAGGAAAATCTGGTTTATTTCCATTTAACAAAGAGAAGAGAGAGACCCATCATACGTGTTGTGCGGCCTCTGGCTCCAAATCATCTCTAGGATTAGTTAGCACTAATAAATCACAATCAATCAGATCAGTCACAGAGGGAGGAAATCACTCCTTGCAGAAGCTGTTCTCTTAGTGCTCAACAGCAATAACCACACCAAAATTCTCCCAAAGAGTCCTGAACTAACTCACACGTATTTGGAGACAACATGGAGGTTGTCATCTCTTCAGCATCTCCAGTGAGCATTTCTCATAGCCAGAGACTGCAACCGCCAGGCTGACCTCAACCAGCCCTTCCTGCCCAAGAGCCTGAAGATGTGGGGCTGGGGTACTCCTTGATCCAATAATATTCAACATGTGACCTGCAAGATCCCATTGCCTCTCAGTTCCCCCTTTCCTATCCGTACATTGCAATAATGGATCTAAACCGAGGTTTCAAATACAAACAGCTTGGATTTGTGCGATGAACTGGATCTCGATTCCGGCAGTTTGCACTCACTAGTCTCGGGATGTTCATAGAATCATAGAAAGGTTAGAGTTGGAAGGGACCTTAAAGATCATTGAGTTCCAACCCCCCTGCCATGGGCAGGGACACCTCCACTAGAGCAGGTTGCTCAAAGCCCCATCCAGCCTGGCCTTGAACACCTCCAGGGATGGGGCAGCCACAGCTTCTCTGGGCAACCTGTTCCAGTGCTTCACCACCCTCACAGTAAAGAATTTCCTCCTAATATCTAATCTAAATCTCCCCTCTTCCAATTTAAAACCATTACCTCTTGTCCTGTCACTACATCTCCTGACAAAGAGTCCCTCTCCGGCTCTCCCGTAGGCTCCCTTCACATATTGGAAGGCTGCTATGTTGTGATGCTTAAACGTGTAGGACGTGCCAGCTCTTCAGACAGAAAACAGGAAAGCAGTTCAGAACAGGATTATTACTATTATTAAAATGAGAGATGAGATTTTAAACCCAAAACTGCAGATCAGGAAAGTTAAAACCATTTTGTATCTTGAAATAAGTTCAAGCATTAAAGCAGCATTCATGGGTCACGCAGAAGACTGTGTTTAGAGGCAGCAGTAGAAGATACCACAGCAAAGTTGGTGGATTTTTGTGTCTTTTTTTTTTTTCTTTTTGGTGGCACTTGTAGTAGGAAAAAAGTAGAGATAAGGAGAAGCAAAAAACGTGTAATACAAGAAGGAAAGATTTCTACAAACTAATTTCTACCATCTCCTTTGAGGCATGAGCAGTTCTTTAATCTAAGAAGGGTCACTGCTGTGTCAGTTTTCTGCCCTAAGTAGAGGCCAAGTTCAAGAGGACTGTGTTTCTTTAAATTTCCTTTGGATACAAGTACTTGGATACAGAATCCCATTTATCTTTCTTGACTCAAGTAAATAAATTTAAAAACCCCTCACTTAGTGTGTCCTATAAATACCCCATAACATACAGGATCCAACATCACCTTTTTTTTTTTTTTCACCTAAAACCTGAAACCCTACTGACACCATAAAACACCAGCGTTCCCCAACCCATGATTGTTTCCCATAATCTAGGAGAACATTAAAGAGAGAAAAATTGTGCTGAAAAATGACATCTTATCTATTTCCTTCCTTCCTACCACCACACCATGTTTTTGTCATTGGAGGTCAGACACCTGATCCCCACGTTATAATCTCTGGAAGTGATAAATGCTCGTAGGCAGTGATTACGAGTGGCCGTATTCACTCGGTGTCAATCTGGAAACCAGCACATTTGCTCAGTTGCCATTCTTTGTCCTGCCAACAAGGCCAAAAAGCAGGGGGGGGAAAAAGCAAAAAAAATGACCTGACAATTTTTCTCTCCCTCCTCCTTGTCCCTGGAGGGGAGAGCTACTGCCAGGCCCGTGTCAGAGAGGGGATGCAGCAACTATGAGCACTCTTATGAGATGGAGGGATAAGGAGGATAATTTAAATGAGCTGGGATCTCCTGGATTTGACCATGACCTCTGCATGGCTATGGATATATTTAACATGGCAAGACAGATGGGCAGCACGCCAAATTGCAACATAACCTGGCAAAGCCCAATTTAATCATCATTGCACCAGCAACGGGCAGCCCCCTGATTGATTGACCTTTCCTGCTGCTGGGCTGTATTACGTCCTCATTTAGGCAGACCTTGGGCCACCCCGGCGGGGTTGAACAGGTCAAGGAACAAGAGTCTTGTTTGGCTTTTCCCTGCCCCATCATAGCAGCTGACAGCCATACCCTGCTTCCAAAGGAGTGGCTGCAGGGAATGCATTGAATGTTCCCTCTGGAACAAGCACAGCTCTGATATCCTGTACTACCTGGTCTTACCATAGACTCATCATTCTTTGTGGGACTCCTTTTGGTGACTGAATCTGTCAGTGGCCATTGAAACCTGTGCTAGGCCACCTGGGCTCTACCCTCCACATCCCCTGTAGTGTTTATGCCCAGCCTTAAAACACAAAGTATTTTACAGGCACATCTGGAGGTATCTGGTGAGCCTCTCCACAGGTAGGAGACCCCTGCAGTCACTGTCCATAAAGCAGATACCATTTTATTTTCACCGCTCTCCAACATCTTCCCCTACCACCCATGTACCATTCTCACCTTTTTGACCCTCAGAGGTAATGCTCCCGTTTTGTAACACAACAATGTTCCAAAATATTCTGCATTTCACATGATGAATGACTAAACCTGCCCATTTTCCAAGAATTTGGTTGTACTGCAACTGGATGGATGATAACACAAAAGTGTGCACCACAGACCTTGTCCAAAGCATATGGCTTCCTAGACTTTGCCACCTGGGTGAAGAAGATATTGTTCATTGGGAAATTAATATTTGTTTTCTTGCTACAACACTCACTTTTGTTGCAACAGCCTGCTCACACGACAGTTTTAGGTAGGTGGGGAAAACTTAGACTTGCACTGATGTCAAGAAATGGCACCTGTGTGCTGAGGCACTTTCTGAAGAGCTTGAACAAGCCCTGGGTCAATGGTACAAAGCACAGCGGGACACAGAAATAAAAGCAGTTTGCCACATTACAAATTAAGTGCTTTAATTAATTCTCAGTGGAAACAGATGGAAACAAAAGCCATGCCCAGGTGGGAGATATGAGGAAGGGAGAAATCCACTATGGAGGTGAGGCTTCAATACTGCAAGATATGGGAACCCAGGAGCACTGATGGTCACCCTTGCTCATGATCACTCCCTCTGCCCTCCAAGCTGGAGACAGGCACTGAAATCTCAACATGGTTTGGCTTTGGAAAATAGGCAATTAGGGAGCAACATCACATCCCTGAGTGCAGGGGGAGTGGAGCCTCCCCTAGGCCAACAGACTTTTAATGCATCCCCTTTTGCATTTGAACCAGTGAAGCGGGAGTGAAGCCCTTAATACAGCATCTGCCCCTTCCCCAAGTCACTCCATCACTTCTTGGGTGGGGAGGACACATCCCAGGAACCGGCTTTTGAGTCGTCAATTATGCCGTGGTTCCACAGTGCAATTATTCATAAATATTTATACACATACACATACGCACACCCCCTTTGTCCTGCTTTTGTGTGACATAGAAGGGAATTTTGGCTCTGTTCTCTCTCCCTCACCTGGATTTGCTCTGCCATTTTTGCTGGATACAAGGGATTTGATTGAATTAACTTAATTGGCAAATGTATTGTTCAGACAGCTGTGACAGAAATGACTTCGTGCATTAGTCAGAAGGTTAAGTAGCTCATGGCAGCTCCCAGCACCTTTTTTGCTGCCAGACACCTCTGTACCGACTCTGAATCATTGTGTTTCAAGGCAAGTTTAGAGGGCAGATCTGCTGTGTTGTACATCACGTTTGGGTGCAGAGAGGCAATGCGGTCAGAAATGCCTACATCTCTGGCTACTTGCCATGCTCCCAGCCATTTGCCATGTCAGGTGCATTGGAAATTGTATCTACGCGGTATTTTTCTTCAAAACAGGGCAACTGTGTGTCTGGAAAACAGCCCTGCCATGCAAGCCAGCTTCTCCACCTTGCCTTTATCTCACATGCTATGGTTGAATTTGGCCTGTCTTGCAGACCTCAAAGCCTTGCAGAAAGGCTACCCATGCCCATGCCCTGCTCTAGCGATACCCTCACCCCACTACCTCACCCTCACAACCTGATCTCCTCACATGTGGGACCTTAGCATTAGTGGGACCACAGTCACCCAGGGGTCTCTCCACAGAAAACAGAGCAAGAAACACCTCCAGATTGACATCCAGCTCTCCAGACAGGCTGGCTTGTCCTTGGGCAGACCGTCCTCTCTCCCCTCTGGCTCTCCAGTAGCTGAGCTGATGAGGCTCATATCTTAAGTGCCTCAGCTAAGTGCCTAAAATGGACTAGTTGTCAGCAGCCCTTCCCCTTCTCCCTTGAACTGTCGCATTTTGCACAAATCACATAATTTTACAGCTTGGAAACCCACTATATGCATGTGATCTTCCATGACAATGTCAATATTTATCCATCCTTTGCATTCATGTAATTAGAAAAAAAGCCAAGAAGAAGTATGACAGCAGCAAAGGGAACCCAATGTTTGGGGATGCTGTGAGACAGGCCAGGACATAAACTGGGAGAGACATTTTTCACTCTTCTTCTCGTGGGCTGCCCCACTCAAGATGGAGCCAGGCCCTGCAGTATGACATTGCTGTATGTACACAAAAGCCATTGTTGTACCAATGGGAAAGAGGCTGTCACCTTATGTCACTGCCAGCCATGATGGCTGCGCTAGAGGCTGAAGGACACTTTCAGCACATGGGTAAGGCAGGCAAACCTTTGGGGTGTAACTGCTGCCTGTACCACAGCTCGGGAGCAAAGTGTCTCCTCTGCTCACAATCTCCAGGGCTTTCAGCCTTCACTCTTCTCCAACACTCCCTCCAGTCGCTGGCAGCAGACACGGCCAACAGCAGGACATGTAAAAGCAGGTGTCTCCAGCTGTGACCTGGGCAGGCTCATGTCCCTACACAAACCTACAGAGATTCAGTGACTGAAGCCCCACGGACCTGCAGTGACTTTGTGCGTGCAAAGAGAGACAGCGGCATTAATCCTGATGTCACCTGACAAGTGGCTCTGTGCCAGCCATCACCTCCACTGGACACTGCCAGCACTGAGATGAGACAGAACTGCCCTCTCACACATGGACGAGGTCACCTCCAGATGACTGGCAAGGCAAGTTCTGAAAAAAGCTTATATTTACCACTGCTTTGCACCCTGAGCATCCTCTGGACAGGCAGCGGTCCATCAGCCAGGGGTGGCAGGACAGCCCTTCCCTAGTACCATGGGCACTTGAAAAACACATTGAATGCTTATTCTCTGCATATTCAGGCATAGAGAGAGGGGGAAATTTTCATAACCGTTTTGATTTCCACTAACTGAAGCCAGTGTAAATCTCTGTTTTTTATGAATCTCACTTACATTTCGTGCCTGACTTGTGCATAAAACTTCCCCAGATTTACACAAGCTAACTCCATAAGTCATCCCCTTCCCAATCGGGCCCTATATCTTGATGACCTTTTAGAAACCAATGACTGCTTTCCTGTTGTTATCCATAATTGGAAAAGCACTGGAGATAAGAAAATTTATAGCAGCGAGTGATCTACCTGCAAGAGACAATAAAGAACACCGGGCGGTGAAGGAACGGGGAAGAAAAATCCCACCCATGGAGATGCGCAGGCGCACAGGCACGCACAGATACACACAGAGCTCAAGATGAACTTTCCTTGTCTTTACTAAATCTCTCTCAACTCTCCCCTCTTGAGCTCTTGACTCCCCTGACCACACAGACTCCACTCTTCAGGACAGATGCAGCCCTGTCAAGCTCTGATTTCTCTCATCTTGGAATTTACTTGCACATCTTTTAGTTTCATGTGAATGAAGCATCATATAGGAGACCACCTTCACTCCTAAAGTGAATAATCCCATCACACAACACAGCCCTTGAGGAAAGAAAAGCGAGACTGCAATGTATATACTGCTATAGGAATAACACCCAGAGGGATGGGCAGGGTAGACCTCAGTGCTTGTCACACAGCACACACACACACATCGCTTTGGGGTTAATCACAACAACACATTAATCACCTCATCATCCTTCACAGTGATCTCTGCCAGCGGGAATCATTCCACACGACAGGATCACCTAACTGCTCCCAAACATCAAAAGACCCATTCCTAGACTGAATCTTATTTTGTTTTGAAACAAAGGCGGAAGGTCATGTGCTGCCACATCCCTTCTCTGGGACTGAACCAACAGACTGGGATGCAGCACTCCTATTTGTAAGAAATGGGAGTTGTCTGTAAGGCAGCAGTCTCGGGTTGTACCCAAGAAATCCAGAACATCCAAGACTCAAGAAAGGAAACCGTTCCAGTCATATCTACTTTCAAGTCAGAGTAACCCAGATGACATTCTTGGCTATAGGAACCAAGGAGGTGCTGAAAGGAAAAGAGAAGGAGCATTTCCTAATCCAAGGATAAGAAAACATACACTAACACTATTAATAAGACTAAGCATGGACGGGATGTCTAAGGTTTGCAAAGCAGAGGGATGAAAATCTACATTTGTCCAACTTTACAATAAAGGTTGACTTTCAACCTTCCTGCAAGAGCAGGAGACTCCTACAAGAAGCAGCCAGGATTCAGGGGCAACGCAGGGGACAAAACTAGGGACTCCTTAATCAGATGTAGCACACATACAAGTAGCCTTCAGGAAATTACCGAGCCCTTTCAGGTCTCCATGTCTTCTACTGAAAACTGGCAACAAAGAGGCAAGTGCTCAGTTCTTACTGCATTTTCAGATAGCTGGACAAGAGTTGGTAATGCAGTAAAAAAAGTGGCTTTCCAAACCACTGCTCTTGCTCAAGACAGACAGCTGTAAGCACACCTGCACCCATTCCAATGGCCATACAAGCATTTTTACACACCTCTGAAGCCTGCCCTGGCTTAAAATGGATCCCAGCCACAGGTCTGTACCTCAGCTCAGCTTCCTTATTTGCAGGCAGAAAGATTACGCAGAACTATCTGTAATAATTAATTCCCAAGAGAAGTTAAAGTACAACCAGTAAGAGCAAGCTGCTCAGAACCAGGAAAAAAAATAAATCCAACACAACCAGATGACAAATGCCTGGCAGGGGCCGGGATGAGGAAAGGGAAACAGAAAGGTTGTCATTGAGGAAACCCTGGCAGCTAACCCCTACCAGCACTCAGCCCTCACAAATAAAGATCTGTGCAGCCCCAGAGAAGGTCGCTGGGTTTTGTGGGCAGTGGAAGGCTGCTCCAGATGTACCCAATTCGCAGCTTTTGAACTGGCTCCTGGTAAGCTCTGCCCAAGGATTTTTTTTTTGGGAGATGAGGTGGTGGCATCTCAGCCGAGGGCTAAACACCCCACCTTGCTGGGGTCTCCTCCAGCTGTTCTCCTCTGGTTCTGCTGAATTCTGTCTGTGCTGAGGACATCTCCCTCAGACATCTGTATTTTCAGATTATTCATTATGAATTGATTAGTTCATCCCACAGTCACCCTGATCATATTCTTCCTATGTACTAACATCTCAATGAATGAGCAGTCAAGTAGAAAATGAATGCATTAGTGCCTGATTGTATTACTAAGCTCTTGTATATGCTAACGAATGCAGCAGTCTTTAATTCAGCCAAATCACAAACAGGTAGTCACAGAGTTAAACAGTACAAGTATCCAAACAAGAGTAAAACATCAAAAAACCTCTTAATATCTTTTGGGTTTAGCATTCAAATTAGCTTTGGACATGAGTGCTTGTTTGAGGAGAACTCTTTTGTCTGGGTATAGAGACATTTTCCTGGTAGTATTTTCACAACTGTGACACTGAACTAGCCACTTTCATCCCTGCCAGGGTAGAATTGATTACAAACCACCTAGTTAATTTAAAACAACAACTTGCATTTGGGCCTGGTTTTTTAGCAGAAACTAAGCTCAGAAAATTATTTTTTGTAACTCCACTGGAATTGCTATTTGCAATTCAATATGCAGGATAAAGTTCTCTGCTGGGAACAGAGAAATGCAACTTTTTTTTTTTTCCTTCCTTTTTTTTTTTTTTAAATCATACACTGCATGAAATAATTTCCTATTTCCATCCACAAGCAACTACAATTGTATATACGAAAAAGAAAAGTTCAGAGAAAGCACACTAATCTCAAAAGAAATGGGTACATTTTCTAAGCAGATTGGCCCATCAGGAACTTTGTTCTCCTTACACTGACTGTGTGATATGGAGAATAGCAGCTCTCTGGATCACAATGTATTCATCAAAACTTTATGAGCAATAGATGAAAAAGCCTGAAAAATTTCCACATGGACCAAGCCTCAGGTTTGAATTCCTTGTTTACAACAGACCAGTACTTCTGCAGACAGGTAAAGCCGTTGGTCCGAGCACAGCCACCACCATTGCATTCAGATGGCAGCGAGCACACAGAACTGCTCACGCTCCTCAAATTTACAAGGATATTTATTCAGTGAGTTTTTCATAAGGATTTGAACAGGCTCAGGTGGTGCAGGCAACCAACATCCTAACAGGTCCGTGTTATACCTTGTATCAGCTGATTACCATTAAAATGTAACAGAGGCAATATGAGAAAAAAAATATATAAAATTGCTCTTCCTTTTTAGACAGCAAGAAAAGAATCAGCTACAACACCAGAAACACTGTGACAGCTGTTAGTACAAGGCCTGGGCAGCGTTCTTCTTCACAAAAACATGGGCAATGGCCCTCTAGAGCCCATCAGGGTGACAATTCGGGGAAACAATGGCATGTCCAACATCACCTGAATAGAGCGTGACTCAGCTGGAAGGTTGTATTTCTTAGGCAGCCTTGTTGGCTTATTGGCTTGCACAAAAATCCCTAAGGAATCCCTCCTGGATTTTATCTCTCTTGACGTTTTCCCTAAAAGGGAAAGCAATATGCAGCAACGCTGTGGAGAGGCCCTGGGCAGGGCCAGCTACCCCATTTGAAAGCTTTGGGATCACTGTGCTATGGACCCCCCAGTTGTCTGCAAAACCAGACCTGCCTAAGATGCTAGATGGCTGAGCTGTGGTACCGTGAACTGTACCTGGGCCAGCAAACAGCCCTGCAGAACCCACCCTCCTGCACCCTCGTCCCCCCCCAGCTCCTTGCACAAGAAGCCAAGCATGGCACAAGCCCCACACATGTGACATTTCTCCTTTACTGACCCAATGTCAAATCCCTTTGGAGAGGAAAATGGTCTAACAGGGGGAATTTGGCTGCCTTTGACTCAAAGATGAACAGTTCTTCCAGAGCCTCTAATGAGCTGGACTTGCCTTGGCTATATAAAGATGGCCAGACCCTATCACCAAAACCCCTGTCCTTTCACAAACAGTAAAACATTGCAGAACTGAGAGCTCAAATCCACTAAGCAGCATCTAAATTAGAGCCTACGAGAGGTGCCTATAACAACCTGAGTGGAGAAGACTGACTCATCCCCTTGTTTTCCCGAAGTACAGACTGTATCTGTTTGGCAACAGACCAAGGAAAATGACAGTATAAACTGCCAGATCCCAGCAAGTCTCTTCTCTTGCTGTCTCTCTGTTGTTCATTTCCAAGAGACAGAGTTGTCTTTGTTGCTATCCCATAGAGCAAACCTCATTCTTGGGTCTACATTTGACTCCCCCGTTTTCTTAACAGGCAAAGTGACAGAGGAATCGGTCTTGCATAACATTATAAAAACTGTCTCCAAGAGTCAGTCAGTCCTCTACACCTCTTTGGGGTCTCCTCCATCAGTAGATGGATACAGGGACTTTGCATCACGCTGCTGTGGAGCACAGTTAAGGATTGCCAAGGTTTTACCATAGGTTTCCCACCACCACCACAAGGGAGTCCCACTGGCTGCACCCAGCTTGAAGGGAAAGATTAGCACTTGAAGTTCTTTACAGTTGAGGGAGTCCTAACAGAGGCAGGAGAGACAAAAGACTGCCAGAAACGCTGTATTCATCAGCCTTTCTGTATTCATGGCAGAGTTGTGCAGGTTTAAAAAAAATATATAGTAATAGTCTGACTTAAGTGCAGATGAAAGCTGCTGGGTTCCGACTCCCAGGAGAGCTCTGCGGGAGCAGGAAAAGCAGCTGCGGTGCTGAGTCCCCTGAGGATCTCCAGAACTAAAATTGGAAGAATCGCACCAGAAAGGGGCCCCAGAGCTGCTGCCACCTCAGTGTCTGGAGCAGAACCAGTCCTGAAAACAGGGTGTTAGCACAGGCCAGCAGATGGGTCAGAAACTCACTCTCATTCTCTGCAGCATCTGTTAGTCCTGATGAGAGGCCAGCAGAAATCTGGGGTTTGCAATTTGGGCATGTTTCCACTAAGAACCACAGTGAGACCATTCACTCTTTTTATACAGCCTACCAAAGAGCCATTTAGTGATAATGACCAAACTTGGTTTCATCTTGAAAACCTCCAATAGACTCCTCTATGTTATTAAGGTTTTAATGGAGATAGTAGAAAAACAGAAAAAGTAACAAACATAATATGAAGAAGCTGGGTTTTGTTTTCTGTGTTCAGAATAAACCACTATTTTGAATTTTTCCTAAATATTTTCTATACTTCCCCACTCGGAGAAGTTTATATATATTATTTCAGATTTTCCATCACATATTTTCTCTTTTCTTTCTTTTTTTTCCATTCTTTCTACAGCCATAGAGGAAAAAAAAAAGAAAAATAAGATAAGAAAAAAGAAAAACAAGCAGTAATGACCCCGTTAGGTATTCTCCCAGGAGTGACTGCTCCTCACAAATCTGATCTCTTGCTCTTTCACTTACAAGGGCAAAGAGCTTGAGGAGAGAGCATGCACGTGACCTGGGCAGAGAGCAGGTCATAGTTCATGAGCCGTGTGACAAGCAAGCGATGGCATTTGATGGGGTATGATCAGGAGAAACGTCTGGTCTTTCCAAAGTAAGAATTGGAAGCTGGACACGTATAACTAGAAGCGGGTCAGCAAACCCGTTCATTTGCCCTCCCTTAGGAAATGCCATTCTTTCTTTCTGGTTGAGGAGGGCAACAAGACAGGGGGATCTCCAGGCCTCTGTGAACACTAACAGACCCAAAGAAAGGAGAGGATGAGCCCTCCACATGCCCCTGAGCATAAGCAGATGAGGACAGCAACAATGGTTGAGCCATCTTAGAAATATTTCGCTTGTACAGAGACAAACAATGGTACCTACTACCTGGTAACTCTATAATAGTCTCAAGACTCGTCCTGTACAAACAGGATAAGCCTCTCCATAGAAATTATGCTCTTGACATTAGATAGGTGTTCCTGAGCCAGAGGAACAAAGTCCCTTGAGAATAGCGATAAGACCTCTCCAACTGCCGGGAACAGCTAGGTTATCAAATGTTTATGGTAATCAAAAGAGAAGGTGATTAAATTCAACCCCAATGGGTTAGCATGAGTATCAGGCAACATGGGCACAAGTACTCGTGATTATGAGCTCCTAGATTAATAAAACCAATTACATATAAACAGAGGCATCAGTAGCAAATGAAACTAGGACCCCTGTTCCCAAACACACTCTATCAGTTGAGTGAATTTGATCCAAGCACTGGAAGAAGCAGGTACCAAAGCAAAACTGCTTTAGCCAGAGAAACAAATTTGACAAACACGTTTGACAAGCACATGGTTTACTCAACATGTGCAGCTGAGTAGATCTCTAGTTTCACCCCATGCCTCCCATGGAAAGGAGAAGCTAGGAGGTTTTTACTATTGCAAGTTTAGCTCTAAGTTTGGGAGGCAAACTGCCTTGGAGGAACCCTTACAGTGATTAGAAGTTAGGTTTTATATGACATGAAGTAGTGGTGAGATGAACTGTTTATACCATAAGGAAAGCCTTGTCTTGCTTCATATGGGAACCAGGTATATGAGCAAGATACCTTGTAAAATCTGCAGGAATTGTCCAAGCAGTTCAGAAAAGGAACAGAGAGGTGATCAAAGTCATCAGACTAACAGGCCTCCAGGCAGATGCTTTGTATCAATAGACAAAAAAAAAAAAAAAAAAAAAAGGGCTGTCTGGCCCAAGAAACAAGGCTCCCCAACACTATTTGGTTTAACCTCTAAAAAGCATCTCTGCAAGTGTCCGCACACACACACGCATGTCCAACCCTGAGGGTATTATTAGGAGCAACAGACTCCACTGTAGAGCTCTCTACCACACTAAGATTTCTAGTACCTGCACAAGTTCAGTTGTATCCTGATGACCCATCACATGGATCCAAAAATACTCCTGCTTGTCTTTGCATTGCTCAAAGTGGGAGAGAAATACAGGGTAGGAAATACCTGCTCTGGATTTTGGAGTAAAATACTTTGCTCAGGCAAGAGTTGGAAAGAAGTAGAGAGAAAAACGGGAAAGTGATCTATTAATTTGTTCAACAAGATCAACTCATTGCCTCCAAAAGAAAGAGTTGGGACCTACTGTTATGGGCAGCAAGCAGGGTTCGTTTCACAAAAACCACAGGTGGACTACTAATACATGTACCCATCTCATACACCTTCTCGAGAGGTGCTCCTAATCATGCCACCTCAAAAGAAGACCATGAAACACACAGCCCACATGCTCTCCATCAGTGAAGCAGCCTTCAGCTGAAGCCCTTTCCTGAAAAGATCTCAGGTCCATTGAAGGCAGCACAAAGTCCTCATGAGGATGGCCATGACAACAGGAAAGTGAGAAGCCCAAGAAGTGATGGACACTTACGCCATATTTGTGGCAGTGAGGGAATATTGCTGCTGTTATCTGCCAAAATCAGGATCTGAGGCAGTTCAGGTGCCTTCAAACTCTTTGCGCCATGGTGCTTCCAACACACACAGCCAAACTGCTAGGTTGGCCAGGGTTGAAACATGGAGGAACCTGCCTGACATCCAGCCAGGGCCATGTTCCCAGCTCACACAGTAGCCATTTTCCAGCTTTCCAGCACCTGTCTGAACCGACTGGCAGTCTTCAAAGTACGGCATTTTCTGCTCCTCCCTGTACAAGGGCATGGCCAGACAGCCGGCAAAAAACAGGCTCGGAGCCGGGAAGAAGGGCACCAACAGCTTGGGGTGGGGGGAATGAAGGAGGCAGGGTGTTCAGGCTGCTTCCTTGGATTTTTTTTTTTTTGAGGAGCTGCGGTGTCATCTTGTTTTATTTTCTGACATTGCAGGCTGCTGGCAGGATGACTTGGTTGCCAGGGAAACTGCTGGAAAGGTGCTCAGGGCTGCTGCCCACACTCAGGCACCAGAAACGCCTGCCATCACCAAGACTGCCCGCCACCGCCAGCCTCACCATGCCAGGCCATGGCGGACGGGGGCAGAACCAGCGACAAACCAAGCATCTGCTCCCGCACCATCCGGATTCAGGGCTAATCCAAGGCTCCTGAGCCACGGCAAGAGCCCAGTGCAAGAGCCATGATGTTAAGGCAGCCCTCGCCCCTCAGCAAGGACGGGTTAGCTTAATGGAGGCTCGAGTTCTGTTATTTTTTATTTTTAAATCACTGCCATTAGGAGAATTGTTATGGTTGGCAATTTACAATAATCAATTTGAAATCACAGGTTGATTAGTTTATGCACTTTCTGCTGCTCTCTCCTCCTAATTTGATTGGGAGGAGAGAGGGGGATTTTCTGTTTTGTGACTGTATTACTGCTCTTGCGGTGTGTGCATGCAGCAAACGCATCCCTGCTTCTCGCCATCCCTGTGCCCTGCAGCGTGTCCCAGCCAGGCACAGGCCTGGCATCCTCTGCCCTCTCTAAAAGGCAAATGTCCTTCCCTGCACACCCCGAAGGGTCGGCCACCGCTTCCTGCATCTCCAGCCATGCACAAAGGGCTGTGGGCAGGTGAGTGGTCAAGTGGGCTCTGGAGCATGAAGGGAAGCTGAGTATCAGCTTCGGAAATGTCTGTAATACACAATAAAATTTGAAATAAACTCTGGGCAGGCACTGATCTTCACACTTGTGTGTAATATATGACTATCCTGAAGGTTCTCACTTCAATGCCTACATGTTATTCCCAGCAGCCACCAACAGCAGATAGAGCAATGAAGCTGGAGGAACACTTACAGCAAGGAAAAGAAGGAAACACATTTTTCTCTCTCTCTTTCATGATATATTCAGGTTCCAAATGTATCTTTATAATCCATATTTTTCCATGAAACATGCCCAACCTGCTAAAGCAATGCTTTCTCACCATTCAGCTCTGTTAGAAGAGTATTCGCTCAGTCCAGGAAGGCTGTTAGTGCAGACACTGGTGTATTGGTGCTAATGTATATCTCCTTTTCCAGGGTATCCCACACCAAGTTGTGCCTGAGCTTGGCTCCACAGCTCAAGTCCCTCCACAAGCCCCAGGTCCCAGCAGGATGATGCTAACACTGAATACCTAACAGCCAACACCCAGCCTCAGGAAAGGTCAAATCTGGAAAAGCAAAACACCCAACAGCTGTGGCTCCAAGAGAGAAGGCAGATCCCAGAGCCAAGAGGAAAT
Organism: Numenius arquata; assembly: GCF_964106895.1. Lineage (NCBI taxonomy): Eukaryota > Metazoa > Chordata > Aves > Charadriiformes > Scolopacidae > Numenius > Numenius arquata. Next base: position 9,143,375 of record NC_133592.1, read on the forward strand.
CTGGAAGTGCTATGACTCACAAGGACCTGGGCAGTCACAATCCTCCCAGCTTCAGGAAAAGCTGCAATAACCTCTTTGAAAGGGCCTTTCCACCTTAAAAATTACACCATCCTGATACAACATATCTATCCTCCCACCCCCCTAAAACAAATCATCTCTGAAAAAAGTGAGTCTTGTTTTAGAAGAAAGAAAAGTGCAAACCAACCTCCTTCAGACTTGCACGCCCCAAATTGGAGCAGGGGAACCCAGAATGTGCAGGGGAAACTGCCAGTGCTATTAATATGCAAGAGATGCTGAGCTGCTGCTGTGGCTGGCAGGGTTATAAACCCCAAATCAGACTGATGAACAGAGTGGTCAGCAGAGAACCGGGGGAGAATGTTTCCATCCATTACCCTTTACTATACCACCACTGAGGTGACTCAGGCATTGCCAGAGCCCAGAGGATCCTGAATCCCTCCTCTCCATAGCAGACACTGTAACTTCTTAGGAGTCAGCTGGGACCAACCTGCTCAGTGCTATTTTCTCTCCCCATCACTCACGCTGTCTCTTGTAGCTCTTCATTTCTGCTCCTTCCTTTCCCTTCCTGCTCACACTATTCCCATACTAGGCAGCTTCCTCCACCCACTTCTCCCCATCCCCAAATCTCAGCATTTAATGCTCTGTTCTCATCTCCTTGGTTATTCTCGGCACCATGTACCAAAGATATGCCAGGCAGAAAGGCTGTGATGCTCCCCCCTGCCACCCTAAGTCAGTGAGCTTATATATGTTGCATTAAAGGGGGAGGAAAAGACTCATCAAATCCATCTTTTAAAAGACTTTATACACCCCTCCTGCTTGCAGAGCATCTTTGGGAGAAATCTGGATTGTTGCGATTGACATTACCTGGTGCAGTAATTAGAAGCTGTATTTACAGCCTTGCTACCATTTTAATGCTGTTTTGCATCTGTTGTACTTTCACTTAGAGAGTAAATGTAGTGGGGAACATCTGTTTTCTACTGCTAGCTCATGCGACATTCCCCGGCCAGCGATTTCCCCTCCGTTAACAGTGGGCTGTAATTATTTCAATTACCATTGCAGGGACATCTCCCTGCAGCAACAGGTACCAGCCGTGGCCCAGCTTTTTGAACAGATTGGAGGATGAGGTGACCTCCTTGGCAGGTCAGCTTAATGCACCCTCACAAGCCCTCTCATGCCAAGGCTTGGCGCTTGTTTTCTCTCCAAACCCCAACCATTGGTCCATTACTTGATGGGGTTGGCCACAAATAGGGATGAAGATAAAGCAGAGACATTTAATTTCTTCTTCACCTCTGTCTTTAACACCAATGATAGGCCCTGGGTTGCATAGAGCCCCAGGTTGGAGGATCATTACCATGGGAGTGATAAGGTCCCAGTTGACTTTGAACCTGTACAGAATTTGCTGCTGCAACTGAAAGCACATAAAACAATGGAGCCTGGTGAGATTCATCCCAGGGTACTGAAAGAGTTAGCAGATATTATTGTGAAACCTCTCATAGTTATTTATCAATCTTGGGAATCTGGAGAGGTCCCAGTCAACTGGTAGTTAGCAAACGTTATTCCAATTTTCAAGAAGGGCAAGAATGACCATCTTGGTAATTATGTGCCTGTCAGTCTCACTTCGGTGCCTGGTGAAATTATGGGGAAGATTATTCTAGGAGTTATTGAAAAACACTTGAAAGACAATGCAGTCATTGGACAAAGCCAACATCTGCTCACGAAGGACAGTCATGCCTCACACTACCTTAATATCCTTTTGTAACAGGATTACCCACCTAGTGGACAAAGGGAAGGCAGTGGCTGTTGTTTTTTTTGATTTTAGCAAAGCTTTTGATCCTGTCTCTCATAGTAACCTTGGGGACAAAATGTCCAGCATACAGCTAGACATGAACAGTAAGATTGGCTGAAGGGTCAGGCTCAAAGAGGTGCAGTAAATGGGGTAACATCTGGCTGGACAGTCAATAGTGGTGTCCTCCAAAGCTCAATTTTTGACCCTATGCTCTTCAGTGTTTTTACCAATGACCTGGTCACAAGAGCTGAACACGCACTAAATAAGATTGCCAGCTACACTAAATTAGGAGGAGCAGTTGATTCCCTCAAGAGCAGAGAGGCCTTACAGAGAGATCTTGATAGATAAGACCTCTGGAGAATCACCTGCTGTATGAAACTTAACAAGTGCCAGATTCTGCACCTGGGACTGTGTTATTCTGAATGCATATATAGGTTGAGGGACAAGAGGCTGGAGTTTAGCCCTGCAGAAAGGGACCTGAGGGTTTTGGTTGATGGGAAGCTCAACATGGGAGCAGCTGTACCCCAGGGTGCATTAAGCACAGTGTAGCTAATCAGAGGAAAGAAGTGATTGTCTCACTATACTCAGCATTCGTGTGGCCTCACCTTCAGTACTATGTCCAGTTTTGGGCTCCGCAATATAAGGAGGATATAAAAATATTTGAATGTGTCCAAAGGATGTCAACAAGATAGTGAAAGGACTAGAGGGTATGACTTATGAGGAACGGCTGAGGATACTTGCCTTTTCATCTTAGAAAAGAGACTGTGGAGTGATATCATTGCTATCTACTACTTCCTCGTGAAGGGGAGTGGAGAGGGAGATGCTGATCTTTATCTCTGGTGTCCAGTGATAGGACACAAGGGAATGGCTTCAAGCTGTGTTGGGGAAAAAAGGCTCTTCACTGAGAGAGTGCTCAAGCGCTGGAACAAGCTCCCCAGGGAAGTGGTCATGGCCCCAAGTCTACCAGTTTTCAAGCAGGATTTGTACAATGCTCCTAGACATGTGGTTTAACTTAGGTTGCCCTGTGTGGAGCCAGGAGTTTGGCTCAATGTTCCTTGTGGGTTCCTTCCAACTCAGGAGATTCCACGATTCCGTTCTCCCACCTAGCTTAGAAGCACATTGGCAATTCTTTGACAGTATGTGACTTCCTCCAGTGAAGCAATGTCATTTGCTGCTATTGCACTGGACTAAAGGCAGGCTTCTGAAACAGCAAATCACTGTTGAATTGGTTATTCCTGGACACACGTCTATACCTCTACAGATTATTTTTTTTTTTAACCAGTTTTTCCGTTCGGACACGAGACCAAAGCTAACACGCCACCAACATCTCAGGCATATTCAGCGTTTGCCACAAGAGGGCTCCCACCGGCAGAGCCGCAGGCAGCAGCCTGGCAGCTGCCCCCTCCCAAATTGTCGAAAGAGTAGAGGTTTTGCTGAAAACAAACAGGTGTCTGGAATGTCATACCCAAACTTGTCTGTGTTTTGGATGTAAATCTGTGATCTCATTTTACTCTCTCATTCTGAGTGCTCTCCCTCCCACCCCAGAATGTATCACCTGAAGAACGTGTAAAATAGGGAAATGTCATTCACAGAGCTGCAATAATTTTCACAAAGGAAACAGGCTATTGCCAAAACTATTTCACAAGAGGAGAGTGGCAGCACAGAGGAGGGAAGTGGCTAACCCTTGTCTGACCAAGCTCACATGGTGGGTTTCCAGCAGATTCAGAGGTGAAACCAAGGTCTCCTGTCCCTGTTGGAGCTCAGCTCCACAGCCAATGCTTTCCTGAGCTGACCTGGAGGCTAATGCTGTGGCCTTTGTCTTCTCATTCTCTTCTCTGTATTTCCTGGAAGGGCGTCCTTCAGCCTAGCCCAGGGACTTGTCTGGATTAGAAAAATTGTGTGAATGCAGCCAAAAAGCATTTTTAATCACTGCACGGATACAGGTATGGACACAGTCCTCATCATTCTGGTTTCAGCTATTTCAGGTAGTACTGAATCTAGCTAAACTGGCACAAGAGCATCTGCCTGCCCAGAGTAATCAGAGTTGTGTAGTCATACGAGGAGTGATTTTCTCAAATCAGAGCTCAGATAGCACATTGGCGAGACATAGTGGGAGAGCTGGGTGGTATCTGAGGCAGGGGAAAGCAGAGGAGGCAGTAGAGTGAGGTTGCATTCCCAGCAGGGAGATGGAATCACAGATCAGAAAGGTTATCGCAGATCTCAAAGGTCAAGCTTAGGCTGCATTTGCAAAAGTAGATGGTTTTCCAACAGCTGCCCCAGCTTGCAGTGGGTCTCCTCCAGATGAGGCATCTCTCATTTCTGTGACAGCCCAGCTCGAAACTGCCTTTGTCAATCCTGCAACACCACACGCTGAGTGAGGAAACCTGGCTGCAAAGGGCTCTGCTCTGTGGTCAACTCAAGCATCAAAGCAGACGTAGAGAGACCGACCTGCAGCTCTAGGGTTTGTTTTCTACATAGCCCAGGGGGTCTGCAACCAGACCCCTTCCCGATTTTGATTCACTATCTTTCCTAGTCAAACCCAGCAGCTCCAGGTTGGTGCTGCTTCCCCATCACTGCACATCAGCGCTGAGCACAACAGCTTTCTGATCACGGGGCTCTCTAGGCAATACTACGCCACAATTAACTGTTAGTAAACAGCAGCAGCTTGAAAATACACCAGGAAAGCCATTCTGCTCCGTAGTACCTTTGAGGAGGAGAGCTAGGGTTATGCAGGGTTTTTTTTACCATAAAGCCAACAGAAGGCTCTTAGTTTATTTAGGTCAATTAACTTCAGCTTTCAAATTAAGTTCTCATCTCATTTTACAGAAAAGCTGTAAGCAAAGCATAAAAAAAGGGTCAGCTGAGGAGAGCACAGCCCAGGATTTCTAGACGGTTAAGTAATTTAAACCCAAAGGGTGGAAACAAAACTGAAATCAGAGGAGGGCACACAGACCACCTAACAACGTCTGCTGCTTCACACACTTGTTTTTCCTTTGCTCTGTGCACCAAACTTCCAGGCCAGAAGAAGGCAGAAAAAAGAGCCGTTATAAAGAGCTGCGCAGAGGAAGCCATTTGTGGTACACAACAACACATTTTATTGGCTTCACACACCCGGGAATGATGCTCCATATTCTTGAGTGCCATCTACTGGCATTTTTATCTCTTTGCTACACATTAAAGCCAACCCCAGTGTTAAAAGAGCAGCCAGGTTACAATCAAGCACTTGAAAAATGCCAGAATCTAGACAGCACAGATAACCCAAGCCCAGTCCCCTTGCATAGATGCATCGCAACACACGTTGTAATAATATGATCGTGGACCACTTCTTCTGCAGGAAAAAGCCCCCTTTCATACACCAGATGGATAGTGCTCTCTTAATGAGCAGCTATTCAATATTTTTCTTTATCCTCATCATTCAATGTGTAGCCCTGTGTCCTGAGTATGGCATGCTATTGAAGTCCTGGTCTAAATAATGAGCTATTAATTTTCTCCTGGGCTTTCACAGCATTTATTATCATAGTATCCGAGTGGTTTGCAAACATTAATTTGCCTTACAGCAGCCCTGCGAGGAAGAGTGGAATTATTCTTGTACAGATGGGGAACTGAGGCACAACCAAATTAAAATCAGAAGGGTACCGTGTGGTTGGGTGCTCGATTTGAGATGCAAAAAGGACCCAATTTTCAGAGCTTTGCAAGTCAAAGCTTTGAGCGTTTAGGACACTGCTCCGACATTCAGCTATGAGCCCACAGCTTTCCCAGTTGTGCCCAGTCCCATCTGCCATAGCAGCTGGGAACCCAGAAGCACTGGCGTTCATTTGAGATGATGTTTCTCTGCATCTTATCTAGCAAGTCTGTTGCAGTCACCCAGGCTGCCTTACTAGCTAAAGGGAGACACAGCCCCCCAGGAGAGATGCTTCCCTCTGAGATGGTCATCTCTCACCACAGAGCCCAGAGATAGCCTAAATAACTGAAGCAGTTTGGGGCAACTGAAATGACATACTAACTATGTATCATCCCAAAGAACCATCTTTTGCTCATAACACGACTCACCACAAAACACCTCAGACATCTCTGGTGAGCTGAAGACTCGTAGTAAAAAACCAGAAGCTACAGCAAAACATGCCAAAGGAGAAGAGAGCAAGAGCATTGGGGTGCTGCCACCAATTAATAGTTTCCCTGTTGATTCAGAGGAGCTCATAAATACAGCACCATGGAAGACAGCAAAATCCCCATCCATATTCCCTGCCCAAATGCTATGGGGAAAAAACACCCTCTCACCTCCAAATCCATTAGGCAGCACAACCCAGCCCACCTGAGCAGCTGCACCAACCCCAGTCCAAGAGAGCGGTGCCAGGACATGCACCAGTGCAGCCCGTCTCTCACAGCAGCTCTTTCTGAAGCTTCAGAAGAAGGGAAAGAGACCCAAAACACAAGCAGAGAGTCACAAATGAGCACAGGGGAAAGGGTAAATCCCTTCTTGACGCCTATTGCTCCCTATGCAGCCCTGACCACAGGCTGGAGTCTCCAACTGCGAGTGTGGAGTTTAAGAATGAGCTGCTTCACATCACTACAGCCTTCTCGGTACAGGTAGGGCTTCAATTCCCCTCCTCCAGGGCTGGTGCATCATGTCAGACCAGGGCTTTCCAAAGCCAGCCGGTTCATTCTGCCCCAACAGGGGGATTTCCCAGCCCCTAATCACTATTTTCATTCTGCTCTGCCCACCCAGCAGAACTGCAAGACCATTTTGGGCAACAGAAATCATTATTTTGTGTTGTATTCAGAGAAGGAAGCGCTACTCATTTGCATCATGACAATATTATATTTCCTTATTACTTTCCATCCTTTCCCATCCCTTACCCCTCCTAGGATCTTATTTGCATTTTTGATCAGACCCGTACACTGAGGAGATGCCTTCAGGGAGCTGGCTGTAATAGTGCCCAAGTCTTTTTTCTGGGCTGAATCAATTAATTCACACCTCTGGGAATAAAATGAATTTTTTCCTGCAATGTGTACAATTACTCCCAGTTTTCACTGGTAAGAGAGGGGGAGAATGAGGCTTTGAAATGCAAAGTCATATGTGCAAATCATCATCTCCAGCAGCGAAACCTTCCCCCTTCATTGTGATCCCAGGTGAGGCAGCATCTTACCTGTTTGGGAAGGACCACTGCCTCTTCTGCGCCGACCTGCCCCCACTGAGCCATCCACGCTCATCCTCGCCCCACGTTCCTGCCGATCAGCGATGGCCCTGCCAGAGGAGATGCACAGGGTGGTTCAACAAGAGACCAAATCACCCCATGCCTTCCCAAAAGACAGCAGCATAACCCCGGTTGCGTGGGTGAGGCTCCCCTCACAGGGCTCTCTCCGATTAGCCCCCTTTAGCCCCACTGCCCACCCCATTTCTTTTTTTAAACTTCCATCTCGAGCCTGCAAGGCTCTTAACCACATCCCCAACACGAAGCACAGCAGTAGTCCCCATGCTGGGTTTTACTGTCTGCAGGTTTTGAACCGAATTTCCTGATTTGAGGTTTTTCAGCCCAACTTCCTCCTGTTTTGTTACATTTAGACTTGTTTTCTTTTTTTCTTGAGTGTTTAAACATGAACAAAATCTGTCCCTCGCTGGCAGTTGGGAATATGTCTTTTCTCACATAACTGGAAATATCGTCTCTCGTGGCGAAAGGAGGAAAAGCCTGAGGTGGTCTAGTGACAACTTCTAGGTAGCAACCAGTGATGGATCTACCCCTAAGAAGCTCCTTGCAGGTGCTTTAGATGAAATGCTTTTCCAGGCCTGGCTGGCAATCAGGTCTTGCCTTGTACAAGAGCTGAACAACCTCCTCTCCCTACAGCCCACGCACACAGAAAGCAACAGAGCTTTTAGAAATGGCCAAATTAGTTAAGAGCATTACACAACAGGCCTGATAATCTTTGAACGTGTATGCTGCTGATTAACCACATGTACTGTTCCTTCTTTTTTTTTCCACATCCCCTCCTTGCCATTTCGGTTCCTCTCATTCCCTCATCCCTCTGCTCTCTACCATTTCTATCTCAGCAGAGTCACAGAGGGTTTTAAAGGCTCCTTCCTAATTTCCACCTGTGCTTCCCATCCCTCCCACCTGAATAGCTCATCTCCCAATGCTATCCCTTCTCAGGTATGCTGACACCCTCTTACTGCGCTTTCCTGGGCACAGGAAGCTTTTATTACCACGTGCAGCCACCTGAAGCACATCTACTGAACAGCAGTGAGATGCCAAAGATGCCAATGGTAAAGATGCCATTGAAAAACATTAACACGAAACTCCACCAAACTGTATTCTGGAGACTCACAGCACTTTGGTTAACCTTATCACTAGGTTTGGCTGGTGGCAAACGGTCCTCAAGTAAACATCTCCTGCAAAAGCATTGACCACGGAGCTCAGATAACTCTGGCTAGCAGACTTTGGGGTTTTCTGATACAGCCAAAGCTGAGAAAATATCCAGGAGCTTTCTTTCTCCTCCTGCTTCAAGGCTCAGAGAAGCTTTTCAGGATTTTTCAGGTTTCCTGCGATTTCTGCACCAAGGGAGCTGCTGGCACTGTCCTGCCCGGAGGCTGCAGAGGTGTTGGGAGGCAAGAGCAGCACCCACCGCTGCAGCACCTTGTGCCTCAGTTTCCCTCTCTCAAGTCATACGAATGATTGCAGCCACCCCTTCAAGGGTCTGAGACACCTCTGGGTGCAGAGAATCCTTCTCCACACCAGGCTCCATCTTTGGGTGGAACAACTTAAAAATCAAGTTCTCGGACAAACTCCCCACACAACACCTAGGTTGAACTCTATAGAAAATAGTTAATTAATCGCTCTTGCTGCAGCCTAATTCTCTTTTCAACATGTGGCTGTCACTTCCCTGTCATCACAGCTGATTTACAATGGGGTTTAATTAAATCCTCCGTACATTATTCAGCATTCTCTGAAGACAACACCAAAGCAGCCAAGGGTATTTAAAATGTCACCTGCTGAGATGTATCATCTCCTCCTAAATAAATATGACAGTGATCAAACTTTGGCTAATTACAGTGACTTCGTTATTTGTTTGTATGTTTTAATATTTAATTGCTTTCGTGTTCATCCAATTACAAAGCAACAGCAAATAGAAATTAACTTTTTATCAGCGTGTTCCCAGCCCAGCTAATCAGCACTTCAAAGGCCAGACACAATAGGAGGCCATCCAACCTGAGAGAGCTTTACAATATATTCTCTGCTGAATGGACTGTTCTATTAAATTAAGGGAGAATTGTGTTTGTCAGTGTATTCCCATCTCCCACCCAGATTCCCTTTATGTGGCCATTTATGGGCCTTGTTGTAGCATCCTTGCAGCAGGATAGTAAATTGTTGGTATTGCTCCTGCCCTCGTTCCGGCAGTGCTGCTATCAACTCTGCAAGCGCTCGAGGTGACGGTGTGATGCTTCGTGTCAGCAAAAAATGCTGGGAAATCACATCCCTTGGGTAGCTCACGCCCTGCTGTTGAGCAGAGGGGAGCGCTCGTGTGTCCTGCTCCCTCGCACGTGGGGAGTGAAGGCAGCATCGCGCCAAGGCAGCATCACGCTGTTTGAAATTGCCGGTTAGCCTAAATAGATACAGAAGTTCAACCTGGCTTTTTCCCCCCCCAAGCCTGAAATTTCCAGTGCTGTTAACACCAGTGCAGCAGAACCTCGAGTGCTCACAAGCCATGGATCTGCAATAACTTTATTCTCATCCTTATTCACACGTGCCTCTTGAAATTAGACTCAGCTTTGCAACCGGAGCAGTTGCATGGACTGCCGTCCTTGCTGACTCTCTGGGAGATCAGCACTCATTTTAGCAACCAGAAGCAAAAACAGCAAGAAAAGCTTGAGGATACATAACTGATAGAAACAGGATTATGTCTGCCAGCGCAACAATCTTGCCAGTGACAAGCAAACTATCTATATTGTCAGAAATCTGATGTAGAAAACAAAAGGTTAAGTGTAGCTGCTTTCCCTCCACAAATCTTCTAGCAGGAGCAGAAGCTTGCTGCAGACAAAGTGATTTAGGGTCAAAGAAAACAGATAAATAGCACATATGCCAAACATAAGTGGAGAAATACCATCAGGCAAGCACACGCATAAATGACCCACATTAAAGAGAACTGATCTGCCTTGTGCTTGTCCTGCATTTCATTGCATTGCCCCGTTACTATTACTCCAAAAAGTCAATCCTTTTAGTTGCCAGAGTAAAAGTCTAGACAAGACACCAGGAACTGCGCTGCAAATGAACATGATTTTAGGAAGCAGTCTACATAATACTGAAAATAAAGCACAACCGCCTCATTTTAAATATTCAAGCATATAAATCTATAAACCCAGACCAGGCAGTAGAGCTTTCCCTTGGAAGCATAAACAGATCCTGCTCTTGTGCCCCAACCTTGCCTTGTTGTGTTTCAGAGCTCGTAAGAAGTCTCTTTTCTTTTTTGTATGTACAAAGAGAATAAAGAAAAACGCTTGCACTACTGAAGATTAGACAAACTGGAAGGTTTCTTGCTGCACATGCCACAGTTCCTTAAGCAAGTTGTACTCAACTGCCCAAGCAGCAAGTGAACACTTCAAAGAGCTGAGTACAACCACAGGTCCTTCACACAGATGCTAGGAGATGCCACAGTGATTATCACACCTCAGTTCTACCTGTCTACCAAGATCTATTACAGCAAGACTATACAAGATAAAAAGAAGATCATATAGAAGACCTATTTCTCGAAACTACACTGCAGCAGCAAGAGCTCATATTTGTCCCTGGAGCACCAGGAGATCTGATACCCAGAGACACACCATCTCTCTGAAAAGGTTGCTGCAACACAACTTTATATAGAGATTCTGGGGGAAAAAAAAAAAAAAAAAAAAAAAAAAATTACTTTTATCAGATGGATTTATTTTTTTCTTTAAAAAACACAAAACAACCCCTGTTTTTCCCCACTGAGAAACAACTTTATGCTTAATTTTAGGCTTATCTCATAAAATATTAAATGAACAAATAAATATGTTTGAAATGCTTTGATTTTATTGAAATTAAATATTTAATTTGACCCAAAACACTTTTTCAGATTTTTTTTTTATCTTTGAGACTGGTTTCATTTAAGAAATCAAGAATTGTAGAGTTTTTCATGCAAACAGGAGATGGGATTTCTGCCAGGCTTCAGTAAGGATTCATTCATCGTACCGACTTGCTACAGATTTTGTTTTCTTAATTTTTCTCCTCCAGAATTATATGGTTCATTAAAAAGATGCAGAAATACCAGGCTCACACCAAGAATGAAGCCAAAATAACTTTGAGGAGGTCCTTTGAAAGAGCTGAGCAATCAGCACAGCAGTGGTGAGGCAGAGGTTTGGGAGAAAGAGAACCGAGAAGAAACGCAGAAATATGCATATGAAGAAAAACAGGTACTTTCCACTTTGATGAAAAATCTGAGCATTTTGAAGTCTATGCACAAAGATTTCAGCAAACTTGGCTGCCAGTGACAGGAGAAGGGCAACAAATAAAAAAAAATATCACCAATAAACTTCAAGTCCAAAAGACATGTTTAGCATCACAGAAAAGTCACTTTTCAAAAGCCAAGGGACAGGAGGGATCGGTCAAAGGGCTTGAAAATGTTTCATCCCAGACAAACTCCTGAGATACAGACCTTTCAATAAGGAAACTAAAAAGAAGAAGAAGAAAATACCCGGGGTTTCCTGGCATGTACCAACGATGCCCAAAACACTGCTCTCACCCCACAAGAGTGATGGGGACAGAGGCTTCAAAATGCTGCAGTGGCCCTACCGATATCAGAGTGGGGTTTTCTATTGGGGAAAAAATACATCAGTGCATTCCTAGCAAAATCCTGGTTTGAATCACTTCAATATCCTTCAATCTAAGGAAAAGTTGGAGGAAGTCCTGAAGTCATGATTATATCACCTTCCACCACACAATTTATTTTCCTCCCTCAGCTTGGAGTGAATTTGTATCCTCGAGCTTAAGATAATTGCATTTGTACAATTCCAACCGAAACACAAAACCCCAGGCTCAGCTACCAAAACCAGCTTGGACCAAATCAAAGGTTTCAGCTGGCACAGCCTGTTCACTTTTAACTTGCTGGAATCTGGAATTATGATTTACCATTAGCATCCAGGCCAAGAACAGTACTGATATTATTATTATTACTGTATCTAAATCTTGAATGTTTTCCATGGTGGCAAAGATATCTCCCACTCAGTTTTACTGCTTAGTTTCTGCATTTTTCAGCTCTGTGATATATGGGGTGACTGAGCCCAGGGCACATAGCCAGACTTCTGAAGCTGTCATGTCATCAAAACTCCAGAAATAACTCCATGCTGGGGATAGCGTGAAAAATCAGGCCTCCCCCCAGCTTCCCATTTCTCTGGTCCCGGGATCTTATTACAGAGCTGTTAAGTTTTAAATTGGGTATTTCATATAGAAGTACCAGAGTTGGAAAATTAATGGAGAATCTGGACTTTCATCCCCTAAGAATCAAGTTTCTAACCTTCATGGCTGCAGAGGAATATTTCAAAAGGCAAAACTGAAAGCTGCATATTCAGAGGAAACAAATGAATAAAAAAGTTACAATAGTGAAAAAAATTAATCCAGCATGAAACTCCGCAAATTAAATGCCAGTAGTTGTTTTGGTCAGCATTGTTAAGTGTTTGGTATGGATGTTCCTGAGAGATCATGCCAGGACACTTGGGATAAGCACTGGGGTTTAATAACTCTTGGCCACACAGCAGGAAGGCACAGGCAGAGCAGCCTAATGCAGAGTGGCACTGGACAAGTTGAAAATGGGGCTGTGGACAAAGCTTCCCGATGGTGTCCTTCCATTTCATGCAGTGGTGGAAATGTATAAACTAGTTATGACTTGCTACTCCTCTGTCTCCAACCCCCTTTTAATCTTGTTCAGGTTTCTTAGTCAAACCAGAGCAAGGTGAAGAAGTTTGCTTTGCCCAGTTGCAAAAGCCTAAGTTTTTGAGGTCCTTTCAGTCTTTCATTGCATGTATCTTTCTGCTCTATGTACCTTCAGCTGCCCAGAGACTGCTGCTCCAGTGATTTATCTTCTGCTTCAGAAAAGGGAGCTTCTGCTTCCCTCCACTTCTTGGAATTCTCAGAGTTGCCCAAGGCCCTCCATGGCCACACATCTTCTAGGACAAGCCAAACTTCTGGATGAAGACAACAGGCGTATGGTTATACCCATAGAGATTTACGTTGTCAGCAAGACATAGCACAAAGGTCAGATCCTGGGAGATAGTAAACGACCTCAGCAGCAAATCCACACAAGCTAAAGCTCAAAGGAGATCCAGGAGCATTGGGTGCTTCCAGGCAGCCACCAGCACCCTCCAGCATCAGGGTCTAATGGTGTCCAGTGCCACAGCAAAGCTGTTTCAGAAGCAAAAGCTCCCAGGAAAAAAACACAATCCAAGACACAGAAAGGAACAGATCAACTTCTAACACACACAAATACATAGAAAAAAAAAATCAAAGCAAGCAGTTTGCACACAAGCATTGCATTTGCAATTCTGATTCTCTAATAGGAAATGGCTCTCAACTGGGGGAGGGGTAGACAGGAAATATTACAGCACTGTTATTTTGTTACACTAATTACCAATAATGGCACATACTAGGCTACCAACCAGAGTCAATTCATTTTGAAAGCTATATAATAATGTTTAGGATAAGGAATTAATTTTTATAGCCACTGAAGCAGATTTACTTGTACTGTAATGCAGATTTATTACAAATTAAATTTCCTAACTCCAGAGGTTGACTTGGAGAGGTTTGGCAGGACTCAAGGAGAGACACTCCCTGTTGCGAGGGGAGGATTTCAGCATCATCAAGGCTGACTGACCCTTCAGTCAAAGGGTGCCCAGACCATGATCAGCCCTTTAGCATACACATATGTTTGGATATACCCACCTTCATGGGCAAATTCAGCCCCACCATGTGAATGTGGCCAGGAGCCAGTGGATGACTTTCATCGAGTCAACTGATTGGGAAAGGTTGGGGGGGGTTTGTTTTTTTAATCATATGGTTTTAAAAGGTAAAATTTCAGAACTACATTTTTTTTTCCCCAATGTGAAGAGAACTCCATAAAAGATTCATAAAGTATCAACTTTGAAGTATAGTCAAGAAGATGCACTCGTTAATTTGCAGAAACATCTCTGGTGTCAGTCATCAAATATGAAACGATTCAGATTGTCTCTTCCACTTCCACGCAGGAGCAGCGCTGCCAGATCAGGACTGACTTATACAGAGTTGAAAGCAGCACTGGGCCTGAACAGGAGACCTGAACTGGGAAAGTCCATCCTTTGCAGGACTTCAGGCACAGTCCAGAACTTCATAATTTCTAATTAGGACCAATACTCAAGCTTGAGTCCAACGGAATTGCTTTTTATTAAATTATTGGGTTAATTTCAGTTTCTCATCCTCTCTGCCTCAACAGCATCAGTAACTAGAGCCATCGCTACCTGGATAGGAAAACTGAGACCTTTTCCTGCAGGTACACAAGCCAGGCTGAGCTTGAAATTTTCCCCCAAAACCTCAGACCCCAGAGGTCTGGTTGGCTGCAGGTTGGTGGATGAGAACAGAAACAGAGGGGACAGCTGAGACCAGCCTCCTCCAGAGGTAGGGGACACTTTCTACTTCCAGAAAAGGAACACCTACTGTGTACCCAAATGCTGTGGGGCACTCAGAGCAATGACAGGGTGGGTATAGCAGATGGTCAGACCAGACACTTGGCTTTGGGGATCCACCTCTTTCAGCTGCACAGGGAATTTTTTGGTCTCCCAAGTTTCAGCAGAAGGCTTTGGAGTTGATGCAGGGAGCCCAGGCTGGGGCAGAGCTGGTATATGCATCCAGATAAGGAGCTACACACATCGATACGCACCACACCAAAGGACTTCTGATGAGATCCTGGGATGGAACCTTCATCTCTAATGAAACCCAATGGGAAACTTTTCTGGTACCTAGCCATCCCTGAGAAATAATTCAGGCAAATACCTGTGGGATGGGCACCCACCAGGATGCTTTTCAGGGTGTCAGAGAAGAACTAGGCTGTGCGCAGCTCCTCCTAATCTGCAGCTTGAAAAGGGGGCCCCAGCCTCCCAGTCCAACACTTGGCATTTCTATTCCCTTTTAAAAAACCCCGCTTATTAATCCTAAATTTTACAATAGCTTCAATGACAACTGGCAGACCAGCACAGCAGCCAAGGCAGGCAGGAAGGGCTTGCAGTTGGTTTTAAACATCATCTCTGCACCAAACAAAAAACCTACTCAAATTCCTTAAGATAAAGAGCAACTGAACTGGAGTTGCTCCAAATCCTCTCCTGGCTCGAAGCAGCTCCTGGCCACGTCTCCACGGGCCTCGCGCACAGACACACACACACAACATCGCAAAGAGAATTTGGCTGATACTGTTTTCATGTTGTTTTTTAATGACACTTCTAGACATCCTACCGCATTAAGTTTCATCCTGGGAGGGAGATGTGGAGGGAGGAGTGTCATTAGCTTATCCCTAATGCCTGGTGAGGAGGAGGAGGGAGGAGGAGGGAGGAGGAGTTTCCCATGCTAATTCTGCGCAGGCTGATCTCCCACCAGTGCTTTCCTGTGCTCCGGGATAAATGAGACTTTCCTCATTCTTTCCCCACTGCAAATAAACAGACAGGGAGCCTGCCCCATGCGGCTTGCACTGCCCTATTCATCACAGCGTCCCAACTGTAAGTAGCAGTGATTACAGCTAATTATTGGCAATTACCACCGCTGAGCTGGTAGGTGTGTTTCCCCAATAACTTTCAGCAGCTCCAAAGCTCTTTGAGGGCTTCTCCATGCAGGAAGGCTGAAGGAAATCACTCCCCTTTTGCCCAGCAGTCAGATCCTCCTCCCAAAAGTTGTAACCATCAGGCATCGCAGTGCAATCACTAAAAATAACCAGGAAAAATATCCCCAACCCTGTGAGCCCATAGCATCGGCGATGCGCCGGGTCTGCCCTCTCAGCGCGGCTGGTTGACAGGGAACATCTCTGCTTGGAACGACTCTTCTTTATCCCTTTTTCTCCTCAAAAAGCTGATCCTGTGATCGAGCCCACATCCCCCCGCCCCTCCTCCAAACACATAATTCAATTCATACAAAAAAAACCCCAACCCCACACAACAGAAAAGCGCATGTACAGTCGGCGCTTTTCCCGCATATAAAGTAACACGACAGTGGGTTGAGGGATGGACCCTTTGAGAAATTCATATGCCAGCCTTCCCACTATAGTAATTTCATTCTGTCTTTGTAATTGTCTGATATTACATTGTTCCCTGCCGGAAGATTAATTAGCTAGTCTTACCCTCCAACATACCATCCCTCTGCAACCCTCAAGGAAGCTGGAGTGGTGCCAAGTCGCCCGGATTTGCTATTCTGGCTGGCAGCTGCTACTGTCGCTGCAAAAAAAGCCTCCTTTTGTCCCCGAACAGCAGTTGCTGTGCCAACTGACCCCCGCGTCCCCGGCCCTCCCGAAGCCACTGCCAAGGAGGTGGCCAAGTTTCTATGCTGTGGGCTGGGCAGGAGGGGGGGAATTTGGGGGGGGGGGGGGGGGGGAGTGGGGGAGGAAGAGAAGCAAAATGGAAATTGAAAAAAAAAAAAAAAAAAATCAAGAAAGAAAACCCTACACACCCAACCCAGACCGCCCCCCACACCCCAACCCTCCGCCTGGCATAATTACTCACGCTCGTTAAGCATGGCTGCATTGCGTATGCAAGTCACGCGGGACAGGCGCGCGTCGGGCTGCCGGAGCACCGATGCCACGGTCCCGTTTAGCAGTGGGAAGGGCGTGGACGAGACGGCATCCCACATCCCGGGCCACAGCCACCTTCACGCCCTGGCCCGCCGGCAGGAGAGAGCATTGCCAGCCATGTTGGCTGGAGGGGGGGGACCACCACCCTGACCAGGGCTGTGCGCCGCAGCCACTCTTGGCAAGGAGCCCGGCGCCGCAGTGGATCTGCTGCTTTTGTTCCCCCTCCATCTTCCCTTCCCTTCTCTCCACACACACACGCGCTCGGGGTGTCTCCATCTTATCTTAAAGATGGTGCCCAGGGAGATGGGGTCTGCACGAGTACGAGCACATGTACCCATCATCACCACCCCACCGAGAAATGGGTTGTGGGGGCACATGGGGTTTCCTTCTCCTTGGGGTTTTTTGCAGAGGGGAGAAGAGTTCAAAGACGGGGAGGTAACCTTAAAAAAAAAAAAAAAACAACCACAAAGGCAGCCATCTAAACACCAATGCATACCACAAAACGATGCTGACAAGCACATCAGTTTTCCTTCCAGACAGTCCTCAAGAAGTTGTATTCCCCTTCTAAAAGCATCACGGCAGTTAACATTCACAGATTTATTTGCTGTTTTGTCCCAGCAGCACTGCATGGCCACCCTGGCTGGCTCTCCAGCCACTGTCCCCATCTGCAGCATGGGGTAGCACAGAGGATTTCAGAAGAGGAGGCACCCCAAATGCCAACAGGTTGTGTTTAAGGTAAAAAACTAAAAGAAAAGGAGACCAGGAGCCCTGCAACACTGATAGCAACAGCTACGAGTGGAGAGGGATGTACTGGACCCTTTACAGCCCAACAGGGTTTAGCCCTGGTATTCCAGCCTGTCCATCCCTGGCACTGAGACCCCAGGACAGACTGAAGCCAGTTGTTCTGCCTCCTTTCCCTCACCAAGCTCAAATAAAGGCCAATTTGTGATTATTTTCTTTTAAATTCGAGCAGCTGTTGCAACAGATCACAGTTCCTCACAAGCACACACAACCCAGCTGCACAGGGACACGGGGCTGCTTTTACTGGGCACGAGAAGCCAGTTTGAAATCACTTGATACAGGGCTGCAGGAAACCATCCCATATTGTCACAGGGGCTAATTAAGCTCCTCCAGTAAGACAGCAGATCTAGACTGTCTCGGCACCCGCCTTTGCCAGCAGCCCCCCCTCTTCGGGTGCTACGGAAACGGGAATTAAGCGGTGATGAATGCAGTATTAATTAATTAAGAGAAGACGCACAAGAAGGGGGTGGAAGGCAGGGGGTCTTTGCGCTATGGAAATTACCCAAGGAGTGGCCGCTGTAAATTTGTTTCTTATTGTTTTTGCTCACCAGAAGGCACCGGGAGGGACCTGCGTGCCCAGGCGGTAAGACTGACCCACTGGCACCCGGTGCAGCAGCAGCCCCGCTGATGGAGCCACCCGTCCTCCATCATCGAGATGCATGGGGAAAGAGGATGTCTCAAAAAAAATGACGCAGGCGCAGAAGAGGCACCCACGGCTCCGCACCGCCATCTTCTTCCATTGCGGAGGCCGAATACGAAATCAATTTTGCACACTCTGAAATGGCCGTTCAGGAAGGTTTTTTTGCTCTGGAGAGGTTAATGGGGAAGCTCAAAGCAGCTGGCACCGGGGAGACGCTACTTTTCGGTTTGCATGTCGAGATTGTTTACACACATGATTAGCTAATATATTAAGCTTCTTAAACAAAAAAAGATGGCAGAGCACATTGTTTAACTTTAATTTGCATTCCCCACCCACAGTCTTCGCCATATACCACCCAGAGAAGAGGAAGGACTTGGCCATCATTACAGACAGCTGTGTCTTGAAGGAAACAAATGGTTAAAAACCCATAAATGACTGTGGTACCCAGTGCTATTTGGCACATCCAGCCTCCCCAAGCAGCTGGCACATGAGATAAAAGCTGCAGTCCCCATCACACAAATGCCTGCTGTACCTCAGCCTGCTCCAAGATGAATTTTGGGTGGGTTCTCAACAGCCCAGGCTGGCCAGACCCTGACCAGTGGACCTCCATGGGACACTCATTTTGCCAAGCCTGGCTTGACCAGTGGCAATAGGGAGCAGATGAGCTGTGGGCTGAAGAGTCCATGTGCAATAGAAACTGTTTTCTTCCTCCCCCCATCACACACACACTCCTGGGGTCACAACCCAAAGGTATGGCTCTGCTTCAAGCCATTCCATAAATTCATCCCAGGTTTTGGTCCTTGGTCTCCAAGCATCCCTGCCTCCCAGCATTTAATCCAGCCAAACAAGCTTCTCTCAGAGATTCTCCTCCACATAAGCCTCCTACTGAAGGAGCTCAGTAGGGTCATGGGGTGGGAGGTGTATTACGGAATCCTCTTCAAACAGTAGGCTGCAGGTTCAAGACGTTGCCCTCTTTGTCCAAGCCAGAGCCTACATTGCAGACTCCATCACTGCCTCTTGGACCAGCTTTCTGTGATCCTCCAAAGAGATGACTCCCCTGTACATTTCTAAATACACTGGCAAAGCTCTTTGAATTCACTGCCCTTCTTCTCTGCCATGATTTTAGAACCACACTTCTCCTTTACGCCTTTTTCCCTGTTGCAGAGATAATCGCCCCACAGCCAGGCATCGCAGCAGCCGCTGCACCAGCAACTGGGCTGTGATTCTTTCCCTCTACTTCCTCTCTACCTCTCACCCAGGGTGTGTTATTTATATAACATCTTTTAACATTGACCTTTTCACCATACTTTTTTTTTCTTTAATTACTTGCATTTAAAATAAAAATGCCAACCTATGTGAGTGACTGTCCTCGTTACAGTTCCAGTCCTCCAACTAATTAATATCTGTTAGCTTTGGCTTATACATCAGGATGCCTAAATCCAAAATACACAAGACTGCCAAGTTACTTTGCAAACAGAAACGCTCGCTTTGAAGAAAGAACCACGTTATCCAACTTGCTTCTATGCAATCTTATCATAACCCTTACTTTCAAGGTCTTAGACTTCAGAGAAGGAAAGCTCATCCAGCTCAAAAGAGATTGCTAAGAAATCAAAGAGGAAAACAAAGAGAAAGAGAAGAGAAATAGAGAGATCTCCAAAACAAAGAGAAACGCCACTAGCTGCAAGGCACTTTCCCCCCATTTTCTTACTCTCACCCAGGCCACATGGGGAAGATTGAGGCTGTTTAAGAAAAAGCCTCCCAGCAGGTCCCAAGCAGGCTCTCCCAGAGCACACACACACTTCTCCAGCCCGGAAAGAGGGAAAGCAAGCCAACTACAACATCTCTCAATCACACCAGTAAACACCTTCCATTATGGTGTTACATTACTGTAGCGCACATCAGATAAGCCTGTACAGGAAAAAATAAAGCCAGAAGCCTCAGGAGTGATTATTTAGCAAGGTGACAAATAAAGGAGACATACCAGAGTGTACAAAAGAACTGGCAGGGTAGGAAGGTGGGTACGGTTCTCCTGAAAATGCCCCCAATAGTGCCCGAGTGTCAGTGCATTCAGCACATCTGAAAGCAGCAGGTTTAGAACTGATTAAAAAACGAAAAGCCTTATGTAAACTTAATGCATAATTAATCTGAGAAATTCACTCACAGAAGACATTATTGAGGTCATGAGAGCATTAGAGCCACAAAAACAACTCCATTGGTACATGAAGGATGAGAACATCCACTGTTAAATTATTTGAAAACTCACCTAATGCAAAGGATAAAACTTGCTGTATCCTAACCGGGACAAGCCTTCCCTCCACCAGCAGATCATAGGAGGTTTCTCCTCCAAAGCAGTCAATGCCGATGGCCAGAAAGGAGAGCCTGGGCTGGACAAGCCCCTCTTTCAGGCTTTTTGTCCAGGTCAGGTCTCTAGCAGATATTATAAGAGGGACTTTGCTGCTCTGCTGTGGGCATCTGACTGGGACACTGAGGTCTGCAGGAGTTATCCTCAGCTGTCTTTGCACTTAATTGAGAAACCCAGCCCTTACAGGAGTGATTAATCTCACCCCAATTGCAATCAGGTGAATTACCCTCCTGAGGTGCCAGTCTTGGGGTGATCCAGCACCATGAGTTGCCCCAGGCAGCCTATGCAGATGGGAGGTGCATTGGGGTACCCCAGCCTAGGGACCACACCAAGCCATGCTTCCTGGACACCCCCGACACCAGTGGGCTATAAGGATTTGGATATTTTTAGGCTTTTACAAGTCAAGGAAAGGATGCATAGAAGTCTCCCCCCTTCCCCTTTTCCACCAGCCCCTCCCACTTACCTCCATTTCATTTGCCCCTTCCCTAATATCACCATCAGGGTCTCACAGTGCAGAGGCACCTTTCAGACTCACCCAGCTCTCCTGACTGGTGTTTGGGATTCCAAGGTATCAAAGACCTTCCTAATGCCAATTAAAATTAAAAAAAAAAAAAAAAAAAAAGGAAAGCCTCCCTTTTGCCAAAGTCTGTAAGCGAAACACCCACAGGCCTTGCCCTCCTCTCTGTTTCTGGCTTGCTTTACAACCATAGCAGCTGTTTCGCATTTCCCACTTTTTTTTTAAAAAAAAAAAACAACTCACATTAGATCCAGGTCTCTTTTGCCAAAATCCAGCAAGATGCAACCTTCATTAGAAGTCTGAGAGACCAAGAGCTGCCTTTCCCCAGGCAGCCCCTCCCTCAGCAGGGCCATGGTTTAAGTACCTGAGGCTCCCTTTGGAGAAGGCCGACGACAGGCCGAGCACAGCTCTGCACATCCAGGTTCGCTCTCCTTGCTCTGTGCCCAAATGTCCCACGTGCACAACACCTTCTCGGGGTCCCTACAGCACGCCAGAGGGGTTTGCTTACCCAGGACCAGCCCTCGTGTCCCTGCCTGTCCCTGGGCAACAGCCTCAATGCTTCTAGCACACACAAACCAGGGGTGCCGCCAGCAGCACCGAATGGTCCCTGGGGGGCAGTGCCAGGCTCCGTCCTCCCGTTCCAAGCAATCCAAAAAACTAAAACAGGATTTCCAAATAGTTGATTTTGCAGCTAGTTTCATAATGTTTTGTTGCAATGAGCTTGGGCTGCTTGTATTCACAGAAAGCAAGTATTTCAGGGCCCCAGACATCACCTGAAGTGCCTCACCACCTCGTCCAGGGCTAGAAAGGCTGACTTGGGAAGGAGGGAGAAAAGAAAAGAAAACAGGTGTCACAAGACTCCTGATAAATAAAGCAGCATCAGAGACCATGCAGAATGTGTTCAGGGCCAGGTGAAGTCAAAAGCCTGATCCAAGCTCAGCTTTACATTGGGTTCAGCCCACTGCATGGCACAGACCTGTCTGCTGCAACAGGACAAGGCAAGCAGACTTGCCTTAAACTCCCTTATTTTCCTCAAAGGCCTCAAGGCCTGGACTATTCCAGCTATGCAGTGCATTTAAACCCCATGAGTAAGGCAAGTGTGCAGACAAAGTGGCACACTACTGCACGGGAAAGTGGCAGCCCTGCAGCTGTGGGACCCAGGGGGGGGACTTGGGCAGTGAAACCCCCAGAGCCCCTGGCTCACAGGCCCTCAGTGATTACAGCAGCTGGGGTATATCCTTAGAAGCTTCCAGGAAAGCTGGGTTCCCATCTGTTGCCATTAACAGTTGGAGTCTGCACTTTCACTGCAGGAAATGAAAGCCTGGAGCAACCTGGTCCTTCAAATTGGCAAGTGTGCTGAGTCCTGCAAAAGCATTTCAGCATTGTTTCCTTCATCTTCTCTTACATGGCACCTCCTGTTACATTTAAAGAGTGTTTGTGGGGCAGCTGTCATCCAAATATCCATTGCAAGTTCCACGGAAGAGTCTTGACAAGCACAGCATCCAATGTCCCTCAATTTTATTGAAAAGGAAAACTGAGTGCTGGTGGCAGCCCAGAGCCTCTCCGAGATGCAGTTCCCCCACCTATCAAATAACAAGAAAAACAACAACCCTTCCTCAGCTCACAGAGGTGTTATAACTCATACCTGACATTTGCAACATTCATTGGCAACCCCCAGTAAAACCATTACCACTGGAGGGGATGTGAGGCCACACTCTGCCACCTCACTCTGTCTACACACAACGAGTTACTGCCACCGGCTCACTCAATATGTGAGACAGAAAATAAAATTTAACTTTCATCTGCTTTGTGTTGCTTTGAAGTGACATTTTACATGCTGGCTAGACAGGGGACGCTACACTGTCATCAGGTCACCATGAAGATCCGATTCCCTAGAGGGACAAGTCTTTCCTTTTTAAAAAAAAAAAAAAGTGTAACATTGCAAAGACACTTAGAGACATTTTTCCTCATTCACATGGAGAAAAACTTGCAATCTCAGGTTTACTGAATGACACAGAAGTGTCATTCATCTGTAGAACTTGGAAACAGACAAGGAAAAAGAGAAAGAGTTATATTTCACATTTCAAGCGTGGCTCAAGCTGGCTTCATACAAAAGGACTGATGCCCCAGGGCATTTCAGGTGATTCACACCATCTGCCCACAGGTAAACCTGAGCCTTAGTAACTCCCCATGAGATGGTGTGTACCCAGTCCCTGCCAGGCCTTCCCCAGCTGGTTTCAGGCTGGTTTCAGCATGTTGAACCCTCGTAGCTGGAAATCTCTTTGGATATGTTGTCATTTATGTAGTTTCACCTCTGCTGGTGTATTCCTTTGCTAAGGATCTAAAGGATCTCTACAGCTTCATCTCACGGACTTTTTGATCCACCTGCACAACAGCCCTAGCACAGCTGCTGATGCCCCTAAGTACCTCACTGGGAAAAGCCCGTCCCTCTCCAGGGCTCAGGTCCTTCAAGCACTCTGGATGTCCAGCTTGCCTCCACAGGGATGCACGATTGCCAACGCAAACTGACATCCCAACTTTAGAGAGTTTCCAGAAATCAGTGGCTCCTGACTTGAGCAAACAGAAGGAGCACAGAAACTTCACCCAAATAACAAATGCCCACTTTCCTGGCTCAGTGTCAGCACTCCAGACTGCTCCCCAGGTTTAGACCACCTCCCTCTCAACATTCCTGCCCTCCTCCCCTCCTTTCTTTTTGAGCATATGGAGTTTGCCTCTCTTTTATAGATAATTTCCCTTGGACTTGTTGATTCCTCACCCATCAAACCTAGATTTACCTTATCCAGGTTGCAGCCAAGACTTAGTGCCAGCAGCTGTCCATGTTTATGGCAGATTGTTTGTTCTGTAACCCTCTGCTGCCAGCCCTACACTGAATTTCCTTCCAGTGTCAGTTCAGCAGAGAAGAAAAAACTCAACGTCCTGCATTCAAAACAGGGTTTGTTGGGTGACCCATGCACAGTACAAGTCCTGCAGGATGACAGGGAATTGATAGCAGCAGCTGGACTCTGAGCTTGGCACTACCCAGGAGACAAAGATGTTTTGTGTTCACCTGGGCCTGGAGAGGCCACTCTCATTTACATCTCTAAACACAGCACTTATTCTCCTGAGCATCCTAAGGCCTTTACAAATTAAGGGTCAGGTTGTTCCAGCTCAGGACCATGCTGCTACTACTCTTTCAGAGGCATTTTGCACCCAGAGCTTTGTCAAAACCTAGTGCTGGGTGCATCCTCTCTGCACTGTACCCTTTAGCTGGCCACAGAGCAGAGCATCCAACAGATGATCCAACAGAGATCCAACAGAAGGAGAACTTGGGCCAGGATCCCTCCTCCATGTAAAAATGGAGCTCTGCTAAAGCAGCCCCCCATCAAACGAGAACCTGCTGTTCCACTGGGTCCTTGTTCCTTCATCAGAGGGTCTTAAAGACGTCGAGATCAAGGGCCCTTTCATTGCTCATTCCTGAAAGCCAGGAGGAAGCTGCAGATATACTACGAGCACTTAGGAGGAAAAACATTACAGCATCTAAAGGCACTTTAAATGATTTAGATACAAACTTGCCTGTAATAAGACATCTATTTTGGTTAATCTCTTAGTTGCAAATCTTGAAACTCTTGAACCTGCCTCAGGCTACTGTCAGCAGCACTTCATTTAACACTGCTTATTGGGAATAACTGCTATTTCCCACTGTAACCTCCAAACCTCTTAAAGTCTCTCTTATTGTTTTGCCCAAATATACTTGCCTTGAGGATACAGAAGGTTTTTTCTCACTAAGAACTGTTAAGATGATTTGAACAAGCTGAATCAGAAGAGACTGTTTCCCAGGTGAAGTGGCCAAGGCTCAAAATACCTTCCCTGCGATATTTAGGGAGTGATTCTTTTCTTGATCATTTACTTGGGTTATGAAATCGATCGGCTACGCTTTGATCGCTCCTCACAAGCAAAGCAGTCGAAGGGATGGGTGTGTGTTCATCCTCCCAGAGAGTCACCTGGGGTCAGCCATCTGGGGGAAGAGACCACCTCCCCTGCCTACACTGGGGATGCTGGGACCATCACCGCTCTGCCATGGACACATTCAAAGCTCTCTGCGGAGACTGGTCAGAGCTTTAGCACCACCAACACAGCACTTATGTTTTAAGCTCAACCACGTTTTTATTTTAAGAGGCTGTGGAGTGCCCAGGCATTACTCCAGCCCGTCGGCCCTACTGCCCACACACCCCAGCTTGGCTCCACTTACCAGGCTGGATTTAAACGCAACCATTCACATTGAGGGCAGCTGGACATACCTAGGAATGACTATACTGATGGGCTGTCACAGCTCCTGCCCCAGTAACCAATGGGAAATGCAGTAACCCTGAAGCAGGGGTGATGACCCACCCTATCCTGCTGGCACAGGGAGCAGCATTAAGCAAGTGCACAGTTTGTTCCCAAGCAGCAATCACACATGCCCCAGGTAAAAACAGAGGTACAAGAGGCCTCCAAGCAGGTCTTTTCAATATGGTATCTTTAACTATAATGCAGGATTTTCCAGCCAAGTCCTGTGTCTGAGACAACCAGTCATCTCTGCAGGTTTGCAGACCCCAACAATGGTACAACTTCAGTTACCACCTTCTCTCTGCTCAGTGGGACACGGTCCAGCCACTATGTAGTTTTAACCAACATGGTGCAGGGCACAGAGAAATGAGGGCCCACAACCCCAAAGAGAAAGAAAGGGGCTCACACCATGCTCAGACCTGGCTTGGGATCAGCCTCTGTTCCCACCAACATGCCTGAGAAAGTGCTCCAGCATGAAGGGATCACAGCTCCCAGGGCCTTAGAGGCACATCCTCCCATCCCTCTGCACCAGGTTTTACACAGAAGTTTCATTGCAAAAAGAAAAAAAAAAAATATCAGTGTGAAATATGTATATATAAGCTGTTTTTAAATAAAAGCATAGCTGAGTAGGGTCTGGCTGCTAAAGGACCCTGCCTACCATATACATGCACCCTGGTTTAGTTGGGATGAAAACCACCAACTAATCCAGTCTCTGCCAAGCTATAACCAGCACAGCAAGAATCAGCATGCTGCCTGCAAAGCTGAATTGGTATCAAACTCAAGAGTGCTCACCTTTGGCACACCATGGTCCCTGGAAAGCTGCAGAGCCAGTGCTCAAAGCCACTTCTTTCACCTCTGTCCCCCATCCTCTGCTTCTGCTCTGGAGCTAACCCTTAGCCTAAGCTCAGGTTGCAGGTAAGAAATATTCCACTCTAGATTTAAAACAAACACTCCTTGCCCCTTTCCCCCCCCCAATATCTCACTTTGCAGGATCAAAACCAAACACTTAAACCCCACTTCACTCCTACTGGAGACAAAGCATGTGCAGCGAGGTGCCTGCACAACCTTAAGCTTTTGGAGAACACTAGACCACAGTGCAGAAAATTATATTTATACTTAAAGCAGAATAAAAAACTCTCCAAACCTACTTCTTACACTTGGCAGCTCCAGTTCTCACAGAGGTTGCCAGCAGGACAGAGCCATCTCAGGAGCTCTGGGTCAGACCAACCCCACATGTCCCAACTCAGAACAGTGTTTCCCACCCAGCACGCTCTCAGCCCCATCACTCCTAATAGCAAACAGCTGCTGCTTTTAAGACCTCTGGAGAGTTTAGGAGTGGAGCACCTGCACCAGCAGCTGATAGCACTTACTGCTCTTTAATTAAGCTAATTTTGCACCAGGAAGGAAGACAAGTGTGCAACTGCTCGTCAGGCCACCTCCAGTTCCCCAGTCCTTGTGCCATGGCAGTGAGATGCAGGCAGGTACTGGCTCTTGCTGTGGCACCCAAAGGTGCCCCGGTGCCAGCAGCAGGAGCTGGGAAGCATCCCAGTGGCCCCTCAAGCACAGGATGCTCACAGGAAGAGTCTCTGGGCACCTTTATCACAGCACAACCATTATTTTTGTGCTCTGTCTCACCAGCAAACCTTGTACAGCCCAGCACGCTTAAGGCAATGCAGCAGCACTTGCTTCGTTGTCCTACAAAAGCCCACGTTGCGTGTACTCCAAAGCTGACATTCATGGTCTAGCACGCTGGCCTCACTGACAATAGCACAAAAAACACCTTGTTTAAATCAGCCTTTTCCTCTAGCAAGAAGCACTAAGAGCGTGGTGTGCTCTGCTAAAAATAACGAAGGTGCCAGATTGAGGTAGGGTTAGGTGGCAAAACCAAACCAGTGGGAAGTGTGCCAGCTACAGCTGCCAGCACGACCTCAAACCTGCCCACTCCTCCTCCACACCAGACTGCAGAAGTGCTCAGAAAAGGAAACAGCAAGCATCTACTCCGTCTCTTTTCCTTCACAGGGCTGAAAATGGGTTCGGTGCCTCCTTCTGCATCTGCAGGTGTGGACAAGCCAGTGCAGCCAGACCCAGGGGAAGGAGCACTGAGGGACATGAGGGGGACTAGAGGGAGAGGGGATTCTTTTGGTGCATAGAAGGTACTTCCAAGATGCCCCTCCCAGTCTTACCTTCACCCATTGATGGGTCCCTGGGAGGCAGCTATGCTCAACATCCATAAATCTTCATAGCAGGACAGATGGTCATTAGAGATACTCCTTCAACCTCCTTCCAAATGCTTTTTCTCTTCATCCATCAGCAGGCTTTCTCCTCTGCTAGATAAGCTCCCTTCCATTTTGGAGAGTTTCAGAAGTCATTTGCAGACATCTCAGCTTGCTCAATAATTTTGTTCCTTATTAAATATTGCTAATGATAGGGTTTTAGACTCTCGGCCATACATCCACTTTCTGTTCCAGTATAAATTTTAATCTATCTTACCTCTTCCTTCTATTCAAGTCTTTAAAAAAATAAATTACTGGAATAAAAAGGAAAGCACCAAATAATTGAAAGGAGCAGCTAAAAACAGAAGGGAAGGAGAGCTGAAAAAAGTTACGATGATTGAAAAGTTCAATAAAATTGGAGGAAAGAAGGAAAAGTTCCAATTTTTAACAAAATGGGTGATGAAAAAGGCCTTTTTCAGCTAAGTATTTTTAATATGAAAAAATGTCAACAGGCTGTAATCGTGATGCAGGCCCATAGCACCGTCCTGCATTGTTTCTCATTTGTGCGGATAAATCGGGCCCGCAGCTCTGCCTGGCTAAGCACTTTGCAAGAAAATCCCATTCAGAATTCCCCCAGTGGGCTGGGACTGTGCTACCACACCACGCTGAGTGTCCACATGGGTTCTCACCGGTACTGGGCAGCAGATCCCTTTGGCAAGAGCTGTTTTCCCAACCCAGCTCAGGCTCCCACCTCCACGGACCGTCCCAGAACTGTCACTCCACTTCGCTTTCCCTGGATTAATTGGCTGGAGGTGCATTTTCTCCTCTCCCTTCATCCTCATGTTAAATCTTTTCAGCTGGTGTTTTCGAAGCCTGACCAATAAAATGTTGAAACCAATAAAATTGCTTGTGGGAAAATTTTTCCAAAGAGAGAAAGCATAAAAATGATGGTTTACAGAAAGCTATGAGCAGAAAATGGGAGTTTAGTGTCAAAATGCTCACGCAGCTGAAGCTCGAACAGTCTATTCTCACCATAATAATGAGCACATACATGATTAATGAAAATGTTTATCTTCATAACCCACTGCAGCCAGTTAATATTTAATCCAAAATCCACGTGAAAGTCCTACATCTCCTGGTTCCTCACCTACCTCCTTGTTTCCTTGGAAATCTCTGAACTCTGCAAACTGACCCGGGATTTGGCTCTTTGGGGCTGATCTAAGAACCACGCTGGCTTTTTCTGACTTTCTGCATAAGTACCACACCTTTTGATCCCGTAACCGCCGTCACTTGGGACCTACAAGGTTTCTTAGATAATCCCGGAGAGTCGGTGCTTTGTAACTCGTTTCACTTTGATATTCAAGGCAAAGCTGGACAGCCCACACATGAAAAGACAGCCTTCCCTTTCTTCCCAGGCTTAATTTCATCTGCAAATTAAACATATCGAGACAGATATTTATAGAGGAATGCCCCGATCCTCCCAGGAGGGCTGTGGAGTCTCCAATGTGTAATTTTGCTTTAGGAATATGATTTTAATCTTGACTTTCTTCTGAGGCTGGTGGCAGGAGAGGAGAAGGGCAGGGAAGGGGGATCGCTGGCGGCAGCGCTCACCAAGCGCTCCTCTGCTCCCCCAGCAATTTCAGCTTAGAGCTAATGTGGTACGATATGGTGTGGATGTACACAAAGGGAATAAGGTTCTTTCTGCTTCCCTGTCTTTGTGTTCTGCAAAGCTATTGCAGGATACAGTTCTTAAAAGGCTACAATTTTTACCTTAAAAAACCAAATGAGGGCTGTAAACTTTGCCAGCAAGAGCTTTCAGCTGTGACTTCAAAACCAAACAACAAGCCACCTTTAAAAATGGTGTACAGATTAAAATAACTGCTAAACCCTGAATCTTGATGATTCTTTGTGACAAGGTATTCACACACAATCATCCATCTCCCTGTATCCCAGCCCCTCCATCCCACACTGTCACTGTGGGTGGTCCCCAGCACTAAAAAAACTACAAAAATGAAACGTTTTGGCTTATGTGGTTTTCAGAGAAGCCCCAGAGGGGAGGACAAAAGATATCAGTCTTCCTATGGGCTTGGCTTTTGAAATCAAGTCTTGCTGCTGTCGGTCTGAGCTCCAGTGGAGCAGTGATTCCTGTCTGCTGTCGATGCTGCAAAGGCCCCGCAAAAGGTTGGTCCACCACCCTGCAGCCCGACTGAGCCCAAGGCATCCCGGGGTGAAGGATCTGCAGGTGTGAGGAGGTTTCTGCAGGGCAGCCTGTGAAAAACCGCATCCGCTCTCCTGGAGCTGTTGCAGGAAAGGGAGGTGGGCACTGAGCACCGAGCACTGGCTTCTTGCTGTGGGCTGCTAGGGATGATGTGCTGGGGGGCCTCTTACCTTGGGAACAGCGGGGTCCACCCACTGGAGCCATATAGCCCCCATAAAATCTTTGTGAGCCTCATCTCCCTCTTTCAGCAGGCACAGCCAGTGCTTGTGCCCACACAGGACCAGCCGCAGCCACAGAGGACCCTGGGGCGATTTGCCCAAGAGATGGGCACACAGCAGCCCAGGCTGAGCCCCGAGGGCAAAGCTACAAACTCCTTTATACAGCAATCGCCTTCCTTCTGTTTTCCTACTAAATATTGTCTTCTATTTGCCTTCCTGATAAAGAGCCATTTAACGCCATTCTTCTTTTACGCAGGATCACACGCTTAAACCTGCCTTGCATCGCACACACACGTCTACAACAAATTCTGCTGCTGGGAACCCCGCTGACTAAGAGGCTCTGGCTCTGGCGCACCGGTTCGTTAGCGCACGGGTGATTGTAATGACCGAGGTGTCATGTCACGCTGCTGTTTGTAAGGGTTTGGTCAGGATGCCTGTCACCACCAGGCCCCGGGCAGGGCTGGGCATGCGGCACCATCCCTGCAGGGCTATTTCTGATGGGAACACTTCAAGGGAGGGAAACTTGCAGAAAAGATGGTTTCAGTAGTAATAAGAAGAGGGACTTTGGTACATTACTGCATGCTATGAGGTATGTCTTTAAGCTTCAGTAAACTTTTGGAGTCCCTGGGAAGCTGGTAATGTGCCTTTGAAGGAAGCATGACTTATGAAATTGCAGTTTTTAGCTTAGCTGGGTAATGTTAATGAGAAAATATCGTGGGCTGCGGGGTGGAAGTCTCCTGAATCCCATAAGTTAGGAATAAATTATTCTGTTTTCCTAAATGAAGCAATGCAGCATGATGCTGCTCCTAAATCAGGCTGATGGTGAGAATTATTTATTAATTTGCACAGGATCAGACACAAGCTCAGCCAGATAAACACAAGCCAAACTGTAGCAAAGAGTGACAAACTTCAACCTGCTCTGGGCTTGGAAGGAAAGTTTGTTCTGTGGTTTTAAGAAGGAGCCAGCAGGCTGGGACCAGCGCCCTTCGTGACCGAGGTGGCACGAGGAGGTGGCACAGGGGTGGAAATGGAGGGACAAATCCTCCTTTCTGCTGGAGCCGCTGTGAAGATGATCAAAAAAACCCCAGGCTTTCAACTGCAGTGCAGCAGCTTCTCAGTAATTAAAGCTTGAGATCGCCAGCTCTGCCGATGCCTGCTGCAGCCCAGCTTGCACATCAAAAGGAGATGTTTCCCGTGAGGACAGGTCCCACGTCACCCAATTCAGGTTTTGATGAGCACTATAGGCCGGTGAGCAAGAGTCATGATCTGGAAAAGTCTCTTAACAGCAGCTCATACTGAGCAGGTGATAACGCATCCCCCCGGGTACCCCGGGCTTGTGGTGACTCAGCGGTGCCCTGCTTTTTGGGTAGCACAGGCTCTTCCAAAGGGACCATCCCATCCAAAGGGACTGTCCTTGGAGCAGGGGGTGGCCCTGTCGGGCAGACCGGGCTCCCAGCTCGGAGGGCTCAGGCTCTGCGGGTACCACGCAGCTACAGCTTCCCCTCCTGCCAGCACCTGGCCTCCTACCCGGGGAGAATTTATTCCTCCCTGAACAGGTCTCCAATGACGTTATTAATCAGGGAGATGGACGAGTACAACACAGTTTATTGTGCGCTGCGGATGAGTGATAAGTCTGGGTGCCGATGCCAGGGAGAGCAATCAGGAGAGGGCGAGCGAAAGGAAGAAGAGGGAAGAGCAGCATTGTGGGTAAATGCGTGCGCTTCTGGTGGTGATTACCCTCCAAGTAATTAGTTTTTAAATCAGGCAGACGTTTCAGGAACTACTCAGTATGAGCTGCTTTAATTATTTATACTCCCTTTTATTCTTATTATTTATAGTCATCCTCTTTGGATGGTGATGGTCTCTGGGTTGGGCTGGTCAGGTGGAACTGGGACCCACCTCCAGGCCAGCCTAGCCAAACAGCCATCTCCTCCAACGCCACCCCTGCCACCAGGCATCCCGAGAGCCCGGCTGTGCTGGGGGGTCCTCCTCTCCCTCCTGCAGCCAGGCAAAGGGGAGCAAGCGCCCGTCGTCATCGCTGTGGAAAGCCCTGCTCCGATCAGTAATTAAACTCTCACTCATCTTCATTTTCCTCATTTGTTAAAGTGAGGCCACTCAATAAGCCATTAGCGCAAGGCCCTTTCTGTCAGCTACAGCATCATTAGGCAAATTTCCCTTCCAGACAGCTCGGGCAGGGGAAGCAGCCCCTTGCCTGCCTCCGCTGCTGCCCAGACCCTCCCCATCTACCCCCTCCCAGGACGCCCCTGCCCTTCAGCCGAGGCTCTGGGGAGAGGATGGGGCATTTTGCAAGAGCAAACCCTTCCCCCAGCCAGGATTTTCCCGTAGCACCACACAACCCCCTGCTCCATCCCAGCATCTGGCGTTGCTGCTCTCCCTTCACCAACCCCACCTCTCCGGAGCTTCATAAAATCTGGAAGCCATTCCCTGCGCCATTCCCATGAACGGACCTCCGACCCACGGAGCTCCTCCTCTGGGCTAAACAAAAGCAGCCCTTATTGCTTAGCTCGGGAATTTGGCCTGCCGTCCCCTCACCCCAGCCATGAACCGTTTCTCAATCTGTCACCAGGAGAGCATCTGCCTGGAGAGCCCCGCAGCATCCTCTGACCATCTCCCCCCATGGGCACGCTCAGATGCGGCATTGAGGAAAGCTGCAAAAAACCCAGATACCAGCATAAAAAACCCCACCGTAATGGGAAATGCTGCTGCAGATTTGTCCAGAAGCAAAGCCCACAGTCCATGTTTGTAATTATTACAACTATATGTTGATTTTTTTTCCCCTCTAAGAGCTTTTGCTCTGGGCCTTGCTCCACTAAGAATAGTGAGAACACCTTGATCTCGCTGCTTCTCCACCATAGACTCATTTGGAAGAGAAGAGCTGTGGGGGTGAGGAGTGTCTGAGCTAAAGCAACAAAGAAAATGCAGTATAGCACAAAAAAGAGAGAGTGTTGCAGGGGTTGCATTGTGGCAAAGGTGGCCCATCAACAAACTTTACTGCACACCTCACTGGATGCCGTACAAGATGAGCCGATTCACTGCTCTGAAACCTCTGTGCCAGCAGAAAAATGTAGATAAGCCTGTCCCATACTCTATACACCCACAGGAACCCAACCCAACCCAACTTCTGTCCTGTTGGCTTTGTTTTCATACAGTTCCAGAACCACAGAATCCCAGAGGGGTTGAGGTTGGACAGGACCTCTGGAGGCCATCTGGTCCAACCCTCAAGCAGGGCCACCTAGAGCCAGCTGCCCAGGACCATGCCCAGACAGCTCTGGAGTTCACCTGGCTTGGGGGGAAAAAAATACATTAGACATGTAAGATACAGATTAAAACACCAGACTGGATGGTGTCTTGTCTGTGACACCAGGGAGAAACGTAGTTTTCAGGAAGGTGTCCTGAAAAGTGAAGCCAACTTCCAAGAGTGTCCCTGCAGTCCCGAAAGGTTTTGAAGACCATCTGCCAGCAAAGCCAAAGCCACATTTGTGTGACCTGCAAGGTGCTGACTGGCCTTGAACTGGGTGCAACCCACTTCTTCATAAAAATACCAGCAACAGCAGTGGAAACAGTTCACCACGAAAGCAGATGGAGGGGACCCACCTGCATCCCTGGGGATTTGCAGGGACATAGGAGGCCATGCTGGCTTGGTCCCTGGGGTGCTCAGCACCAGCAGCTCCAGCGTTTGGTGGGGTACCTGGGGCAGATCTGAGGTAGGAAGAATCAAGGGGGTTGGGAATAAATCAAACCTTCACCCCAGAGTGAGCAGAAATCAGCAGCTCTGGAGCTGGACTCTCCCATCACCCGCAGGGTCCATGCAGTAACGATCTCACCGTGGATGGGAACAGACACTTCCAAACAGGCCTCCTTCTATTTGCATTCGAAACATTTATTTTGGGAAATACATATTAAACACTATTATTTATACAAAAATGGGCTAAATTTGTCATAATGCTTATAACCCCCAAAAGGCCGTTTTAATAGATCTGAATGAAGGTTTTTTTATTGTATTTTCTTTTTTTTCCTTCCCAAAAAAAAAATAATCAGGTTACAAAGGAGAAAGCGGCGTGTCTTGCTTGTCCCAGCTTGAATAGAGGAAAAAAAAAGTTTAAGATGACATTTGCAGAAGTGCCTCACACAAGAGATTTTTCTCCCCTTTCAGTCTTTTTTTAACACTTGAAATATATATATTTTCTCAGTTAATACACTTTTTTTGGGGCTTTGTTTTTGCTAAAATATAGCAAGTCAGCAAGTAGATAATTGTTCTTCCCCAACAGCTCCATCGTGCTGTTGTGGGGAGGGAAACATGATTTAAGGAGGGGAGAGTGGATTCTCCTTGTGATGCACCCACCTTTGGCTGCTGGGGGGGACATGTGTGGGGACCCCCTGCAAACCCTCCGCTGAGCAACGTCATCTGGGTGTCTCCACCATGATGAGAGCAACCTCCTCCTTCCTCCTGGTCAGCTGTGCTGAAGAAGGTGGCTTTGCCCCCCATGAAGACCATGGGGTGGGCTCTGCAGGTGCCTTCCAGCGCTAGAGGATGGGACACGCTGCCATTTTAGTATGTGCCCCCCCCAAAAAAAAGGGTGATTTGCAGAAAGTTTTATCCCTTAGAGAGGACACGGAGACTGACAGAGCGGACAACTAAGACAAGAGGAGCCGGGGTGGGGGGCAGGACTGCAGAGCTCTGCTCCAGGACCACCCGCTCCTGCGTCACGGCGTTATTTAACTGACCCCCCCCTTGCAGGGTCATATTTACTGGAGACTCGTTGAAAAAGGAGGCATGGAAGGGCAGAGAAGAGGGGGCCACGGGGCACAGCACCCACAGATGCCACCCCAGCCCTCCCCACGGCTGCGGGGCTCGGTCCGCGCATGCACAGTCCCCTCGCACAAGGACTAGCGACACAGAGGAGCATGTTACACCTACACACGTCACACAGGGGATCCAAAAAATAAAAAAAACCAAAATAATTAAAAAAATACCCAACAGCCTCCTCTGACGTAGGGAAAAGCCCAAGAATCACAAGGGTCAGACAGGACAACCCTCCGCCTCCCACCACCGCTTTGCAGAGACGTTCCACTCTCAGCCCCCTTCGGACAAACATACTCCGAGCCTTCAGCGGAAAAAAAACCACCCAACCGTATGAAAAATAAATATACAAGTGTTCCCAGGACACCGCCACATCTATGGTCCGAGGGAGAGGGAAAAGGAGTCTCTACAACGTGTCACAGGCCTTTGCAGGCCACAAAGACAGACAAGGCAAGCCCCCCCTCCCCTCTCCCACGCTATTGCATGGTAACAGTCTGAAAAGGCACTTCTCCCAAAGCAGGTCGCTCTGCCTGGCCGGAGGTCGGTGACAGGCGAGGTGACACCTAAACACTCCCAGTTTATTGCATGTAGGCAAGGTAGAGGGGTTGGGTTGGGGGCTGGCGGGTGCTGGAGGGCTGCAGAGGGCTCAGAGGAGGCGGCAGGAGACAAGGATGGCACCATCTTGCTCTCTTCACACCACCGTACCTTGCTTCTGAAGGCTACATTCGCCTGGAGGAACCCTTGCCTTCATCGGACGGAGAAGAGCCTCTGCACGGAGGGGCAGGCAGGGCTCCCGGGGGCACCCCAACCCCGCTGGCCCCATGGATCTGCTCCCCCGAGCTCGGCTATCGGGCCAGCGCTGGGGGCCAACGAGAGCCCGACCTCCGCGGGGAAAATGGTCCCTGGCCCAAGGATGCTGGACCAGGGCTGAGAAGAAAACTCAGGTCACAAAACAGCGGGGGATGAGCGGTCGCCCCGCTCCGCACGACAGAGACGGCATCTGGTTATTTGGTCAGTTAACATTGGCAGGGGGCTGGGGGGTGGGAAGAGGGACAGTGGCAGAGGATTTATATAAAAATAAAGGGGGAAGAGGGGAGAAATAGCGAGCGTGAGCGAGCAAGGTCCTGGCTACGGAGCGAGACGGTTACATTTCGTTAGCCACCAGCTCTTTGTCGGTCACGCCGTTGGAGAGCGAGCTCTGGCCCTCGTTCAGCCTCTTGACCCTGTAGGCTTCGAAGTGGATGTTGCTGGTAATATCCTTTATGTTCTGCATGTGCGTCCTGCGGGAAAGGGAGACGGGGGCGATCGCACCTCGCTGGGCGCAGGTTCGGCCAGCCCAGCCCAGCCTCCGCCACCCCAGCCCTTGCACCCCCAACCTTTGCTTTCAAACACCCCTCCAGACTAAATTTCTCCTCCTGCTTTACTGGTTAACAATATATTTAGGGCACAAGAGGGAAGTAAAGGTAATTATGGGTAGCCAAGACCAGAAGCATCCAGAAGCCTTCACTGGTACCACACGGGAGCCTTTGCTGCATAACACCCATTTGGGAAGGCCCTGGTCCTGCAAGTCGCTGGGGTCAGGTTTTAAGGTCCACGCAGTGACCTGCCAGCAACAGCTCAGATGCAGAGTTTATCTTGCAGCCAAATTTAGGAGGAGCCCAATGTCCCCTCCAGCAAGCCAAGGGGGCTCAGCCTCCCATTTCCCCTGCAGCAGGGACAGCTCTTTCAAGAGGGACTAGTGATCGCCCAGAATCCCCAACAGCACGATCCTGGGATGCAGGAGAGTGGTGTTTGGGGACTGGAGGTAAGACCCAGGGCTGTTGAAGGATCACTAAGGCCAAAAGGCTTCCCAGCTTGCGTGCAGGCGAGCTGGAGCCACACCACGCACTGCTGGCAAGCTCGGGGTCTGTCCTGACCCATCCACTGCTCCTCTCCTCCCTTAACTCAGCACTGCAGCTGGGAAAAGCCCTCTGAAGCCATGTCCCATTGCGTGGGGCCACCCCTTGCAGAGGGGCTGCAGCATTGCAGCAGGCTGGGAGGGACGGAGGGACAGATGGATGGATGAGGAGCAAAGCAGCAGCTGCTTCATGCTGGCCTGGGCTCTCCCCTTTCTTTGGATGCCACCTGGTGACCAAAGGCTACAGGGACAGGGCACAGTCCTACCGACCTGATGAGGAGGTCCCGCAGGTAGGCGAACTCACAGTGTGTCGTGTTCTCCACTGGCAGGAAAAGAAAGAAACCCATCAGCGTGCACCCACGGCAGGAGTATGGCAACCGCTCGGGGTAAGGAGAACCTTATGGGGCTTCACTAGCGTGTGGAGGGCTGAGAGGAGCACTTACCCCCAGGGGCTGTGGGTGCAGGGCTCAAGAGTCCTCTTTGCTGTGATTTACCCATGTATCTGCCCCAGCTCAGCAAGACCAACTGGCTGGTGAGGTCTGACTGAGCATTCCTAGTCCCTTTCCATCATCTCCCACCAAACGAGGAAGCTCCCGGCAGCATCATCCGACTCAACCCTCCTTGCTTTGGACAAACGCAAGCTTAATTGGGCACCAAACAAGGCAGCAGAAGGGACAGGGTGAGCTTTGCAGTGAGTGCTGGGCACAGCTCCACAGCTCTAGTCTATAGCTTCACCACGAGCATCCTGCGACATCCCAATCACACCAGTGACTCTGCTGCCCGGGCTGCTGGTGCTGCAGAAGGACGCAATCTCTTGCTGACAAAGGTTCCTGCTGTCTGAAGAGGGCTCAGGGCAAGCAAGAGTGTCCGCAAGAGGGAAAAATCAAGGGCTGTTGATCCACCACAATTAGTCTGACAGCTCACAGTTTACTAGGCATTTGAATTCATAGGATCAACTCCATTTTTAATTGTTTTTCTACCCAAACAGGCCATGGTTGGGTCCTGGGTTCTCACCGTGCTGAAGGCAGATACCACATGCAGAAGGTGAGCAATTTAATGAGTCCCATTAAACTCAGAGCTTCCACGGACGGAGCACAAGAGGGCAGCAGAGCTTTAAAATACACAGATTTTCCGGGCATCTTTGTTAAGCCGTCCCTCAACACAGGATTCCTATTACAAAGACTCATAAATGAGAGAAACCTATGAGATGAAGGGGAGGAAGAAAAGCCGGGTGGCACTGGAGACATGCCAGTTGGCTGTCAGGGACAGGGAAGTGTGTAGATGCGCTGGAGCCAGGAGCCTTTATCTAGCCTTTAAACCATGACTTAAAATGGGGGATAAAAAAGGGAGATGCTGACAGGATGAAGATGGAAGAAGTAAGAGATCCCACAAGGACACCAGCCAAATGTTTGGTGGAGGGTGCAAAGACCTACAGATGCCAGGGAAAGGCTCTAATCTGGGCTCGAGGCAGGGACATCAGCACTGCACTCCTGTGCCCTCAGATCCAGCCATCAGGCCTTTAACTGTGCAACCAGCAGAAGCCAGGCCAGGGAGGATGACAAGACACCCAGAAGTGTCCCCTCTGGCACACATCAACTTCCCAAGCCACACAAAGGCCCAGGAACGTGGTGTAGGAGCATGGCCCAAGGTGTTTTCAGTCCCCGAACACCAGGGAAGTAATCTTCTTTGGAGGGGCAGGGAAGCACTATATACACCTCGACTTCTGCTCGTTTTGGACCTCATCACCTCCTGTTGGGGCAGGGAGATGGGCTCAGGAGGTAGGGAAACAAGGACAAGGTACCTTCAATGGTGCCCCACTTGGTCTTCCTTCCAAGGATTCTTCTTCCATTAACCTGGTACTCCTGGTCACTGCCCACCACTGCAAATGGGATCATTTCCTGAGGAAAGAGAAAAAAAAAGCTTATGTTTTCCTCCTGAAAACTGGTCAGGAAACCAAGCTGGCAGACCCCTTGGACAGAGGCACAGCATCTTTGGAAAGAAAATAGAGGCACTTTGCCAGAGACCGTCCAGGCCATCACCAGCACCAGGAGCTGCAGGGCCCATCCAAGCACCATCCAACCCACACCATCAAACACTAACCCTGAATTTCTCATTCACTAGCCGATCTTCAGAGTCTTCATCAAACTCCTTCTGAGGATACACGTCGATCCCATTGGCAAGAAGATCGGCCATTATCTAGGAGAGAAGAGCAGAAGACCATGTGAAGGAAGACACGGGCAGAGGAGCTGCACTCCCACCACGGCAGCAGCTCCCAGCTGACCCAAGAGGCTCTCGTGAGCCATGCCCAGCAGCATCTTCCCTCTCCATCCTAAACACTGCCCACCTTGGGGAGAGAGACCTGTATTTAACTGCTACACACCTATCGAGCGTTTGCCCTGGAATCTCTGCAAGAACCTGGTGCCAAGACACGGTTCAGGCTGAGAGTGAGGTGAAGTTATATGAGCTGGGTGTTGCTTTGGGATTGAAAAAGACAATGAGACAATACAAACTGCACCAAGCAATGGGGAATGGAGCTGCCAGGCACAGAACCCAAAGTGAAGAAGTTACAGAGGTTACGAGTGTTTGTATGTGGGTGTCTGTGGGTAGCTGGCCAGCTCTGGGACTACAAAGTCAGCCTGGGACCTAAAACGTCACCTGGGCGCTTTCGACTGCTGATGCCATCCCTGGGTAATGAAAGACCATGGGGAGACCGCGTGGCTCACCCGTTCTGCACCAGGCGTGCGTGCACGGAGGAAAGCCCATGCCTTGCTGTGGATTGAGACAGCCCCTCCTCAGCTCCCCACCGCCAGCTCCCGACCAAGGGAACTTCATGCCTTGCTTCCCCCATAAATCTTGCCCAGCTGAGCTCAGCAAACCCACACGGTTTTTTGCCTGGTTCCTGTATCAGCGCACGATGCTGCACAGGATGGGTTTTCCAGCCTCCTACGTGCAGCACCGTCTACCTCCCAAAATAAGAGAAACCAGCCTGAAAATAACAACAATAACAAAGGAGGAAGGAGAAACAGGCCCCGAGACTTAAAGCTCGAAACTTATCCTGCACTGACAAAGATCCAAGAGAAACACAAGGAACTGCCTGGAGTGCAGGCCTTTCCCTCCGGCCACGTGGGATCGCTCAGAGCTGCAGCCGGAGGAATGCGCTGGGCTCCCGGCCAGGCGCTCGCCTCCCCAGCCCTGCCGGGGCGGGGAAAGGGGCAGGAGGGGATGGGGGACAAGAGATGGGAGCCCAGATAAGAGCCGCCGGCCCCTTACCCTTTGTTTGAAGTAGTCCCTCTCCTCCAGCGTTAATGTGTCGGCTTTTGCAATCACGGGGACGATGTTGACCACTTTGCTGAGGCGTTTCATGAACTCGATGTCTAGTGGTCGGAGCCTGAAAAATGCAACAGAAAAAAGGGGATCATAGAATGGTTTGGGCTGGAAGGGAATTTAAAGATCATCCAGTCCCACTCCCTGCCCTGGGCAGGGACACCTCCCACCAGACCAGGTTGCTCAAAGCCCCATCCAGCCTGGCCTTGAACCCCTCCAGGGATGGGGCAGCCACAGCTTCTCTGGGCAACCTGGGCCAGGGTCTCACCACCCTCAGGGTGAAAAATTTCTTCCTAAGATCTTATCTAAATCTACCCTCTTCCAGTTTGAAGCCATTACCCCTCATCCTATCTTACCCCTCATCCTACCAAGGGATTCACACACTCTAGCGAGGCGGGGGGCTGCTGCAATCCCCTGGCAGAGAGGGCGTGTTCAAAGACTAGACACAGAGGGGGAATCGCTTCCTTTCAGATAGGACAGATAAAGACATCTTCTTAAAAGCACAACAGCACGCCTCCGTCCCAGAGGAGGTTGGCAAACAAACACTTAAAACGTTTCCCTTTCAAAGCACCCCACTATCGCCTGCGAACCCTCACAAAGCCCCATGAAGTGGGAGAGGGCTTTTATCTCTGCACGGATGTTTGGCCACAGAGGACTGTGGGAACTTGCCCAAAGCTACACGTGTCCTTGGTGAAGCCGGGATGAGAGCACGGGTGACAGTGGCTGCGGGGCCAGCCCGCCCACAATGTACGAATCAAGCTGGGGAGAGATCACGGTGTGAAACCCCCTCCAACCCTATCCAAGCTGTCACCCACTGTCACGCACCACCCAGGGAGAGCACAATGTGGAAACGGCCACAGGTGACTACTCCTGCTCACACTCCCTCCTGCACTGACCATGAGCCAGGATCGCATCTCGCATCCATTGGCTGGGATTAAAAAAGGCTCTGCTAATTCTCCAGGGGCTCACACGGCACAGCGGAGATGCTGCTTGGTCCAGAGGGCAAAAATGCCAAAAAAATCTCTCTGACGGAAGTCTCAGCAGAGGAAAGCTGCAGAGATTGCATAACCCCAACGATCAGCCCCCAGGGAAATCTCTCCCTGCTAAATGCTCCTGCTGACAGCACAGAGGTGACCTCCGTTGCCACACTGCTCTGTGTCTCAGGGCTGCAGATAGCGATGAGGGCACCTGGCCATGACCCTTCCGCTCTCCACAGTCCTCCCTGAAGGTGTTTTTACTGCTGGGGCTTCCCAAGTCAGCTAGAGAAAAGCCCTCCTTAGGATATCCCCACTTGCTGCAGGTCCCCCCTGGTGGATCTGGAGGTGACAGGGACACATGCCCATGCAGGAGAGTTGAGCAGATGTTGCCTTGAAAAAGGAAACCTGGAGATCCCACAGGAGACCAGGGTACAGGAACACCTTTTGGGTGCTCATGGAATAAGGAGCATGTTAGAAATGAGCCCTCGCTGAAAGCACACAGGGAAGGGGCAGGAAGGTCAACCGAGCCCCAGAAGCAAAGGGACACCTCTGCTGCTCCTACGTCCTCATGACCTCTGGTGGTGGCATGTGCCAGCAGGATACAACTCAACTCATCTTTGGTGAAACCGGGATAGAGAGAGGTGAAGTCACCTTTCGGAGGACCCATAGGCTCCAGTGGCAAATATGGGGCCAAGAATGAGACCTCCCCAAGGACAGACCAGCCCTGTGCCACAAAACAGAGGCCCATGGCAACAGGGAAGAAACCAAAATAAATGGGATGGTGACTTAGCGTGTGGGAGCATGGAGCAGAGCAGAGCACTCGGGGAGAAAATGGCCAAGAAAGCACCTACTCCCAACACACTCAAGCCAAATCCCACCATGGTCTTCTCAGACCCTACAAAGGGCTCAGAGACCCCGCAGACCCAGCACGGCTCCTGCAAACACAACGAGAGTCACGGGAGTGCAAAGGGGAAGAGGCTGTCCCTGCTCCTTGGCAGTCACCAGGCAGCGTCCTCATCCCACAAGACCACCCCTACCCAGTTCCAGTGCCAAGGGAGGGATGTCCACCCCCAGAGAAACCCGCTCAGCTCTGGCTGATCCAAAAACAGCAGCTTGAGGCTGCTCTGGAGCAGCCAGCACTGGTGACCCAGACGAGCCCTCCCC
This sequence comes from Numenius arquata, assembly GCF_964106895.1. Classification (NCBI taxonomy): domain Eukaryota; kingdom Metazoa; phylum Chordata; class Aves; order Charadriiformes; family Scolopacidae; genus Numenius; species Numenius arquata. The sequence goes on from NC_133592.1 coordinate 9,185,460, forward strand.
TGGTCAAAGCCACTCCTCTGCAAGGGATCAGGCTGGACCATGCCAGGTGGACCTTCTCCTCACACACATAGCCCAGAGCACATCGTTAGCGTGCGAACAAACGAGTTCCTAACACAAACTCAGGAGTCACAGATCACTCTGGGCCCCAGGAAAGAAAGAGTTTGGCAATTAAAAAAAAAAAAAAAAAAAGAGAAAAGAAAAGAAACAAAAAAAACACAAGGAAACCCCCATGGACACATCTAAGCAGACTTGCTGCTGGCAAACATTGTTTGGAGCTCTGCATAATGTATTTCCCAGACCTCCAAGGAAGTAATGCAGTTATGCTCCTTTCCCAGTAGACTTCTTTCCCCTCCTCTCTCTTTGCTATTTTTCAAACAATTTTTCCCCTCTAAAAGCCTCTTCCCTACTGAGACTGTGTTCCTGCCTCTTTCATCAGCTCTTCTTTTAGAGTGAAGACCGGGATGCATATGTAGCTGATGCAGATGAATTCACAATCAGCCAGACATTTGAGTTTCAGCACGGCTGACAGGTAAAAGCCCCGTTACCGAGCCCTCATTGATACCCGGAGGATGCTGGCGGTGAGCTCAAAATCAGGAGGCAGAGCCAGAGCCAGCCCACAAGCCTGCCTGTGTCCACCAGCATCCACACAGGCACAGTGAGCGTGACCCACACCAGTCTGCACCCAAAGCACCTTTGATATAACTTTCTGCTCCGACCGGCTTCTGCAAGTGCCTTGTCCACGGAGGTCACCTCCTTGCACCATCCTGGAGAACAGGAAGGGAACCAAGGGACTCCCCAGAAAAGCAAACTGTATTTTTTTTCTAGAGTATTTTGCAAGTTTCTAGGTATTTTACCACTTCCTGCTGCGTAGCCCCCAAAATCCCTAAGATTTAAAAATCCCTTTTAAAAGAAAGTGATTCTTTTCACTAAGAACAAGACCTGTCGCTAGACGTCACGTTCATGTGAAGACACCAAAGGAGAATAAATGGCTTAAGGTGATCACGAGTGCAAAGAGCTTGATTTGCACTAATAACCCTGTACAGACCCATGCAGACACGGCCAAGGTCACGATGGAGCAAGCCCAGATCAGTAGGGACTTCTGCTGGTGCCTGCAGGGACCAGTTTTAGTGTTTAGCCACCACCACCTCGTGACAAGGCACAGCAGTGCTGGCCACCGCTGGGTATCTGAACTTGGTTCACCTGCACAAACCATCGATGCCAGCACCTGGCAAGGATTAGCAGTGAAACCCGTATATACACAAATATACAAAACAGCAAGAGAAAGCGAGTTATTTCATTTCCTGTGTGCGCAATCTGCTCTAAGCACATCACAAAAGAGAAGGTAGAGCTCAAGAAGAAAAAGCATCTGGTTTTCCTCCCCCCTCCCCAAATTGTCCCTGATATTATAAACTTGCATCTAGACACATACACACTTTGGGTTTTGCTGGGAGCGGGTGGAAGAGCTCTAAGGGGAGTGAATGGACTGGAGCAGGGGCTGCAGGAAAGGCTCCAGCCCACCCCAGCCAGTGCTGGTTGCTTCCCCATCCCCTCTTGCTATGGGGCTGGGGAAAACAGAGCAGCTGGGGACATATTATCACGTCTGGGCACATGTTTTTGTGGCTGGCACATGTTATCGAGGCTGGGCACACGTTATTTCTGCATTGCCCGCAGCCACAGGCCCTAAGCAGAGGCTCATTCCTGCTGGTTCCCTTGAAATGCCGTTATAGGAATCAAAATTCACGGCGAGCTGCAAAGTTATTTCCTTTTGGTTGTGCCCCAGATCAAACTCGCGGCAAGAATTTGAGCCGTGCGTTAAGCAAATACCAGCGAGCGCCCAGCAGCCGCCCAGCCCCATCACCAGGACCCACCAGCTCCAGGGACCCCCACGGGCACCCGTGAGAGGCAGATCGTGGGGAAAGCGGTAGTGGGTGGCACTCCGTCTGCCAGCAGCTCTGGTACACACAGGAAAGGGGCTGCCGAGGCCAGGCAGCGTTTCAGAGTGCTGGTTTGGAGCCGAGCGGTGCTTCACAGGGGTCAGAGCTGAGATATTTATTGGGTGGCAAAGAGCAGGGCTTGCGCGGCTGCAGCCAAAAGCCCCTGCCAGCACATTACTTAGCCTTCGCAAACACGGGTTTACGGGAGTGTTACAAGAAAGACAGGGTGTGTGCAAACTAGATAGGTTGCAAAGCCTGCCCTGAACTCCCTGCAAAGGGAGACAGCAGCAGAAATGTGATTTAATCCGTTGATTAACACTCGAGCTGCCCAGAATGAAATGGAGCTGAGCAACCTTCCACTCCAGCCTCTGAATCTGTGCACTTGGTTAACTTAGCTTTTTTCCATCTTCGTCCCTTTTTAATTAAGAAAATAGCAAGCTCTCACCCAGTGACCCAGTAGGCTTAGCCCTGGGAAGCTCCTGCCCATGCCAGGGGCGGGATGCCGAGTGCTGTGCCATGCCTGACCACGCGAGTGGGGTGGGACAGACAGACACGAGTCGCCACTGCTTTGGTTGTGTCACATGGTGAGGGCAATGCAAAAAAGCCCCAAGCAAATCCTATCCCAGAACAGATGGCACCAAGCATCCCAGGATGGCAAGCGGCACGAGGAGCACACAGATAATGCCACATGGGCACAGCGGGGTCCTCCGCAGCGGTTGTCCCTAAGGCAGGTTCCTGCAACATTACAAGCCACTGACCTTGCCAGTCGTGCTCCCCATCGGCTCCTGGTGAAGCCAGAAGCACCAAAGCAATGACCCTGATGCCCTTCCCATACCCTTCCACGTGGGACCACAGACCACTTGCCCCAGCAGGGGTATACACCTGCACTTAACATTGTATGACAACCCCATGTCACACCCTCCCAAACTGTTGTCCTCCAAAATGAGCACGACCCTCTGCTACCAGCGCTGCCACAGCAGCTCCACCCCTCAGGAGAGGTGGCCACGTCGTCCATGCTTGTCCACGGACAGGCAACGCTGGCTGGGGAAAGCCCATCCGTGATGATGAGAAATGTAATTTGGGCTTCACAAGGGAGCAGAAAGGAAACCTAATGCCTGATCAAGCTCTTGGAGAAGCAAAATTTCCCACCGATTTCTCCCTCCCAGGCGGGGTTTGTCCCACTTCACTCATTCCTCAGCTTATCTCCATCCTGTGGCAGGAGGGGACGCGTGGCTTTGACACCGGGGCAGGAAAGTGCAGCCCCCCCCAAACCATGGCCAGGGAGTGAGTGCTGGCCCCAGCCGGGCTATCAGGCTACGGGGAAGGAGGATCAGTGTGGGGCTCAGCAACAACAGCCTCCAACCGCCGGGCTGCCTCGGATATTGGAAACACATGTTCATTGGAGAGAAAGAAAAAAAGCAGCTGAATTCCCCGCAATTGCTGTTAGCCGGCGGGTGAGAGAAACCAGAGCGCTCGGCTGGAGAGGCTCCGGTGGGGGACGTGGGGAGGAGGCTCCACACCATCGCCTGCACAGCCCGGGGAGGGCAGCCATCACCACCCAAAACCTGCAGCCTCCACACAGGTCAAATATCTGCAGGATCCAAGGACTGGGCGCGCTTTTAAGGGTTAAACACCCAAAGCTAAGGCTGCAACACCCAACCTGCCACGGCAGGGTCTGGAGATCGGGGTGGAGATAAGCGGGACCAACACGCTAGACTGGCCTAAAAATGTCATCTCCCTTTGAACCATTTTCTGCTTTATCGTATTAAACCATAAATGCTTCGTCGGCCCCTCTGCTCCCAGTCGACAGCCGGTTACACAAGAAGAGCATAACTGGCCCAGTCATTTTATTCCAGTGAAGGATGCATTTTTGGTCTACCCACTGACAGAAGCAAAACAAAGTCTTTTCTATTGGAATAAATCTCTACATGGGGAAGAGGAAAAGGCTGACATTAATACAGTCGCTGGCAGCTCAAGTTTACTTTTGAAAACAGACCCAAAAAAAAAAAAATCCCCAAGCAGACAGAGCCAGAAGTGGAAGGAATTGACACAAATCAAAAGGAAACTTAGGTCTCGTTTTATGTTGTGATAGTTTAAGTCACATTTTTCAAGACGCTTTAAGCGCCCCAGATTTTCACTGCAGGCTACGTGCCTAAGAAAAAAAAAAAAAGTAAAAGAAAAAAAAATAGAGCAAGATCTGGGCCTTTGATGCTGTCGCTTGAGAAGTGCCAGAGCCAGGAGAGCTCTGCGCTGAATAAACTGCAGCCCACTTGCAGACTAGTCAAACAACCTACAAAACACCCTTAAAGGGTGAGGGTGTTCACTCCCTCGGTAGCACGAGGAAAACCAGCTTCTTCCCTTACAAAGGCAGGGGCGCAGCACAGAAAATTAATGTTCTGTTTGCAAAGGCAGCCTTTCTGTCTAATCCGAGAGCTCAGTGACTGGTGTCCATCCTTGGTCAAGCAAGCAAGGTGACCAAAGCAAAGCAAGCAGCTAACCGGAGCTCAGGGAGGCTTTGATGGCCCCTTGGAAGTGGAAAGACCGCATTTCTTGGGGGTACAGCAGCTCTGCTGCGTTATTGTGAGGTCTCCAGATCCAGCAGCCCTAGGAAGGACAGCTTCACGCTCAGCTCCTCAAGCCCCCAGGAAACACAGGGGAATCCCAAGGACAACCCTGACAGCTGAGCTGCCCCAGACCGAACGCAGGAGAGGAAAGCCCGAGGGTCTGAGGGAGGGCAGCAGGGTACGTACGAGTGGCCGGTGGCTGGGATGAAGTATATACAGCAGTGCACCCGCGTGTCGGGGATCCGCTTCTTCCGGTTAATGTTGATTTCCTCCTGCAGGTACTTCTCGTACTGGTCATTGATGAACTTCATAATGGGCTGCCAGCTGCAGAGAGGGAGGAACCCGGGACATTGGGTTGCGTCTAGAGGGATCTAGACTACCCTGAACCTCCCACCCAGCCTGACTGAGCGAAGCAGAGCCTGCCGAGCCGCGGATGCTCAGTGTCTTATAGAATCCCAAAAAACAAACCAACCGACCCAAACCACACTCAGGCACCCACTGCTGGGCAGGACAGTCCCACAGCTCTTCACACCCCGCCGTGGCACGGGAGCAAAAGCTGCATCAAAACCCACAAAGCCCAGCCCAGCTCATGGTGAGGAGAAGGCAACTGCCACCGGCCAGCCAGGCCAGCCCTGTCCCAGCCCGGGAGGGGCCATCTCGCACAGCCAGTCACTGTCCCAGGGACTCCCGGTAGGGCTCACCCTTCAGAGCCACATGAGCGAGGTCCGGGGACCGGCCACGCTGGCACACAGCTGCTCCCAGCTGCAAACAAAGCTCATCTCATGCCCAGAACAGCAAGACATTTGTGGGCTCTCGCAGGGCCCGTGTCTCACGCCCTGGGGAGCATGGCACCGCGCTGCCACCCACAACAACCCTCTCCCCGGCTCCCCACGGAGCATGGGTGGCACAGGACCAGGCTATGGCCCTCGGCACCAGCCCCAGATCAGGATGCCCCAGGGTTTGGCCACCTTTCCTCCGCACCAGTCCCCAGCTCACCAGTTCTCATTGTTGATGTGATCTCCAAAGCCTGGGGTGTCTATGACTGTCAGCTTCATGCGAACCCCCTTCTCTTCAATCTCTGAAATGGAGAAGAAAGATGGTGCATGAGGCAAGCATCGATGGGGCTCTGGCCATGCCTGCGCTCCCAAAAGCTGCCGGAGACTGTCCCCAGGGGAGAAACCCACCGTCACAGCTCCTCGCAGGCACAAATCAGCCCTCCAAAGAGAGGAAGTACCGCACCTGCCCTGAAATGCCCCCCCGCCATGCCCATCTCAGATGTTCTCTTCCATCACAGTTAAGTCAATGCTGGTGGATAAAGAGAAAACAGATGCTTTTTCAGCCCTGCAAGCATCTCTGGATGGTCAAAACCCTTTCAGACATAAGGGAGTGGAGGTTTAGTAGAGGTCCACAACCCCCATGAGCCCCTAGAGACACAAGGCAGAGCAGAACCAAAAGCCAAAGCACCAGGTGGGATCTGCAGAGTCTCACCATGAGTGATGGATTTGATTTCAATGGTCTTGGGGATCCGCTCTTCAGAAGTCGGCTGTACAGATTTCCTGCTGATTTTGGATTTGAAGAGGGTGTTGATTAACGTGGATTTCCCCAAGCCGCTCTGACCTGGAAAAGAGCAGGATAAACCACAGTCAGCACTCACTCGTTCCCGGGCTATTTTTTCAGGGGCCAGGGAATGGGGATGCTGATGGACTCAACCTGCACCGGATCTGCGTGAGGGAGGTCAGAGCTGCTCCCCTGCAGCCTCCCTGGCTTGAGGAGCTCAAGTCCATCCTGGGCAGGACGATGCTGCGGGCAGCAAGGACCTTCCCTGGTTTCAAAGCAGCCGGCTTGCTGGGAGTGAGCAGGGCAAGAGCTGGCTCCTTGCACCCATTGAAATCACAGCAACCCTGAGGACAGGCAGACACCTTTGGGCATGTTCTAAGGGCTGCGGTGATACTCAGCAGCCCTAAAGAAGGGGACGCATCCAGGGAACTGCAGGAAGGAGCATCCCGACACATCTGTACCTTTACCCTCCTGCAGCCTCCCCTGTCCAGCTCCGCAGGGAAGACTTAGGAGCCGCTTGGCAAGCCCTTATCTGGACAGAATTAACGGAGCAACAGCTTTCCAAACCTCAGCCCTGCAGCATCCACTGCCGCTTCCCGGCCGGACTTGCTTTTGCAATCGGACCAGCTGGCTGCAAGGACCCCTTTAGCCAGGTCCAGGCCAGTCCCACAAACTCCCAGGAAGCACATCAGATTCCACAACTTGAGCAAAAAAAATCTTTTACAGAGATGCTTTTTTATGCTTTATATACTGGAGCTGAGGTCAATCCATGCAGAAAAGGACACCAGCAGCTCTCAGCTCTCCAGACCAGTTGTCCCATGAGCTCAGAGAATAATTTTTCCAGAGCAAAGAAAACAGAGAAACTCCTCAAAACCCAGGGAGTAGACACTTGGCTTTAGAGCAGAATGTCCTGTGCCCCCTGCAATCACTGCAGAGCTCCCACACACACCAGGAGGGCCCCTTCGGCCCCGTTCTGCCGAGCCATGTTGCAGCCATGTTGTGGCACTGTTGCTGGCATGTCCCTGGCACTGCCAAGTATCTCTTAAGCATGAAGAAAGCAAGGATTTCAACTACATCATAGAATCATAGAATGGTTAGAGTTGGAAGGGACCTTAAAGATCATCGAGTTCCAACCCCCCTGCCCTGGGCAGGGACACCTCCACTACAGCAGGTTGCTCAAAGCCCCATCCAGCCTGGCCTTAAACACTTCCAGGGATGGGGCAGCCACAACTTCCCTGGCCAACCTGTTCCAGTGCTTCACCACCATCATCCTCCAGCACCCTGACCCATCCAGCTGCCAAAGGCACCCAATGCTAAGCCAATGGGAGGGTCACCCAGCACATTGGCACTGGGCATTACCTCCTGGCCAGCCTGCTCCCTGACCGAACAGCTATTTGGAGCTGAGCTTGCAACGCTACCGATGGCACACTGTAATCCAGCACAGGAAAACCCTGTTCACCAGCCATATCAGTGCCAAGATGTGGAAGAAACACATGGACCAGGCTGGGGTCTGGTGCTCCTGGTCCTCTGCTGCTTTGAAAACACACAGGGCACAAAGTGGTTTGGAGCCGCTCTCGTTGCACCACTCTTCATTAAACAGAGCACGTGGGGAGAGGGGGAAAGCGGTGCAACATGCTGATAGAACTCCTGGCAGCCACTCTCTGCATCCCTGCCCATCCAACCTGCCGGAGCTGGACTGCCTGAAAAGGGACCAGAGGCAAGAACCGCCAGCAGCCATGGATGGGATGTGCCTCTCCAAACTGCAGCCACAGGCTGACCTCGCTGAGCAACAGATGGGGCTGCACCCTGGGGACATGATGGCCAAGTGCAGGACAGACTTGCTCCCAGCTCCCGTGACCTGCAGCCCAGCGCCTTTCCCTGCGCTGAAATCAGGAGGGGAAAGAGCGGCAGAGCCTCACTGCGCCCGGCCAGCTCTCCTCTCCTCCCAGCTGCTCTGCACCAAAAACTGAACACAAAAGATGTGCTTTGGTTTTGTTTGTTTTTTTTTCAAGCTTAGACCTTTTTTTTCTCATCTCCACAGCCTTAGACAACACGGGGCTACACTGATCTCATCCCAAAGCCTCCTCTCAGAACTTCAATTAGGCTGGCAAAACCCTTTTTAACTGGGATCTGATACACAGGGCAGAGGATTTTCGAAAAGCCCCATCACAAGGACACAGAGTGGGCACAGTGACCCCATGCTGGCAGTGGTGCTCAATCCCCACCTCCCCTGCAGAAGACACCTCCCTCCTGGCATCTCCCACCTGTAAAACAGGAATTGCAATGATTTCAATGCAAGGATGAATAAATGGATGGGAATAAAGGAGCCAAATTAATCCCTAGGAGACTGACCATCCCCTGGAGAACTGCAGCAGGATGAGGGCTGGCCGTTGCCTCCCAGCCTCAGCAGAGCATCCCCTCCCCAAGGGGCACCCCACGAGGTGCTGCTCCTCCCGCATCCCTCCCCGCGTCTTCTGGGAGGGCCAGAGCTCGACTTGTTTATGCTGCCACGAATTCCCCAGCCTGTAAACAGTCAGCCCAGAGCCTGCCAAGGGAAGAACAATGTTTTCCAGCCGCGCTGCAAGCACGGGCTTTCATACCACACACAGCGCTGCCAAGGCAAAGCCAGGCCCTTTCCTCAACATCCCTCTGCATCTGCAAAGCAGAAAGCCGAGGTGCTGCCGCGGCACAGCCTGCTCACAGAGGGACGGATGCCTCTTCTGGCAGGGAAACAGGGGCTCAACTCACGCAATCTCACTTGCAGACTCTCAGGATCGGTGCTGCGACCCCTCTGCCCCGGGAGTGCTGCTCGGCTGGCAGCAAAGAGCTGGGTTTGTTAAAAATCCTTGCAAGAGCTGGTTCTGCAGTGACCGCGTTTGCAGGGATCTCCCAGCCCAGGGAGCCCTGCCCATACATCAATTTGTGTATGAAAATATCAAAATAGGAAAGACAGAGCATCAGCAGAGCTTGCTGGGAAGCTACAGACCACTAATACCTTTTACACAATTAGCAAACTCTGGATCAGGCTCTCCCAGAACTGTGGGGGCTCCTGCCCCATGTGCATCCTCACACAAACCCATAGCCCTATGCAGCTCCTCGCAGGAGGAAGCAGGATGGCAAGACACCACCACCACCTCCCACCACCACGCTGCCTCCCCTGGGAGATCCAGGCAGGGAGAGCTGCTGCCTGCACAGCTCGGCCCCAGGGAGCACAGCTCACACGAGGGGCTCCACGGGACCAGGCAAGACACCGATAGCTGGAAAAATGCAGAAAAGGCTCATTTCTTTTCCCTTTTCCCCTTGCAGGAGCACAGACCCCACAGCAGAGGCTGCAGCCAGCGAAGCAGCAATGCAGCCAGTGGCCTCCAGCTGAAATAAAGCTCCCTCGTCCCATCCACCCCGCAGCCTCAGAAAGCTAACGAACAGGAGCTTGCAGGCAGCAGGATTTAGGCACACAACCTTCCAGCCCTCCCTCCCTGCACGTGGACACCTTTTGGGACACTTTCATGTCCCCTCTGTGCTGCATTGCAGGTCCCCAGAAGAGCCACCAGTAGCAGAAGCCATTTGAGCTGAGCTATGCAAACCCTCTGGCTGGTCTTTATTCCCACCAGTAAATCACAAGCAGCACTTCTTCCCTGGTACTTGTACCGTGGTGGCATCTGCTGTCCGAGCTGCTCAGCACAATCTCTCAAATACAAAACTCCTAAGCAGGAATTTTAGCCAAATTTGGCTAAATACCAGCAAAGATCAGGGCTCTGGTTTACCAGCAGTGGTGCATGCCCCTGAGCCCTAACACGCTCCCTGACTGCTCAAACCAGCACAGGTCTCCCAGGAGAGGAGTCAAGGGAGCTCCCTGCAAGGATTCCATGAGCCCCAACACTCCTTGGGGGGTTCCCTCCAGGATGTGCCTATGGGTAACGCACCCTGAGACGTGGGAAGATGCACGAGACCATGGGCCACGTCACATCACCAGCTTTAACGACAGCTGAATTCAAGCCAGCTCCTCGGGAGCAGGGTTTGCTGACCCCTAAGGCATAGACCCTCGTGCTGAGTCCAAGCTGTTGCTCCTGAGGAGGCTCCAGAGGGGACAAACATCGTCGCAGAAGAACAAAAACAACTCGCCGAGCACGTTGCGGGCAGCTGGCGCGAGGAAGAGAACTCACCCACGACCATGATGTTGAACTCGAACCCCTGCTTCATGGCTTTCCGTCTCATCTGCTCCAGGATGGCGTCTATTCCCACATAGCCGAAGTCTGCAGCCGGTTTCTCCGGCCGCATCGGCGCCGGCTGCTTGGGGCCGGCATCCCGTGGAGCGTCCGTCATGCTGGGTGCGTGGCTGGGAACTGCCTCTGGACCTGCGGAGGCAAAGAGAGGGTGGTCAGGGGCGGCAGGCAGCGCCTGGATGCTGCTTCTGGCAGGGAATGAAAGGAGCTGCCTGTTGCATCCGAAGTGGGAATAAATCACATGCTGCATCTCCACTATTAACACCGGCAAGCGGGGATTCAGGGCAGTGGGAGGCTGAGATAGAGGAGACGTGGGATCTTCCTTTGCCTGTAATTACATCAAATTGGGGATTCCCCTTCTTACTGGATTCACCTTGATCCCCGCCAGCATCACCGAGCCCAGCGCAGCTGAGCACAGCAAAGGGACGCTGCTATGGGGGGAGCAGGCATACCAGGTCCCATGAGCAGCCGATCCACTGCCACGGAGCAGGATCCAGTGCCGAGAAAGTCCTCGGCACAAGTCCAGGAGTTTATTTTGTGAGTGATGAAGGCTTTTAGCAACACGGCCCTGTGCCCAGGCGCTGCCGTTAAAGGCTTGCAGACCTACCCAGCCCGCCCGCTCCTCCCTACCACTGTAATTACAGCGCTATGCAGATTGCTGGTGGGAATGCCTCCTGGCCACGTTTCGGGGAACTGGATGGCTCTGCAGACACAGAAAAGTCCTCAGCATCTACTGACACGTGCCCTCCTCAAGCTCCAGCTGACGCAGCGCAGAGGCTGCTGGCCCCAGCTCACTTCTCACCGAAATACCAAAACCCCAACGCATCTGCATCAAAACGGGTCACACCAGACAACACCCACGAAGCTTTCACGATCCTGCTCTAATTCTGCCCAACCCAGACCCTTTGGCTTCCCGCAGAGACTGGGCACTCATCTCTCCTGCAAGACGGCTCCAGGTTAGCAAAGGGCTCCAGGAGAAGCAAATGTACACCTACTGCCTGATCTAAGACCTTTATAACAAAAATTGGGAAACCATCCGCTGCCCCTGGCACGAGGCGGGAGCATCTGCCATTGGGAAGGACAAACTGCCCCTCACGCGCTGGCAGGCGATGCAATCTGCTCCCACCCGGCCCCAGCTGCTCCACATCATCTCAGCAGATATAGCAAATACCCCCAAGGCAGAGCACGCACAAGCTCAGCCTGGTCCTTGCCGGCTCCTGGAGGTATCAGCCGTGCAGGTGAAGCTCCTCTATCGCAGGCACGGAGAGACAGGTTTTAGGAAAACACACTTCGGAGAGCCCTCCCCACCCCGGGCTGCTGTTGATCAATGCCGGGGTCCCTGCGGCCACCAGCCTTGGCAAGCATTTTATTTTTATTAAGCCTTTTGCAAAGCTAATTTATTATTTATTTGATTATTAGTAATTCAAAAATATTATTAATATTTACAAAGGACTTATTGCTAAGTCCTCATCCTCATCCCATCAAACAGGAATATGGCTCTCAGCTCATCTCCTCACCCCACGGTTATTTCTGGCCTTTGACGAGGTGCTGCCTGCTTTTCTCTCCCTCCAAAGGGATTTGTCTGTAGGAGCGTGGCTGGTCCAAAGGGGCTCCTCCAAACACCAGCCCATCATCCCTTCTCCTCTGGTGACAGGGCAGGAGCCGCAGGAGGAGTATCAGACCGGAGCCTGCTGGGGTCTGCGAGGTGGAATCGCTCGGTTCCCGTGAGCACAGCGCGCTTCCATGCACTCAATGCACTCAAATATACTCAGATACACTCAATGCACTCAAACGCACTTCCATGCACTCAAATATAGTCCAAGCAGGAGAAAAATATATAAAGATAATAAAAAGCAAACCCAGAAGATTGTTGGGTCACTCTGACGACTTTTTTTTTCAACCAGGCTGTGCAGACCAGCATTAGTCACAGAGCTGCTCGCGAGCAAACACGCAGAGCAGCAACGCGCTCCTCCCCGGGCACACAGGGACCCAGGCTCTCGCACAGCCGGCAACGCGCTGCCACCGTGCCCCTCGCAAAGCCACCCGGCCCAGAGGGCCAAAGGTCTCGCCGCAAATCCCAAATTAGCCCCGTTCCAAAATGACAAGGCCAAAAGTGGAAAAAATCCCTACATACCACTGAAAAAAAAAAAAAAAAAAAAAGGACTAAATCACATGGAAAATATTGTGTCACCGGCAGCAGCGCTGGGTCAGGCGATGGCTTTGACTCCTGCAGGCACCGCCTGCCCACTCGGGAAAGCCCGAAGAGCGCTGGCCCCATGGGACACCAGCCTGGGAAACTGGTGCAGATAAGGTCCAGCAGCGTGCACAGAGAAATTAAGAAATTAAACCAATGGATAATAAATCCACCCTCCGCTTGCGATAAAGGCCAGGAGCATCTCCAGCACCCCCGTGCTGCAGCTCATCTATCAAGCTCCACTAACGAGCTACCTGCAGCGTGCAGAAGGGGCTGACCCCCTCCCTGGGCAGGGGGACGTGCCGGCAAAGCTGTCCCCGGCACAGGGAGGAGACGTGACGTGCTGCCTCATCACGTTGCCTTGAGTGCGAGAAGGAGGGCTCGGGACTCCCCAGCCCCCAGCAAGACAAAAGCCACAGGAAGCGCGGGGCGATGGCAGGCGGTGGTTTGTCACCGCCGAGCACGCAGGCGTGCTGCCGCCCGGGATGCGCTCGAGCGGCACAGCCGGCAGTGCGGCCCACGCTGCTTTGGTTCCTCTGTGGGGGAAAAACTGATTTAAAGGACATTTTCTTCTAGCACCTGGCTCCTGTTTGGGAAAAAAAATAAAATAAAAATGAAGATATTGCAACTCAGAGGGTCTGCAGGGCAGCAGGGATGCAAAGACACAAATGCCCCAATGGCACCAGCAGACTCCCAAGGGAAATGCTGCAACCCAGACCTTCGCTTTTCCCTTTAGCTTCCCAGCACTGAGCCATTTTTTTCTGAACAAGGACTTGAGCATCGTTTGGCTCCAATGGGTCTGTGCCAGCAGAGGCAGGATGCGGCCGAGCCACAGGACCACTCCGTGGCACAGCCACACGGGGCCGGGAGCACTCCCAGCAGACACTTGTCTAAAATAGAAAAATCCTAGAAATAGACTGGAGCAGAAGCAGTGACTGCCTGGGACATGCCACGGGCAGATCCTGTACTTCTGTCACCCAGGGACAGTGCCAAACCTGCAGCACTCCCAGTGCCAGCATTGCCAAGCCACCCCCTCCAAAGGGATGGGTTAATAAACACCCAATACTATCAGAAATTCCCAATTGCCACCGAGATCCTGGCAAGAGCAGGATCAGCCCTCACGCACCATCGCTTCACCAGTGCCACCGTAACACGGCTGCTGGTTCCTCCCATGGGGAGGGAGCTGGGGAAGCACACGGGCTGCTGGCTTTGCTGATGGGGTCAGAGATCTCGGAGCCTGCAGCTCCTTCTGGCTTGCATGTTCTCAGATAAACACGAAACACGCTGTTACACATGCTTGTGCCATATTTAGACCAGGGAAACCCTCTCCACACTGGCCCGGGAGATGTCAAGACCATCAGGGCAGCGCTGCAAGGAACGGGGACAGCCCCAGGGCTCCCACCCAGGCGCCAGGCTGACTCAGGACAGCTGCTCCAAAGGTGATTTTGCCAAAAATTCTAGGCTGTTGCACTGTAATTGTTGCATGTCAGACACGAGCCAAACCCAACATCTGCGAAGCAGCAGATGAAAGGCACCCCGTGGAGGGGGGGGAGCCCCGGGGAGCCCCCCGCTCCTCCAGCCAGCTGGACGCCGTGCGTGGGCGGCCGTGGGATGAGCTTTGCGAAAGGCTGCTGGCGAGGGGCTGCCGGCAAACCGAGGGCTTAGAAACGCCATGCTGATGCCGTGCGGCTACAACAACCCGGGACAGGGGATGCAAACACAGGCTGGTACCCCAAAACCCTGAACCCCGGGGCTGGCAGTCCTCCTCGAGGATCTGGGAAAGGGATCTGTAGGAGACTGGTATTTCCACTGCAGATACACAAAGGTTAAATAACCCCTGTAGAGGCTGAACTGGGAATGTCTCAGGTAACCCAGCTCCCGGCCAGACCCAGCAGCTCTGTGCTCTGCTCCAGCGATGCACAGGGAGCAGGATGCAGGTGGTCCAGGAGGGCAGAGCTGACCCTGGAATGGTGCCGGTCATGGGATCTGGTGCTCAGCGGCTGCACGAAGCCGCTGGAGAGAGGCCAGGAGGCTGCACCTCTGCCACTGCCACCCACCGGGTCATCCTTCCAGCCGCCAGATTCAAACCATTCGCACGCTATACGGATGCACACGCAATCAGTGGAGAAATGCTAACGCTTGCTGGGGAAATCAAAGAGACATCCCCCGGATGAAGGGAGTGCTGAGCATTTGCCACCTTTCGGTGATTCCGCAGCCGGTTCTGCAGAGCTACAAGCACCGAGACGACCAGGACGGTGGCGATAACTCCCCTTCCCTCCATGCAGCAGAGACTGGAAGCACCGTGGGCTTCCAGGCTCGTTAGATGGGTTCACATGAACACAGAGAAGATTCACAGACACGAACAGCGGTACATCAGGACATGAAAACACAACTTCTTCCCAGGCAGCTAAGCGTCCACAGATGTTTTCGAGGAAGCAGCGCGGACCAACTAACCTTTCAATTTTTGAGAGCAGCAATCTTAAAAAACTGTGCCTGTAGGGTGTAACAGAGACATATTTAGAACCAAAGAGTGAATTCATCATTCCTGGCTAACTGCAGCTGGCCAGCGGGACTGCAGCCTCTCCCCTTGGCACACCGAGCCTGTGAGCATGAGCTATGGAAACGGATCCAGCCTGCGACGAAGGTGGCAAAGCCACAGCTTTCCCTTCCGAAGGGACAGGAAGAGTCAGGAGAGGGAGGCGGCAAAGCCGGGGCTGGATGCAAACCCAGCGTGGCCCAGGCACTGCTGCTTTCTTCGTTTGCCCGGGCAGAGCCACCACAGGATTCCTCAGTGCCACAGTGGATCCACACTGGTCCCACAGGGATGCGTGGGTGCCAGGGAATGCGAGGCACAACTTAGTCTGAAAACTCAGTCCCAGCGCCCTGGAGAGGGCTCAGCCCGGTGTGCAGAGCTGCCATCACCACAGAGCCTGCAGCACCAATCTGTAACTAAGGAACGTTTCTATTATTTGATTGCAGTCATCTGAGCACAGCTGGCACAGCCAGCCCCGAGCTGGAGCCTGTCCCTCGCATCCCTGGGCACCAGGCTACGGTTTCAGGCTGGCTGCCAGCCCAGGCCCACCTACCAACCGGTTATGCTTCCTTCTTGGCTTGCATTTCTACCCAGGTGCCAACAGACACGACCTAGAAGTAGCAGAGGATGCTTAACTACACTTCATTAGACCAAATCCACCCAAGAGCTGTCAGAGAGGCAGCCAGGTACCTCCTGAGCATACAAGATGCTCCAGGCACGAAGGCTTTTATTCACGCAGAGCAATAAATCCATTTTCAGAGACCAGGAAAGGAGCAGCGACTCCTGTTCTGCAGCGAGCCCTTCGGTAGGTGACCAGGCAGGGCCATAGCACCGAGCCACAGGCACAAGCCACGGGCACGCACTAAGCACAGCTCCAGCCGTCCCTGCTCACCAGGCATGCTTCCATCCTCGCTCTGCTGCTTCCCCCTCCCCACTCCGGAAATATCCTCCACAGCTCACCCCTCTGAAGCTCTTTCATTTACAAGAGATGGATGCTCCAGGGCTCCCCATCGCTGCTTCCCTTCCCAGCTTAACCCTCCGGCTGCCACACGCGTTTCTGGGCTGGGATGCAGTGAGCTCATCCCAGAGGTCAAACCGTGGTGCCGGCTCTGCCTGGACACAACATCCAGTGCTGGCAAACTGTGGCCTGTGATTTCAAGGGCAAGACCCTGTGCCACCTCGGCGTGTCCCAGGTACGGCATGAGGCCAACCACCGCCTTCCCCAGCCCTGACACGTGCCAGCCCTTGCAGCGCGGCCGACAGTCGTACATCCTCATTTCTCCAACCACGTGAGGCAGCAGCTCTAAACCACTTACAGAGACCTGCAAGAAGCTGTTACGCTGTTCTTCTGTTTGCCCAGAGAAGTTTAAAAGAAAGGAGATGATCACAAATAACCCCAAGTCTTGCAAATCGAGCTCCGAGCCTCAGGCACACAGAGGTCTCCAGCCACGGAGCCCCAGGCAGCTTCCCCCAAGAACTGACCCCAAGACCAGCCCTGCCTTGCTGGGGACAACCCCACGGCAGGGGAACTCTCCTGCACACCAACACCAGCAGAAGCCATTCCATCACCCAGGGAGGACCCCCACAATGCCGATTCCCCTGTGGGTCTGGGGAGCGGACCCCCTGTCCACCCTGGGCGACAGTGTTCAGCGCAGGAAGGACGTGGAGACCCTTCCCAGCCCCTGGGCAAGAGAAAGCACCTCTCACCCTGCCACCGCTCCTCTGCAGAGCTCCAGCCTTTGAAAACAAAGAGGCAGGCAGCGCTCCCCAAACTCGGTTGGCCCAAAAAACGCCGCAGGAGCCACGCAGGGCACCTGGGCACGGGGACCTGGCACGGCTGCGTGTGCCCAGAGCCACCGTGTTTCACACCCACGCTCGACCGAGTTACTGACTTCTGCAGCTACGGAAACAAAAAAAAAAAAAAAGAAAGGCAAGCCAGCAGCGTCAGGGCTGCCATCACCCTGAGTTACAGGAGTAACAAGGAGGGATTTATACATCTTGGCTTTGGGGTTTTTTTGTATTATTATTATTTTATTTTTTCGGGTTTATTTTTTTCCTTTGTTTTGCTTTTTGGGTTTGTTTTGGTTTGTTTTTTGGGAGCAAGGGGGTTTTTTTTGTTTGTTTGTTTCTTTTTTTTTGTATCTTTTTTTTTGTTTGTTTCTTTTATTTGTTTTGTTTCTTTTTACGAAGGGCAGCTGTGCCCCAGACGCTCCCAGAGCCCGTTGATGGGGGGGCCGCAGGAGCAGCAGCGGGGCGGCGGGGACCCCGCAGGAGGTGTGTGTGTCCCCCCCCCACCCCCGGACACAGCCGCTATTCATCCCCGGACAATGCCGGCATCGCGGCCAGGCGGCCGCCGAACAACGGCCCCGCTTATGGGGCGCAGGGGCGAGAGAGGCTGGGGCGGGGGGGGAGAGGGGGGTTGCGGGACGACCCCCTCCCCAGCCGCGCCCGGGTGCCCCTGCCCCGGCACCCCCCGCCGCGCTCTGCCGCCCGGGGTCCTCCGTGGGAACCTCCCTCCCGCCTTCAGGCCCTCTCCCAGAATAATACACTCCCCCCAAAAAAGCAATTTCCCCCCCATCAGATCCACCCCCCCGACCTCCCCGGAGCCCCCGCCCCCAGGCACCGGCGACTCACCCGCGGCGGCAGCGGCTCCGACAGCCGGCGGCTCCCCGCCTCCTCCCGCGCTGCCCTCCGCCTCCTCCCCCATCGCCCTTCCTCCTCCTCCTCCTCCTCCCCCATCACCCTGCCTCCTCCTCCTCCTCCCCCCCTGCCCTCCTCCCCCTCCAGCCCGGCCCGGGGGGATGGAGCCTCTTCCCGGGAAGTTTGTTTCGCCCCCGGGCGGTTTCCATCCCCCGGCCCCTACGAGCCCGTCCCGGGCCGGTGGGGGTCGTAGAGGTTAAGAGGGGGAAGGGTTTGGGGGAGATGAGAAGCAGCACGTCCCCCCACCCGTGGTGCCCCCTTAGGAGATGCAGGGCGGGGTAGGTGCTGGGGACTTCCACAGGGAAAAAGCGAGGCTGGGACAAACTCAGCAGCCCCATCCCACTCCCATCAGCAGACCCCGCGGTCCATCCCGCTGCTCCAGGGATGAAGGGGCAGGGGCATGTCCCCATCCCCATCCCACCCCTTTTGCCACTCACCAGCGTTGAAACTTGCCTTTTGCTTTCAAGCAGCCTGAAATTCTCCCACCAGAGACCAAACCCCGTCTCCGGTGGGTGTTAACACTGCTGACTTTGCACTGCAGCTCTTTGAAGACCCCTGGGCTTCACCACATCCCAGCCTACACCCACTAGCCTGGCTGCTTTTTAAAATCACGTCAATTAAGCTGAATAAACATATTATCTGTCTCCACAAGCCCTTCCTGCCTTGTATCTTGATTACCAGAGCTTCACCACCACCTCTCTCCCACCAGCGGAAAGAAGGGCCCCAACAGGGACGCAGCGATGTGCAGGGGGGCAGGCAGGTGGGCTGCATCACCAGCCCTGCTCCCACTGGCGGTGTGGGGTCCAGGGAGGTGCTGGCTTGGGTGGAAGCCCCCTCGGTGCTGCTGGGTGGTGGGAAGCCCTGGGCAGCAGGCACAGAGAGCCCAGCAACGCCTGGAGGGCCAGGAGCAGAAGGGGCTCTCCCTCCCTTCACACCCAAGATGCAAAAGCCAGCCTTGCCTCCTTCGGACCCCCGGCTCCGACATGTTACTTTGACCTGTCCTATGATCTCGGACTGTTTTTCCCCCCAGCTCCCTGCAGTTCTCAGGACATCTGCATTCCCAGAGAAAGGCCTGCAGGCAACGAAAGGGTTAAGAAGGATTTGCACATTTGCAGTCCTCAATACCCAAAGGACTCCATTTCCCATGCACAGCCCACAAGCCAGGGGCTAGTACTTGCCCATCCTTTTTTAACCTGTTTATCAGTATCACCACTCCCCCATGCCAAACTCCTGCTCCACAGGCAAGCCCTGCCACCCCTGCCACCAGAACCGCAGCCCACCCTGCCTCCTCACCCATGACTCTCGTGTGGCTGTCACCTTTCTTCTCCCCTTCCGGACCGCTGGCGGCAGTGGCTCTTCCTCCACCCAGCGCAGCCACCGCACGCTGGCCTGGCAGCATCCCCTGCCCGCTACATCTGGGAAGGCTGCCCTAGAAACGACGGGGTCTCAGAGGGACGAGACTCGCGTCCCCCCACTTCAGCCAGTGCCACAAATACCAATTTCTGAGAAACCTCCACCCCAGCACCCAAGCAGGAAACCCAGCCTCAATCTGCTTACGCTGCAGCTGCGCGGTGCTTTCTGCTGGATTACACCACTTTTTATGACTTAACAAAGCTTTAACCCCTATCAATGGGCATTAGTGTTTTAATCTCCCTAATCTCCGGGAAAATCCAGCGCTAGATGCCAAACTGGGCTTGCCCGAGAAGCAGCTGGGTCTGTTTGCAAGTCATTCCAGCCTTGCGTTAGCTGGAAAAAGGTCAGAGCAGAGCTGGAAAGCAGCTCATCCCAGCTCTCCAGTGCTCTTCCATCCTCCCTCGGGTGCTGTGCTTGCATGGGGAATCAGGGAGGGATCTCAGGTGCACGCGGGTTTTGTGGGTGCCATCCTCTCTCCGTGTCCCTGCCACTAAACTAACGACATCTGTAACACCGTGCAGGTGGTAAGCACCCAGCACACGGTTCACTTGCCCAAACCAGGACCGGCAGCAGAGGGGTGAACACGGGGTGCTCGGCCACGTGAACCAAGACCTCCTTCCTCCATGTTATTTTAACACCTTGAAACTGTGGACTTGTTTTAGTCTTGCCTGTGAGTGGAAAAAAAACAACCTAGAAAAGTTTCCCCCTTGGTCACTGAAGCTCTGCGAAGACAGAAGCAGGATGGGAGCTCACGCTGCAAGTTGTTTTTCAGATTAATTCATAGAAAATATTTTGTTTCAACTCCTATCTCATCCTTCCCAGAAGCAACCTAAGGTGGGGGAGCGAGCAGCTCAGAAGGACAATAAAGTGTCATCTGTGGCCTCAAAGCAAATAAGTACATTGGGCTCTGCTAACTGCGCTTGTCCCCTGAAGGCTCTCGGGGGGCTTTGGGGCTGTTTGCACAGAGGAGGCACTCGCAGAGTCACAAACAGCCACCTCCAAGAGTTGTTATTACAGGAGCATCTCTCTATTCCTGAAACTTTTCCTTACTTACTCCTGCACGTTTCCTTACCTCTACAGTGCAGATGAACAGGAGAAGGATTAAGTGACTTGCCCAGGGTCAGGCAGAAAACTTACAACAGAGCCAAGAACTGAATCCAAATCCCCCATTCAGAGTTTTAAAATCACAAAATCATGGTTCTTCTCTTTTAAAAAATTATAATCGGAGTCAGGAGCGATCCTAGTGAGGCCCTATGGCTGCTGTAAGTCATCCAAGGGATTTGAACTAACTACAGATCCAGTTCTTGGGCTTTCAACGAATCCAAAATAATAAGGTTCCTGTCTGCCTTATGCAGTTCTACCCGTACTGCTTTACCTGACATCTTTGCAGGTGAAAGCAGGTCCCCATGTCACAGCCACGATGCAGACGGGGGTAGGGATGAGCTCCAGCATTAGAGCAGAGCTGGCAGGGCTCAGTGGAGAAGGTGGTCCAGGGATGGTCCAGCACTGATGCGCAGGAAAGGTTGGGAGGCAGCGGGAAGAGCAGATCACCAGCGATGGTTTCCATAGGACCCAAGTTTTGAGGAAAATCCCAACCACCCATCGCCTTCTACCTTGCACCAGAAACCTGTCCAGTAGTGGGGCTGTCACCCAGCCATGCCAGCCCTGCTCCAGCACCGTGGCTGTCCCCTACACCAGACAACACTCTACCCTTGGCCAGCACGTGCTCCAGCTCCAGCCACAGCTCTGAGGAATGACCGAGATCTGCAAATGAAGACAACTTAACCGGGACCAGCCAGCCTGGGAGGGAGACCCACAGGGCTGCCAAGAAAAACCTTTCACCCCAAGCTGTCCAACTCTAAGAAAACATCAAATCCCTTAAATACGGGGAGCACGAGGAGGATGTCTTTTCTCGCAGGAACACCGAAGGGACATTTCTAATTTGTACTGCATCGCACCGATCCCCAGCTAAAAGTGCAGTGTTAGGGCTTAGTTAATCATTTTTCTTCTTTTAATAGTGCGGCGATGCTGACCACCTGCAAGTCCCCAGTGGCTTCGACGGATAGCTGGAAATCCTGCCAGCTATATTTATAATCTCAGATCAATAGCAGAAGGAAAAACACATCCAGAGACCTTGGTAAAGCACCAGTAAGCTCAGTGGAAGGCAGCATGACCGAGAAAAGGACGTGGGCTTGCAGACCACGAGATCAAAACTAAATTTTTTAAACACTGAAAGAGACACCATCACTTTTAGCAGGAGCAGAAAGGACATCCCATTACCAGGAACATCTAAATGAAACTCCAACACTTTTCTAAGAACCTGGCTGCAGGTGTCAGACCTTCCAGGTGGAAGCCGAGGTAGAAGGGCTCTGGCAGGTAGCCACCATAGCCACCGTGGTGCTTTCTGAACGTGCAGGGTGACTCTCCAGAAGGTCTGTAATGGTAAGACCTGCAGAACAACGATACTTCCTCCCTTCTGCCTGTACTGGACTCCCAAGTCTATAGATGATGCTGGTTTCTTTCTTTCAAGCTACCTGGTTTTCAGCACTGAGCAGCTTCCTGAGCAGGCCACGTCAGAGAGACATCTCTGTAGGTATCACACCGGTTCCTTCACAAAAGGAGTTATTTGGTGGCCTAACTCTCCCTAGACAGAGACAGCAGTGAACCAGCAGGTACTGCAGGGTGCAGACGCTGCCAGGAGCATCTCAGGGCCCTGCAGGCTCCATCACATGGAGCAAGGACATCCTGAGCCAGCACAGCGAGCGACCACCACCAACCCCTCCATGCCCAGCCAGGAGCAGGCAGCAGAGCCTGCCAGCGTCATTGAACTGTGGCCACTTTGTGGAACCCATGTTACACGGTGGCAGGACTGTTCCCACTGCACCAAAAACCCGAGGGCTCCTCCAGCCAGACACCTTCAGCCTGTTCCCATTCTCAAGGAAGGAAAGGAAGGAAAGGAAGGAAAGGAAGGAAAGGAAGGAAAGGAAGGAAAGGAAGGAAAGGAAGGAAAGGAAGGAAAGGAAGGAAAGGAAGGAAAGGAAGGAAAGGAAGGAAAGGAATTATTTCACAGGCTGCCATCAGCCAGCGCATGCAGCTGGCACCATGTCCTTGGTGTGAGTCACCCGCTCCCTGGGGAGGCTGTGCCTCACTTCCCGGCGTCACATCCTGCTCCCCAGGGAGGCCGTGCCTCCCTTCCCAGTGTCGCATCCCAGCATTGCCCCGGCAGCAGCCTCCCTTCCTCCGGTGCGTTTCTTCTGCAGAGGATCTGCGGCATCTGCTCCCTTGAGCAGGGAAGGCAGGAGACTCCTCGCTGTGCCTGAGTAATCCATCATTTTCCAGAAGGGAATGGGCTTTGCTAGGAAGCCACTCCGGGGTCACAAATATTTGGAAAAAGCAAGAAAAAAACCTCCATTCCTCCCAACCCCCACCTCTTGCAGGGGTTTGGCCACTGATGTGCTGGTTCAGACAGACATGAAGCACATGCAGTGTCTTCCAGGCAACTCGCCCCCCGCTGCTCCTCTGAGCGCAGGTTTTGCTCAGCAGGGACCAGTTTGCCCTGGTACTGAAACACTGTGGCTCAAGACTCACCGGGAGAGCTCTGCAGATGGCACAGCTCGGCCCTGCCAGAGGAAACGCACTTCACTCCTTCGCCTGCTGCCTTTTCTTTAGGAGTAATCCTCAACCTTCCTCCTCCTTAAGGGTTTGATCTACTCCAGACACCCCCAACCAGCCTATCACAAAGCACGAATCACCCTCAGAAAGGGCAAAGCAAAATCTTCTGCACATCACCCAGATGTTCATCCCAGCATCCCAGAGCCCTGCCCCACCAAACTCCCATATCCTGCCCTACGGCAAGGGGAGGGCAGACAGACCCTCTGTGGGTCTCGCCCAAAAAGGGGCACCTCACCAGGGTCCAGCACTTCACCACTGCCTGTTCCTCTCACCACAGTCAAAGTGAACTCAGCAGCAGGGGACGAGGATGAGTATGGTAAAATAAATGACCTTGCAAGGGGCAATGGTATGGAGTGAAAATTCAGGTCGCCCCGCAGCTCAAGCAAACTTGTTCAAGTAGTTTAAACTCCATTTCACCCCAAAGTGGCATCTCCTCTCTAGATTGGGAGATGCTCAGGCAATGGAAGGGGATGCTCCAGCACTGCCCAGGCAGTGACATCCCCAGGGGTCATGGTATCCACCCGGTATGGACCAAGCTGCAAAGTGGGTGCTGGGGTGTCCTCAGGGTCCCTGCAGACCTTGTGCACCCATGCGCTCATTCCCAGCAGTGCGATGGATACGCGTCTGCGCAAGCTGCGCGTAAAGGGCCTTTCTCCATCCTTTGTGTGCTTCCCCCGTTAAACCTATACATTCCCTTTGGAGGTAAAGAAGAAAGAATTTAGGGCACCCTAACCTTGAAAAGATGAAAAACTCCTTTGCTCCAGCTCCATTCAAGCTGCCAAGCTGCCAGGCTGTCTCCTGCAGCTTAATTAATAGCAACCCATCCCCAGCAAGCTGCTTGCAACGCCAGCTGTCTCCTCTGACAGAGGTGCTTTTCTACAAAGAATAGTGCTTTGTATTTTGATGGAGAAAGGTCAGGAGGATGAGGGGGAAGAGGAGGACGGGTGGGAGGGAAACCGCGTTGCTTCCCCACAGCTCCTGGCGACGTGAGTGAGTCCCACACGGTCCCCATCTGCTCCTGGGGTCAGATCTGGGAAATGGCAGCACCCGTCCATCAGCCCCGGGGTGATCGCATCCTAACGTGCAGCAGAGCAGAGGGGCATGGGGAGAATTCAGACCCGTGGTCTGCAAGCCCACTGCTGCCAGGAGGCCTGGCGAGCTCCTCCTGGGGTTACTTTAACACAGTCCAGGACCCCCCATGAGGAAATCCCTGCTCTGCTCTTATCAGGAGCCACCCTGATAACAGCACAGGATCCACGCTGCAGGGAGCCAGCGTTGGGCACCCCTGCCAGCTCTGCTGGGCCACCAAAAAGGGACAGTCCCTGCTGTCATTTGGCTGTTGCATAAATAAGCCAAGCTGAGGCTGAGAGCAATCCAAGGTGATGCAGTAACGCGGCACAGCGGAGGATAAAAGGTGAAACAGACCCAAGCCCTGGGTGTGCGGCATGAGATGCTGACAGCCACCAGTCCCCAGGGCATGGCCGTGGGATCACCTTCATTTCTGCTCGGCCACGGCAGATTAGAGCCAAGCACCAAGTGCCAAACCAAGCCACCTCCTCTGACCCTGGGCAAAAGAGCCAAGGGCTTCCCTGGAGCCAAACAGGTGCTTTTTCCCTGCAACCGCCCTGCTGCAGCCTGGCAATTAAGTCCTCCAGCTCTCCTGAGAGAAGGATGCTCCTGCCCCAGCCCTGTGCCAGCGCCTGGCTGGGCACCATGGCCCCGGGGAGCACCACGACACGGTAATTGCTCTCTGAGGAGCACACAAGCAGCTCTCCTGCTCTCGCCAGCTGGCTCAGCCTCTGCGCTCGCTGTGACTTTTGTCCCCTCCCTATCCCACTCATGTGCCTCTGTGCCATCCAGGCAGCCTGGAGCCACCCCAGCACGGAGAGGGCTCTGGTGCCAGTGCAGGACTGCGGCACATCTCCCCTTCCACCAGTTTATCTGGGGCAGTAAAGAGAGATAAAAAATGCCAAAGACAGCAGAAAGCAGTGTTGGGGCAGGTCCCTGTCCCACATGCATGTCAACACAGTCCCCTACCCAGGCATCAAGGCTTTGCTGCGCTGGGGGAGGACACAGCCCGCAGTGCCCCCCCTTCCATCCACAGCCACCCAAGGAAAAAGTCCCCATTGCTTAGCAAAGGGCTATTCATCACCCGGACTGTGTGGGATGAGAAAGGGTTAACCCACTGCAGCTGAGCCAGAAATACCATCCAGGACAAAGAGAGACTTCATGTCACCCGCATCCGCCCAGCGAAGAAGAAGGGGCCTTAATCCGATTCCCAAAGAAAATGTGGCTTTTACAGCCCCGCTTGGCTGGGCTCCTCCAGCAAGTTTTGCATCTGCAGCAAGTGTTAACCCAGTTTGGGAGGGGGCCAGAAAACAGGAAGAGAAATCACTTTTCCACAAGTTCCTGAGAAGGGAGAGCCGGATGGAGGCGGCTGGACCCGGGCAGCGTCCCTGCAGTGGGACAAGGGGATGCAGCTGTCTCAGCCTGGCAAGCTCTGATGGCCCCAAAGCACACCCCAGAGCAGCCAGACCTCAACATTGGTTCTCATGTGATCTATCAGGAACTGGAGAAAGCATCACTGCCAAATTCCCAACAGGTGATGCTTGGCTGTAGTGATCACTGATGGCAATGAGGGCACACAGGAAGGGACCCACGAGCATCCTGACACTGCCTGGCATTTTGGGGACCGCATCTCGGGATGACGAGGGTGAGCTGGCTTGAGGCGGACAGTTTCAGGGTGTTAATGGCAGAGCTCTGCCACTTTCTGTGACCAGTTCAGGGACCTCAGGGATCAAAGCCAGGGATGCTGCTGGGAAGCAGACGGTGCTCACATCCGCCACGGATGCGGACAAACCGTCTTTGCCTTCGTCTCCCAGCTGACACCCGGGCACAGGTCCCATGATTCTGTATCCCTCCCTGTGTTACACTGTGGCCCCGATAGCAACACCCCTACAGCAAACGGGGGTTGTCCGTCTAGCATCTCCGCCACAGCTCCTTCCCACCACCACGACTCCACACCCTCCTGTTACCTTGAAATGCCATGTGCCCACTCCCCATGGATTTTTGGACAGGCACTTCTAGGATGCCACTGCAATGTTAACTCTTTCAGTCCAGTTTTTGTTATTATTTTTTAACGAACGAGCTAGCTTTACCATAAACTTCTCCACAAAGTGCTACCAAATTTTAGAGATAAATGAGATAAAGTACAGTTGTGTTCAGACAAGGAGTCACAGCACCCAGCAGGCGTAACTCCAGGAGATCTCTCCTTCCCTTTTCCATGTACCACAGCAAAGCTGAGACATGTTATTCAAGGATCAACATCTCCAGCACGGGTTTTGCCCAGCCCCAGCGTAGCTTCAACAGGGCTGGATGCGGTGTCACAGCCATACGGAAATCACAGCATTTAAAACCACAGGCTATAAAAATTCCACCGTTCTCAGAGAAGGGAAGTCTGGATTCCCCATGGAGAGGCGTCCAGGAACCGCCGCTGCCAGGTTATTAGCCACCGAGCCATTAGACCCCACCGCATCTGCATACCTCGAGCTATGGCTAGCACATACTGCAGACAATATACGTGCTTAATGGCTGTGAGGTCAAACACATTCAATACACCACCTCCGAGCCCCACAGCCACACAGGTATTTTGCTCTCGACATGGAAAATCATGAACTACAACTACAAAAGCACAGAAGGAGTCACAGCTCCCAGGGCTATTGCAGTCCTCTACCTATTCCAAATGTATTTTTTCTGTCCCAACACATCCTTATCCGTGCTCAGGATGCCCTTACAGCAGGGCTGTAAGCAGGGCACACACCCTGGATGGCTGTACTCCTCCTGGATGCTGGATCCTATGGTCTGGAATCACACCTGGATGGAGAAACGGCACTTGGGGGTTCACATGTTACCACAATTCTTGCTGTTTTTTTTCACAGGGTGGTGCCTGAGCTGCCACTCATCTCAAAACCCAAGCTCGATCGAGCATTGCCTGCACATGCAAATCTCCCATCATCCGGCCCAGGCCCACGTATCTCGCAGGGGAATTCAGTCAAACCAACCAACGGCCATTAGCGCCGGGGAGCCCAGGACCCTCAGCCAGCACATCTCCAACAGCGGCGTAACATCTCTTCCCACCCCAGCGCTGCGCTGCCGGTCTGCTCCATCTGCTGCACCCCGCATCCGCAGCAGCGGGAACTCAGTAAAATTAAGCAACTCCTTTAACACAAGGGATATTTAACCCCTAACTTGCCTGGTGCTAAAGTCGGATGTTCTGGCGCTCCTCTGGTCCCTGCGTCCGTGGAAGTCCACCCTTGAAAGCTGTGCAGGGCACGCGGCTGCTCAGCTCACAGAGGGCTGGATGCTCCGAAGAGGGGTTTGGGAGTGAGATGGAGTGACCTGTGATTTATGGAAGGGCAGACACAATGTTCTGTCAGTGCCCTCTGGCCCTAAACTACAAAAACTCACAGAAACCCTGTATAGACAGCTCGGCGTATCGCTGAAAGCCGTGGCACTGGGCAGCAATATCGGCCCCATTGGAGCCCAGCTGCTCCCCTGGCCTCTATCTGCCCTCGCAGAGCCGGAGATAGTCACGGCCCCGAATACGTCAGCCCAGATCCATCCCGGATGCTTCTTCCTTGAATGAAGTGTGGTCACACCAGGGATGGATATAAAAAGCATGGGCCGAAATCCTCTGGCACAAAGCCTTTCCTGCAGGCAGGACCAGCAGGTTGCAGCACAGGCAGGAGGGGAAAACCCCCACCCTGGCTGCCTCCGAGGGGGGTAAAGGCGCTGGGTGACAGGAGGTCATTGGGGTACAAGGGGAAAAGAGGGATTTTTGCCCGCACGCACCACACACGGCCTGGACTGCCCATGCCTGGCACCCCCAGCCTCTGCCGGACTAAGGCACACCGAGAAAAGAACCACGCACTGAGCAAGTCCTGAGGGTTCCCACTGTGTCACTTAAATGTACACATTCCCAATCCTCCACCATCACTGTGCAAACAGCCGTCAGGAGTGGCGAGAGGAGAACCAGGAGGTGCCATTAAAATTTAAAAAAAAAAAAAAGAGAGAGAAAAAAGAAAGGGGAGAGGGGAAAAAAGCAAGTTTCCCACTGCCCGGCTGCAACGTTTTGCATCGCTGCAACGCTCCGACACGACACGGACCCAAACTACGGGTGGGGACCGCCGTGTCCCCGCACACCCACGCCAGCCGGGAGCGCGGCGTGACCCGGCTGCCTCCCCCGGCCCCGCGGAGCCCCCGCCTCCTCCGGAGCCCCCAGCCCGACCGGCCGCCGCTTCTCCTCCTCCTGCCCCTGTGCGACCCAGGGAACCCCCTCAGCCCCGGGGACCCCTCTCAAGTCCCGGCGTCCCCTCCCAGTCCCGAGGACACAGACCACCCCACTCCCCCCCCAAGCCCCGTCCCCCCGCACTCACCCGGGCGGCCGCAGCTCCCGCGCGGGGCCGGGGCTGGAGGAGGCGGGGGGGGGGGGGGGGGAGGGAGGGGGTTGGACGGGGCTGGTTCAAAAGAGCCAATTAAAGAGAAAAGCCGGGGAGAAAAAAAAAAAAAAAAAAAAAAAAAGCCGCTCTCGGGGCGGGGGGAGGCGAGTGCCGCTCCTCCTGGGCTGTCCCACGCGTGGCACCCCCCGCTTCGCTGGGGACAGCGAGTGGCCGCGACCCCACACCAGGCTGGGGGAGTGCCGGGGCCAAGATCTCGAACTTATCCCCCTCCGGAAGGATCAGACCTCCCCTGGCAGGCAGCTGGGCATCCTCATCCCCCTGCTTTTTTTTGAGGGGGTTGTCCCCAGGCCTCCGGGTGCCTCCAGTTCACCCCGCAGTGCATCCCCCCCTGCGCAGGAGGGGGACATGTGCCCCGGGGACAGGCTGCAGCTCAGCTTTAGGGGTAGCCGAGCGTGTGCTGGGGCAGGATGGGCGAGAGTAGAGCAGGAGGATGCTTTTGGGGAGCGCTTCCCACATGGGGACTGAGAGCTACAGAAAAGGGCTAGGGAGTGGACGGTTCCCCTGCCACCTCCTTGGCCTGGTGCCCTGCACCACCCACCAGCGCTCACAAGGGTGCTCGGGAGATGGGTTTTTCCCCAGCACTCATCAGCACAAGGGGCCATCAAACATCAGAAGGCTCCCTCCCCATCAGTTCACAACCAACTTTCACAGCAGAAACCAAGGAGAGAGACAACCACGGGCTGTCACCCCTCCCTTACATCACCAGACACTCTCCCCACAATGCTACCGAGATGTGTTTCTCAGGGGAAGTAAAGCAAGAGCATCTCCAGTGCAGCCAGCAAAGCCCACACAGCCACACGTCTGCCAGGCAGGCATGGCTGCAGCAGCCCCTTCCCATTGCCTGCACGCATGCAGACAACCACACCAGCCACCTCTGGCTGCGGCAGGGCTCCCAAATTCAGTATGGACCCTTGTCCGGCATCGCCAGCAACCAGGGTCCCTTTTCACCGCAGGGCTATGGGTGCTGGGCGAGGGCAGCCTTCCCGCAGCAGGGTCCCAGCCCACGGGGAGCTGACATCCCAGGGGCCCCCCCATCGCCTGGATCTCGCCAGGGTTGCTGCCACCCTGTTTCACCCCCAAGACCCAGCACCAGCCGCTGTGACTCCCCTCTCCCGCTCCTGGCCTGCTCCAGCCCCGAGACACAGCCCAGCACATCCTCATCCCATGGTGAACCCGAGCGGTCGCTGCAAGTCGGCTCTGCCTCCTCCCTCTGCACAGGCCCTGACAAAGCAGTTCCCTGCGCCGATGCCTGCGTCATGCCCATGGTATTTTCCCCTTGCTAAGTCACTGCTCTATTTTTCCCCTCCTTACCCTGTAACCTCCCTTCCACTCATCGCATGGCCAGCCTCCAGCTTGCCTGCTCCACGACTTCCCTCTGGAGACCCCAGCACAGCCCTTGCCACCGCTTTTTATCCCCCGAGGCGGGGGAAAGCTCAGGCAGAGAGACTTACTCAGCCAAGGATTACGAGGAGGACAACGCACGCTGCCTGGCGTCCGCAAGAGCCAAGGATGCTTCAGCACCTATTTCAGCTGCCGCCCCAGCGAGTCTCCCCCCAACTTCTGAAAAGTTCTGCTCAATTCCCTTCGTAAAGGTCTCACAAAGCAAATCCCTCCTGGCTCTCTGCCTTCCCTCACCACCAGACATGAAAAGCACTCGAGTTTCTCCCCGGGTAACGCGGGTAAAAGCCTCCAACATCAAAGGCACCACACAAGAGTTATCCCCCCTCCCGTCCCTCCCATGCAGCAGCGCTGGTGCTGCCTCCCTTGAAAGTGCGGCAGCCTCAGTGGTTAAGGCACAAACTGAGCTAGAGACATAGTTTTGATTTTTTTCTGTCTTTTTTTGGTTGTTGTTTTGTTTGGTTTTTTTTCAAATTCAGCCACAAACTGGGCAGCTTGGGGCAAATCCGAGCCAGGCTCTCCTTTGGGGACAACGCGAATAGCACGGTGCTGATGGGGGTTTGCCTGCTGTCTGGCGTGTGGTCACCCGAGGAAAAGGGGAATCAAAATAATCCCTGTGCCAGTCCTCTCTGCTCATTGCCCAACATGAAAGGAAGCCACTAAGTGACCTGGAGCAAGAACACAAACACCCTCCGAGTGAACAGATTCACACACGTTTCTCAGCAGCCCCTGTAGCTCCGTTCCTCCATCTGCAAAACAGAAACAACATCTCTCCCCCTTTGCGAAGCACTTTGATATCTCTACAGCAAAGCAGGGTGAGGGAGGGGTGTTTACCTTCCTGGAAACAGGGAGCAGTATTTACACCCAAAACAACAACAGCCTCAGCTCTCAGAACACCGGGGGGAGAGTTGCAGATGCAGCAGGAACGGCCGTGGATTCAAAAGACGAGGAGGACTAGAAAATAGCTTCAAACACCGCAGGGATTTCAAAAAGTCATAGGACCACATGGTTTCTTGGCCCATTTATGAGCATTCTTCATCCCTTCATCCCACACAGCAGTTGTTCCTGCCAGATCACCGCCTGCCCAGGCTGCTAGGTTAATTTTATTGCTGGAACACTGAAACAACCTTCATTTGCAGGGGGGAGGTGGGAGGGCTCTGCCGTTTAACACTTGGCCGCATTCATGCTGTGATTAATATCACCCGATGCACAGATACCAGATGTTCTCGGGGCAGGCTGGAGCGTATCCTAAATTGCACCAAGATGGAATTTTTGGGCAATTTTCAGGGAGTGCTGAGGGCAGGCGCTAATGGGAGAGCAGAGATTTGCACAGATATGCCAAAAAAATAAAAAGCCGGTGGGGTTATGGCACCGGTCATAACCCCTGGGCTGGCTGCAGTGCCATGGGCTGCACTTCTCATAATCAACAGCTTGTCATTTTGGGGGCAATTACTCCAATTCCTGTTCTTCAGTGGGTCACAAGCCTCTGATTTCCATGTGTCCACAGCAAAAAACACTTCAGTTTTGCTCCTGCCTCTGCTGCTCCCCCAGAGCTCCAGCTCCAGGAGGGAATTGCTGGCACAGGAACAGCAAACGCTCGTAAGGTTCGACCCCTCCATGCTCCTTCCCCAGGGTCCCACTCCAAGCCCACTCCAAAGCAAACCCCCCCAAACCAAGAGCATCACTTCATCAGCAGCTTCTCCCCATCCCTACAGGCTGCCCTGGGGGGAGCACCCCAGGGTCACCTACACAGGCATCTGTTTAATTAGAACCAAATCCTATCACGTCGGAGACAGGATCATTCCAAAAAATCCTATCACGTTGGCAACAGAATCATCCCAACTTTTTGAAGGCCACGCACCACCCTGATGTACAGCTGACCTCCATCAGGGAGACTTCTCCTGGCCCTTTGCTGGGTGCAAAGGGATGGGGTGCAAGCAGAGCTGAGACTGGTGGCCTGTCCATCTCCAGCGAGACACAAGTCAATGCTTGCTTGAGGAGGGTGAGCACCTCGCTGTACCAAGTGGCCACGGAGCAGCATTTGTGGCAAAGTCTCTTTGTGGCTTTGTACCCAGTGACCATGTCTCTGTGAGTATGGAGGGGCTGAACCGGCAAATACTGAGGTCCAAATCAGGAGGGAATTTGCTGGGGCACCTTCAGCATGGCAGAACTACAAGAAACACAGAAACCTCACCATGAGATTCTCTCTCTTCTCTGCACCCTTCCTGCTGATCCCACACATGGGCTGTTGCTGATGTCCTCCAAAAATGAATTCAGGCAGTCCCAGGGCCTGCTGGTTTTCTCTTTTCTTCTTTGCCTGCATCTGGGAGCTTAGAGTGGAAGTTTGGGTCACTCTCCGGTTCCCCAAACCAGGTCGTCCCCATACTTAATACCTAACCACACAGGCTGTGGTTCACACAGCACTTTGACAGCACTGGGTGCTGCTGATTACGTGACTGGTGGCAATCACTAGCGTCAGTGTCACCACAGTTCATACCATATGAGACAAACCGAAGAGTGAAAAAAGGGTCCAGGACAGGAAAAAATAGTGCTAGTTGTGCCTTCTG
The DNA here is from genome assembly GCF_964106895.1 of Numenius arquata. Classification (NCBI taxonomy): domain Eukaryota; kingdom Metazoa; phylum Chordata; class Aves; order Charadriiformes; family Scolopacidae; genus Numenius; species Numenius arquata. The sequence continues at coordinate 9,217,734 of NC_133592.1, forward strand.
ACATAAGCATGAAAAGAAGCAACAAAAAAAAGAGCATTTCTCCTCCCTGAAATTCCGTTGCTCCCCACTGCTGGAGCCGGACACGCTCGCTGCCGGCAGGGAAACCGTGGGAGCATGTGTGTGTCTGTGTGTCCGGGCAGGGACAGTGACCGCAGGCTTGAGATGTCCCACGTCCCATGAGGCTGCCTTTTTGTTTCTACTGAAAGGGTAAGGTCTGGCTGACACCTAAAGCCTGGTTTGGGGGGTTGCTTAGAGCAGGAAGGAAGGGTAATCACTCTGCAGGCTCCCAGAGAGTCCCTGCTACAAAGGACTTCACCCAAATGAAGTCTCTCTCTGTCTCTCCTCCAGCTTTTCCCACCGCAGAATCGTGTTGTGCATACAAATCCGTCGCTGAATTGTGAATTTACACCCAGAAACCAAAAGTAAAAGATCTCTGTTATTCACTTCTTTGAGCAAAGGTTAAGTCCAACCAAATACATCAGCTTTCATGGACAGCACGAGTGTTTGGCAGCCAGCGGGAAGGAACGGGAACGTGGGAATTCCTCCTACGACTTGGCAACAGGCTCTTCCCCCGGCACGGGAGCCCTCTGGGGTCTGCTCAGCCTCTGCCAAGCTAAGAAAACCCCTCATTCAAGCACTCAGTAATCTCACAGGACATCCTGTAGCTCAAGAAGGAGTTTGGATGAGTGGCTGGATGGATTCAAGCTGCCTAATTGCTGAAGAGAGAGAGAGAGGGGGGAAAGGTGGGGTGGCAGACCTGGAGCGGAGATGTTTTAACCTGCTGTTTGGAAAAACACCTCTCTTCCTACTGAGCACAGAAGGTGTCTACAGCAAATTAGCTACCAAGTTGGCCATGCTGAGGTGTAACATGAGGTCTGCCTGCCATGGACACCATCATGACATGAAAGAAGTTGCACCAGTATTTCCAAGTCCCTTGTTTCATACATGGAGGCGTTAAAAAGCAGCAGGCTGGGGAGAACAAGCGTGTGATGGCCCGCAGTCTGTGCATGAGCTGTAGGGAAGAGGTATGGTCCTCTCCTGAAAAAGGCTCTGGTGTTTCTGCCCCTGCCCATGCATACACAGTGAAGGGACATGCCTGGCCTGGCCCCGTCATGCTCCCGGCAGCAGCAGGACTTGGGCAAGCTGTGGCAAGCCAAGTTCTGCAGAAGTACAGCTGGGTTTTGGGTGCAGACACTGATGGTGTTGGACCTGCAATGCAAGCTTCCACCCCAGGTCCAAAACACTCACGCTGGACATCTTCATACAGCACCACTCCAACACCACAACAGACCCTGTGGCTCCCTGAAGACTAGTAATGCCACTTACCCTCACCAGAGCTCCCAGGCCGCCAGCATGGCATCCAGCCCCTTCCTCCCTCGCTCCAGCTACTCCCATCATCCCACTCCCCATGACGGGGCACATCTTGGGTTTTGATACTCTTCCAGCATCACAGTGTGTTTTGAGACACAGAAGAGCCAAGGTATACATCCTAAAAGGTATTTAGGCACCTAATTCCAATTAGACTCTAATGCTTCCCAAAAGATTTCAGTATGTATCTAGAAGCACCAATATTTGAGAGGTGTTCAGGGGCAGACCTGCACCACAATCACACCAAGTGGGGAACAAAGCACCCAGAACCTGCACCTAGGTCTCACCATCAGCACTCCACCCTATGCAGCGTTACCTATACATAGACCAAGACCGGGGCTCAGGACCGAGAGCACGGTGTCCACATGCGTGTGACAGAGGCCAGGAAGGCAGATGGTTGCATTTGCCAGAGAAGTGGAGACACCCAAACTAGTCGCTGCTACTGAACAAGTTCTCAGTGGATCATCAGGAGCCATCACAAGAGCTGCTGGGAAGACAGTCACCTCTAAAAAAAGCAGAGTTTGGTTTTAGGTGTGAATAAAAAACATTTCTTCAGATCTACCGTGCACACTTGCCACGTGTTTTATTTTGGGGTTCATTTGTTCCTGTTTGGCTCTGTTAGACCTAATCCCTAGCTTTACAGCACCCACAGACCGAACATCGTAACAGCAGATCATGCTTTCTGGTCCAGCGGAAGGAGATCCTTTCATGGGATGTATTCAGAGCCAACTCCCCTGGACACAAACCTGCAGGACACCAAGAGTTCTCCCCAGCCTTGTTCCATTTCCTACGAGGACTGGAGAACATGGCCAGAGGATGCTCCAGACTGCAAGTCCCACAGGGTCCCCCATGAGTACTCGAGGAAGTGAGGCAGCCCCCGTTGACCCACAGCAACATGTGTCCCTGGCTCCGACGCACCGGGTGCTGCACTCCCCACACCTTTGTCCCAACTCAGCCAGCACAAAGCGGCAGCCGAGCTGAACCCCATCACCCCATGAAACCAGAGCAGCCCCACAGAAACCCAAGCAGGGCTCAGAGCCGCCCTCCTCCCCAGGCTGCGATCTCCAGATAACGGCAGTGGCTTCGCTCGCAGCCTCTTTTAAAGGTCACAGGCCCCGTCAGGTTTGAGGTTTTCAGTTCTGCAGAATACAGCTCTCGTTTCTGACACCTTCTCGTAGCCAAGAGCAGGGAGAGCCACCAACCTCAGCACATCCCCCCACGTCCCCGCAGCACCAGGAGCACTCTTGGGCACCAACCATCAGTCATGTTTTTGGGCCTAAAAGAAAAGCATCAGTGAGGGCTCCAAAAAAGACCCCAGATCCAGAGTTTGGGATCAGTCAAGCAAGGGGTGGAGCACAAACTTATTTTTTAGCCAAAGAGCAAAGGGGAAACCAGCCGTGTCTCCAGCCTCACTAATGGATGTCCCTGCCCTCCCCGTCCCGTCCCATCCCACCCACAACCTCTAGGCAAGGCAGGATCACAGGGTCTCACAGAGACTTGCTAAAACTCCCTCCTTGGGCCTCAAATTGCCCATTCATTTCAGATTTCAGGCAAGCTGAGAGATCAACTTTGGCCTCCCTACGGATCTGCAAGATGAGCACTGCCCTCTGCCCCACACAGAGCCTTTCAATGAGCTCTTTCCCAACCTCATCCCAAACCTTTCCATGCCACTCCCACTGCTGCAGCCCCGGGGCTCCGTGTCCCTCTGCAGGAGCCGTGGGAAGGAGGGCACATCCCGCGCGGGGACGCGCTGGCCCACAGTCGCAGGGAGGGAAGGGCTGGGAGGGGGGACCACGGGGGTCAGCCAACAAGAAGAAGAAAAATAAATCAACCGTGCGGCGATTTACACAGCGGCATTTGCTCCTTCCTGCAGACCCACATTTTCGCCACAGCTGCTCAGCAGAAGCCGGGGATGCTGAATCGCCTGAAGGGCTCCAGGACTCTTCTGTGGAAGGATGTTTCCTTTTCCAATGAATTTTGTCCCCCCTCCCGCCCCCGCCATCCACCCTCCTGGCAGGCTCGCAGAGTCCCGTGGACCAGGGATGCTACGTGGACAACTGCTTCACTACCTCCATCCATGAGGTTTTACTCCAGGACGGGGTGAGCAGGGCAGCAGCGGGCTTCCACCCAGCACCGTTTGGGACAGCAAAGCCTTTTCACCCCCCCACTCCATTCCGTGTGACCACCCTCCTGGTCTTTGCACAGTGTTGCAGCCACGCAGGCAAATGGGGGTGGCTCCAAGGGAAATAACTGTATTTCTGCCCCAAAAAAACCACAGCATCTGCCCCTCAGGTCCTGCAGCCCCATCCAGCCCACCCCTCCATTCCTGCCCCCACAAAGCAATGCCGGGACCAGGGCTGGTTCACACACCCTCCCGAGCTCTAACCAGCCTCGGCACGTTGCGCAAGAGCAGTGGGCACCACTGATGTATCACAGGGCTGCACACACAGCTTTCAGCCAGCTGTAACTACTTTGGGGATTTAACTCAGCCTCATCTTTCCCTCCCCCAAGTTTGCTGGCCAAAGCTTTCCTGGGGAAAAGCACCCCATGGAAAAAACTGGGAAAACAAACAGTATGTGCCTGGCCAAATCCCCAGCCCCAAGAGCTGCGTGGCTCTGGGTTCGGTGGGTTATGTGCTGTGGAGAAAGGTGAGCAGCAACAATCTGCACTGCCAGCCTCCCCAGGCACAGAGCTGCTTCCTGAGGATGGGACCTACCCCCTCCCCATCCTCACTCCTGGGGGCAGCCGGGGCTCGCCCTGCCCCATGTGAAATGGGGCTGGAAAAGAAGGGGTGAAGGAGGAAAGCCAGGGAGGAGGATGTTGGGAGCACAGCATAATGCTCCATTCATGGGAAACACACCTGAGAGGGCACCCACACGCTCTGCTCCTGGAGCTGCAATAACGCCTCCCAAAGTGACTCAGGTCCCAGCACAGGCGTAAGAGGTCTAATTTTCCTTCCATTATAAGAAATTTTATGTTTTTCAGTGACTGTTAGGAGGAAGTCAGTGCGAGTGAGCTCACATCAGCCCAGGTGCCGCAGAGAAAAGCTCCGACCATACCCCGCTTGCTCTGCCTGCAGCTCCCACCTCATTCCTCTGCTGCAGCTGTGGGCTCCCAGCCACATGGCATAGGTATTTTTTAGCCAACTGATAACATTTTAAATAAAATTACCTAAACCTCCGTATTCCAAGCCAACAAACTGGGGTTTGGAGAAGCTTTCCATAATGAGGCAGTGAGCTGAATTACATCTGAAGATGCAGCACCCACCAGAGAGCTCGCTCCAGTGAGGACCACCACCAGCAGAACCGCTGCCCTCCCCTCCTCACTGCCTGCCCTTCCCCACACTGCCTGCAAACAAACACTCATTTCTCTTCTACCCTGAGCATCACTTGTCCTGGACCAACAACGAAGCTGCTATTCCCTGCCTGGCCAGGTAGATGGTGCTCAGCCAGCATGAAGAGGGAAAGTATCCAGGCTGGAAAAATTAAGTTGCCTCTGATTAAGCCAATAACTCAACGTGGTTTCCGCTGACAAATGCGGAAGGTCCCGCTCCAGCCCCTAACAAACGGGACCGACTCAGATCCTGATCATCTATTTTAGACTTTTGCCTTTCGCTTCGGGCTGGAAGGTGGCAGATAAACCGGTAGCGACCATTTCATCCAAACCAGTGCTTTCCTAACTCTCATTTTCTGCTGGAAATTCACTCTGCTGACACTTCGCCCCCCACCTTTGACCAACTCTCCCCACACATTTCCCACAACCCCAAAACACAGCAAAGCCCAGTGCAGCAGGAAACAATTTGCTCATTTTTCCCCCCTAGAAAGACAGGGGTGTGGGGATTCAGGGGGGCACCAGCAGCGGGGGGGCATGGGCTTTCCATCACATCACCCCAGGGTCGCCCTCCTCTGTCATGCCGGATGTAGGATGTCTAATATTTCTCTGGTTCTGTTTTAACACTCACACCATCTTGGGAGCAGGAAGCTTAAGCCATTTCCTGCAAGGCATTGCTCTGCCATCCAAATATTTTCAGCCTCGGTGCAAGCTGTTTTAAAACCAAGCCTGGCAGCTGGAAGTGCGAAATCAGAGGAGGGGCTTGTCGAGCGAAAATTCAGTTTGTGAAACCTAACGAGTCCCCGCTGCTGCAGAGCAGTAAAATAAATACTGCCACAGGCAAAAAAAAAAGAGAAAAATTAATTTTGCATGTCTAAAAATGAGAAGAAAAAGCAGAAGCTCACACCAATGTTCTCTGTGTCCCTCCCAAGGGACACAGCACTGTTCCCCAGCAGAAAGCCACAGCCATGTCCCCCCCTTCTCTCTGCAGCCCGTGATTTGAGGCTTTCCCAGCTTTGCTCTCTCAGTGGAGCCCAAATGATGGTTTTGGTTTGCTTGCTCTTCAAATGACCATCCAATAGACTGTCTGTCCCACAAATGGGCTGAAATAACACCAGAGAGACCCTTCCCGCTCCACCGAATGGAGGAGACGCCAAATGCTCATTCCCTGAAGCTCCGCAGAGCAATTTTGGGCCATGCCAGGGCAGAACTGGAACCCCAGCAGAGTCGGGTCAGCAGAGCTCAGCCCCATCCCCACCTCACCCTCAGCAAGGACCAGTCACCGCTCAGCCCCATCCTTTCTCCCCCTGCCCAAAGTCACGTGTGCAGAGGAAGGGTCCAGTCCAGACCTGGAAAGCTCCTCTGGCCACGCTGCCCAGGGTTTTTTGGACAAAGTGGGTCCAAGACTGAAGACTTTTGGACAGAGCCCTTGCCAAGCAGGAGCACTGAGGAAGAGGAGAGAGGTAACGCTCTTGTTTTGCTTGCTCTGAAGCTGAGGACAGACACAGCCAATGGCACAAGCCCAGGGATCCCCTTCTGCTACCGCAACGGCTTCGTGGAGAAGAAGCCATGGGGTGAGGAGGACAACAGAGCCAGGCTCTCCTCTCGCTTCTTCCTCCTCTGCTCCTCTCCTTCGTAACCTGTGCTCCTGAATGCTTTCCTCGCTAACTGAACTGGGATTAAAATAAGGAGCTGGTTTTACTGCACTGTCTGAGCTTCAGAGAGGTGCCCAGGCGTCGCCGGGGAGGGGAGAGCAGGGAGGTGCCAGATGGTGATGGAGAGCCCTTGGGAAGGAAGAGCAGGGTACACTGCTGCTGGGGACACCAGGACAAGCTTCGGTCCCAACAAAAGAAAAGAAAACAAAATCCCCAGGACAAACATGGGCTCTGGGGAGATGCTGGATGATGGTGGCAAGGGGTGAAGGCAGATGGATGGCAGCCCATCGCCTGCTGCTGTCCCTTGCTGCTCCACCCCATGTGTCACACGTGAGCACTGGATACTTCCTCCCAGCTCTTCTTCTCCAGGTAACGTGCACAGACACGTGGCCTTGCTAGAGGGAGACAAAGCCAAGGCCCGGGGCCCATGCAAAGGCCTCTGCTTCACTGAGCTCCCACTGAGCTCTGCTTCACAGAGCTGCTCCTTTGCAAGACATTTCTGCCCAGGAACCAAAGCCACAAAGCAGAGAGGAAACCTCAGAGCTCCTTCAGGGCCGCACAGGAAGCCTTCACCTCCCAACCTCAGGCCATGTGTTCCTGGGCTGTAAATAAACTTTTATTTACTACACAAAGTAGGGCAAGGAGGACTGTTTCCCCGAGGGATGGTGGGAAGAACATCAGCATTATGGCAGGATCTCAGATTTCATCTGACTCCACAACACAACTCCTGGAGACCTTAGTAGGAGCCACACAGGGCCTGACAACAGCTCTCTTGTGGCCACATCCCACCCAAGTCCTCCTTGTCTCATCGTTTCCAGTCCAAACAAGAATCTCTCTAGGGCACGGCTCTGCCCAGGACCACCAGCTTTGGAGAGAGCATGGCTGGAGCAAATTTACCTCCCACATTTCACAGAGCAACACACAACTGAGGTCCATCCTCCGCAGATGAACCATGATGGATCCAATGCTGCCATCCAGGACCACCTGTGTCTCTCTGCTCTCAGCACTAATGTGCTGCGTTACCAAGGTCTCCTCTGCATTTCAGAGCACTGAACCACCTAAAGCCTGGGCATCATCCTCAGCACTCAACTGGGTCCTCTCGTCTTCTCCAAGGCCACCAAAATGGGTGGACAGGGGATCTTGGGGGCAGCATGACCCCAGGGAGGCCCTCAGCAGCCTGTGAACTCGGCCTCCCATTTCCACCCCCTTTATCTGCACGTTGGGCTGTAGGAGGATGTGAGTTCAGCCAGAGTTTGTCTAAACAATTATGTTTTATCAGAAAAGCTGCTCAGATCTACTCCTTTTTCCCAGGACAAATCTGGACAACTCCAAGGTAATCTCCATTCTCCTTCCTATCTGTACAAGATGGAAGTAGGCAAGGAGGACATGAGGCAAAGAGCATCCAAACACCCCACCAGTGCCTGCTCCACCTTCCTCAGTGTCAGCAGTCTCCATCACTCATACATCAGGAGGCAGCATCCACCCCCACATCTGGTCCCCACACATCCAAAGTTCGCCTTCCAAATCCTTTTCCTTCCTCCAAACTCCAGGTTTTTCAAATTTAAGAGAAAGGAGACTGAAGAGGTTTCTTCTAGACTGGAGAAGGTTTTGATACAGAAATGCTTTGATACTGTCCCCTCTCGTCCTGGACAGCTGAGGACCTCCCTCTTTGTAAAGCCTCTCCAGTGAGCTGGGCAGAGCAGCTTGTCCCATCTTGCACAACCCCACCGCACCTCTGCGACCAGGACCAGCAATCTCCTTATCACCAGCAGAACCTTGAAGAAGGGACTCAATGCAAGGACTGAACCCAAGGCATCTTGCCACGTTCACCAGCTCCTTGTTACAAAAGGAGAAACTAGAGCGGGTAGAGGAATTCACCCATGACAATGAGCAAGTGAACAGCAAAGGCAGGATCCTCACCAGGCTCTCCTGCCATCCAACCTTTTGTCATCTTCTCACTGTTTTTCTGGCTCTCAGTCCCTGAGCTTATATAGATAGGAGTGATTTGCCAGTGAACGCCCCAAGTACATCACACATGTGATGGAGGACAGCAACCTCTACGCCATAATAGCATGAACCTGAGCATTCGTAGCTTCAGAGACTGGAACTAGGGACTCAACCTGTATTTCCACGTACCAGCACTGCAGAGAAGGGTTCAGAGGACACCACCGCCTTGGTGCATGAGTTGAAAGCAGCACAGCCTCCTCAGAGCAAATAACAAGCAGAGTAAAAAAAATAAAAAATTCCCATCCAGAGTCATAACGTACAGGGGAAGCAAACATGGGCAGGGGCTCCAGTCCAAGCTGGGTAGGGCAATACTTGTGATGTCCCTCCAGATCTACCCATCCCACACGAAATACACCCCAGGTGCATTCATGCTGCAGTTAGGAGCAATACCCTACAATTTAAGACTTGTGAGCTACCATACAGTTGTAACTGAGAAAGCTCCTTTCAAGAGCTTATGTATCATTAACTTTTATCACTGCCCTCTCCTCTTATGCACCATCCCCCTTTGGATTCCCATCTAATCTTTTTTCCCTGAGATCTCCCCAAACTGAGCTTTTCTTTTGCGAGCGCGAAGGAATGTCTGTCCCACTCCAGGCACAGCAAGAGAGGAGGAGAGGGGAGAAGACAGAGCCATCATAAAAAGTTAAAGTACTATTGATAAACATCAAAGACAGTCTGACCTGTGCACTTAAGTAAATGATTGTCCACAGCGACCTGTTTGCAGAACAACCTGACACAAGGGGACCGGGTTTGCTGGGGGGCTGTCAAGCACTATTGATAACAAGGGATTAGTGGCTTGCACAGCCTGCTGCAACATCCCTTTGACTCTGGAAATAATACAGGGGGGCAAAAATTGTCACGCCCAAATGGAGACATCTTCTGCTGAACTGATTGCACAGGCTCTCTTTACATTCAGCAGAGAAAAACAAACCCTCTGAGGACACAATCCACACCAGCCTAAGGGAGACATCCAGATGATTAACTCAAGTGCCATGGAGTGCATACGGATGAAGCCATGTGCAAGGGATACATTGGGAGCATTCCATGCAAAGGTCTTGCTCATAGATGGACAAAGGTTGAATTCACACAGAGACAAAAGGAGGTAGGTGCTCAGCTCCCACTAAATATTTTTGGACCCCGCGGAAACACTAGCCGGGGCCATGCTAGAGCCACACCACTGAAAGCCAGAGAACACCCAGGGTCTGGTAAGTCCTCCCAACTAAAACGTAACCTGGACACTGTCTCTTGGGTTGAAAAGCTAAACACAGATCCAAGGTTATGCTCATATTTGCCAGAGCATCAACAATCTTTGAACTTCAAGGCGTTGAAAGATGCTTTGTTTCAGTCATTCTTCATCCCTGTTGTACAAATTGCCTTTGCTATGCAAAAACCAACCCACTGCTTCCACACAGAAGAACCTGCAGACAATACAAGTCAAGGAGGAGCCAAGCAACCAAAAATCCCCATGCTGTCGCTCCTGAACTGGCACAGCAACCTTAAATCACTTGTTAAAATTATTTGCTTTTCATAAATGGATAAACATCTGCAAAGTTTTGTTGTTTGCAAAATGTTTTGGACCAGACCCTTGGGTCCAGCTTTGTCTCTCGATATGTCCGGTACTATCTTCATGCCACGATAAAACAAAACAATGCAAGAGAGTGAAATATTCATGCATGTGACCCTACAGAAATCCAGGGAACTTCTGCGCAGAGACCTACTCAGAAGACCAACGAAATGAATGGCCCAAATTCAACTAACTTGAAGGAAAGCAGCCCTCTCCCCAAGTCCCTCCTCTAAAACCTGTAACAGATGTAAGAAAAATTGGGCCCAAAGAAGCCTGAGCACAGGCTGCAATCCAAGACCAGCTGCTTCTTCCATTTATAGCCACGTTCACTTCAGCTCCGTCGCAGCATCTTGGACAATACAAAAGTGTCTGTGTGCCTGTTTGTTTGCTGGAGGAGTAAAGAACACAACTGGCTTGCTGTCAAGTTATCTCTTTTGCTCACAACAATGTTTGATCTTCTCAAAACAAAGTTATCTCTCTATAATCTCAATTCAGTTCCTCAAGTCCTCTTACACAGTTTATAGAGTTGGCACCGCACCCAGCCTATGGTGTCCCTTCGACTACTGGCCAACAGAAACATCTCAGGCAGGGACAGAGGTCTAGAAATAGTCTGGAAGAAAATCATTTCTTAACTACAGAAGGTTCATCACCACTGCCATCGCTTCCCTCCCCCACCAGACAAGTCACAAAACGAGTGGCCAGGCCTTTCTGCAGGAGATCAAAGCAAACTCTTTGTTTTATCTTGGTCAAGATAACGGATTTTATTTGCCTTATCAGCCTGTAGGATGAATAACCTAAATGTGAGAAAGGTTGAAGATGCCAAAGGAGCTGATGGGCGGGGAGCATGTTCCCCAGCACGACCGCCATGGGCTCCAGACACGCAGATACCGCAAGATAAACAGAGAAACTCTTGGGTCTGGTTCATGCACGCCACCCTCAGCCAGGGCTGCGTCTCCCATCACCTTCCAGTGTCACTTATAGGTACACAAACCCAGCAGCAGGCAGGAGCACTCACCCGCGTTTCTCAGTTCAGCAAAGGCACCTCTCTGCCCTGGTTTGCACGCGTGGAGGCGCAGAGCCAGGAGGGTCCCACAGCCGCACAGGGCTCACAACCCAACACAACCAGCACTGGTCCCACCAGCCTGCAGAGAGCCCACACTCCAGGTGCTGTACTGTTGGTCACTTTCTGCCTGGAACAGGAGGCTTTGACCTCTACAGAGACGCGTTCAGACTCAGATGCTTTCTGCAAGGTTCAAGAAGCAACACTGATGCACAATCCAGCCCACAGACCCAACCCAGCAATGGAAGAGACCTGCCAGGTCATGAAGCCCAGCACCAGGAGGGCTCTGCAGCTCAGCACCCACAGGTTCGCCCTCTCCTGGTTTCAAACAACACGAGGCAGGGAAGGGAAGTGGGAACTGTAACATTTCCTATGGGAAACTATTCCTTTGCATAATGAATCTCTGCTGGGGAGATCACTGCTTTTCCTATGGGCCCTCAGGGACTTCCAACAGGGCAAAGGAATTAGGAATTCTCCGTGTGATTGTGCCTGGGGGTCTGGCTGCCTGCGCTGGAGATGGGGGGCAGGCAGGCTGGCTGCCTGGGGTGTACCCTGCGTGGCTGAAGCACCCACATGGGATCACGACGGCATCCAGATAAACTGTGCCCACACAGACATAAAGGAAGGGACACATGAACACCAACATGACTGGAGCTGAAAATGATGTAATGAGTTTGGGAACAGCTTTCCTGGGGGGGGAAAGATGTGCAGCAGAAGTACCATCACATCTACATCACCTGGCCTCCTTCCTGACATCCTCAGTGCCCAAAATACACCCCAAACGGAACGCACCGTGGGAGGGGGAAAGCAGAAAGCGCCCACACACCCCCCTGCTGCCCTCCCTGAGTGGGCAGGAGGCCATGCACGTGGCGTCTCTGATCAGGCAGTGTCTCCAAGATGGGACGCGATCATCTCCTCCTCACATGCTCCCGCTCCTTCGTTCCAAGTCACTGGCGCTGCAGGTTTCCATTTTTCCAGATTATCTCATTTTTGGCACCTGACTGCACGGACTGGGACTGCGTTTCCCACTCAATCCCTCCATTTGGTATCTCGGGCTGTAGGCGCTTTCCCGTTAAAAATAACAACAACAACAACAACAAAAAAAAAGACTACCCGTAATCTAGCCCAAATGTGTCAGCTGGTTTTAAGGAAATGTTTCCCTACAGCTTTAATCTCTTTGTACAGTTAAATTGTGGTGCAGCTCGGGGAGCTGGAAATGATTACTCACTGCGTCTCCGCTCAGCCTTGGCCTCTTCATTGCGGGGAGCGTCGCCGTGTTAATTGTCGTCCAAATCCCTCTAACCCTCAGCTCCAGCAAGCCAGCCCAGCCCCATACTCGGCATCCCCCTTGCAGGACAGCACAGAAGAAAAGTCGCCCCAAAGTTCGGGTGGCTTTGCTTCTCCATCCCTGGTGTCCACGGCAGGACGGAGGCTTGAGGCTGGCTGGGGGGGGGGGGGGCACTGGGCTGCGGCCCCCACAGTGGCTTCCCCAGCACACAGCAATGTGTCCCTGGTTTTCAGATACAGCCTTCGCAAGGAGCTCAGAAGATCTGACAGTTTTCTTTTACTGTATTTTTAATTTTTTTAAATTTTAATTCAACTCTACGGGAGCCTCTAAAATAGCGAGTTCTAAAGAAAAGGCTGTCCATAGGGGCCCAAGGCTGGAAAAAAGAATGAAAAAGTTGAATTGCCTCACTCTCCCACTGTCATCCTGCTTGTTCTACAGCAAAACAGGAGGAGGGACCCTGCTGCTTTTTATGAGGTGCCTGGCACACGTGGCTGTCCCAAAGGGTGGCATCAGACAGCAATGGGACAAAGATCCCAAAACAGCTGAAAGCTCAGAGATGGTTCAGACCATTTTGCACATCACCGTGGTAGGACACGGCTACTGCAGAGGAAGGTCAAGTCCCAGTTTTAGGTGAACGTTCCCATTGTTCCTATTGTGCCAAACTCCAGAGCATCCTTGCAAGAAAGGACAACAGGGGAGAAGAACTGTGGCCCAACCAGTTGCCAAGAGCAGGAAAACAGAGGGCAGGAGCAGGCAGCAGAGCCGCGGTGGAGAGAGCCTGCCTTGCTGGCAGCGTGCCGTCCCCAGGGCCCTGGGCAACATGACCACAGCAGCTTGTGTGGAGACAAAAAGGATCATCAGATCAAACCAGCTTTCACTTCTCATCTGGGATTGCTTCTAATCCATCACCTGAGATCCCAGTACTGAGCCTTCACCACAAGTACAAACAGGTTCAGATTTGGGGAGAACAAAGTATTGAACTTATGTGGAAAAACTAACTTTTCTGGGACGAACAATGTCTTCCCTCCCACTCCTGACCACCACTGGGTTGCAAGGCATGAAGAACAATCGAAGAACAAAATGTTCAACCACACATGCACAACACCAGTGTCGGCAACGGGGGGCACCAGTGGAAGGGGATGCTGAGGCAGGAGGATGTGGCAGGATTAGTCACGATGGACTCAATGCCGCTCTTAATTTGGATATTAAGATTTGTGAGTCCTACACATTTAAGACAGCCTCCTGCAGTGTCCGAGGCTGCGAGTTCAGAAACAGCACTTCCCCTCACCTTTTATATTTAATGTTGATTTTTAATTGCTTGTGCCTCTTTCTGCCCTTTGCATATTCTACCTTTGCCTACACCCACTGCACAACCCTGCTCAGATTTCTCTGCACAACTGACTATAGCATTCCACGTTGCCTGGTCATTCCATCCCATCCCATCTCCTTGTCCCAGCTGGGAAGCACCAGCCACCTTAGGGACACGAAGTCCAGCTTTGCCCAGGATGCTGATGCAGCGGTACATCACACCCATGATGTGCATCCATGTCCCACCTCCCTATCACCAATGGCCCAACTCAACCTTAAACATGCAGGAGAGTATAAGAAGGACTCAGAGAGGGAGAATAGGGATAGGGAGGAGTATTTCTTGCTCTTCTGCCCCATGAAGACACCTCCTGCCCTCCTCCCACCTTGAGAACCACGGCTCCAGAGCGGGCTCAGCCCACGCCACCAGCCACACCGCCCTAATGAAGTTCAGCGCTATAATTACTCCTTTCCTTTGTGGTTTGCGCTGAATTGCTGAGCTCTCGGTGATTGCCTTTCTCCTCCAACCGGCCCCTTCCTGCACAACACGCTCTCCTGCATACCTTTGGCAGCGGGACGAGGGGTTAATGGCAAGGCAGCTGAGCCCCAGCAGCTGGGAGAAAGCAAGCCCCAGCACAGGGCTGATGGCAGCTGGAGGCAGCTGCCTCCATCTCCTGCTCAGCTGTTGGCACTGGAGAGCCACCAGGCAACAGGATTGAGGGGTATCCAGTGCCATGGGAGTATCTCTTGGGCGCCCCAAACCCTGGGAGCAGCAAGAGGGAACAGGACTTCACACCGTATGTTTTCTCTGCTGCAGGCATCAGGGAGCCAACATTTTCACTTGGGGGCATGTGGTGGCACCAGAGGTGCATTGGACCTGGAGAGCACCAGCAACGTGCCTGCACATTGGTCACCCTCAGAGCTCCCTGAGGGTCCCTGTGCAGCCTCCCAAAAACTCCTCCATAGGCTTACACCAGTGACAAGGAGAGATGGCATCCACCCACCCAGCATCACCCCAGGGTGGGTGTTGTGGACCACGGGGAGGAGCATCCTGAAACAGGGTCCTGTGTGACAGTAGCCCAGGTCAACCTTGAGTCATGGCAATGGAGGAGGTTGGAGACAACTGGGAAGGGGACACAGGCTCTGGCAGCGACTCTGGGCTGTACATCCACGCTGACATAGAGGGAGAAGGAGCCAGAGCCCTCCCTACCCCCTCTACTTTGTCTCCTGGCTCTTCCTGGAGGCATTTAGCCTGAAAGCCCCTTTTGTACCAGTACCGAGGGCTGGCTGCTCTGCCAGGCAGCCCCCAGACAGCTGGGCTCTTGGGTAAAACTCATCCCCAGCAGCTGTCCTGGGCTTCTGGAGTCCTTTTTGATGCAAAGGGACCTCCCTCTCCCTCCCAGGCAGCTGGGGGATTCAGCAGCTAATATGGTCTTCTGCTCTTAAAGTGCCCAACCGTCTGTGGCTCAGAGCCTGGGAAGCTCAGAGAAGCCCAAACCCAGCACCACAAGGCCGAGCACCCACCCACAGGAGATGACAGGCCTCCTGGGCACCACACACATGGCGGCTGGGGACAGTAGGGAGCCCCAGGCTGACCCCATCACTGGGCTGGATCTTAGACCTCAGCCATGCCCAGCTGGAGATGGACCAACCCACTACATGCTGGAGGTGTTTGTCCATTCTTTAAAACACAGCTCAGAAAAGCCACACCTAAGCCATACACATGTACAGTGAGATAAACCCACTCAAGTCTTATGGCTTCGGCATCAGCTCCACCATTGACTCCTGATTTGATTTTAGATCATGCACACACACTGAAAGCCAGCCTCTTCGCAGACCCCGTTACTGCCCTGTGACCAGGGAGAGGAGATGGAACAGGGGACCATCCCACGGTGGGGCAAGACAAGGGCACGTGGTCCAGCTCCAGGGCCAGGTACAGACCTCCCAGGTCCTTGCTCGGCTACCGCACACCATCCCACAACCCCCAAAGAGAGACACAGGGTGGGGTGGGGAGGTGGTGCCCTCCATCCTACAGCTGCATCCCTTGCAGGAGAGAGCTCGTGGGTGATGGGGAACAGAAAAATAATTAAAAGGCCAGAAGAGAGGAAAAAAAAATATCTCCAAAACATCAGGGAGAATAAATGACAGCTGGCGGGGGAGGGAAGCTGGCTTTAATACGGGATTAATTGAAAACAAGATAGAGCTAATATAAGCCAGGGCTCCAGTTTAATAGTGGCTCTGGTCCATAATGTTATTACTTTGGTTCCAAGGCCAAAAAAACCCTGACTCCTGCTAATGAAGAGGCGGTTTCTGCCCCACAACCATGAGCAACAACACTAAACAACAAGCCATCACAACAATGCTTCCACAGCCACCGCCTCTCCAGCACCTCAGAGGCTTTTCTAGATGCTGCACAGGCGGGTGGCTCCACACACAGGGCCCGAGCCAGCAGAAGTGTCATTTTCTGCAAGCACGCAGGCTTTTGGCATTATCTTTTTAATTTCCTTATAGACTTGATAGTCGTTTTTATTCAAACTGACAGCTCTCTCAGCCAAGATAAGCCCAAGAGTAACAGCCACGTATGTAGACATATCTGAGCACAGACCCAAGACCAGCATCACCACCAGAGCTGAAAGAGCAGAACGCAATACTTGGCAACCCCACAGCAGGGGACAAAGATACCAGCCAGCGTTTCACCCCGGCAGCTCTACTCACCTTCTTCTCTCTTTGGTGGGCTCTCCATCAGCACTGGCGGTGGCTTTGGCTCTGCCTGGAGAGGCTGGGGGGCCACGGGAGGCTCCGAGCTCTCTGCCTGCCGTGCCGGTGGGGCTGGGACCTCAGCAGCCTTCGCTACCTGAATTTCCACGCGCTTGGTGGCCGTGTCGGGCACAGGAGCATTGGCCGTCTCAGCTCTTCGCTGGGGCATCTCGGGGATCTTTGATGCTGGTGCCTCCACCCTCCGGAGACCTGGCTCCTGGGGCTTGCCAAGGGTGATCTCAGTCCTCCGTGGGGTGGGCTCGGGGGGTTTATGCCCCAGCACATCTGCTCTTTTGAGGCCAAACCTCGACAGCCCTGAGGTGGAGTTCTCCACCTGCTTGGATGAGATGTCAATGGAGATTTCTGTTCTTCTGGACACTGGCTCGGCCAGTTTGGGTCCAGAGAGCTCCACTCTCCTCAGAGAGGGCTTGGGTGATCTTTGGCTCATGGGGTCCGCATGTCGGGCAGATGGCTCCGAATTCCTGGCGCCGAGTTCCTGAAACTTCTGTGTGGAGCTGGACACGGTGGACCTGAGTAGGGTGTTCGGGGTCCGTCTTTGTGGGGTGGAGGAATTTGAAGACTGATCTACCTCCTCAACCTCAAAAGATCTTTTCAGAGCTGGAAAACATGGAAAGGAGTTCAGAATTTAGTTATCATCCACCTAGGATGTTAGTTATCATCCACCAAGAGATGCCTACAGATGCTGCCCGAAGCTCATAACCCCACTCCTGAGGGTGAGGGTTCATAACCCAACTTAATGCAGGTGGGGACTGAGGACCAGGCTCTGCCTCCTCAAGAAAGTTACAAACCCCATAACAAAGCAGGAACAAGAGCCAGAAAATTCAACCTCAGAGCAGAAACTACCCCCGTGCTGCCCTCTATGCCCCCTGCACCCTACACATGCTCAGAGGGGAGCAGGGGGCCCCATGGCAGCACGGCAGAGCGGAGCAGGGCACAGGACTCGAGGGCAACCAGCGATCCAGCTCCCAACACCTCCCCTCTCACATCCGAAGGATGCACAGATAAACACAGGCTTCCCGATGAGCGCTGCCAGCAAAATCCAAGTTGGGAACAGGAAAACAATCCCAGAAGAGCATCAAACTCATATAAATCCAGCAACAAAACCAAGGGTGGCAGCCAAAGAAGTTCATATCCTTAAAAACCAATCCTAGAGATCACCCGAGCCAAAGACCGAAGTGCTTTGAAAACACTGACACGAGACCCTGATGCAAGGAAGGAGCCAATCAGGAAGGACAGCCTAAAATCTAAGCATCATCATCCCTATTTTACCAATGGGGAAGTTAGGAGGCAAAGAGAGACGGATGCAACATCAGATTGGATGTTCTGATTTACGCTTGAAGAGGCGGCAGCCCTGCCTTCGCTGTGCCCCAGCACCGTGCAGGATCCACCCCACACTCTCAGCTGCAGTCGAGCAGATGCACAGGTCACCCTGCACAGCGGAGTGGCACTCACAGGAGCGCCCATCCTTCGGCTCTGCCTGTCATATGGGTCCCCCTCAGCACGCAAAGCTACGTAAGAAAGAAACCCCCAACCCTGCCCCGAGCCAGAAGCGTGGAAGGAAACCTGATGGATGCTGGTGTCAGACCCTCAGCTCAGGGGCACAAATCATCACCGAAGGAAGCCTCCATCCGCAGAGTGATGCTTCTATCCCAGCCATACACGTGAAGGTCAGAAGCTGCCTGCCCATGTCCTGGCTCTCGCCTGGACATCCACATGTTCCCCACACAGCCCTTCCCACTCCTCTCTAGCCAGGCCTCTTGAAAGAAGCAGAGGCCCTTAAGCCCAGGAGACCCCCTGCCCCATGCGGGCTGAACTTCACAGGAAGGGGAGAGAAGCACTGCTGGATCCCATCCAAATGCCACAGGCTGCCCATACACCCTGTGCCCCCCAGCACCTAGGCAGGCACAGGGTCAGGGCAGGATGAGACACAACCCTGGGGTCCCAAAGCAGTCCCCACGAAGCGAAGCTGAGCCAGCATGGTGACAGCCTCAGTATGATGACAGCCATGCTGCCAACGACCGGCACAAGCATCAGTAACGAGACCACCATCCTTTACATCAACAGGATATATCACCGAGATTTAGCCTTTAAAAACCTGGGCTTGAGGTCACACAGGACGCCAGGAGCTGGAGGGAGAGACTGGAGCACAGCCTTCCCTGGTCCCAGGATGTCCACCCACCCCTGGCCACTCCTGAGGTGGAGCTGGAGAAGAGCCACCATGCGGGAAGCACCTGCTCTGCTCCACGGGGCTGCTCCAACTCGCGCTGTGCAGGGCCAGGGGGTCTGGGGACCTGGGGACACTTCGTCCCTCGGACACGTCCATTCGCTGGAGAGGAGCCAGCTGGCTGGGCTGGGTCCAGCTGGTGGGATGGGGGGACATCCATGTGGCAGCTGCCCTGGCTCTCCTCCACCAGCAGATTGCAAACGCAGCTGCTGATACCCACCGTCCCCAGCTTCAGCCAGGGCAGGCAGCAGATGTGGCTGACACCATCCCGGGCAGCAGGGGCTGGGGACAGAGGTGGCCCCGTCCCATGGCAGCAGCTCCCAGGGGTCCCAAAGGAGATGGTGAGGGAAGTGAGACCCTCAGAACTGGGACTCGCATGTTGGAGAAGCCACGCAATGGGGAGGCACACAGGAGCTAGTGTTAGGATACAGGCTTTGGGCTGCTTTCCCTTTTTGGGGAAGAATACACAAAAACTGTTAAATACGAATAACAGGCTCCAAAACCAGCCATAACGGGCACTGCAGAGGCTGGAATCAGGACCCTCCCCAGGATGCTCCGTATTAGTGACCTGGCAAAAGCCCCTCCGTGCTCAGGGACAGATGGACACAGCACAGACACATACCCACATCTCCCAGTTGTGGTTCAGACCCCAGCATGGGAACTGCCGGGAAGCGACGGGTGCCCGCGATGGGCTCCCAGGGAGGGGGTCCTGGCTGGCGTGGGCAGGGAGGGACACATGGGGTGATCCACCCTCAGGGTTAACCTGATGGAAACAGCACCACGGCCACTTTATGGCTGCGAAGAGAGGAAAGCGCTGAAGAACAACACACAACATCCACCTTGCAAAACCCAGGAAGGGCCCCATGAAGGGCACTTAGTGACAAAATGGTCTGTCCTGCATCTCAAAAATATTCAGACATTGGTACAAGGAGGGAGGGAGGTGGTAACGAAAAATAAAGATGTTTTTCCTCTATTTTATCCGCTCTGCTTTCCGCATCCCACAGAGCCCTCCCAGCCATGTCACCACTGGCTTGCAGAGGCGAGATGCTCCCTGCGGCAATCTCTGCCCCGTGGTCTGTGCTCAGCACATCTCGTGCTCTGCAGGTCTGCGTCTAAGTCTCAGTTCCCAGCCCCCCCCGAATTAATCTAAAAAAAATCCCACACTTGAGAGTTGTTCCAATGTGTCCATAACTCTCAGGTCTCCAAAACTGAGCTGGAGCTCAGACTCTCCAGCACAGACTTTTCTATTGTTTTCCTTCTCCATCACACCCTTAATTCAGACACTAACATTTTAGCTATTTTTTTCCCCCAAATTCCAAGTTTAAAACAATGCACCAGTCAAGCCCACTTTGCATTTTTGCAGGAAAACAAAGGGAGCCAAAGGGACGACCCAACGGGGAGCCTTTCCCCGGCCTCGAGCAGAACCGGGCAGGGGAGAGCAGTGGAGGACGCAGCCCAGCCAGGTGCTCCCAGCTCCCTGGTGGATGGGATCTCAGTTTTGTCCACGTCAGGCTCTTAAACATGCTCGTCCCTCCTCCAGCCAGCCAGCTCAGCCTCTTCTTATTCTCTTCAACAAAGCAGCCTAATAACCTCATGACAGATGTGTCTGCAGGAATAGTTTGAAAGTAAATGCTCTCAAGGAACTCAATAGCAAAGGAAATGCCGGCGAGCATCTTTCCTTAATGAACATTCCCCTGGAAATTTCTCAACACCAAGAGGTTTGGGGATTTCTTTCTGACCTGATAATGAGCTTTGGATTCAAACAGCCCCACTGATCTCCAGGGTTCATTGCATGAATCACTTCCATCATCTCAGCTCCTTTGAGTCCTCCTGCCACTTGCTACTAAGGAAGTGGTGACATCAGTGACCAAGTGGTGGGTTATCGATGGCAGTGCCGGAGCTGCTGGGCATGGCCCTATCTTTTGACATCAAAACTCTTAAAGTGCCCCAAGCCAGGGAAAAACCTGCCCAACACCACCAGCATGGTTTTTCTGGACCACAGCCATCACCTGCGCTTGTTGAAGGGCTGGACTGAATACAACACCCATACATGGCTTTTCTCCAGGCCTTTCTGGGCCCTGCTGCAAAAAGGAGAAAAAGGTCAAAGCCCAAACACAAAGGGGTTCAAAAAGCCTAAGGAAGAGCTGCAAAACCATGATTACAGCCACGTGAGACCCAAGCCATCCAAATAAAGCCTCCCATGCTGGCACTGTGGCCCCAACAGGCAATAAGGGGGTACCGAGGGGCTGTGAAAGGAACCATCCAACCCAAGACAGGGTTGGAAATGGCTCAGCACAGTTTCTGACAGCAAATTCACATGGACTCCCAGGTCCCAGAGGCATTCCCTTCCCAATGGTGTCACCAATTTGCCTGGGGACAACCCAAGAGCTTTCCCTACCGGAGCTCTCTGCAGGGTGGGATTTCCATCTTGTGCCTCTGGTTGCACGGGGATTTTGGTACCCAGCTTGTCCTGCCAGCACATTTGGTCACTGCCCTGACCCCAGTGTGGCCCAGAGAAGGTCAAATATCCCATGCACAAGAAAGGAGAGGGACTGTGACCCACAGGGCTTGTGTTTCCACCTCTGAGACAGAAACCCACTGCCATGAGCGTGATTCTCAGGGTTGCCACCTCCAGTGACGCCGGCCCTCAGCTCCTCTGCTCTATATCGTCTCTCTCCTGCTCCTTGCACAGAGAAGAAAAAAGGACCTCAGGAAGCAAAACAACTCTCGAAAAAAGAGAAAAAGCTTAAAAATAGCCTGTCCTGCCCAGAGCCAAGAAAGGAAAGTAAACAGCCTCTGCTCCAGATGACCCTCCTCCCGCTTCCTGCAGGGAAGCTGGCGTATTCGTTACAACAACAGGAGCCGAAGGCAGGGCAGCGCTGCGGGGCCCCGCACCCCGCTCCCACCGCGCCATGCCGGGGTCCCACACCAGTCACGGCTAATGCTCCAGGTCCCCACAGAGCTCCAGATCCACATCTCCCTGATACCCTGGGCCAAGGTATCCCTGTCTGGAGCAGGGTCTGGGATGGTCACATTGCAGGGTTATCCCCACTGTATTTTCCAGGGGGTTTTTGGTGCTAGCAGGGCTTCCCCAGCCTCACCAGCAGCATCCGATCTGCTGGTGGGTGTGGGAGGCAGTTGGCAGGGAAAGAGGCGGAGGTGCCGAGAATCGCCCTTCCTCTTCTTCCTCTGGAGGTGCTTCTGCCACGGGGCGTGAGCACAAACCAGTGTAACCATCCACATGCGCTTCCTTTTAACCAATTCCAAACCAACTCGGGCAGCTCCAGCTCAATCTGCCATCACTGAAGGCAGCAGCTCCCCTCTCACAGCAGGGAAAGCCCAAAATCCCCTAAAATGAGATATCCAAGCCCTTCCTTTCAGATGCAACCCCCACCCCTGCCAATCTCTGCCTGCAACCATCCTCCCCGGGCTGGGAACCACTCACTGTGGTCCCCCTTTGGGAACCAGACTTTTGCAAAGCCCTCAAGGTAGCAGGGTTTGGTTCAGCATCACCGAGATGCAGCTCTGCTCCACAGGGACAGCCAGGCAAGGACCAGCTTTAAAAAACACCATTATTAATCCTGGCAGATGGGGAAGACATGGGCTTTCCAAGAAAAACCTGCTGCAGGCAGCTCTACCCGCTCCACACAACAGCAGCAGCTCCTGAAAACCCACAGTCTTGACCCAAAAGCGGTCCCTGCCAGCCAGGCGCTTTGGGGCAAAAAATGCACGCCTTCATCCCCACCTTGAACGCTCCCCAAGCAAGCATGGGGCCTAAAAAGCAGCAAAATATTTATGTGTCCTTCTATTTTGTGCCGTGGCGCTGGGGATGTCTGCTCGGCACAGCCGCTGCGTCCTCCCGGTCACCCCACGGCCAGGCACAAGCAGGTCACACGCCACCAGTTAAAGCTGCTCTTTAGGGATCTTGCAGATTGGGAGGAGGGGGCAGAGGTCTGGTTCAAATCCCAGTAGCTCATACAACAGCCAAGATTTTTCCGGAGAAGTCACAAGCCAGCAGCAGGGCCGACCGAGGCCTTGTATCTACACGCTCCTCTCCCAGAAGATGAGTCCCTCCTTGGGGGTCCCAGCCAAGCCAAGGGTGCCCAGATGCCATGAAGGGCTGTGGCTCCTGCCCAAGGGCTCCACGTGTCCCGGTGGGAAGCACCGGGGTTACACTGTGGCTCATCCCACTCCAGGCACCCCGTGGGACCCAGGGTGGGTCAATGAGGGACCATCTGCTCCTTCTTTCTTCCCTTTTTAAATAGAATACCCCAACTAACAGTCGAGGGGATGCTTTGTACAAGGAAACCTCTATGCACAGAGCTCCGGGAGGAGACCAAAATAAACAGCAAGGGAGGCTGGCTCCTCCGGGACCCGCTTCACAACCGGAGCCTTGGGCTCTGCCGCGGCTGCAGCGCCCAAGTGTTTCCCATTAAACATCCTCTGCCCCTCAAGTGGTTTCTGTAACCCAGGGCTTACATTTGCTTGCTTGCTTGCTTAAGCACAGAAAGCTTTTCTTGGGTTTTTCAACACATAAGAGCCTTATGGGACTAGGGCAGCCAGGCGCCCCGTTATTTCACACGATACAATGGTACCGTTTCAGCGTGCTGACTTTCTCTAAACTGCTACCAGATGGTCACCTCCTGTTCCCGGGGAGGAAACGGCGGGGGGAGGCTGCAGGTCTCATCTTTCAAGGAGCCCTTGGAAACCCAACACAGCATTAACCGCTCACAGCCCTTAAAGCTTCCCAGACCCCTGTCACCAGGCAGCAGGATGCTCATGGTGGTTTTCTGGCCCAACTCAAGTGCAATGAGCATGTTTGCCCATGTTACCACGGGGCCACCTGGGTTTGGTTTATCTGAACCCACCATCCATGGTGCCGTTGAATAGCTGCTGCCATCCGTAACAGAGGTGGATGCATTTTAGTGAACTAAAGGCTCAGTTATAGGGACAAGAAGAGTGTTCTTCATGTATCTATAGGGTGTATAGACACTGTATGCTAAACCTAAAGGTCCCACAGCAGCAGGAGAAGGGAGCTGCATCCTTGCCGCAGGGTCAGTGCAGGACATCTCTATCCCATCCTCAACAACAAGGTGGTCCCAAGTGCATTGAGTCCCTCTGTGGGGTCAAAAACCTGGGGCTGAGATGGAGAGTTCACTGGCAGGGCAGGCAGCAAGTGATGCTACACACGCTGGTGGGGCTTTGCGAGTACACAAACAGCTTCAAAACAGCCCAAGAAATTCAGATCCCCTCTTACAGCTGGAGAGATGAAGGCAGGAAACTTTAAAAGCACCTTTCCTGAAGCTACCAGTCATCCAACGTAAGAGAAAAGTCAGGGTTGCTGGATCCCCTCCCTGTGTTTGCGCCAGGAAGTTTCACACATTTCTTTTACCAATAAACCAAACTTGTTGCAATACATACATATAAATACATATAGATAAATATAACACAATCTGCTGTTGTAGCAGGAGTCTGATGCCATCCTGGGTCAGGTTATGAATGGTTTATGCACAAATAAATCCTTTTTCTGACTTTACAAACAGCATTCAAAGGAAGTTCCAATAGGTTGCATGGTCTGACACAAATCACGAGTAGAAGATAACGCTGGCAACGTGCTGTCAACATGCAATGCCTTCCTGAACAGTGCAAACAGTTCCAAGAACTGAGTTATAGAAGAAATTTGGGGATAAATGCAAGTTCAGGACTCTAACATTAACCAAAGCTTTTCAAGCAGCATTTCACTGACACGCAGTAAGCTAGGAAGACAGACACAGCAAACCCCTCATTTACCAGAAATGAAAACGCAAAAGCGAAGTTGGGACTAAGAATAGAAAACCATAAAATCCACACTCAGATTAATTCAAAATCCCAGCTTCTCACTCCTTATAATGCAGTTCTAGAAAGGTTTTAGCTTTGATTCTCCATTACACTTTGGTTTATATAACCACTGACCCTCAGCAAAACGCTTCCAGATCAGACCAGTATATTTTACATCCCTTATATTAATTTCATACTTGTACAGAAAATTGCATAAAATACAGGGTATCCAGCCCAGCAGATTGCATTACTGTCTCTCTGCAGCTTTTGCCTTCGGTCTGTGCTCCAGTTTCCTTTCAGAAGGGGAGGAGGAAGGAGAGAAATAAATCTTCTCTGTGCCTCCCAGGGGACTACAGATTTGATTTGGTTCACTAATATTTCTAAAACCCCTTAAAATGATTACCCAGAAGGCAAAAGTATGATGCAGATGGTCTTGCAGATCCCGCACTGCCCTGTGTTACCAGCTTCGGGGCTGGGTTGGTGGGTGCCAGAGCTGGAAGGGGTGAAGAGCAAATGCAGCACCTCCACACAGGGTGTAGGAAGCCATAAGCACCCAGACACCAGCCCCATGAGTCACGACTCCCAGCATCCATGCAGGGCACCTCGAGAGTGACTCACGTAGGTGACCAGTCTTGGTGATTGGGGACTAGTTGATGAAATCATTAAGTGATTAAGTCTCAGCTTGAGGAGATGCTCTGATAGGTGGGGTTGCAACATACTGGTTAAAAAGCTACAGAAAAGGGTAAATTAGTAAAAATGGCTGAAGGAGGGAGCTGGGAGCCATTCAGGCCCACAGTGCTGCCTGTGCTGCCCGCTAGCCCTGCCTGTGCCACCCGCTGATTGCTGGTGCCACTGCAGTGAGCTCTGCGTCCCTGTTGGAGGGGACACCCAGCACTGCAATGCGAGCAGTTGTCCAAACGTCCTAAAGGCTGGCAGAGACTCCCAGACCACCCCTCCTTTCTCCTCCCTGGCAAACTGAGCATGCTTTAAAAAAAAATAAAATATAAAAATCCACCCTTTCCACATTTCCCCATATTTGCACTTCCAGTAACCAGATGAAAGAAATACTGAAGTCCCAACCCCAGTCCTCACCACACTCCTTCCCTCCCAAACCAGTCCAGCAGAGCAGTGCCAGCATGATGCTGTGTGCCAGTGCCCTCACCACTAACCCCTGCCATGACTCCCAGTGCTGGGACAAGCTGGAGAGCACCCAACCCACCAGCAGCAAGGGGCTGCACAATTTTGTGATGCTTACTCAAGGTGCTACCTCTACT
The DNA here is from genome assembly GCF_964106895.1 of Numenius arquata. Taxonomy (NCBI): domain Eukaryota; kingdom Metazoa; phylum Chordata; class Aves; order Charadriiformes; family Scolopacidae; genus Numenius; species Numenius arquata. The sequence continues at coordinate 9,243,404 of NC_133592.1, forward strand.
GAGGGAGGATAGTGGCACAGAGCAATGTGGTCATGGTGTCCCCTGCCCTGCAATCCGTGGGACGTCATTGGTGGCAACACCCCAACTTGCCCTAGCTTGGGTGCCAGCAACAGGGCATCCGCTGCAGTGCTGGGAGGACGCTGGGGGACAGACTGCCCTGACACCCATGACGTATCACCTTTTAGCATGCAAACCAGCCAAGAGCCAGCTTGGACAGGCTCTCCACCTAGGTCAACACTCTGAAGGTGTCCCCAGGAGCCCCAAGTGCTGAGCTCCGTCCAGCAACCTCATAAAAGCAATCAGGGTAAAAGCCTGAGTCACAGCCATCAGGAGATAAGAGCTCTCATTAATCTGGAGGCAGCTTTTCAGAATAAGTTGAAGGTAACAATAAACCCCTTCATTTCCCAAGGGAAAACCTACTCCTCACCAGCACTATTTGAGCATCAGGGACAGGAGGGTGGAGGGCTCTCCTGCACCCGCACAGCAGTGGATACAAACTGGTGATGCCTCCATGAGTAAAGCAGAGGGGGGAGAGGTCCAAATGACATCCTGCAGGGATGAAATGAGAGGTGGCCAGGACACAACTTTAGCTCCATGCTGAAGGGCATGAGAGCCCACAAAGAGCTCTCCTGATGGACACTGACGCCCACCAAACAGGCACATCCCCATCAGGAACCTGACTCGGACCCATCGACTCATTTTACAGCCTTCAAACAAGCTTAACCAGGATTTAGGGTCACTTGACTTGTTACTTCCATGTTCCACCTCTAAAGACCAGGAAGGTGCCAGAGCTCACTTCAGCAGCAGGGAGGGAAGGAAAGAGGGAGGGAGGGAAGGAGGGAGAGGGAAAGTGCCTGCATAATGGTCCTCCAGAAAGACATTGCCTTAAATATCAAATATCAGAGTTAGAAACACGAATATCTGGAGTGATTATGGGCTCTGAAGTCTCCATTATTGCCTTTGGATTTATGACAAGTCCCAGTCCAGGCTTTTGCGGCTGCTGTCTGGGTCCTGGCTCCTGGGAAAATGGGCTGAGCAGCTCCCTGCAAGGAAGGGCTGCAAAACAGAAAATAAACCAGCATCCAGACAGTGTGGCCACAGGACTCCCAGAGGTGCGAGGACTCTCACTTAGCAGCAGGTCTGCTGGCATGCACTGGCCAAGAGATGTAGACATGGCCACTCAAATGTATTAGGCATGACTAAACACGTTCTAGAGGTGCTTCCTACTCACTCCACTGCCATAAACCACCAACAGACAATGAGCAAAGAGTAAAGCTGGAGAATGATTCTTACTAAGGGAAAGATGCTACCAAGATCCCAGAGACTGGGGAGTACTTGGAAGAGTCAGTATAATGTACACACTCCAAAACCTTATCTTACCTCCAGCCACAAGCAGTACACTTGCACTGCCAAAATAGCTGCCCTGGCCCCAGTGTAAAGATTCATCAACTCCCTGTCCCTTCCCATCCAGACACTCTTGAAAGGTTTCTTTATGATTAGGGCAACACCGTGCTCGCTTTGCCCAAGACAGATCTCAAATGGGCAGCAAGAGCTGACCTGTACCAGCCAACGCTGGAAACCCTCCATACTGATGCAGAGCCAAGGACACTCTGCTCCATGCTGCAGTGGATTCCCATCCCCAGGGACATGCAGCCCAGCCCTCTTTGCATAAGATGACTATAAACGACGACCTTTGGATGATCCTACATCCTAACCGGAGCCAGAGGCTATCCCCAGAGCCCAGCTCACATGGACAGAGAGATCCATGTCCTGTTCTTCCCTTTCCCACTCCCTCACAACCTTTATATTCCCAAGGAACTAAATATACATGGGGGGAAAAAAATAACACAACAAAAACCACACAACTGCAGGTTTCTGCCACTGTAACACCAGGCAGATGCGATTTTTTCACTCTATGCATAAAAGGACAGCTCTGCTGGGGAAGACAGAACTCCCGCCTTCTCACGGACACCTGCCCCCAGCTCCTGCCTCTCCCACCACGCGCTGATTCGGCAGAAAACTCCCATCCACCCCATCCTTTTGTCTCAGATTCAGAACATAGATAGGAAGAGTGGAAAAGGAAGAAAACTCTCTGAAGTGCCTGTAAAGCTCATCTTTGAGGATATCAGAGGTGACGAGCTGCCAAGAGCAGCACGGTACATCCGTCAGCTGGGAGAGCAGTGCTGGCTCTACCCATGCTGGGCTGGTGATGAAGAGGTACCAGAAGAGCCAAGTCACAGTATAATTTCTTGGGACAGCCCAGGAAATCCAACAATTGACGTTCAGGAGCTTTGCTTCACTCCTAGGGTTGAGATGAGCCGAGATATAATCTGAAAGATCCTTTTGCATTTCCTTTTCCAGGCATTGAACCTCTGCACACGTGGGACCGTTAGTCACAGACCCAGACTTCCAGCCCAGTCCCATGGATGTAAACCCAGGAGAGCACTCATCCTGAGGATCCATGGCAGGGCTTACAGGAGAGACCCTAAATCCAAGTGAGATGCTGACACAAACACCAAGCCCCTCTATGGGGCTTTTTATATTGAATTCAAGCCACATCACCCACATAACATTGTGACCATCCCTCTGGCACGTTCCTGCTAATATTAGCAGCAGGGCTGAGTCCCAGCATCCGCAGCACATGGGCAGCAGCTGCTCCCCACGGCAGCAGGCACGCCAGCCCCCAGCAGCCCAGGGGATGCACCATGGCCATGTGTCCCACAGACATCCCGGGCATTTGGTCAAGTAAATTTTAAGGACGAGCCCGTGAGATTCATACATATAGAAAAGCCTATTTCTAACACGGCCCCCTCCTGAAAACAACCTGGCTGATGGCTTTTTGTCTTTAATGACTCTTAAAACCACGACATAACTTAGCACAACTCATTGAGACAAAGCCTTTGGCTGAAATACTAGAAACACTCTGTCTCAGGTTATGCACCTGTGGGGAAGGTGTACAGTAGTGGGGAAAAAAAATAAAAGATAAAATAAACAGAGAAACCTTCCTATCAGCATTGATGTGTCCTGGCAGGGCTGGAGGGTCCCTGCCCTCAGTGCCCAGCTCCACGCAGCACACGACCACTCCGACCACAGCACTGCCAAGGCTCACCCACCAGCAAACATGCGTTCCCCAAGGGAGCTGGGCTACGGGGAATGTGTAAATCAGGGATTAACGACCACCAACAAAGCCTGTCTTGAGGTTTCTGCCAGAGCAAAGCTACAAGCCTGTCTCCCCCCAGGCTCTAGCTCTGGACATCACAGTGAACCCCTCAGCACCCCCCTGCTCCTCCACGCACTTACAGCCGCACTCAGCTTTAACCATCATTCACAGCTTGCCCCCGCTATGACACTTTGTGTTTCAACATTAGGAGGAAACGAATCTGGTGTTGACTGACAGCACTGGCACAGGCAAGCAGTGCTCGGCATCACTGCTGCCAGCTCACCGTCAGTGATTGCCAGCAAAAATGCGCCTCGGTTACCGATGGGACTCTGCTCAGCAGCAGCCACGTCCCACCGGGGAGAGGGGCCAGAGCAGATCTCTTCTCTCTTACTACATGTGTGCACAGTGCTTTAAAACCTTAGCAGGAAGGTGAGTACCACGTCATGGAGTTATCTTTGGGCATCATCACAACCAACCAGAGCTGCGAGCAGCAGCATCCACCCCTCTCTGCAGTCAAGCATCGCAGACATCAACGATCCCGTATCACCCAACCTGAACAGGACCAGGATAGTTTGGGATTTACACAACATTAACACACTGCACAAGCATCCCACCACCCAGGTTGATTTATTGCTACAGATTCCCTTCCTCACCGCTCAGGGCTCCACGTCTGAGACTCTGGGGAGCTGAGCGACCCGCAGCCCCCTTCCGAGGCACAGGTGAGCTTGGGAAGCTCTGCCACAACCACAGCTGAACCAGCCATGCTTCTGAAGAACTGCCAAAATCTATAAACCCAGGGGCAGAACTATTATGCTCTGTGAACCCCAGCAAACCACAAACCTTAAAATGCTCTCCCCCATTAGAGAGGAGGAAGCTCTTGCCAGTCAAATAAGCGGGATTTGGGCCCTCTCTGCAGGACCTGCCAGCTCGGCGCAAGGTGGGCACATGCACTGCTGCCTGGATGTGACCATCCCCACCACATCATCAGGCATAAGCAAGAACGCGCTCCGCTGTGCTGTGTTTCCCTCTCATGCATTGCTTTGATTTGGAAACTGAAGTGAAATTGAGTATCTCGTACTCCCTCACCCTCCCAAAGGGCCCGTGCATCCTCCTCAGGCTCAGAGATGCAGCTCCCACACCAAGAGCCCACAGCCAAGCCCGCAACTCCCTGTAACCCAGCAGGTACAAGAAACCTGTTGGTCCTACGCCGGGGAGGGATGCTACGAGGAAAGCAGGCGGGAACAGCCAGGGTGATTCGGCAGGGCAGGCAGCGTGTGACCGGCAAGAACAAAGAGGGCTCTGGCTGCCGGGTGATCTGGTGTTTCTGCTCCGTGGTATTTCTGGCTGATCTTTCCTGCTTGGTTACGGGCTGCCTGGGGCTGAGATACCCACCCAGCAGACACGAACACTGCATCTCCTGCCCTACAGGCTAGAAATTAATTGCCTTGTTCTTGGGAAGCTGCTATGCAACCCAGAAAACTAATTAAATTGTGAAACAGTAGCCCGGATCCCTGCTCAAGGGCAAGGCCAGACCTTTTGGCTGCGGATGCAGAGAGCTTTCCCCAGCCTCTCCCTCTGCACAGGCAGAACGATAAGGCTCTCCATGGACTGAAAAAAAAATCGCACTGCGGAGCGGCTCGGTGCCACCAAGGAGCACACACAGCCCGAACAAGCAGCCCCGGGGCTCACAGCAGAGCCTTTATCATATCCAAGTAGGGAATTACTCATTCTTCAGAGATTTAAATGCAATTGGGGCAGGCGAGAGGAGAGGCTGTAATTACATCAGCGCTCGGGAACCCTGTGGTGGGGAAGCTCAAGGGTCCCCAAAGGACAGTTACAAAGGCGCCGTTGAACCCCGAGTGCCAAACTGATGGTGTGTTCGGATCGCTCTCTGTGTCCCAAGTCTTGTTAGTCCCAATCTTCCTATGGGATGTGACTTCCCTCAGCCTCCTGCTAAGCCCTTCCACCCCCAACCTTAGCTGAAGAAAGCCCAAGGGCTGGAAAAAAAGGGTCATGGACGTGGCTAAACCTTACGATGAGGGCTGCAGAGTCCCCAGCTCTGCCACCCGTTTCCTGCCTGACCTGGAAGAAGAACCCTTGTGCTCTCAGCTTCCTCAGCTACCCAGCAGGAAAAACACCACTGCGCTCCTTCCCGAAGGCAAGGCTGGATTCACCAGGAGGCGGTGAAGTCATCTCAGCCTATAGCTATACACGCGCAGCCCCCGGATAAGCTTTCACCCCGGCCCCCAGATCTCCACTATTTTTTTTTTTCCTCTTTTTTCTAGAAACCGCTGCACAAAGCTCAGTTTGGGTCACTGCCAGGATGTGAGAGTGTGTAGGGACGGAGCTGCTCTTCCAAAACTCCACTCAGGAAGATGAGCTCCCCCGAGCCCATCTCTCAATGCCTGCTTCAGATGAACCCCACCACCCCTCTTCTGCCTATCTTTACCTCTCATACCCATCTGGCAGCTGCACGCTTCTCCGCTAGCTTATTTTCTTGCCTGAAAAAGCCAGCAGGCTGGGCAAGAGCCACAGACACCCAGGGAGAAGGCATCCCCGTCCTCACGCCAAGGGGATTGCAAGGAAATTCTCCATCGGAGAGTGAGGCAACGCCATCAGGCAACTGGAGCTCTGCCATGGGACAACTGGAAAGCTTTCTATCCAGGGCGGGCAGCTCCCACTATGGACATATTTGAAACTTAGGTTCGTTATCCCCCTCCCGGCTATTCTAGGGCTGTGTTTCCATCCAAAACCTGGGAGTCGACAGAAGGGCTAGTGCCTGGGGTTTCACAAACTTTTAATCACGTCAGGCATGGTTTTTTTTCAGCTAAAAATCTACATAAACCAACTTGGGAAAGGCAGGAAAGGAAAAAAACAACCCTGTAAGATCCTGCCTTAGCGGATAACACCCGGGAGCAACGCTGCTCCGAACAAAAGACACCGCAGCCCGGCGGCGGCACCGACAACCACCGGCTGCCGGGGGATGCGGGCTGGCCCCCGGCGACCCCCGGCCACCCCGCTCCCCTTCCAGCCCTGCCCACCCGGGCGGCTGCCAGCCGCGGCAGGGGCCCCCGGGAAGCGGTGGGGAGAGGCGGGGGGCGATGCTCAGCCCCGTTACACCGCGACCCTCCCAGCCCAGTATTTGCGGGGGGGTGAGGGGGAGGCGGGCGGCTCCGCGCTGCCCGGCTCGGCACGGCAGCAACTTTTTTCCTCGGTTTAGCTCAAAAAGCAGCCACCCCCACCTCACCACCACCACCACCCACCTTCGAAGTCGGAGATGATGCCCTCCAGGTGGGCGTTGACGGCCGGGTCGGCCATGGCCCCCCGGCTCTGCGGGGCGCGGGCGGGTGCGCGGAGCCGCCGCCGCCGCCTCCTGCGGCCCGAATGAATGGCGGAGGGCGAGCGGCTGCGGCCGCCCCCCGCCCCGGCGGGCAGCCTGCCATGCCGCCCGGCCCGGCCCAGCCCAGCCCAGCCCGGCCCGGCTCGGCCCGGCCCCCCTCACCGCCCACTGGCTGCTCCCCACGCCCGTCACGCCGCTCCCCCCCCCGGCCCCCACGCACCGCCCCGGGGGGGTGGGTGGAAGAGGCACCCGCGGAGCCCGGCGCTGCCCGCCCCGTCGTGCAGAACCGAGTTTGTCCCGCATCCTCCCAGCCCGGGGGGGGATGCCTGAAACCCGCGCCTGGCGTCTCCTACATCTGGCACCCAAGGATGGTGCCCCACGGAAGGGATGGCACCGTGAAGGCGTGGGTCACGCCACCGATGCTCTCGAGCACAGATAACCCCTTTGCTTCTCAATTTTGCCCATGTTTGGAAAAGAGCAACTCATCCACCCTCCTCTATTTTTCTAATTTCTCAAAATCAAACCAGAGCAGCGCTAACCCACCGCTGCCAAACCCGAGCCACTTCGCAGCCAGCTCTGGAAAAACAGAGCAAAAACCTGGCTGCAAAACCTGCCCCAAACCCCAGCGTGTATTTGGGCACAGCTGTGCTGAGCCCCACGCTGCCACAGCTCGCTCCTCTCTGGCCATCGAGGCAAGTGCCATCTCTGGCCACCGACACCAGCCCCTTCCCTGGCACTGCCACCTTCCCCCCACCTCTCACACCCTCCGGGTTTATGCATCTCTCTGTTCATTATCCGCTGTTTCTCTCTTCCCGTGTTGATTCAGAGCATACCCTCCTGACCCTCTTTTTTGTCCTCCCCACCCTGTGCTTTAGTAGCATCATTTAAAAGTGATGATACCCACTGAAATGTGTCCAGGCACATCAACAGGAAATGAAGAATTAATGGGCTGAGGTTTTAGTCCACTTTGGGTGAACCATAAAGAAAAATTATGCAAAACTGTACTACTGTTACCATCTATTACTGCAGAAAGTACATGCTTCATCACCTATGTCACACTTTTAATTTGACACTTCCAAAGTCTGCAAACACCACAGACTCCCCAAGAGTGTACGTGAACAAGAAAATGAAACCAACGGCACCAATTTCCCAGGCTCAAGAAGTTGCAGGTTTTTCCACACTGTTAGCAGCTTGAGGTTTTAATCCAAGGAAAGGCATTACTTTAAAACATGAGAACTGCTTAGTCTTGAGAACGCACCTTCAAAGTAGAAGTATGGTGTTTTAAGGTAGGTACAGTGGTTTTCCTCCCTTTTCACCACCAGCAGCGCTCAGCGCTTGCCCTGCTGGCGATGTCACAGACCGACACACCACAACACTGCAGAGAGGAAAGGGCTTTGTGTCTCTGTGCATTCGCAATATGGACATGTAAATGCCTCCCCGTACACTACACCCTCCGTAAAGCCACCGGTGAAGGTCTCCCTGAACCCCATTCCCTGTTCCCAGTGACATCGAGGAGAACAGGACCAAACATGGACCTGCGGCGCTTGTGCCACGGAGCTGAGCGCACGGGTGTCACGTCCCTGCGCTCCCCGCATCCACACACACTCTGCGGGCGGCGGTGGCGACTGCCACACTGCACAGCAGCACACGCTGGCTGACCCCCTTCGGTGGCACTGCTTTTCGAAAGAAAGCGGGTTTATTTCTCTCAAGTGCTCATGTGCAGGTCACATCCGCAATCCATCTCAGGCAGGTAAAAATGTAGCTGCCAATAATTAACATTAGTTACTGAGTGAGAAGAAAGCTACAGTGTTAAAAACTGTCCGTAACTCCCTTGTAGGAGAATCAGAACCTACATTAGCCTTTTACAAAGGCTGTTCAAGCTTAACACCCCAGTACAATCTCATCACAAGGTTGTAGAATGGGTTTAAGGGGGTGGAAGGGAACGAACTAAGCAAGACAAACTAAAAATCAATGTTGTAAAAAAAAAGATTAAAAAAAGCAAAAGGGTCAATCTGAGGAAGGACTGCACACGTTTTTGATGTTCAGTTTTCCCCCTTGCAAACCTTTGCACTCTCTGAACTAGGTCACACGGGGATCAGTGTGGCAGTGTGATGGGGACTCTGTTTTTGAGGTCAACCGGAAGCAAGAAGTAGTAAACCACTAGAAAAAACCCTATTGTCTGATGGACTCTAAGTTGTGAGTGTCATGATGACGTCTGCTGGTCTCACAAATCTGGTGAAGAACCTCAAAGTTCTTCAGCAGAAGAGGTTCTTCAGCAGAACAGTATGAGGCAGTTTGGTTCAATCCCAGTTCCGTGGGTCACTCAGCATTTCCTAAGCAAAGACGACGTTATCATCCTGGATCTAATAAAAGTTTAACAAATCAACAGGCCTAGAGGAGAGCCCCAAGAAGTGTGAAATAAAATATCCGGACTCTAAGTAGGAGTTCATTTTCATTAAAACCAGCTGGTTAATATTGCACCCTTGTGCACCTAAGGCAGAGAGGTGTAGAGGAAGACGGAAAAGTACAGCAACTAAAGAATAACAAGAATATCCAGAGCTCTATTAGTAAATATTTAAAGCAGGAAGGTATGTAAACAGCTCACCCCACAGCACATAACCCAAGTGCCTGCTAGTAGAGGAGGAGCAAGCTTTCTTCTGAGATAAGCCCATCTTTTTCTCTCCTGGAGATTTTCTTGCACCTTTATCTGATTTAACCACGGTCAGTGGTATGGCATAAGACCAAAAAAAAAACCCACATTCACTTGTCCAGTCTGCACATAACTACTAAACACCATTTCCTGAACCCAAAAGCTTGTGTGTAGCTAAAAGCTTCTTTGAGAAAGGCAAGCAAATCCGGGAGCTGAGCACCCATCCCAGAGGGATGGAGAATCCACCACCTCTCCTAGAATTTGTTTCCAGGGCTCCCCAGCAGCACAGCACAAGCTTGTGTCATACTGCTCATCCAAACACAGTTTGGGCACAGGCCCTGCTTCACCCTTGTCTGGTAGATCAAGAAGTTTTATGATCCTGAGCCTTCTCCTGATGAGAGATCTCCCACACTGATCACGTCAACTACATTCCCTTTGATAAACTAATCAAGTTCTTCTCTTTCTGTCGTTTGTGTCAGGTATTTTCTTCAGTCCCTTAGTCACTATCTGCCTTTCCTGCTCCTTTCTCCCAGCATTTCATAAGTGTTTGCCGTTGGATTTTTATTTTAATAAAGAGAGAGAACTCATTTTTCCAAAGAAAGAGCAGATCGCATCTCCTCTCTTGCTTGCTGCTCCCCTTGCTTACACAACCAAGGGTCTCACTGTTTTTACTAGGACTCACCTCAAGCTCCTGCTCAGCTGAGACCCTCAGGATACTTTACCCAGCAACTGCTGTCCAAGACACAATCCCTGGTCTGCAAACCACTGGCTGCAGGGTGGTTTTAAGTAACGACTTTCCTTGCTCTATTACATTACAGTGGAAATATTTCTTGTTTCCTTACTAACCCAGGCCACCAAGGGCACTGACTGCCCAGCCCTTTTTCCTGCACCGTCACTCTGTTCTTCAGATGAGCGATGAACTTCCTGCAATGTTGTTTTGTTGGCCTAGAAGTGATTTCCTGCCCCCGAAAAGGCAATCTGTAAAATCTGCTGATCGCTTAGTTACAGATACCAAGCTAAAACCAGCTTGATACCATGATAGCCAGCAGATGCAAGAAACCTTGACTCTTGTCTCCTGGGTACCTTGTCTCTGGGCTCTCCTGCCCTCCAGGCAGTGATATACCTTGAGGGCTTCTCCAGATCGCAGCACAACCTCCTCCAGAAGCAGCCAGTGCCGGTCACTGCCCTGACATAGGTGTGGAGGGACCACCATGCAGAGCATATCTAGAAAGTCACTTCAAGGAGGGGAAAAAAAAAAAACCACAAGAGAGAAAAAACCCCAAGGAGATGGTAGGTATCAGTGTTAGAAGATCCCTTATCAAGGCAGGCTAAGGCAGAAGAGGGACTTTCCTATACAGATGCATTTTAAACAGCACTGTACAGTTTCTTTGCAAGCTGCTAAGAATGCAGTTTTTCAGGCAGATTTTCTTCCTCCCACAAGTCAAGGTTTTTCTGAACCCGCACAGCTCATATCAGTCTCACGATCTGCTGCAGTCATGAGCGTCAGGCTCGGTTAGACTAGGTGGCATGAGTCATTGTGGCTACCTGAATCTTAAATTATCTCCTACACAAAAGCAGGTAATTCATCCACAGCATCTTCCCTTTCCTCCACCTATTTTAATTAGAAAACAAAACTCTTTATTGATTCTGGCCTCTTCTACAAAATGCTTTGAGACTTACTGACCAAAAGTACTATGTGGGAGCAGCTAAATATTATTATTAACCACATAATGTTTCTGTTGAGAGTCCAAATAACTTGTCTTGCTGCCGATCACACCTAAAACATCCTTTCCGGCCTTTCTGGGTAGGTGCAGTGCGTGGGTGGAGGCTCTTGCACCATATGACACCAACCCCCAACATCCATGGTGGTCCAGCATCCCCACGGCATCGCTTCAAGCACAGGGCAGCACTGGCTGCACCATCCACTCAGCTGTTGGCAGTTGGCATTGGTGCCCATTTGGCTGCACCACTGCAGGGTAATGGGTAGAAACAGACGTAAAATGACCCAGACATGGCAGATTTTGAAGTGAAGGAATGGTGAGTCACATCTCTTCTTTCTAAGCCAAAAAAAAAGAGGCTGTTGCAATTATCTTCCCTTCCGCTCCTCTGCTCCCTGCATCTTCCGAATTCTTGTTTTTCTGCCCAAAAAGCACTTCTATTTCCAAATCTACCTGGAAGAAGTGCAATGGTCTCCATATTACAGGTGGAGAAACTGAGGCATGTAACAGCCATTACTCAGAAATGGGGAACTGGCAAGTAATAAGAGCAGAGCTGGCTGCAGTGGTGAGCAGTGCCGAATCCAGCCCCAAATCCTTGGGAAGTGCCAGTGTCACTGGCTGGGGACAGGGACAGGGCTCTGGAAGGAAAACCAGAGACGCAGTTCCCATCATCTCCACCCACGCTTTCATGTAGATGACGGCATGAATCAAGCCCTGCTGATTACGCAGGAACTGTCAGGAAAAAAGGCTCTTTCCCAAGACTTCAGGTTCTTCCTGCTTCCAAAGGAGTAGGAAATACAGCGAGGATGGCCGCAGTTCAGTGCTAGTCACACTTCCCTTCCTTTGCAAGGAAACTAAGACCATGGGAAAAGTTTAAAAAATTCAAAATTGATGATTTGAGATTTTTGGATAATTAACTGTTTTTCTTGATAAAGAAAATGTGTCCAGATCTCATCCCTTAGTGCCACAGAGCTACACAGCCCTGGTTAGAAACACAGAGCTGGGGTACTGCACAGAAAGGGCCAGATAACTTTGAAGACTGGGTAACAGAAATAAGATGAAATCTGGAAGAATGACAGAAGGTCAGAACCTAAAGGGCTTTTAATAAAGTCTTTCCTCATGAAAAGTGTATCAGCAGGAGGGACCTCGCTGCACCAGTGACCGTGAGCCACCAATGCCACGCAGCTAAAGGAAGCGCACTCCTAAAACACAGTAAATGAGATACTTGCAGCAGCAAAGCAGAAATCACTAGTGCTCCCTCCTGAGTCACCCTGGCTACCCAGCATCACTGAAAGCGAGCAGAAATGACAGCGGAGAGGGGACGGGACCGCTAGAAGCATCACACACAGATACACCACAGGGGAGAGCTGCTGCGGGCAAAGATCACCGTTGCCAAGGGAACAAAAAAAAAAAACCACTCCAATCCAAACCCAAACATGGTTACGATATAAACAGGTCAGTAAGAGCTGGAAATGAGAAGAAGTTTTTAACAGCTAGTGATGGGAGATATAAAGGGACTGCCGTGAAATCAAGGGGGTAAAAAGCAAAATGGGTTTCAAGGTAGGGCATGGGTTCTTGTGGAAAACACAGTGCGACGTGGGGAAGGAGATGGTTCCCTGAGCCTACAGCTTCTCAGATATTCACTGCACAAACAGGGGAAACAGGAAACTTGATGTTCTGGGACAGCCCTGGAGCTGAGAGGCCCCATCAGAGCTGGGCAGGTGGACAAACAACCACAGACACAAAGCTCCTGCAGCCACCTCCAGCAGGGAGACGGCTACGAAGATCAAGGCTTAACTTCATCATAGGTTTAACTCCATTAAGTCAGTGTGCAGAGTAGGTACTGGCTCGTTGTCAAACAGGACAAAGGAACGTATCGCATGTGGTTACACCAAGCAGGGCAAGCAGAGGACCAACATCCATCCTCTCACCCTGCTCATCTGAAAACAGAGCTGAGACTTTCCTGCTCCTCATGTGTGCAAATTCTTGATGGTCCCTAACGCCTGCCCTGCCTCTGTGGGGACTGATGAAGCTGCTCTGGTTTACACCAGAGCTCTGGTGTACACCCAGTCCAGCTGCCTGTCGGCAGGCAGGATGCTGCGGGTTAGAACCCACCGTGCTCAGATGCAGTGGCACGTGGCTGTGCTGGGAGGGCACAGCTCTGCCCTCCATGAACAACCCCTGTGCACTCTGAGCCTCATCACCTCCAACAACCAATTTGCCCATTTACCCGGTGATCTGTATGCACGGGCTGAGCTCACTGCAGACCCCACCGACCTCATGCCGGAGCCCAGCTTGAAGCGTTTCAAGCCGAGGCAGCAATTCCGGCTATTGTATGTGCCGAGAGCCTGGAAAGGGAAACGCCATCCCGAGCCCAGGCCAGGCACATCGCCCCCGTCCCAGCCAAGCACAGATCCAGCTGCCTCTGTGCTCCCAGGAGGGCAGGAGAGGTCCTCACCACACCAGCCAAGTGGGTTGGCAGCCCCTGTGCTGGGGAAGGGAAGCACAACTCCCTGGTGGTGATTAAATGACGGGGGACGGTCGCAGGGGAAGGAAATGGAAAGAGGATCAGGAACTGCATCTGCCTGAACCTCGCACGGTTAAAACAAACTCAGTCTCATGCCCTTGTTCTTCTCATTTAGTTTCGGGTCAGACTTTCCGAAGAAACTGGGAGGTGCAGTTTAGGTTTCCAAGCAGAAAACCAACTTAATTACTTTGATTAGTTTAAAAATATTAATTATTAATTACTACATTTTAATATTAAGACCAAACCAGGCAGAAACCCCAGCATTGCGTGACAGCACACGTTTTAATATAAATGAGAGGCTTCAGAAACCTTGCTCATCCTCTAATGAGTTTAACACACACACGGCACAGCACATTTCCATTGCAAAGCCGTCCCATGCGGCTGAGGGTGCCTCTGACTCCAGAAGAAACTGCAGTGCCTTGACCTCAAGGTAGGGCAGACCTCCCCCCCATTTCCACTGCCTGCATGCTATGGTGGTTGCAGGGGGGAAAAAGGGGAGGTGAGGCTCAGTCAGAACGCCGAACCCCCCGGAAAGAGGCCAGTTCCATTACTGCAAACTTCCTAGCAGCCCCTAATTAGAGGGAGAATTTGCAGGAATAAATAAACTGGCAGTGCTACGTGCACGCACTTCACTTCCAGATGTGCACGTCTCATTTTCACGTGGTGTCCGAGGCAGGGCTGGAAACTCCATCCCCGCACAACAAGGGGAGGAGGCGGGCACGGCGTGGGCTCCCCACACTGAGCCCACCCCTCCGGCAGCCCCATGGGGGCAAAACCCACTACATCCCACACACCTTGGCTGCCTTGGGTACCATCCTTCATCCCTGCAGTGCTCACCATCCCTCTCCCATCACACAGGGCCACTGGAGCCCCGTGGGACCCTCCCGTCCCTGCTGCAGAGCAGGGTGTGAGTCGGGAAAGCAGCTTTTACAGCCACTGCCTCTGCTGCTCTCTCAGCCGCCTGCTCACGACCTTTTCAACTCAAAACTTTCCAGCCATAAATATACCAGCTCATGGCAGGAAACTTGCTTTTCTTATATTTCTCCCCTGCTTCTCATCGAGCCATTTCCAGCAGCTCACACTCCCTGCGCCAGCCCCCAGTCATTTCTCCCTGCTCCTCCGAGATATTTCAGCCACACGACAAAATCTGCCGCAGCACAAGGACCCTAAAACTCTCTCTAAAGGCTCAGGAAGTGCCACAAGCTGTAGGTCAGGCCTCAGGAGCAGCTGTACCTCCTGATCTCCCTGCTTACCATCAAAGGTTTTATTATTATTATTCCTTTTTGACATAAACCAGTTTGATAAGAACAATTCCCAGACGGAGCTGCAGCCCCACACCCACTCAGCTTCCTCTGGGTAGAACGGACAGAGCGCGGGAGCTCATCGCACGGTGGGAGAAGGACACAAATACAGGCAAAAAGGAAGGACAGGAAGAATGAACGCAATTTTCCTTTCCTTTTAAAGGCTTTGGTAAATGCCAGTGAAACCGCCAGCAGCGATGCCAAGGTGCAGCAGTTGGTGTCTGTGCAGCACCGAGCACCACCAGCGGCTTCCCCTTTGCTCCAGCTCCATCACGCAGGGATGGGAAGGGTCCACAGGCATTGCTGGCAAAATCCATGGGCTGTGCACTCCTGTCTCCACGCGGGTGGGAATTTGGGTGCCCCAGCATCACCCTGTGATGGTTTGACCAGGGGACCATGCCCGCAGCCCCACCAACTGCACTGCCACTGCCCAGGAGAGCTTGGCAGGTCCAACACAGGCACATACAGAAAATTAGGCAAGATTGGTGCTGTTAAACTCCTGGGCTTGGGGAGTGCAAATGGGAAAGAGATAGGCCAGCCTGGACCTGAGGAGAGACCAGCTGCCTTCAGCAAGGGGAGGGTCTGCCTTGGGTTTTACATCTCATTAAATTGTCCTCTTGAAAAGTTTACTACATCTCTTTCAGGCTTACACAAAAGACATAAGGTAATTCCACACTAACCAGATCCCAGTATAACCACGCTGGCTGCAGTGTCCCAGCTAGCTGCTAGCTGCTAAAGCAGCAACCCCGAGCTGTGTGTTCGAGGGATTTACCCCAAATACAGGAAGATGCAGCCCAGGTGCTCCTCTCCTGCTAGAAAAACAGGGCAGGGCAAAGGGGACCCAAAGCCCCCTCTAACCAGGCCACCCATCAGCTCCCAGCACACCAGCCTCTGCTCCCCACCACATCTCAGATACCCAGCGCTGCTATCACAAGCTCAGCCTCTTCTACAGCTGCTGAAGTTGCACAGTTGATTTAAAAACCTGGATTAAAAAAAAAAAAAAAAAAAAGGAAAGAAAAGTCCTGAATCAGCATGCAAGCTTTGAGGGGAATTTCCTTCGAATCCCCCTTTCACATGCTCAGCCACTTCTGCCTGCCCCAGCTCTCGCCCGTGCACAGCTCCGTGCCTGAGGGCTGCCCGCCGCAGGGCACTTGTTTCTGCCGAGATTAAATCACTACTGCAGGAGGGACCTGACGCTGTCACCATCACCCTCAGGCTCACCCTGTCTTCTAGAAGAGCCTGTCAACACCAAGCCTCATCCAGGGCAGAACAACCTTGGGCTTCCCCCCATCCCCGCCTGCTCCAGTGCAGCTTTCCAAGAGTCAGCTCTCAGCAAGAGCCACAGCCAGCACACGCGGCTGGGGGATGCTGCGGATTTCAGCCTCCAGAAACAAAAGAGGATCCAAAATTTGAAAAAAAAAAAAAAAAAAGAAAAAAAAAGTCAGTCAGTTGGGAGATGTGCTGCAAGCGGGCCAAAAGCTGGGGCCGTCCAGCGTTTGCCCTAAATGGGAAAGGGGCCCATGAACACGCCGGGGGCAGAGCACCAGCCAGAGAGAGACGGCACCAAGCCAGAAGGGAGAGGAGGAGATTTCCAGTGAGCAGTACGAGGGGGAGAGAAACTCCCTACTGGCAACACCCCTGACAAGCATGGACAGTCAAACGCTGGAGATGGGCTGAGTCTGAGGTTCCTGGAACTGGCGAAACTCAGAGACACTTCGGCAGCGTCTGCATTGCCATCAGCTGTAGGACACAGCCCACCCCTGGGCGGTTGTATAGAGCATCTTGCTGCAGGCTGATGGGCAACTACCTCTGCCACCTTGGGCTTTAAAGGAGGACTGCAGAGTCCAAATGTCCTGAATGAGCAGAGCTGGGGCTGCTCCCTCGCAGTGACAGACAGGGCTGGGTTACCTCCACCCGCACGCAACCCATCCTCTGCACCCAAAACCCCTGCAGCCAAGCCCAGCAGGGAAAGGGGAACAGGCCAAATTCCCCTTCTGATGAGTTGTGGCCACTGCCATCGCACCAAGTCATGCCACAAAGTGAAGTCCATCTGGTGCTCACTTGCTGTTATTGCTTCTGCCATCTCCAGACTCCAGTCCGGCTGTCTCCACTCGCCACCCCACCTTGCACGCTCTCCAGTGAGCTCAGCCGCACCGTGCTGACTTTTTTCATCTTAATTTGCAGTGCTACAGCCTATAATAACCACACCAGGTCAGGGAGCGTTGGACTAGATGTTCCACCAACAGAATTAAACTGCCCTTGTTTACAAGAAGTTAAAATAAGGTAGAAGCAAAATCTGAAATGTTTTTCCTTATAAAGGAACGACAGGAGGAAAGTGCTGCACGCATTAGGCACCAGCCTCTCTCGTTCAGCAGGGACTGGCAGTGTCTCTAAGCTCAAGAGATATTGTTATTCCCAGACAAGTAACCACGGGACAGACCAACACAGCCCTGCTTATGTTAACACAAGGGAATAAACTGCCAGACCTGAGCTCTGTCTTTACACACCTTCCTTCTCCCCCCAGCCTACAGAAAAATCCCCCTGCACCACAGTACCCCAAAATTTGGCTGGTTTAACAACCAGACGACATTCCTGAGAGTCAAATAAAACTGCCCTGCTGCCTCGATCCAGTGCCCAGGCCCTTGGGGAGCAGCTCATCTGCAGAAACAGAGCCTTGATGTATCAGCAACACCCTCCCACAAGAAGGAGGACCCTTAATCACTCCACAGATGCACACCATTGCCATCAGCTCCAGCCCTCCAGCCACAGTTCTGTCCATCCCCTGCCAGGGACATCTCATCTGCAGCTCCGGCTCCACTTCTGTAGGTGGTTTCCAAACAAGTCTTCTCCACAACACTTTGCTTGTAACCCTCCTGCCAGCTGGAGGGTGGTCGGCTATTTCATACACTGCAGAGAAGTGCTAAAGCAGGGCAGCTCCAGGTGCTCGCTCGGAGCCAAGGACAGTGACCCGATGCAGAAGCAGGGCTGGGCTCTCCCTGTCCTCACCATCCCCTGCACAGCCCGGGCACTCAGTGAGGTTTGAAAGCGCAATGGCAGACGCATTCTCCTGCAACTCTGGTGAGCCAGGCATCACGGAAGCAGCTAGAGGCTGATTTGCACATAAGCAGTCAATTACTTGGAGAAAGAGATGCCCACTTGGTCGCTTGCCAGCCTGCAGACAGATTTAAGACACGGGGGAATTGAACCTCCGGTCCAGATATCGCTGTGGCCAAGCAGGCCACCTCCTTTGCTGGCCTCTGGGAGAGCCCCTGGCAGCACAATAAAAGGAGCATTTAGTAAAGCTACAGCCTTGCTTGAAAAAACTTGTGGATGATGAGCCATTTTGCAGCCAAGCTTCATATAAACATGTTGATAATGATGTTAGCATCAGAGCTGGAGATGAATAGGGCTGCACGGCAACAGCAGGCCCCTCTGTCTGCCTCAAGAAAGCCCCTTTCTTGCAACGCACATGTTTAATCCATGATCTGTGTCTGCTGCCAGCCACATTCGTACTAAAAATCCGCTCACCTCATCTATCTTCTATATATCCATGGATTTAGGTGAGGCAGGGGCGCAGGCAGAATTGCTGGGCTCACTGGCAAATTCCACTCTGTTCTGTGCTGTCCTGCTCTTCGGTGAAACCTCTGTCCTGTCTTCATTAAACACCTTCATCAGTTTAATGCACAGATGGAGGCCAGCGGTGTTGTGCAGATATAGCACCCTTACATCAGCCGTGGCTAAAAGCTTCAGTGTTTCACAGCTTTGATGAGGCCCACCTGAAACAAACTCTTGGACATGAAGATCCATTTCTCCACCCTATCCAGAGGATACATCTGCCCTTGCTGTCTCTCTGGGCAGGGAGGCTGGGGGACATCCTAGCAACCGAAAGCCAACATCACCTCTTGCTCACAGAGGTCCTCCTACACACCACATCCCCCTGCACCTCTCAGAGAGGGGCTGTCCCACCTCCGTTCTGTGGACAAGGAACAGCCTCACCGACCATGCCGAGCTGCTCATTAGCTGTGATACGAACACAGCAGCAACAGCATCAGGTCGTCCTCATTTTGCTGAGGATAACATTAGATTTGGGACACTTGGATTTGCTTTTAGTCCCGTTGGTGCAGTCCCAGAACAAAGCCTCCAGGCTCCTCTCTAGCTGATGGGTCTTGACTTGGGTGTCACTTTGATTTGTACCACTCAGCAGCTTTGCTGATCGCTTGAGAAAATGCAGGTTTGTGTAGCTCCCGGTCTCTGAGTTTGGTCAACCGTGTGTCGACTACAGTCAGCTCCATCACTGCACAAGAACAGACACCACACACTTGCCCTGGCAGAGGAGACATCATCAGCAGAAGCCAAACTCCTGTAAGAACAATTCACTGGGTTCAAAGAAACAACCTCTTCTCCTCGGGTATTGCTACCACCCTACATCATTTATACATGCTGACCAGCTACAACCTGCCATGATTTTCATGGTCATTCCTGTGTAACAATAAACATTTTATTAAAACTATGGAGCAAGCACTCCACAGCACGATGAATATTCATCATGCTGCCTTCCAGTGCTGAGCTGGGATCCCTGCACAGTAGAAGGTCTGCAAACTCTTCCCTACCCGCTTGCAAGGCACAAAAGCGTGGGAGTTGAACAAGGATCACTATTATCCACTAAACCACAGGATGAGCTTGCAGGAACTGGCAGGCTGGATCGCTTCCAGTCGCTAAAGAAGGCAAATAGTCCAGCCCAGCTCTCGCATGCCAGATATGTTGAGCATCTGCAGACTTGAAAATGCAAAGACAACCCATCCCCATCCTGAGAACCAGGCAGTCTCCCTCCACACAACCCTAGCAATGTGTGTTACTCAGAGGCAGATTGGTTCCATCAAACAATTCTCTTTATTTTCCTAAATTAGGCATTAACAAGGCATTTTGAATGCCGCGTTTTCCTTCTACATCTAACAATTTTCTAGCTAATAGAGAGAAGAGCTGGCAAAACTTGAGGAAGGCTGACAAAGTGAAATAAAAACCACATTTTATAAGGAAACAGCAACTGGAACCAGCCACAGCACCTACACACCAAGGCACAGCCACGGGGTTGCCCAGGAAGGTCTGACCGGAGGTGGAAGGGACAGAGCGCTCAGTTAGTTACCTTATGCAGCAGAAGGACGGCTAACAGTGGATGAACTGGGCATCTTCCAGGGAGCAACATCCTAGGCCAGACAGAGTTCTAGACGTCCCACGCTGTCTGGGGCTTCCTGAAAAGTTTCCCATCCCCAAGATGAGGACCTCCTCGCATCTCATTACCACTCCTGATCTTTTACATGATGATAACTCTATCTTTCAGGCACATCCAAAGAGAGACTGGATATCTGTCTCCCCCCAGCCCACACCAGACACCCAGGAAGAATTTCCAGCCCCAGCAGTTAGACCTGTTAGGGATTTACAGGGTGTACTTGGCCTGCATTTCCCTTGGGTGTTTCTCCTGAGGGAGCTGTGCAGCTCTCCTGGAGCTGTGGCATTGGAAGATCCCATAGGAGCAGCCAGAGCATCACCCCTCAGGCTTCCCAGAGCTCAGTTCTGAAGACAACAAAATCTCCCAGCCTGGCAATGCAAGAGCCCCACAAGGCGTTTTCTCTGCTTTTGCTTCCTTTCCCCTCTGACCTTCACTCCCAGAGCTGGAAGATCCTTGCAGCCAAGCCCGCTTGGAGCAAACGCTTCCTCAGCTTGAGAGCCAAGAAAAGCCCTCGTGGATTACAGTCTGCTGCTGCATTTGTTGTCAAAAAAGCATGGCGTGTCAAAAATCACTAGAAGGGCAAGGGGCTGTTATTTATGACTCAGATTTATTGCTACTCTCCTTCCCTGGGGCCCCTGGAAATCCCAAAGTGCCATGAATTCAAGGCAAACCCATGAAACGCAGCTCCTCAAAGCCAACATCCTCCTTCTCCCCTTTCCCACTCCACCCAGCCCCCAGAAGCTCCCAGAGGTGTGGCATCCCCCTTTGCCTGCCAGCACAGAGATAAACCTCAACTCCTACACCTTCCTAGAGAGAGAAACCCGATCACGGTGCTGCAGGTGTGCAGGTCCAGTTCCTGCAGCATCCCAAACTGATGGAAAGCTGCATTTGCAACAGGGGTTTAAGAAAGCACAAGGAGGTGAGAGACTTCAGGTGGAGCTACACAAGCAAGTTAAAACTCCTGAGGATGACTTTTGCCCCCAGCCCTGCTGCCTCGAGCCTCTTGCTGTGCCTGAAGCTTCTTCAGCAGTGGCAGGCGCTGGGCTGACCCGAAGCCACAGCACACACCCCCGCAGAGGGATCCGGTGGTTTTGCTCTGCCTGAGGTGGCTCCCATCCCTCCTCGATGTCACGGGGCCACCGAAGCTTCTGGTGCAGCCCTGCATCTTGCACGGGACTGTCAGCAATTTGCAGATCGCATGTCCTGGCCCCATCTATAAAAGTGGGATGTTTATATAACCCTAGGGAAATGCCAAGCACAGCAGGATTGCGAGGGAATATACTTTCAGCTGCTGGAGTCGGTGGAGCTCTGACAGCCCACGTCAGTCGAGTATCTGCCCTTAACTCTTATAAAAGGGCAACCTCCTATTTAATGGAAAACAGCAAAGTCCATGCAACGTAAAATGTTCCTGTTCACAGATACAGCTGATGAGCAAGGTATTAAATCCAAAGAGCCATTTCCAGCGCTTCCTGAGAGAGCCCAGCTCCCCGCAGAGCAAATACTGCATCTCTGCTGGAAAACACCAGGTTTGTTGTTTGTTTTTAAAGCAGTTTCTTTTCCAAGCCAGGAAAAGGACTGAAAACCAGCCTGACTTCATTGTGTAAGTCAATGCAATATGAATAAGAGGGCTATGAAGTGGATATTTTTGATGGGTTATTTTGATGATAGATCTGACATATCTGCTCAAAAAAAAGTATCACATATTCACTTGAGAGCAACAGTCAGTCTCAGAAAGCAGCTTTACAGATATTGTCAGCCCTTGACACTAATTTGCTTTCCTAAAAACAAGAAAAAGACTTAAACCATCCAAGAAGCAACAAAGAGCCAAGTCAGAGACCTGGGAGCCAAGACCTAAAGCAATTGGAGGGACACGTGTGACAGTCACTGGGAGCTGGGGACCTTGGGACAGGCAGAGGGGGGAACAGCAGAGGTACATTATGGAGGTGATGCCTCCAAGCCTCATGCACCACCTTAGTCATCCTCACACATATTGCCACAGACACTGCTGACCTACGTGGTTTAATGCAATTACTATTTACTGTTTAAATAGAGAAGGAAGTGTGAGAGACAGTTCAATTAACTCAAATGGCTTCTCCCGGATGGCCAGAGGCAATTAGGGAACAGTCCTGCTTCTGCTGGTCCTTCCCAGCCACACGGCACTGTGCATCGCTCCTGAAGGGATGTGGGTATCGTAGGTGGGAGAAGCAGCAACCTGAATTTTGACTCCAAACACAACGTGAACTTCTGTTAAAGTTCAGGCAACTTCTGCCCCCTAAAGCCATCCTTGGTTTTACCCTGCCATGCCCTCCAGATTTCAAACTGGCAGCACTGAAATTTGACACTAAATCTTACGCTTCGATTCCATTTGTTTATCAACAGTTAGTGCTTTTTATTTCATGGGAAAATCTGTCAGCAGAACGTCCTGAGTGTAACCAAGGTGCCTTTGAACAGTACATCGGACACAGAACCGGATTTCCCATGATTTATGTTGTGCAATGCTTTCTGCTCGCTGCTGCCAGGGCACAGAGGGGCTCAGACCAGAAACAGGGCACTGGCGGCCACCAAGAGAACATGCAGCCTTGTACCAGAGGGAGTTTATCAAAGAAAAGGAATAATTGCTAGGTTTTCATGGCTACTTAGTGCTGTATGATGAACTTTTTCAATGCAGAAAATTGCTGTCTATTGTGTAGATTCACAGAGGGATCTGCATCGCTCTGCAGGTAACCAGCAGCAAAACAAACCTCTTCTTGCTTTGCACAGGGTCTGGCAGATGAGCAAAGCCTGGGCCAGCAGACAAGCCTGAGCTTTACCAGAGACGGAGCGGGGTCGGGGTCTCTGCTGGCCTGCAAGAGGAAACGCCGGACGCGGTGAGAGGAGGGGGAGGAAGGCATCAAGCCAAGAAAGGGAGAGCTCAGCCTAAGTCCCCACCCCTACTGCTGCAAAGCCCTCCCAATACCCCCTTCTCTCTGCCTCTCGGCTCCTTTTCTCCAAAATATTCTATCTTTTCTTCCCCCAGGCCTGCAGCTCTCCCATCCAGGCAGTTGCCTCACAGCCCTTCAGCCTCTACGACCGAACCACCTCTGCATCGCCTGCTGTTGAATGTCCCTTCTTTCCATCCCCCTGTCCCCTGCCCCGCTGGCTGTCCCCTTCTTGCCTTTGTACAGAGCAAGATTAAGTTTCCTCTCTAGCTGCAGACGAAGGGCCCCCTCTCTGAGTGGCCTCGAGACAGCGAGGGGGCTGTGGAGCAGCAACAGAAGTGAGTAGAGGACACCAGAGGCGGGTCTTAACCAATTTGGGGATCAACTATGGGATAAAAGGCCAGTTTTAACAACCCAGCCCAGGGGTGCATGTGTGTGAGCCAAAACAAGACCAACACCATGACACACCTCTTGCCATAGCATTTTAGAGCAAGGCTCAAGCCAGCATCCAAACCACGTATCTCAGCCGACACTGAGGACATTACTTGAGATCCAGCAGCATCCCTCATGTCCTCACAGCACAACCAGCAAATAGCCCAGTACTACCAGTAACACCAGCCTGCTGGGAAAAAACCTCATAAGTGAAAGGGAAAGCACCTTGGAGCACAATCTGCACTTAAACAGGCAACTCCAGTGGGTGTCCCAAAGGGTGAAGAGGTGTGAGAAGAGGAACCAGGAACAACCTTTCTGGATGGAACTGCTGCCTACAGCGCAGGGGAGCGGGGAGGGAAGGGTTTCCTGGTTCGTGGCCAGCGCTGCTGTTCCTCTTATGGAGGATATGCCTTCCCCAGGGTGTGTTTCAACTGAGAGCACGAGGCACACAGTTTCCATAGGTCACTTTCCCTCTCCACCCACTGGGAATTTTTCATGTTTTCTGGGAAAAAACCCACCTCAAAACACAACCAACCACCTGCTCACCAATCTGGCAGTTTCCAACAGGGCCCCCTTCCCTGTAGAGAAGCTGCCAATACAGATGTCAACCAGCCCTTTTTAAGGAGCTGAAGCTAGGTTTGACCAGTTCTCCACTCGAACCCTTTGGAATGCAAGAGAGGAAAGAAATGGTAAATATTTTAGGTGCTGAAGACCTTCTGCTTCCTGGGCCAACAGTTCGTCTGTTCTCAAGGTTGCCTGTTTTGTCTCTATGCTGATAAATCAGTGAACACTTAAGCGCAAGCCCTCCTGGTCACTCCTTTTCTGGAGTGGCAGCTCCAGCCTTGTTGCTCCAAGTCCCATTGACCTCAGAGAGCTGAGAGAAGCCACAGGGGAGAAGTAAAGCAAGAAAGCAAAACTGTTAAATGCTTCAGGGTCAGGGGAGAGGACTTGGGGGGACAAATTGGGGGAAATGTCAGGCCTACACCAGGAGAAGTGACTCTTCTGAGTGAGAGGGGGCAATGTTTAAAGACTTCAGCTGACGGTCAGCTGCAGAAGACAGCAGAGAAGAACAAATGGGTTTAATGTCCCCTTCCATCTCCCTAGTGAACGGATGAGAGTCAGACAGCTCTTGAAGCTATAGTGCAGCAGAAAAGAGACGTATAAGCTGGTGTTTGGTGGTGCTGTAGCTGTGAACATGGCACTGGCAGGTGATTTTGCACCACCCAGCACCAGAGTCCCTCCAGGGGAAGCTCTGCCTGCATTTGCTGTGCCTGTGGTGACCCAGGAACAGACATCTCAGCCCAGGAATAAACCCCATATTCTTGCTCTTTGGCCCATGCTCCCCAGCAGAGATGGATCCAGTAAGAATGATTCACGCCCCAAGTCTGATGTTCAGCGACTGCCCAGCCCCATGTCTCAGATTAGCATCAGCCATTACCTCCACCCCAAAGGGAGCCTCATCCCGGCCCTGCACGGGGGTGCCAGCAACTCAAAAGGGTCAAATTCCCAGCTTTATCATGACAAATCCCTCACAGCTGTCTAGCAGAGGATCCTGAAGTCCCTATGAAAAGCGGAAAGTATCTACCTCATTTTCCATATAGGAAGTTAGAGCACACGTGTTAAATGATTTACGCAAGGATACAGAGCGATTTAGTGGCAGAGCAGGAAAAGGACTCCAACAGCCCAGCTTCTAATTGCCACGAGGTCATTCCCTCCCGGCACAGCTTGAAGTCCTGACTCACGGGTAAATAAAAGCTGTGCCATAAAGTCGATCTGTTTAGGAAAGGGGCACCCAGACGCTTTTAGCAATGTAGTGAGAAATATCTAGCTATTTTGGCTGAATGAAACCCCTCCCGTAGATACAATTATCAGAATTTACTATCTTCTGCTGGAATCCTCAGCAGTTATTTGCCTTTTTACAGCCGAACATCACCGCAGTCCCACGCCTGCTCTGGGAGGTGACATTCAAGCCGGCGGCGCAGGGAACTCCCGGGGGACCCGCCGGGGCAGGGGATGAGCGATGTGACGGCGGACAGAGCTTTGGGACAGGGGGAGGACCCGCTGCCCCCCCCCGCCGAGGCTCCGCTCCGCCTCGGCAGCCGGTGGGGAAGCGGACACCGCCACCTAACGGCACCGGCCCGGCCGCCTCCAGCCCCCCCGCCCGGAGCTGGGGTTTGGCAGGCAAAGGGGCAGCATCCGGCACATCTCCCGCCCGGGGTGGGCGCCGGTGGACAGCCCCCCCCTCCTCGCAGCAAGGAGCACGGTGTGCTTCCCAGCATCGCCACTTCCCGAGGCTGAGCATCCCTGCTCGAACCTCGGGCACTCACCATCATCCCCACCAGGTCATCCCTGCCTGCCCCGTGGGCACCCCGTTCCCAGCCCCAAGGCACCCCTGGGGACGGGGATGAGTCACCGGGAGTGAAAGACTCATGAGTCAAAGAGATGTAAGACTGAAGCCTCTGGGGATGACGATACTGCCCTTAGCACACACAGATTGCTGGGATACAGCGGATGATAACTTCACTTGAAACGCATGATGACTCCCTCTGGGGTCTTGCAAAGTCAGTCCAGGGACCTCTGTTATCCATCCCCAGCAGGTACCTACTTCTTAGAGGTACGGAGGTGGTTAGTGAAGCCAACCAAGATGATTCTTACACAGGGAGGGCCTCCATACACGTGCTAAAAAAGCAGCAAGGAAGTTCTGGAGTGCTCTTTACAAGGTATAGGCTTGAAAAGGCCAGCACAAACAGTTAAAATAGCCTCTCCTCTCTCCTTTACAGGCAGCGTAGTCAAGGAAACAGGTCTCTGGACTGGGAAGTGGGAGATCTGACACTGATCACTTGTGCAGCCCCAGGCAATTCACTCTGTTTCTGTACAAGTCATCAGGACCTGGTCTGCAAGTACAGCCCGCAGTCATCATCCAAAAACTCTGACCAGAGCTGGGGTCCCTACAGCACTGTCACAGCAACATCAGCA
The DNA here is from genome assembly GCF_964106895.1 of Numenius arquata. Lineage (NCBI taxonomy): Eukaryota > Metazoa > Chordata > Aves > Charadriiformes > Scolopacidae > Numenius > Numenius arquata. Next base: position 9,269,653 of record NC_133592.1, read on the forward strand.
ACAGAGCACTTCCCACTAAACACTCCTGGCCAGGAGAAAGCACCACCACAGTGTGGGACAAACCTCCAAAGTCACTAGGCCAGGCAGCAAGGTGCTGGCAGTGTGATGCTCCCTATTTCAAGCACTGCTTAGATGACAAGATCTTGAAGCTCTTTGCTTATGGACTACCAGGGACCAACTGGTACAACAGCTCATGGACTGGTCAGCACACGGTGCTTCTCAAGGTGCAGAGATACAGACAGACCAGGTTGTTCTCCTGGGCTCAAATAGGGACCAGCCCAAACATCGAAGTCCAAGTGAACATCTTGGAGACAGCAAAACACAGGGAGCCCATAACTTGCTGCAGCTCACGCAAGTCAGTGGCACAGGGACAAAATCCCAGACGTGGGCACTGCAAGCAACCTCACCCACACTGATGCGTGGCTCTGCCCAACACAGCTGCTCTCAGCAGTCAGATGGCAAAGCAGAAACGGCTCTGGGCTCAAAGCCTGGCTCCGAGTCCTGATCCAGGTTTCCCAACCCACATTTTCACACCACTGACTCCGCAGGAGCTCCCTTCCAGCTTCCCAGGTACCCCTCAAAGCAAGCATCCCTGCCAAACATTCAGGATTTTACCTCTTTCCGTTTGTCCCCCTAAACTACCGAGATGGCATCAAACATGCGTTGCCATCGACAAAAGCTCTGGCTTCATCCGAGATGCCCAGCCACTGTGAACCCCTTCAAACCCCCCATGTCAGTCTCCCTTCTCATCAGCAAGGTCTTGCCTACCCTCAAAGTCCCTGCTCCAGCACCATGACTTAGAACTTGAAGCACACAGCCCTGGAAAGAAAAAGCATCTGAAACTAATAAAAAAGCATGTCCCGCACTCTTGGGGAAGGAAAGGAGAGAGCATTACACACAGGCAGTGCCAGCTGGCAGAGGGTGGGCTGCCAGCAAGGGGGTGCTGCAGGTGTATACAGATGCTGCCCCAGGTTGGGGAGACACAGAGGGCAAGCTCAGCATGGGGGAAGCCAGGGAGAGAGTCATTTCTGAATACACAGACCAACACCTTCATTAACAGCCACACCAGAGTATGTTCACACCTCTGTGCCTTGACCCCACTTCTCCAAACCCAATAGGATTTTGAAGAATCAATGTTTCAGACAACAAAAGAACAAAAATATGAGTTTTTCTGTGCTCCAGTGCACCAGAGATCAAACTTCATTGTCTTGATGATATGGTTTAATTTTCCAGATCAGACAGTCAGGGGTGAAATGCAAACAAATCTTGATTTCCACAGACTCAAGCCACAAACTTCCTGCCAGTTCGTGGTCAAAACTGCAACCCAGCGATGTTGCAGAGCTAATGGCAGGCTCCCCCACAAATTTTGCATCCAAGGAATCACGCTTATCATTCCCCAAATTGGTTTCACTGGAATCCAGAATTTGCTCCAAGAACGGCTGCTTTAGTTTATAAGTAATGATGTAATCACAAAATTAATACAGACCTGTTTGTGTAACACCAACTTTGCATGAACATAGACCAGGCCAAGGAAAAAATAAATAAATTTAAAAAAAAATTCTTCAGTTTCATACAAGAAAGACATTTTTTACAGTGAGAACAGTCAAAATCACTGGAACAACCTCCCCAGGGACATGGTAGAGTCCCCATCGCTGGAGGTTCTCAAGATGTGCTTGGACATGGTGCTGGATGATCTCATCCAGGCTCCTTTTCCCACAAAAGGCTGGTCCAGGGGATCTTTCAAGGTCCATTCCACCCTGGGCTGTTCTGCGATTCTATGAAAAAAATGCACTTTCAGGTTTATTGCATGATTATTGCTTGTAAAACTAATGCATTTTATTCACCTGTAAAATCATGCCCATTCTCTCGTGAGCCACAAAACAGAGCTATTTATAAATCTCTAACAACACTCTTGGCATCAGCATCCCATTGCTCTTTTGGATGTTACGCTGAAGGGCCATTTCACTTCACCTGCAACACAAACAGCAGCTTCATCCAGCAGCAAGGGCTCACGCTCTTCCTGTGCCGGGGGGCACGGTACCCGGGTGCTAGGACAGGACAAATAAATATAACAGCAGCAGCCTGAAGTGCTAGAGCAGAGGCAGAGCAGGTGCCACATCCCACTCAGCGACGACCGTGAGAAAATTAATTTTCAGTGTTGGTGCTCAGGAAGGAAGCTGCCCTTGCAAACAGAAGCCATTGGGAAGAAGCAGCGGGTATAGCCAAATAAACGCAGCGTAAAGGGGACGTTATGCATGGACACTGAATAAGCGAAGGACACACATACACAAAGGATGCTGTCTCCATCAGCTGTTCAGAGTAGCCAACAAGCACTAGTAGTCCAGGTGGAACAGCATCATTTCCGACACACACACCCATTTAAGAGACTCACAACTCCCTTGGCTGCAGTGTAAGAACAGCTTTGAGTTTCCAGCTGCATTACGCCCCCCCCCCCCCCCAGGCAGGCACTGCTGCGATCCCCCCTTTGCATACAGAGAGCTTCAGCACAGAGACCCAAACACCAAATCCTTACCCAAAATCAAAGGATGATGGGAGCAGAGATGCCTTTTTCCAAGGACTTGGAGAAAATCTGGGGCAGAGCAAGAAATTTCACCTAAATTTTCTCAGGTCTGATACTAAAATGGGACTCATTGCCCATCAGGACCTTCCCTACTGCCCGTACGATGCCGGGGTCCGGCCGCAGAGCCCTGAGCCCGACTACAGTGCTCACAGCACGAGGCATCGCTGCTCTCTAACAAATTAATCTGTCCATTAGTTACAGCTGGAAGTACTGCCTGGAGAAGCCAATAGGACAAAGATACTGTGCTTCTGAGATCGTTAAGGCAACAGAAGACATGTGTTGACCCAGACATACTTCCCTTACTACGTACTTGCTCCTACTCAGCATTATGGTATGCTGGACCTTGGAAGCGCCCTGACTTGCATGAGAAATGTCCTCCCTCACCCCCGGCAGCATGGGAATCGCTCTGCTGGGAGTCTCCGAGTCATCCAGCAAAGCCCAAAGCAGGAGGGCAGGCAGCAAAGGAGCTCCTGCCCTGGGGTTAGCCAAGTTCGACAGAGCGGTGTTGAGAAGTGTTACCTGTGCTGTCAGGCAAGAGATGAGTTGTGCCCCACAACGGGATTGTATTTAATGGAGATGAGCAGAAATTCCAGCAGATTTAAGAGCAGACATCAGGAAATGGATAATGCTTCATACCTTGACGTGCCGCAGACAACTGCGGGAATGCATCCGCTGGCCAGGCAGGAGCAGGCAGCCCAGCACGGAGGATGCTGCGAACACAACCATCTGCAGAGGCAACTCTGCAGCCTCACGAAACCCAAACCCTTCCCCGGGAGAGAGCCTGCACAGACCTACTGCTAAATAAGCCCAAACCCGCACTCACAACACGTTACTACACAACATCTAGGATGAAGGTAAATACTTGAACAAGAAACTCCAGTGAAAAAAGCTGCAGGTAGTTTTTACAGTGCACAACACACAAGCCCATGGCCTTGGGGGACGGGGCATCACACACCATAGGGGTCAGCACCAGGCAGGGACACGAGCAGTAGACACTGACAGCAGAAGGGAGGGCTAAGGACAGACCGACACCAGCAAAGGCAGGACAGACAGGAAGGTGCCCCTGGGTGCCAGAGCTGGATGAACGCGGTGGGATCTAACAGCAGGTAGAACCACCCAGTCTGTAAATGCCCGATTTGACATCCCACACATGTGACACACCACAAGCCAGAGGAAAAAGAAAAATGTTTGGTAAAAGAACATGCATAGCTGTGAGAAGGCCACTAAAAAGAAACTTGTCAGGCTTTTTTCTGCCATTTCTTAGCAATTACACGGACACCAAAGGACATGAGACAGAAAAGATAGCTTGAATGATTGGAAACAACCCCCTGCCCTGCTACACGCATTTTAAAGATTAACTTTTATTTTAAAAGATGAAGAAAATGAAGAAACAAGCACATTCCCTCCCAAAAACCCTTCATACCTCCAGCATTCCCAAATAGGGTCCCTACTCTCCTTTCCTACTGTTCAGTCCAGGCACATGGTGCTTCCCAGGTGGCTCTGAGGACCACTGAAGATGCTCTGCCTCGATGCACTTCATCTGAGAACTGCTGCCTGCCTAGCCTCCGAAAGCCTCACGCTGCAAACAGGGGCTGTCTCCTCCCTGCTCAAATCATTCGGGTGCATAGGATGATGTATGAAACCATGTTAAACTCTGTACGCATATACACACCAAATATATCCATAGTGGATACATGTGGAACTGAAAAATTAAGAATGAACACCAATGGGTTAACAACCAGCTCATCCTTCCTGCTGGAGCTCAGCAGTTTGCTTGCCAGCACCTACAGCACTCCCAGCTGCTGGGCCCTGCCTAACGCATGCCACTCATCGCAGTCAGGTGTTACAATTACCTACTCATCATTTGTTAACTCTTAAAATGAGTTTTCACAGTGCAATTTTAAAGGTGACATCAATAATTTATTTACCTGGGAGATCAGACCTCCTTTCCCATCATGGTTGCACCCATCCTGTCACCCCATCATCACAGTAACTAAAACCCCACTGCCCGGGGTGCTGAGGGCCCTGCCTTTTCATTTGAGAATAGGTAAGGGGCCCCGTGATATTAACAATCAAGGCTTTGTAGCAAGATCTGGACTAGTTAAAAGAGCCATCTGCTAGGGAAAGACAGGAGAGCCATCTCCAGGCCACTGCCACCAAAGCAATCTGGCAAGGCAGAGAGAAGGGGCAGATGTGAGGAACACAGCACCCCAGAGCACAGCTCCACGGCCCCAAAACCATTGGAGAGGGGTGCCTGGAAACAAATTCATTTAGACCTAAGGTTTTTCATGCAGTATTAGCCTGTAGAAATGCGTAAGAGATGGTTTAACCAGACTAAAAGGGGGCTAGTAGATTATATGAGACTGTTTCTTATACCAGCACCCAAAGGCACCAACTGAGACTGGTACCTTGTTACAGAGACCAAGGAAGACCCTCAGTGCCCCGGAGCAGGCAGTGAACCAGGCACGGAGCTACAGCATCACCTTACACCCTCTCCTGCATTCCCCAGAAACAAGAGGTGCTTGTCATCCACAGAGGTGGGACCCTGGGTTGGGGACACCGCTCTGTGCGAGAAAGCCCGAGCTCTCCCTGGGCAGAAGAGATCCCATGGGACATGCCGAGCTCCAGCAGCTGTGGGAAAGCAACCCTCAAAGAAGAGGCCAGACCCAATTCCCACCCGCCCTGGGGTGCCCTCACCCTGTCCAGCAGCCACACACTCGGTTCAGGATTCAGCCATTCCCACCCACAGCAGAGTATTAATTAAAAGCATGTTCAGGGCCAGAACAGTGACTGGGACGTGGCCCCCAGCACTGCACGGATCTGCTTTCATCTGAGTCATCTTTCGGTTAGTTGCTAAAGCCAGAGTCCCTGCCCTCCCACTGCCCGTGCTGGGAGCACTGCCTGCATGGTTGCAGCAGGGGGGAGCCCGGGGCAGGCTCAGCTCTGCTCCCTGCTCCTCTGCCCCACCAGCACCAGAGGCTACGGCCCCACGAGACCTCCGGGCACATCGGCTGGCCCAGCCCGCTCGTGTGCCAGTAGTGGGACTGGTGTGAGCCGAGCAGCTCACCCTGTGATTCTATGCTGCGCTGTGGACCTGGAAGCCACCAGTGTGACCTGGTGATATTGTCACTTTTGTGCCCCAAATCTCCTTGAGCACAGTTCTCCTCTGCGCCCACGCATGGGTTTTGCATTCCCTCTGTTGCTGCCCCACTGGGCGGCTTTCCCTGCCTGTGCTGACCCTTGCAAGCAGGGACCTGCAGAGAAAACCCAAGACCAGACCTTCTGCCATCTATTGCCCCATCCTATATTTCACCCTGGAGCCGCATATCAGAAACGCTGCTGAGATGGCTGACACAGCTCTGGGAAGCCACACAACACACAACCTATTTGTGCTTGACCAAGGACAGAGTGGTCGAGGTCAGCATCCCCCACTGGGCCCCGGCACAACCGCCTTAGGTTAAAGCACAGTTACTTATGCCTGGCCCAGGCCACCAAGCACACCCGTGTGCCCTGCCTGTGTCCCTGCCACAGTTCAGCCCCATCTGAATCACCCAGTTCCAACAGAGGTCAGTGAAACACATATGCGCTCAGACAACAGGGATTTGCAAACGTGTTCCTGGCGGTTAGCAAGAGCTCTAGCATCTTTGCACAAAGACACTTGCCCGGGGTCTTTCTGCCCATAGGGAACCCGGTTGCTGCACGCCGTGGGAGCGGGTGACAGCCAGCCTGGGCACGAGGGCTCTGCACTCCTTGCTGCAGCTGAACATGATGTGCAGCTTGAGGGCTGAGAGAAACCCACCTTTGACGCTCTTCTGGAACAAAGAGCCCCAAAACATGTCACCAGGGAGTCCCCTTTCTCACCAGCAACCCTTTGCAGAGCCTCCTGCCACCTCTGCACAGAGGGAGGGGACCCAGCAGGGCACCGAGGATGTAACGGGAGATGGGAGAGGCCAAACCATGGTGGGGCCAAATCGTCCCTGCCACCTCCTCCTCTCCCTGATGTCCCTGAACACAGTGGCAGAGGCTATCCAGCCCAAAACCCTGTGCTGCTGAAACACCCACCAGGGTCTGAGTTATGGGCAGCTCTCAGGAATGCTTTGAAGTGGCTCAAAGCAGAGGAGAAAGCGCGAGCAAGCGAGCGGGACAAGAAGGTGCCATCCGCACTCTCCAGAGGTGGTGGGGAACAGAGGATGTTCCTGCAGGTAAGTCCTTGTCCAGGGGCACTGGGTGCTCTCAGCACATCCATGGACGGGGCCCTGCGGGTCTGGTACAGGCCAATCATGGGAGCAGCTTTCTCTGGCCACAGTTTTGCTCCACCCTGGCTTGAGCGTTTCCTCTCATCCCTGTGGTTTCCCTCCCAGCGCCGATGCCCAGCAGCCAGCTGGGAACGCCCAGGAGAAGAGGCCTCAGGCCTCCCAGGGCTTTGGTGCTGCAGGAGGGTGAGCTGCACCCTGCCGGGCGGGAGAAGGGAGACCCACCGTTGGGCTGCAGCACGCCAGGTCTGCCCATTTTGGCACAGACACTTCTCTCTTTGATCCTGGTCATGCTGCTTGTGCATGCAGGGACCGAGCCTCGTGGGTGACGCCACACTGCCTGTCCTCTCTCCCTGCAAACAGTCACAGTCATCCCAGAAGCAGCTTACTGCAACATCGCTCCCTGACGGCTCCACATACCCAGGAGCAACTTTAGGAACCACTCAGACATGCCCCATTAGCCGGGATTTGCAGGGAAGCTGGGGAATTAAATGGAGTTATTCATTCCTCCGCAAACCATCCTCCATCCTCCCCCCACCCGAATGCCCCCACACACGGCCAGCAAGGTGAAGCACACACCGGGGTCCCTGGCCACCAGCTCCAGCTTCGAGCAAGGAATGGCCACGGGACACGCAAGCAGCTCCTGCCCGGCCAGGCAGGCAGGATGGGAGGGCAAAAGCCAGGGGAAGATACTTTGGCAAGCAGAGAAAGCTCAACCACAATACACACACACACACACACACACACACACTCAGGAGCCAACCTTCAGAGCTGAAACGCGTCTCCATGCCAAGAGCTGGGCTATTTTCCTCCCTCTCCCCGGCTCGCAGCTCTGAGCTAACAGGCTCAGCATTCATCCCCCCGCGCCGAGCGGCACATGGGAGCGGAGGGGGGGGAAGAGAGAGACTCAAATGAAATCCAGACCTAGAAAGCAGTTTCTTTTTCCCCCCTCTCGCTTCCCCCCTCGCTCCCCCTCCACCCGGCTTCTGCTGGAACCACCTTCTGTCTAGAGGGCTCAGGAGGATGAAAAAAAAAAAAAAAAAAAAAAAAGAAATGCAGAAAGGAAGCGTTGTAAAAAAATAAATAAATAAAGGAATCAGCTGAAATCCACCCGGAGCGTGGCAGTTTCTCTTCTTAAAGTGCAGAAGCTCCTGGAAAGGTAGGAGTGCAGAGGCAGAATATAACATATTAAAAGATCAATAGCCTACCTGAAATCCGGTCCTTCTCCATTACTACAGGATATATTTAGCATCCGCGTGTCACGGCCGTCCCTTTTTTCGGTGGCGTCCCCTTCTTTCCCCCACTCTCCCTCCCTCCTTGCCTTGCCTCCTCCTCCTCTTCCAAAAAAAGCTCTTTGTCTGGTCTAATTTCTTCAATCTGTTGCAATCATGAATGCATCCAAATTACCACATTTCCATGTGCTGATCATATGTTTGTGCTCCAAACTGAAGTAGCTTTGTCTCTTTGAAATGAAAAGGAAGAGTAAGGGAGGAAGAGAAAGGAGCAAGAAAAAGGAAAAAGGGGGTGCATGACCCGAAAAATCTCGTAACTCCCTGAAATACTCCACCAGGCGCAAGAAAACTGGAAATCCCGAGTCCTCTGTTAAACAGTCTTAAAGCTACAGCATGCGAGAGTCCAGGGAACACTCCAGCCTCCACAGCTCCCTCTTAATATCCACCAGGAGATGCTTAAGGAACTTGGCTCCTTGCAATAACAGAGCGAACAACTCATCCAGCTTCTCAAATCTCTCCTCGCTTCCCCAGTCTTATTTTCCTGCTATTTCCTCTATCCCCTCCTCCTTCCTTGGCTCCAGCATTTTAAAAGAGCACAGATCCTGCGCGTTCCCCCACCCTGCCAGGTCTGAAGTTTCGATTCATGCATAAACTATTCGGCTGATGAAGGCTGACTTCATTCCCAGCACAGCATCATGGGCTGCTGCTGCTACCAGGCAGGACCTGAGCCCTGCACACGTTTTCTCGCCCCGTGCGACCTGCCAGAGAGCTTTGCCACCGGCCCTGGCACCGAGCCCCGGATTCGCCTTCCTCCCCTCTGCAAAGCGGTGATAAGGGGAGGATTTCTGCTGCCAGCCCGAAAGTGATAGTGAAAGTCTCTGCCCCGGGCAGAAGTCCTTGGTCTTCTCCTCGGTCCCACAGAGGAGCAGAGGTGGGATTGGAGAGCAGTTTTCCTTCCCTGCGATGTCCAGGCAGGGCACAGGGATGCAGAGAGAGTGGAGCAGCCCTACGGAGCCCGTCGCCAGATCCTCCCTTCCCTGGCTGGGATGGAAGGATGCGCGGCTGCAGCGATGGGCTGGCCCCACTTGGAAACTTCCACTTGGCTGATGGCCAGCGCAGGCAGCGGGAACGCCGCGTTAGCACCTCTGCCGAGACGGTGCCCGCGCTGCCTGTGGGGCACAGCACCGCCCAAACTGCCCCACACGACCCTCCCGTGTCATCCACCGCCAATTCCTATTGATAGCGTGGAGCCTGAGTCACCCAGCCAGCTGCGAGGGCACAGCTTCTGTCCCCAGAGCTGGCAAACAAGCCATCCCTCCCGCAGCCCAGAGGCTGGGATGGCAGGCGCCGGCAGGGATGGCACAGCTGCTACGTGAGCCAGGCGCGCTGGCAGCACCCTCGTGTGCTCAGCACTGTACACGTGACACTTTTTGTCCCAAAATGCTCACAGTACATATGGAAAATCACAAGTGCAATAGCTGTGACAGAGCCTGTTACCTTCCCCCATAGCATGGGCAGGAGGATAATTTCTTTCCTAGCTGGATGAATAAACTTCCAAAGAAAGACTCCTGATGCTTCCAGGACATTTGGGTAGTCCAGACCTACCTTGCATTGCTTTTTAGTATGAAAAGTCCCAGTAAACTTGCATGTTTCCCCATGCAGGAGTTGATGGAGAGTCACTGTCACCAAACCAGAGGGAGGAACACAACTAACACCAAGCGGTGGGGTCAGGCCAGGACCCCCACTGCACAACAAATAGCAGAGAGCTGGTGGGAGGCAGCCTCAGGACAGTCCATCCATTAGGGAAGTTTCTCTCTAATCCCCAGTGGGCTATTCCCTGGGCAGGGAGGATTAGATTCCTTCCTGAACTCTTGCTCTTTTTCTACTTGCTGTTAAAGCTCTGCATGATCCTGCTGCCAGTGCCTAAGGCATTACAGAGGAGACAATAAACAATGTTTTCCCAGGCACAGACCAAAACCATGTTTCCTGCCCAAGACCTCGAAGGTGCCAAACACAAAGCGAGGACCCCGGGGAGCCACATGGCCTCATGCAGCACAAAATCCAGTCCAATGCCTCCACCGAGCAGCCTTTATTGCCGAGCTCCTTATGCTGGAGAGGAAGGGAAAAGCTCAGGGGAATTATCAAGAAAGGAAGAAGGTGAATGGAAAGGAAGAAGGGACGGGGACAGCACACGTTTGCAAACTTTAACCCATCAAGACCCAGGTGATTAGCAGGGACAAGGCAAAGGCATAATTTCTCGTAGGGCATATCACACGAGGCACTCAAAGAAGTGAATCCAAATGATGATTAACGCAATTGAACTTTATATTCATAAAAGCTCCAGGTAGATGTTCTCATTCAAGCTCCAGGTCCTCAAGCACATTTTAATGGATTCCCTTTAAAGGGGCAGACACGTATCTCCATTTGAAGCAGTGGTCGCAAAGCGCTCCTGTCACCACTGCTGGTAGCAGTGGCATAGGGGTGCCTGTGTTTGAGAGATGTGGGTGCTCGGCCACACCATGCCCATGATGCCCATCAGGGTTTGCTCCCTTTGAAGGTGCAGGTCCATCGACCTGCATATTACAGCATCGGGGGGTCGCTCACCCTCCTTGATTTTGGAGAAGCTCACCACATGCCTGTTTAAATGGGTATTTAGTGGTCTGTGCATTGTACAAGTCTGTATAGAGAAAGATAAATATATTGCATTTTTATTAAAAGGACTGGGGAGAAGTTAAGCACATCCAGGATTTGGGAAGGGGACAGAGAAGAGACTCCCCTGGTTGTGGCTGTTTTCTCAGGGTTCAAAGCCCCCCAGGGCTGTCTTTTGGCAGACCCAGGAGGAGAGGGAAGAAGCAGGAACAACTTTTAGGAAACTGCTATCTGCCATAAAGATAAACCCAATTTCCATTTGCAAACAAGAAGCTGAAACAAAGCAGGAGCCTTGCTCCACCACCGCCCTGTGCTTGCTGAGCCTGGCACGGGGGCGCACACGCTTTCCCTCGCCCCACCTCGCAGGTTTAAACATTACCAGGGGTGGCAGCCAGCAGGAAGCACTGCCAGGTGCAGAGAAAGCTAGGAAGGAAATCACAAGAAAGAAAGTCAACCAAACCCTGCTCCAGGCTCAGTTTGAATTTTATCTCTCTCACACCTTTCCTAGGCTGGCCCAGCAACGCCCAAGCCCTTTGCTAAGCAATAAACTGCTTGTTGTGCACAGACACGTAGATACACAGGGAAGGTGCTGTGAAGACAGCACAGGCTCACCCCCAACTGTGGGCATGCCACAGAGCCCGGGACATCAGTAGGAAGCCAGGAGGAGATTTAGGACTATCAACGTTGTCACCAGCCACAGCAGCAGCAGATGCCTACACGTATTCAGGTACATCCTATTTGCAATTCCTTGTCTGCCTCTCTAGGTTTATGCTGTGATTATGTTCCTGTGGCATTTCATTCAACACAAGAGTTATTTTCTTTCCTACCTGGTTCCCATAGTCACAGCTGGCCACCAGGCTTTCAGCAAAGCAGCCAGGTATCACCTTATAGCCCCAGCCTTGCTGCTGAGAGAGCTGGAAAGGATGAAGGCTGCAAGTCCCTGCAGGGATCAGAGGTTCAAACTGCATTGATAAAGGTGCCAGGAAGCAGCCAGAGCAGCCAAAGACTTCCAGGGCCTGGAGAGGTAGGAAAAATGGGGATTCAAGTGGTTCTTTCACAAGCTCAGCTATCTGCAGTGCTAGTGAGCTGGGAGGAGAGCACAGAGGGCGAGGACACTGCGGCGGAGCGGAGCATACCTAAATCAAATTATGTTCAGTGAAGCACTTTCACATGAGGAAGTACAGGTCCAAACTCAAACAGTGCAATCAAGTGTTACTCCATTATATTCCCTCTATGCCATTTACCCCCAGGCGGGACCCAGCCAGCAGATGACAGCATCTGAGCCTCCACTGACTGTGTGCTCCAAGAACATTTCATTTACATTTATATAAGCCTTGAGGATGGAGAAGAAAGAAAACACGGACTAGAATTCTCCTTTTGATTTGTAAAAAAAAACAAACAACAAAACAACCAAAAACCAAAACACTAAACCCCAAGGAGATGCCCCTCTTTCCAAGGAAGGTACTTACCCCTCTGAATGCTGCTGCCCTGCTGTTTGCTAGTTATTTTTTCTTTCTTCCCCACTCCTCCTTTCCCCTCTCCCAGCTGGGCAGATACGGAGCTGCCTGCCCTGGACCACAGCTCTTGGCTGCTCCACATTCACTGCCAAGCACTATTTTGACCCTCCCTGATTATTTCTTATGAAAACCTGCATTTGTTTAACACAGGGGAACACAGATCCTTCTGCGTTACTACTTTTCCCAAGCCAAAGCCCATGCCCAGGACACAGAGTTCATCACAACCCATACAACAGTTGCAGCACGGCATCTCCCCTCCCACCCCAAGCCCACACAGACCCTTGAGATGATGCCTACATGAGTCTCCTTCTGTTCCATCGCCTCCCTTGGAGGGACGTATCTTTAAGGAGAGCCCCTGTGAGGGCTTCTCCTCCATGCTGGCTCCCAACCTTTCTGCCTGAAAGCCTCAAACTGCCGGAAATCCCTTGCATATCCTCCCCGGGCTTTTTGCTCACGCTTTAACACTCGTGCTGAAGTATTAATAGCAGCTGGCAGTGCAGAGCGAAAGGCGAGGCAGGAGGACTGGACGCACACCCTCGCAGAGAGTGCAGGGAGTCTCACATAAATGTTAACTTTTCCACAATCCTCCGCTTATGCTTTCCTCCCTGGACTCCTCCCTACCATCAGTCTTGCCCTCTCAGTGCTCACTCTTCTCCAACTCTCTACCTGAGACCCCAAAATGGGGGGTTACTCCATACCTGATGGTCTGTGGTCATTCCCCACCAAGCAGTTGGTGGGGAAAAGGAGGATTCCCAATGGTATTATTGTGTTTGCTCTTCTTTGGAAGACCAGCCATGTGCTCTGCACCCTCCTGCCTCCTGGCCAGGTCACTGCAACAGCTCCTACCTGGCAGAGTAAGCCAGCAAGGAGAAAAGTCTTCAAGAGTTAACACCTGAGTCTCGCAAGCATCAAGTCTAGTAGCATCTAGATGTAGCATTTTCATCTAGTAGCAGAATTACCCAGGCCTGACACCTCTCTGAACATCATAATATGCTTTTGACCAAAAATTAAACTACAAAATATTTAAACCAAGAAGGGACTGCTCCATCGAGTCAGTCAATCAGGAATGCCTCTTGCTACTGGTGCTTTTCTTGGACCTCCCTCATTGCTTTTGCGGGTCCCAACATTTTGGCCGAGAGACTTCACGCTTTGCAGGTCAACCCTGAACATCTACACTTTGCTTTATCCACCAACCCAACTACAAAATTGCCTTACAAACGAATCATCTCTCTGCAACAAATGGCATGAAAGGCCGTTCTCCCATCCCCTTTGCAGTCCTAGACACAAGCTAAATATAGCAAGGAGTAAATCGGTCCTCTCTGCCTAAGGTACAATTAGAGGTTTCAGTAAACACTAGCCACCGCCGGATGTGCCGGCCTTGGAGGCTCAGAGGATGCCTGTGGTGGGTAGCCAGGGCTTGGGAATTTGCCTCTGCCCACGTGATGAGGGACACCAGACTTTGAGGGGAAGAGGGAAAGTTGAGCAGCCACGAGCTGGTCTGCCAACATGCCCAAGAGCAATTTGCAAACTGACGTTTCAGCAACAAAAAGACAAAGAAAACAAACGCCATGGAGAGATGCATGTATTCAACCAAGAGAAATGTGACCACACACAGCAGCTTAGGTAACCAGCACTGCAGGAGCCAGCACATACAGCCCAGGTCAAGACACACCAGCCCTCCTTTGGTTTGTTTTTCCCCTGTTCCCAAGGGGACGGGTGCCAGACACCACACCCCATGCACGCACACTTCCATAGCTGTCCCAGTCCTCCAGTGCCTGTTGCCACCTTGGCTGGAAGCATGTCCCTTCACTCCCTAGCCCCGGGAGGGCTCCTCCTCGCCTGCTCCATCAGCTCCTCCATGGCACCTTGGGTCAGCCCCATCCCGGGGCAGCCATGCCCCTTGCAGGACACGGCCTGGGACTGGCAGAGGTGATAACAAATATATTTCTCTCTCCCAGGGAACTGTTCTCTCCTCTAGAGGACCAGTTTAGGAATTTTTTCCCCTCCATCCTTCGCAATGAGATGAGACAAATCAGAAGAAAACATACTCCACTGCTCTTCCCCTTCCCTGCTCTCCCACCTCCTCTCTGCTGCAGCTGATGTGAGGTTCTTTCAAAAGGGCATTAGAAGCTTACACCGAAGATGTCTGGTCCCAAGGCAATAAATAACCTCGCTCAAGGACTACTGCTCCTGTCCCAAAGGAGTTGCACTCTGTACCTCTACACCTCCTTTCCTCAGGGGAACCCTGTGGACCTCATCAACAAACCCATATTACGCTCCAGTGGGGAAGATGATTATCTAATAAACACAGTCAGCAGGTAAAGCCTGCAAATATTACAGAGCATTAAATCGCCAGTCATTCCTGAACTACTGATTTATATTTCACTATCTCTGGTTTCCTCACACCAGAGCCCATAGTGCCAGGTGCTGTATGAAGAAAGCATCATGATATCTACCTACACATCTACCTATCTACTACGTCCAGTAGCCTTTTGGGAGAGACTATACATAAGACTGGAGATGAACCACGGGTATTGTAAGGGAACAGGATGACAAGCCAGTGCTCAGCACATCCCTTCAATACCAAACAGGCCCACGGCAGCTATCACTATTCCTTAATTTCTTAGCTGTGCACACAAGCGCCTACGCTTCCTCATTCACTGTAAGTAATGCACATCTCTGCTTGCAGCACGTGGGAGCCCCACAGGGCTCTCCCAGGCAGTTTGGAGCCCACGTGTCTACGTTATGCAAGGCCAACCCTCATGTGTCTGTGCAGGAAACCAAGCACCTGAATGGAGAGCAGGGCATCTTGCTTTAACTTCTTGTTGCCTGGAGTTGGGTTTTCCTGCAGAGCTGTGCTGCTGCAGGAGGGACTCTCCAGGCTGGCTGGTGACCTTTTGCTACTTCATCCTCATGATGAGAAAGACCAAGAGGACACATGTCAAATGAGGGTTTGTCACTAGGGAGCCCGAGGAGAGCAAGCGGTGCATGTGCATGGGAACGCTCTTTGGCACGGAGGTCCATGCAGCTGGGGTGACCAGTGTGGTGCTTAAAACAAAGGGGAATAGAGGCTGCCCAAAGAAATTCATATGACCTCATCTAGGGATATATCCAAAGCAATGAGGCCACAACCACAAGGCTCTAGTTAACCCCTCTGCTGCTCCACCAAGGCGAAAGGCACAGTCCACGTGCACAAATATCACACTGCAAAGAGACGTTGTGCATCCCCACAGCTTCCAGCCGGACCAGAAGTGCTGTGCTCACAGCCTGGATCCTGGTATGGCAACAGGAAACTAAAAAAGGATGCAGTAAATGTTAGGACAATCTGAAGGTCTGGACTAAGGTTTACAGGAGAGGTTCCCAAACTCAGTGTGCTCAAATACCCCGATTACACATCAAGGGGTATGCCGTGTGGTGGGGGTACCCGTGACTGAGCTGCAGAAGATGTGTGACAGTTCTGGCAGCATTTCCCTGGGGAAAAAGACCTCAAAAACCTAATGGTTTTTATAGCACTCTGAATTAGCTTATGTAACAGTAATCATGTACGCTCGACTAGGGAGCCCCTGGCTTTTGACATTTGTTTATTTCCACTATTCTGGTTAACTTGCAGCCTCACGTAAACCAATTTCTACAGTTGTTCTCTTACAAACTCCAGGCATAATGAGAGGAGATGGTCCTCAGGGCAAGGTACTAACTCAAGAGATGCAAACAGGAAGATTGTTGCCGTATCTACCTTTAACTCACTGCATGAATTTGGAGCATCCTAAATTAATGAACCCTGCTGAAATTAGATGTTGAAGTGATGATACCAATTTGAGTTTTGCCCACAGCTATGTGGGTTCAGCTCTTCCACCCACCCGGCCATACATCTTTCCATTTCAGTGCTACAGGGAAGGATCTCTAGGTTCACAGGCGATGCAAAAAGCACTGCTTTGACCTCTGCTGCGCTGTTTCCCCCAACTATGAAATCTTCAATAACTATTAAAGGGAAAATGCAAGGCTTAACCAGGGAAAAGCAAGAAAAGTAAGACAAGAACTATCTGTGCACGTCTTGTTGAAATTTTCATGTCAGACTATATTCTCTCCACTTTTATTGCTACCAGCTCCTGCAGAGACCTCCTGGGTGCCCTGAGCAGCACAACAGCGCAGTGCCATCGTGGTCAATGGGGTCCTGGAGCCCGTGCCCCGAGCAAAATCTCACAGGCTTATGCCACTACCAGCACCTTTCAATCACCTCACTCAACCTGTACCTCCAGCCCACCCTTGTCCACCCACTGTGACTTCCGGCCCTTTTATCTACTCCCATCAACCTAAAGGGTGGACAAGGGGCTCAAGCTGGTGCAGACAACAAACATGTCAGGCATGGGAGTCCCTCCACTTCATACCCAACAAGACAAACTGCCCTGATGAAGGTTTCATGACATCAGTGAGTGCCCCTTTCTAATGCAACCCAGAGAGCTGGCCTTGAGCATGAAGCCTTTCTAAATTATGCCCTATGCTTCCAAAAAGCACCGAGACAAGTTGTGGTTGACCCTCAGCCAACTGCTGATGATGCAGAAGTGGGGCCGCTCAGCGCCCTGTCTTTTTTGGATGGAAAAGCTGTGCCTGCCCCGGACTGCAGCTGGCCCTGGCAACTTGCCCCTCCTCTGATCGGGCCAGCTCCAGGCAGCCCTGCAGCCACAAAAAGGCTTGAAACAGGAAAGCTGAGGCACCTGCTCCCCTCCCACCCCTTCGGAACCACTCATGAACAAAGTACCTGGCCCACAAATAGCACAAGTGCAGCAGCAGTTCTGGTGCAATGCAGCTGGAAGGCATCCTCCTCCCTGCATTCACCTACACAGAAAAAACAAGCTGTTTTAGCTAAAATCAGTAAACTCTACCTTTTTCTGGACACTTCTGCATTACCCCCGCCAGGGAAGTTCCTTCCTCCTAGCAAAAACTGAATTGTAGCCTGGAAACAAATCAAAGTGCAGAGCACAGCTGGCTGCCCGAGAGGAATACGATGCTGATTTCTTCCACTCCAACTGCTCTGAGGCTGTTTTCTGGTCAGCTCGGGAACACACTGCTGCTCCGGATGGCAAATGTCAGCACATATTTCTCTCTTTCAAATTCATCAGGTACAGTTGTAGGAAAATGAAGTGGGAGTAACTTCCCTGACACACAGTTCTTAACTCTGCAAAAATATTGCCCTAAACTACCCACTTCAGGCGATGGTGGTGTTTTAGGGGCCACAATTCTGAACCCTGATGGAGCTTTTTATAAAGGGCTTCTTCCCACTCCTCTCCTCCCTCTCTGACTGTTCCCAAGTGCACGTTGAACAGAACCTCCAAACCACTCCCAAAACTCGACCTTATGGGCAGAGTCCCGTGTCCTAATGGAAGGGGGACAGTGCCAAGCCCCAGACATCTTCCTTGTCCTTCCAGTCCTCCAGCTGAGGCCACCCCAGCTCCCGGTATCAGGCTACACCCCAGGATGGTGCTGTTGTGCCTGGTGAGTCGCAGCCCCAAGCCGGCCCATCACTGAGCTGCAGGGGGTGAGGACCACAGGACTAGCAATGATGTGGCAAGAGGGAGCCAGCCGTGAGCCCAGCTCCACATATCTTCCACTGAATGGGCCCTGGTTGGGTTTAGCTCAGCACTTCCAGGGTGCTGGACGTCAGAAGTTGTTTCCGTACCCATAATTATGCCCTCTCTTCATATAGCCTGAACCTCATTACAACTGTGAGACGCTTGAACACTGTCTTAACCTGACACCTCCCGCTTCCCAGGGCATTCCTCAGGTACACATGATACTAACTCCACTTTTGCAGCCAAAGAAAAACAAACTGAATCAAAGCACAGGATGCACATATCCCTAAAGGTAGCCATCTAAAGAAATTATGGTCCCCTATAATTCTGTGTTGAAATGGGTTCCTCCAAGAAGTTTATTCTTCCTGTCCTTAAGTAAGTGCTCTCAGACACTTTCTGATAGTCTCCAGCTCTCTCCATTGACCAGACCAGATGAGTCCCACCTCACTGGTTTAGCTGGGACTATGCAGCAAGCCTGTGTGAAACACAAACTGAAGCTCCAAAGCCCCAGGGTTGCTGCTCACCAAGCAATATTGCACGCCAATGCCACACAACCACCTTCGAAGGAGCAAGAAAAATTGAGAGGAGTCATAGAATAAGGTTTCCAAAAGAAGTCAACATCAGATCTCCAGGTTCCTACCACCACCGCATACCCCAAGGCAATACGTGGTGTCCAGACAACTGTGTAGCTGTCTAGATCCCAAGAGCTGTGGCTATGTGGAAATATATATATATTGTAGAAATGCACGTCATCCCTTTCCTTGTTTAGGGTGGCAAAGAGCCCGAAGCAACCCCTTTCTGTGATGCTTCACTTAAAACCACTGCTCAGTCATCCCAACCCCAATTTATCTTTTACAGGAATAAAAGCTTCTGGGTTGAGGGCCAGATGTGCGGAGGGGAAAATTTGGACTTGAAACAAGGGGAAATTGAGCTCCAGTTATATGGAGTCGTAAATATTTACTGCAATGTAAACTGGAGCACTGAGCTACTCATTTGATTTTAACTTGAAAAAAAAATATTAAAATTTAAAAGGTCTCTCACCAGAAAAGTGGAAAAGTATATAATTAGAGTCTAAGAAAACAAGCTTGAACAAATGCGCTGTGTCTTTCAATTTAGATTCTCTACACTCCAGTCACCTTTGGAGCCGTACCAATTCCCATTTCTGTCCTCGGACATTATATGAAAACATGCGGTGCCAGGGCTGAGACTGCAACCTTGTTTTTGCACATGCAGAAGATAAACATGCACTTCAGTTCAAAACTACCAGCTTCGGTGCTGGTGGCCAAGTTTTGAAGCATCAGCTTTGAAATGCAGCTTAGTTCTTCTGGGCTGAAAGATAACTGCTGCAAAGCTTTAGCACCCAGACCGATACTGCAATTCCACGCTAAATTATCGCTCAATGCATTTTTCCTGCCATTTGATATTAGTTCAGGGTGCAGTGGCCCACTCTGACCATATTTACATCCTCCACTGATACATCACAACATCGGGGTTGGAGATGGGGACAGTGCATGGCTGTGAAGCTCCAGATACAAAGCAGCAAGTGTCCCAGCAGCAGGACAGCATCACAGTGTGCCATGTCCCCTGTCACCCTTGTCTGTGCCATAACATTAATATCTGTCCCTGTGCTTATCACCAGCATTTGACAAGGGCCAGGCAGGCAGTGTCACAGCTCCCAGGGCATTTAAGTGCACGCTTAACCGGACATCTGTGACTAATCCCCATTCCACATGTGCTGATGCCTTGATACAGCAGAATGCTGAAGTCACCGCTCCAGGAAAGCATCCCGAGGGTGGCTTTTTCCTCCCACTCACGCAGAGGGAAAAGCTGAAAAGGTCTGTTTTGATAAGTACATCTGGGAGCTGAGACAGGATGTGAGGGCTGAGAAGATGAATTGAAACAGCAAATCGAGCCTGGAGGGAGCAACTGTGAGTGACAGAGAGACCAAGGGGACAGGAATGGACAAAAGCCCTGAACCAATCGTGGCCAGAGCAGGGTGTCGAGGCAAGTGGGGTTCTTGCGGGGCAGGCTGATTGCAGTAGAGACAATTGTCAGCATCTCGGAGAAAGCAAGGAAGCAAATGCCAAGGAGAAGTCATACATCTCAAAAGCAAACGTGAAGGAAGATTTCAATTGCAGCAAAGCACCTCCTATGAAAGATGAACATCCATGGTGTTCAAGAGACCCTGATTCTGGAGAAAGACACTTCCCGCAGAGGTTTGGGCCTTTGGAGCAGCATGGGTCCATTGGGGCAGGTAGAGCCAGCAAAAGGAAAAGCCCAGAAACGGGCTGTCTCAGCTTCCTTTTGGGTATGTTAAATGACAAGACTGAAATATTCTACTCCCAGGGCATAATGCAGGTAAGCACCAGGGACATGTCTCTGTCCCTGGGCAATCCCGACCAGAGTCACGCACATGCAAGTGGAGCACAACAGGCTTGGGCTCTCCCAAGCACCAAAACTTCTGCTACTGCTTTCCTGAGACTGGAAAACACCTTTTCCAAGAAAGAAACCCTCCCACCTGCTTCCTTCTGAATCAGAAACAGCTTCAGAAACATTAAGCTCCAATTAGGAGTGTAAATTTAGTCACAAGCACATATAATCCATAAATCTCCACATCCAATAAAAAGTAATAGCTAAGGAGAGTATGAAAGGGCCACTAATTACTAAAGCTGTATTTCAACCTCAGGCCATTCCTGCTTTCTGTTGCGCTGTGTTAGACCCCTTGAATTGAGATGGGGCTTTGTAATTATTCTCTCTGGATCCATTATTCAGTAAGCAATTAATCTTTTATTTTATATTGCTCTCTCTTTTCATATTTTTTTAAAATATATATACTGTTCTCTTTTTATATATATACTGCTCTCTCTCTGCAGCATGGAGAGCTCTGCAATTATTAGCAGCCAGCTTTGCCTTCCCAACCATGGCCACTGGACAGCAGAGAGGAGATGTGATTTCTGAGAGTTACCTCTTGCATTCTTTTCCTTTTTTTTTTTTTTTTATTGGATGAGAAAGTGTCAAATGGAGAAATTCATGCAACTTACTTGGACTCGTCTGGTCGCTGAGTCTCCGAAGTCTCCCGCTGGAGGTCCGGGTGATTCCTAAAGCAAGAAGAATGGTTGAATGAGCCAAGGGAGTTCATGTGAATATGGTATATGGGAAGCAATCTCCTACTATGACTCTACATCTGGCGAGGCACATTTTCTGTTGGGAATCTGGTATGCACAATCATGTCTGCAACCGAAGGAATGTTATCTGTTATTTTAAACAGAAAAACACCTGAGAAGAGACCTCCACCTTTCCCTGAAGATATCAAACATTATTATTCAAACACATTAAACCCACAAATGTATTTAGGGTTTCCAGAAAAAGCAGAGAGAACTTCTGAAATCTTTAAGTGGGACATGCACCTTCACCTTTTGCTCCAGGATATTTTATTCTAGAAACAAGTGCAGCACTTCCAGAGACAGGTTTCCTTGCTGAGAGAGGAAAGTACAGGAGTTTAAGGACCAGTACATGCCCTGCACTGGCAGAGAGCTCAGCAAAGAGGCTCCTGCAAAGACACCACTTCCCAGAGGCGCTTGGCCTCTCCAGCCAGCTCAGCCCCAAAGACAGCAGTGGCTCCTGCCTTCAGCATTGCAGGAAAGCAAGGGGTGACTGCTCCCTGGCCAGATCGCTCCCAGGGAACACGTTCAGACAGGCTGAAACACAGGATACATTGCGTGTTCTGGGCAGATGCTAAACCAGAACACAGCAATGCAGATGCTGGACTAATTCTGCTCCATCTTCTTAAGAAAAAAAAGTATTCATCACACTCATTGGGGTAGCACATGGTTAATTCATATGCACTGTGCCGGAGAAAGGTATGTGAACATCTTAACCTACCCTACATCATACATTACTTTGAAAGGCAAAACCCAGACACACCTGTCTCCTCCATTCCCATACCCACTTCAGAAAGCAATCAGTAACTCCCCAATGCCTGCCTGCCTCCCAGACTCCAGGCAACATTTCTAATCCACCAGCAACTCGTTTAATTTCTCTGCCGTCCCAGCTGCCGATTTGTGAAGTGGTGATTGCCACAACGCTCGTTTCCCAGGTATGCTGAACAACTCAGCAAGAACCAGAATTCACCTTAACAAGCCTTTGATTAAAACCTAACCATACACAGAAACCATGCATCGATTAGTGCCTCAATTTCTCTTTTCTTAGCTCAATAAATGTGGACACAGAAAATGCAGTGAACCACATTATGCAGGATGTTATTCTGAAACTACCCCAAATGCTATGATTGCCCAATACAGGGATTCCCAGAAGGTCTGGCAGCTCCTCAGTCTGCGGTGGGCCCTGCTAGAGGAACAGCAGCTCCAGGATGGTGTCCACCATCTCAGACACCAGATGCTGGAGCTGTCAAGCTCCAGGATGGAGCCACAGAGATTCCTCAGCTCAATACAAACCTCAGCTGGGCACACCACTGTTTTGAATCAGTATTTCTACCCTGCAAACAGGTCAGAAATTCCCAGATTTTTGGGGTGATGTTGTTAAATAATATTATTTAAACTATCTCCTCAACATCTAACAGATCTGTTGGACAATAAGTAAAGGGATTAAAACAGCACCAATTTAAGCTGCAGAACATCCGTAAACTTTGTAACATAGCCACAACCTCACAAACCTTGTGAGCTGGAAGAGCGCATCACACCAAAAAAAAATTAAAATAACTATATATATTTAAAAGGCAGGAAAAGTTTCATACCAAGGAGCCCTGGGATGGAGGGAGGGAAGGGAAAAGAGCTGCCTGGCAACTCAACATGGAAAAAGTGTCTCACACTCAGAAGCCCCTGCTTCTATATATGCATATGTATGTGCATTTTCTCTCTCTCTCTTTCCTTTTCTAATATAAAAAGCCTCTGTGCCTACAAAGTTATGTGGCTGAGCCACAGGGCTGGTCCCACAGAAACGGCGGTGCTGCCCGACCGCGGTGGCACAGGGACAGTCCCCAGCCATTCCCACCCAGAGCCATCCCCCTGCTCAGCTCTGCCCCCTGAAAAGCATCACCAGCCCAAGGGCCAAAAATAGAGCCAGGACGTCCACCCACACGTGAAGACACCCAACCTGTCCTCAAGAGCTTTATCTCTGCTGCAACAGGGCAGACACACATCACTCAGCCTGCAGTTTCCATTACCCACAGCGAGAGAAGGGCTGAAGTTTCTAGGAGCTTGCGCACTATAACCAGCAATATAAATTTTAAGCATTTTTTTTCCTATTAAACTCAGCCCCTGATTTTTTTTTTTTTCCTTAATTATTTCCTCCCCCTCCTAAATGTCTACCGCTTCTTTGGACACTAACAGGAATGAAAAGGCGTATTTCCTCTGCTCAACAGGATTTTAAATAGCACTTCTTCAGACAAGCTGCAAGAGCACTCGAGTCCTGGCTCGGTTCCTCGCAGAGAACGAACACCTCTGCTTTGTCTGCACGCAGGCAAGGTGCGGTGTTGAAATCCGGCTTTCACAATTGCTCAAAAAGTAGAGAAAAACTTCCCTTATGGGTGGCATGCCGAAGAACGCAGATATGCAGCCATGCTGAGGTAGTTAAATACATCCTTTTATGTTCAAAGACTTCATTCAGTCTGTGGCAAAGCAGGACGGAAGCGGAGTGAGGAGCTTACAAGCTTGGACAGGATCGCACATAGGAAATAGGCTTTATTCCCTTTAGCAACGACTCCAGTGGAAAAACACACATAGGACTGGGAGCATCCAATGCAGCACAGCTGTCAGAGCATCCGTGCCCTGGCTGAGCCCGTACCTTTTATGCAAACACTTCTGAGAATTTGCTTATCTGCCCTGTCTCGCAGGTTTCCTCTGGGGATCTGTAATTACTATTCACACCCTTTCTAAATAGGTAAATCCAAAGGTTGACAAGCTGAATTGATCTGCTCTGTAGTGGATACAGCGTTAGAAGGAAGTTTTTCTGACAGCTGTTGCTTCAACCCCTCCTAATAACATTGATAATGCATAATAATGCTGTTAATCCCTTTTCAACAGAAGGGAAAATAAGGCGCAAACAAGCGATTCATACAGGCTGTCCAATAACTTCACAGTGAATCTGGAAAGAGGAGGGAGCGCTACGGAGTCCAAGCCAAGCTTGTTATCCGTGATGCCCCGCTGCCCCTCCACCGAGGGAGGATCCAGACAGTCCTGGAAAGCAGATAAACAGCAGGGAAAGCTGGCAGCCTGGCAAGACAGAAGAGAAGATCTGTGAAAAAAAATTAAAAAAAGAAAAAAAGAAAAAAAAAGAGAAAGCAACAGCTAAAAATATGTTGCTCTGAACACAGTGCCAGGAAGCCGGCAGTGTGGGCAGGACCGGAGAGCATCGGCGTGCTGAGCGCGTTCTGGGGTTACCTCTATTTATAGCGTGGAAGCAGCAGGCTGAGCCCCGGGTTTGGGCTCTGAAATTAAATTCAAAAGGTTTCCACCCCAGACACAGCGTCTATGAGTCTTCCCTCTTAACGCAGTTCAAATGCCCTCAAGCTATGTTATAAATTTCTTGTAGTGCACTGGACTAAGAAACAGAATGAAATATGCTTTATTTAGCTAAAAATCAGGAATGCTTCGCCACATCCCTGGCAGAACGACTTCAAAATGGAAGAGTCCAACAGTTAAAATCGGTCAATCCAAGAACAGTTCATTCCACCCAGCGGATGTGCCGCAGCAGGACACAGTTATGACATTCGCAGAGCTTAGCCTCACCTTGGCTCCCTGGCTGAGCAGCATTTTTTTCACATTTTATAATCAACGACTAATTCCCTCCAGATCCACAGGCTGGGACCATATGGCAGAGCAAAAGGCAGCACCACCGAAGGACACTGGGCTTCACTGGGGTCTCCTTCACAATTGCTGAAGCCATGAATGGCTCCAAGAGGGTTGTGTCAGCGCAAGGGAGATCCCAGCCAAGCTCACGTTTAAATGTTCGACTATTTTGTGCTTCTTGCAGCTGCTGATATAACACACCATGGATGTAAAGCATTCCAGTATGGAAATGGGAGCATTTCATAGACACTTGCCCTGATGCAGACACGGTGCAGGGCAGCAGGGAGGCTGAATCCAGCCTTTCTAGAGGTACTGTCCTTGCTGCAGCGTGACTGTTCCAGCTGACTGTGCTGAATCTGAACCTAGAGCTAACAAGGGAACTGCCAGAGATGTTCACCTCCAATACAGTCAACATATACATTCTCCGAAGTTTTTGCATGATACACCCCAAATTTTTTATGTATACATATAACAGTAACAAGACAGGCCACTTGAGATTTATTTTCCCTCACAGTAAGTGATCCATGCCCTTACACTCATACCACATAAAAATCAAAAGAACAAATGAGCAATTTCCATTATCAAGAGAAACCACAGAGTGAAGACAAACAATGGAGGATGTAACCCAGGAACTTGCTCTCTCTACACAGTCCAGAAAAAACAAAAAACAAACAAACAAAAGAACCCAAACCAAATAAAGGTCGTGTTGGAAAGGGACAGGCTAAAACCAGCAGGAGACATCCCACTCTGTGCTGGAGTCAGCAAAGCGGCACCAGCTCATCTGAGCAGCCAGCGTGACCCTTGCTTCTGTTAAATGTATTTAGTAGTGGGGCCAAAATCAGAGAATTCAGCTTCCTTCTTCACCCAGCATAAATGCAGCAGAGTGTCCAGATAGCACTGGAGACACGTTTCCATCCAAGACCAGTCTCCTCCTATGGACATTTCCACACTCCCGGTTCCTAAGAGCTGTCTCCTGGGCCATACAGGTCTGGGCAAGGTCACGGAGCCCATCCTAAACTCCACCAACATTGGCACTGGGGTGGTGGGAAACCCCCCCAGCAGAAGAATACTTCAGAGGTGTCTCCAGCACCTACACAACACCAGCATTTTAGAGCTGGCTCCCTCCAGGGCAGGATCTGCACCAGCCTGCGCACTGAGGAGGCATCCAGCCCTACCTCCTCCGATCCATCCTGCCCTTTGCTGTCTCCTCAGGCCATCCCACTGTCAGCTAAAGAGGAAATAAGATAAGAGCAAGGACGACACCTCATTTGCCCTGCAGCAGATGCAGAGCTGGCACAGGTACCAGTGCGGACTGCTGGACAGAGTTTTCCAGTCCCTTTTAGGATGTGCACATCCATCACAACAGTCTTAGGACCATCTGTTCAGGACCATGCAGAGTGTGAACCATATCTCATTTTATCTACTTCACAGGTACTATCCAGAAGACAAAAGAATTGCCTTCGCCAGCATCTGTATTTCATCCTGTTCCCCACAGACAAGCTCTAAAAGCTCCTTAGATAAAATGGCTGGAGAAGATGTCATCAGTAACGAGGGTTGGAGCTGTTAACAGAGGAAGGATAACCCACACATGGTTTGGTCCACACCGCACAACCACGGCCTCGGTGACTTCTCCAACATACCAGACCAGCTTCTGGAGATTGAAGGGCAAAGTTGTAATGCTGATATAGGACATCACCTTCAGAGGGAGAGCCCTGCACACGGAGCTGTGGGTATCACTGGAAACAGCTGGGGACAGAGAGGCTCTGCAGAAGCTGAAGACTGCAAGGGAGAGACATCTGTTTGCAGAGTAGCAAAGGAAGAAGAATCTCTATTACTTCAAGCTCGAGTCCAATGAACCACACAATTACAACTTCACTTCCATTAACTTGAAATCCACTTGCAACATAAACCTCAAAAGGAATATGTTTTAAAAAAAGGAAAAAAATTCATGTTCATTTCCAGCACTAATCGGAAACATGCACTGAAGAATAAAAGACACTTTTCCAGACTCTGTGTAATACAGACTCTTTCCAAAGAAGCTGAGCACAGCTAGAAAAAGAACCTTCAGTGCGCATGGTTTCATTCTGGATCAAATGTCTCTGGCAGCAAACAGCTTTCACTGGAATGGAGGGATGCTGACAGATGCTGTTCCCAAGGGGCACCGATTACAGACTCAGGAGCAGATCACTACCTTCTCCAACATGGCTACCACCACATGGGTGCCCCAACAAGCTGTGCGTGTCTAGGTCGAAGGCTACACACGGACCATACGGCCCAAAATACTATTTCACTTATGTGGGAGCTGGATATCATCAAGTAGGGCCAGACAACACTGCTAATCAGCACAGAACCATTAATACAAGTGGAGCCATGAGTTCACAGCTTGCAAGAACCCAGCCCCAGGCTGGATTACAGATAACCCTCAAGGGGACCACAGGAAAATTGGCATTAGCAAGATGCATATATTCCTACCACAATGTTATACTTCTGGCAGGTGCCAAACACATTCTAACACTAAAAAAATGCTCCAAAAGCTTGTGCTAGTGATAAGAGGCAGCTAGAATTAGACCTCAATTTTTTCCAATGTTAGAAAGGCTTCCCCAAGTCCAGCAGCGAAGTCCAGGCCTCAGCAAAAAGCTAAGTTAAACAGAAGGTCCAGTCTTGCATTCAGTGGTAGAAGATGACAGGGGACGCAGCATCTTAACCTTGCTCAAGTTCAGGCTTTAATTCAAGATATTAACTCAAATTAAACTGCAGTAATTCTCAGGAAATCAACTGATGCATCCATAGAGCTCAAGGCCAGAAAATCGCCTTGCCTGACCCGCAAAACCCACACCACACATTCCAAGCTTGTGCTTGAAAGAAGTCTTGGCTTTTCAGAGACATTCAATCTCAGTGTTAAGATTAAAACCTTGGAGTGACCCCAAGTGCTTTGGCAAGTTGCTCAATATTAAAATGGCCTTCAAACAGGACAGAGGCCGTGCCTCTTCCCCGCGCGTGTGTTCCGAGGTGAGCAAACTCAATCCTCAGATAGCCACTTGATAGAAATAACAAGATCATTTCACCGCTTTTTGTGATCATCTGTTCTTTACTGCCCACAAATTCCTCACAGCTGATAGTCATTCAGAGATACGCTGGACAATCATGAAAGCACAAAAAAAAAAAAATTAGCACAAGCAGTTTTTCATATGAAAAAGCATGTTAGTCATCATCTGTGATCCTTCTGGTTAGAGTGTTTCAGTAACCCGGCCGGGCAGCAGAGGGGATGCCACGTCACCACACTGACACATCAGATGACTTGTATAAATGCATATTTATAATGCGAGTACCCACACAAATTGGAAGGGACTGGAAAAATGGGTCTTTTGTATGTACTGTCAGATTTGCTGGTTTATGTGATTCTTTTACTTAGCAGGAGGAGGGAAATGAAAAGGATTTATAAAGGGACAGAAAACTGTTCTTGTGAAGCTGTACTGATTGGGAATGGACCTGGTAACTACTGTCAAGTCTAAAATAGTTTCCAGTTCCCTGTTGAAGCTAACCAGATTTCCAAAGAGCTCTTGTCCCTCTAAATTTACCCTGTTTTCACCATGCTCCTCATTTGCTCACCCTCTTTAGCTCCTGAAATCCAAGAAAGACACAGGACCCAAGAAGTACAAGCAGCGACCTCAGTGGCATTTTCACTGAATGAGGGTTTTTTTGCAAGAATTCAGAGAGCTCACAAAGCCATCACGAGAGCAGCTTGGATCTGGTCCCATTTGTTTAGGGAAGGCAAAGGAAGGCATCTGGAAGGAAGGAGGGAAGGCATCTGAACTCATCCAAGCTGCAGCCTTGCTCAAAGAAGGCAATGATCAAACTCTTATATTAACCAGCTGCCACAAGAGCAAGCTGGAAACGTGTTAGTTAATGATTAACATTAACAGCACAAGAGTCCCCAGGAGCCTGAATGGACAAGGGATAAGGCTGAGCACGCAGAGCAAACAAAGAACAAAACAAGTGATCACTGCTCATCTTTTGCCTTCCAAAAAAACCCCAAATATTTACAGCATCCAGACTCACGAGCACACCTAACTTTCTCAGGTTCATCTGGCAATGGCCATGGATTAGTTGTAGAAAACCACTGTCAGATTCGAAGGAGGGGAAAGGAATTTTAGAACTGCAATGTGGTATTTCCATATGGATCAAATACTTTCAAGCCACCCCTCGGCTCTCCTCCCCACAGGCCCATAATGCTCTGTCACTGACCATACAGGAGAACTCCTGGTGCAAACCTCCCAGCATCTGGCTGTCTGCTGCACTCTGACACCCTGCACAGCTTTAGCACACTAAGCAGCAATGTGTTACTTTGGAGAGAAAAAAAAAAATATAATCCTTACTTAGATTTTAAATCAATTTCTTGCCACCTTCTTGTAACCCCAATGCAACGCAAATTTTATTTTTCAGCCACAGGATTTGCTCAGTAACCGCTCACTGCTTCCCTGCTCTTGCTTCAGACACACAGAACTCCAAAACTTGTGCTTCAGAGGGTCCCCCTGCAACAAACATCCCTGGATTTATCATCGGAGCCCTGCAAGCCTGGGGCTGCCATCAGGATGTAATACAGACCCCTTCTGTTTGCCAGGCTCTGAAAGGCAAATGTTGATTTTTCCCAGAGAGGGATGGGGGTGTATAAAGGGGAAAAGCTGAAAACAAAGAGGCAGCAGCTCACTAGCCAAAGGGCTGCCCATGACAAAGGGCAGAGGTTAAGGGTTCTCCTGAGCCTGGGCAACCCACCAGGATGACCCACCAGGCTGCTTGGTCGAGGCATGCCAGCATCTGTAGCTAACAGGACACCAGAGCAAACCCAGCCACCTTGGACTCAGCCTTAGGGAGCCTCAGCCTCATTCACAGCTGGAGGAGATAAAGGGCAGCCTTTGGTTTTGAGACCAGTGTCTGACTCTAAAGACACTGCAAAGGGAACAACTCAGCCAGGGATTTTACTTGGGTGCAAACATGCAAGTACAAGCCTCACCCCAGACTCATGACAAAGTGCCCTTTTCCTCCACGCAGTATACGAGATGCTCCGCTGCAGCCATCTAACAAGTGGATGAAGGAACCAAGGACAGGTAAAGAAGCAGCCGAGGGACCACAGTTGTTAAATCCCATTCCCTCCTTAGCCAAAAACTCAGATACGCAGGATCAAAATCCACAAACTGTCTGGGCACCTGACTGGGAACAGGTACTGCTGGAGAAGCATTAGGCTCAGGCAGATGATGGTCGCTTGTCTCTCTGCATCAAACTTCCACACAAAGGTACTTTGGGCTACAAACGCCACCCGGAGCCCTTTCGCCCAAGCATCCCTGGCGTAGCAGAAGCCTGAACACACACACACACACACACACTTTGCAATCATGTATTCATACAATGATGAGTCTGCATCGCTTTGGAAGGAGCCCTGCAATCCTCTGATATTACACAGAATTGCATAGAAGTCAGAAATCCCTAGATCCAAGCTGCGGTTCAGAAACCAGCTCCCTGGGCAGCCCTACACAAGAAATTTAAGCTTAGAATCACAGCTTCCAACTTAGGACACCAAACATCCCCATTCTTACATTTGTCTTTAACCCCAACTCAAGCCGCATCTTGATCTCTGCTCTTTCAAGGCTAACCTGCCCCAGGAAGATGCTGAGGTGGACGGCCAGAGAGAGGACCAGCTCAGCTGCAGGGGCAAAGCCATCTGCAGACAGAGGAGTCAGGAACCGCTCTGCTGCCATCACAGCTCTATCATGACCCACTGCACATAACTTTCCTCCACATATCCTTTTTTCTGCCTGTAAAATGAGGTGTCAAGCACTTCCCCTGCTTATAGGAGCAGAAGGGATATATTACTTAATGTTTTTACATTTGAGCTGTACGGTAGAGAATGAGTCAGGCACTATCTATAGATTACTGAGATAATGTCCACCGTCCTTAAACATCAGGGAAGAAGGGAAGTTACAATTTGAGACTATGATGAAGCCCTAGACCCATACAATTGAGGGTTTTCTCCTATTAAGTCTACCCCAGGAGTAGCCAAGGCAATCCAGTTTCATAAGCTAGTAGCATTCCTTGAATGTTTTTCCTTGTATCTTACAATTATATTTAATAGCGGCTGTAGCAGGGAAACTGGAATAGAAGAGAACTTCAGCTAATTTTTAGGACGTATTTGAAGTGCCTAATGTTGCAGATCAGCTTACACTAGAGTTTGCAAAAGTGCCTTTAAGAGGTGTAGTACAACTCCATCTCTATCTTGAGAGGGCCTAAATGCATCTTAAAAATACCAAGGCTGCACTTACAGCCCTAAACAGCTTGTGTAGCTGATTTTGGGATTGTGGTTGGTCTTTCTATGGGAGTCTGACTTGGAGCCGGAAGAGAAAACTGTATCTGTGAGTGGTCAGCAATCAACACTGAGATTAAATTTCCTGTGACCTCCTCCTCTCCCCCCAGTCTCTCTCATATGAAGCATTTCAAGGAGGACTAGTTCTCAGAAGTACCTATTGCCCCAGCCGAGCCTCAGAATCTCTGTCACATCCTGCTCCTGCACACCAGAGAAGTAAGGCACCCAGCACAAAACCCACTAAACTAATTAAAAACCAAGATGGAGAATCAATACATAAACACTAATATTTTATTGACTTATTGTTTTAAATCTTTGTAAAGGACAAAATAATTCTAGACCCAGCACCTACCTTGCTGCCAAGCCATGCTCTCCAATAGTCAGCTCTACAGAGGGGCAGCAGGAAAATTAAGAGTAGGTTCATCTAAATAAGCCCCAGCTCTAGGGGGCTACCACCACTACTTGATAGTAACTCCACAATTACAAGCTCTTCTCCCCAGATACCAAGCAATCCCAATGCAACTCCTTCCTCTAACGGGTTTCTGCAGCTGCCAGTGAGGAGAAGGTAAAGCACCCGGCACCACCAAACAGCTCAGCCCTGGCAAAAGGCAGAGTGAAATCACTCCTGGCACAGGTGGAAACCATTTCAAAGCATGGAGCACTGCCTGCAGCCTCTAAGGAAGCTTTTCTCTCTTAAAAGAGGGCTCACACAAGGAGACACAAAGCCTATTCTGTAGGTCTGGCTGAAAGGCAGCATTGTACGTGGAACATGGCACGCTCAGGGTAACGGAGCCGGGCAGCTGAGGTCCAGCCCCAATCCAGAACCCCTCCCTCGAGACATTCACCCCAACGGTACAAGTGTTCAGCCTCCGCTATGAAAATCCTCACAACACAAAAGGCAAGTGCAGCTATTTCTGTAACAAATACACACATACACACAGTACTGAGATCTGCTTTGTGCTGGCGTGGATTTTCCCTTGAAAGCTCAGCCTACAAGTATTGAGTAACCCAAACCCTCGTGCACCAACCCCAGCACCACCAAGACCTTTCTCTCTGCTAAGCAGCAGCACGAGAGAGGATTCCCAACGTGGTGAAGTTCATGGACTTGCACCATAGGCCATAAGTAATGACCCACACCGTGTGCGACCTGCCACGGTGCACGCACAGGCTGCTGCCAGCCAAACCTGAAAGACTTTTTTCTCAGTCTGGAGGCTCAGGTCGCTTCTGATGACCCCTAAACCATCATCAGAGTTTATTAGAAAAGCTGACATTTTGTGAATAGCATATTTTACAGTCAGAGGGCTCCAAGACCTCTTCTCCAGAGGGGATCCATGACACTGCCATGTCCCTCTAGCCCAAACTTGCCCTTTGTTCCCCCTGCAGGAGCATCGCTCAGGTAGGAACTTCCCCACCCTGTCCAGAGCTGCAGGATCGACAAGGGGCCAAGGGACGATGCTCTGGGGGGTGTCAAAATTCCAGCCTTATCTCCAGAGGCTGAGATCACGGGTAGAAAATGTTTCCATGTTGTCTCAGCAAGCTTCCTGCTGGCACCCCTCTTCCTCTTCACAAAAACACCTCTTTGTGAATGGGTTTGGAGTCAGAGAAGAACATTCACCAGTAGAGACCAAACGTATTTATTGCATCTACTGTTTCCGAGACATCAGATGTGTAACAGTGCCTGTTCTCAGCATGTCTTTTCCTCAACCAACTCTGCCCTGAGCAGGTCAGGGGAAGCAGCCCCAGCTACACAGAGGGATGCTGATACTTCTGAAAACTGCTGGTACACCAAGCAGCCACTTGCTGCAAACTGGTGGCCACATACATTAGCACCTGTGAAAGAAGGATACCCAAAGTTTTGGAGATCTCTGATTATCATCCTAAGGCCTGGATTTGACTCTGCTCTGTCACAGATATCTACAAGCCTCAGGGCAGCACCCGCCTGAGTGTTTCACTTTAAATGTCTGGGCAGGAGCCTCAGAGACCCTCCATGACATGAATCACTTCCATCCCGAGATGGAGGTGGAAGATAGGGTGATTCATCTGACAGCCCTTAGCTGGAGAGAGGCTGCAGGGACCAGCTCTGATTCAGACAGCTGCTTTTAGATAGCCTAACTTAGGCAAAATTAAATTCCACCTTGTTTTTATCCGGGCCTCAGTCCTCTGTAATACAGGATCTCAGCTCTCTCTGAGCTTGAAGATCAATGTCTGAAAGACTGAAGACACTTACAGGAATAGGAAGCACTTTCGTTATCTGCACAGTCATTAGACAAGGAGCAGGAGTCAGAATATCTGATTATATCCCATCCTGGCCCCACAAACCAAATGAAGCAGCTTGTTTCTCTGCAGCTCAGTTTCCTCAGCAATAAAGTGGACATAAGCATGTCTTTCACAGGGAATTTCCCCATGGACACTTGGGAAGACTTTGGGAGCACAGGAGAAGAGGTGATACTTATTCACAAAGCACATCCCCTGTAGAAGCCCCTCTGCAGGGCTCTGCCCTGGTGATACCAGCACAGAGCAAACCCACTGCCAGGTAGCCCCGTGCTTCAGGAGAAGATGAGAAACAGCCACATCCCTCTCTGGAGGGACTGGTCACCACTCATGCCATAAGTTTCCTGTGCGTAAACAAAACATTGACTCCAGCCACTGGGCATCTGTCACCATCAGTTTATTCCATAAGAAAGCGAAATTGAAAAAAAAGAAAACACGCAGCTGAAACAGTGTTTAATCTTTCAAAGATTATGATTACATGATTTGAAAAGCAGAGGAAGCTGTTAAGCCCCCCAGTGCAGAAGTCTCTACTTGGTTTATAGTTTTATTTTGCCCATAATCTATAGGCAACAGGGCTTGGATGCTTCCAGGATGTTCTGAGGGACTATGCTGAGGCACTTTTTAATCCAAATCCTGATCTCCCATCTGTGTTTTGACCTAAGGATACATCATTCAATAACTATCAGAACTGGGAAATAAAAAGGTTATAAAAGATGAAGATGATCCAAAGTGGGGATGAAATGCCAGTATGTTAGAGTATATTAGAATTCAAATTAATCCTGATATGCTGGAAATGGGCAACAAACAGAAAACCCAAAGAGAATGTGATTTAGCAAGGACCAGTGCAAAGGCCTAATCTATACAAAGACTCCCTCAAGTCAGTGGTTGCAAGAGGTTCCTACGAAAGATTCATACCCTACGTGGGCTGAATCCCCAGATTTTATCATCATCAACTACAGAAATAGCTTAGGGTGCCAAGTACTCCAGGCAGGTGCTTGCAGGAAGGTGGGATGGAGATGACTG
The DNA here is from genome assembly GCF_964106895.1 of Numenius arquata. NCBI lineage: Eukaryota > Metazoa > Chordata > Aves > Charadriiformes > Scolopacidae > Numenius > Numenius arquata. The sequence continues at coordinate 9,303,907 of NC_133592.1, forward strand.
AAAATTGAGGTGTGGAAGGCAGATTGTCAGAGCCCTGTAAATGAGATGGTCCACAGCATCCAGGCTCAGCCCCAGGAGGAGATGTTCACTTTGTAGAACATCAGAATTAGACCGTTCCCTTTGCAAACTTCTAACTAACACTGTGCACCGGATCCTCAATGGGAAAAGCCACCAGGTACCCAGTAGAGCAGCTCTGCTTCAAGCATCTGTTTGCACTAACCCAGCTTGTCTGTCTGGGGTCCCTCCTGTGTAAGAAGCCAGGACAGATCACCTACATGAAGAAAACCTGACCGTGCATGGCCAGCCTTGCAGCAAGCAGACTGCTCCCATCAGATCTGCACAGGTGACTCCATCCCTGCAGCCCTATGAGCGCAGAGGGAGAAGCAGAGTCTAATGGAAACACCCAGACATCCTCCAGTCAAGACAGTTAACAGCAGCTCCTCCAGGCTGTGTTAATAAGCCATGATTTTGCCTTGAAACTGTGAGTACCTTGGAATAGGACAAGGTGCTGCTTGCCACCTGCTCCAGCTCCACATGACAGCCAGGTATTTGCTTAGAGAGAAACACAAACAAACCCACCCTGGCAAACTTCATACTCTCCTAGAAATTCAAACAAGGTCATCTCCAGACGGAAAGCAGAAGAGCATGGAACAGTCCTGGATAAAGCAGCTGCCCTGGTAGCCCACAGCCAGTGGAGAGGAGGTGCTGAGGAAACACGCTCAGTTCAGCAGTGAAATCAGTTCCTTCATTGCATCTCTGCTCCCTCTCCGAGCTCAGCAGCACTGTGGGCTCTGCTCTGGGTCTGCATTGTCCTCTCCTGCCCTTCCAGGCCCAGCCTTGCTCCTGCCTCACCATGTTCCTGTACTGGTCTCCCATCTCCACCGCTGGTGTACACAGTCTGCCAGCACAGCTTCTGTTTTCCCATTCACTGACCCACACTCCTGCATGTGCCTGACCTATGGGAAACACTTCTTACCCCTGCTATGCCTCTCAGAAGCAGGCTGTCCATCAGATGGAGGGGCTTTGGACACAGAAGTATCTCCACAGGGCTAGGAATGAGGCCACCGTTTAGTTTTACCCAGGGCTGAGGTCAGGTTTCCCTCCTGGCTGACCAGGAGCTGTGTGACTATGCCCTGGTCTGACCTTCCGGCTCCTTGCTTCCTGGTGTCCGGAGCCGTTAACTGTTCTCCTGTGCTACAAACCCTGCCAACAGCAGCCCACAAACTGTCCACCAAGGAACAGGAGCAGTCTGTAAAAGGGTCTAACACAGACACCTGCAATAATAAGCACCCAGCACATTGACATAAGAGACTTTTCTGGCTTATATCCATTCCCAGGGGCTCCCATACTTATATTCACGCCCCAAAGCACATCAAAGGCTCAGTAAGATCTGAACATTAATCCAGACATGTTGTGAAACAACTTTTTACTATTCCCTCTCCACCACAGCTCAAGCACAGGGCTCTTACTTTTCCCATGATGCTTGGAAACTTAGCAAAGCCAAACATAAAAAGCCAACCAAAACCCCTTCAGCCACAGACATCCTCCTCCCCTCTTCCCACCACATACACACTGTCCGAAAAGCCTGACATGTATTTTAAAACATCGATGCTTGATGCCAATTTCCTAGAGAGCAGCTGGTCCATGGAGGAGAAAATGGAGCAGAGCAGTGGAAGCACATTTGAAACCTCTGCAGATGGATCAAACGCAAGGGCTGAGCTCATCCTTCCCAACATTAACTGCAGAAATCAGCTGTCAGATTATTTCACATCACTGTTGGGAGGTTTATCTGACAAAATCCCACTCCAGGAAATAAATCACAGCCTTGTGCTGCAGCTGCCAAGCAGGACGGGAGAGACCACCCAAGCCATGACATCCCCCGACAACCCCACAGCATCAACAGCCTTCCCATGCTCGGATGTGGGACTCGACAACTGAAGCATCTCACTTGTCAGTACAGCAATTTGGGAAAGCGTTTACAGATGCAGATTTAGTTGGGTGGCAATTAACGTCGAAGGGCAATTAGCTACAGTAATGTTAGTCCTTCAGGCTGCGTAAGTCTGTTGAGTAAGTATTCAACAGTTCTGAGAGTCATAACGTAGCTACTAAAACAAATATTAAAAAAAAAAAGTGTTAGAAATTCCATGGTAGGATGGGGTGGATTTGGTACAGCTTGGACACAACTCAAACTCACGTTTCTCATTATTATGCCCGAATTAGTAAAACATGCTCTCAAACATAGAATCATAGAATCGTCCAGGTTGGAAGAGACCCTTGGGATCATCGAGTCCAACCATCTACCCTACACTACGAAGTTCTCACCTATATCATATCCCCCAACACCACATCTAAACGTCTCTTAAACACATCCAGGGATGGTGACTCAACCACCTCCCTGGGCAGCCTATTCCAATGCCCGACCACTCTTTCTGTGAAACATTCTTTCCTAATGTTCAGTCTAAACACATGAAGGCAGGACACCAAAGGGGAAAAAAACCCCTTCACGCAGCAGGCAGGGCTGCAAGAGCACATAATAAAGGTCTACTTTTAAGGATTTCCTGGTGCTTTTAGCAATTGACCTTAGATAAAAGCAATACTGTACATGTGACTCCTTTTATCACTAGAACACTGGAAATCGGCAAGGTCAGAAACCTTCCCCAAAGCAAACCAGAGGACAAGGAGGATTACAGCATTTCAGGATTGAAGTGGCAACATCAACTTTCAGTGCTCCAAATTAAATTCTACGCAGGCAATGAGCTCTGTTTCAGCCTCATTCCTACTGATTTAAATATATATATTACTTTTCATTTAAAAAAATTAATTCAAAGTCACACTGGATGGAAGATGGGAACTGAGTATTAGAAGAGAAAAGCAGTTGTAGAGTGCCAGTGGCTGACACCTCCTGTCACAGACCTGGGCAGGCTGGGAGCTCCCCATCAGCCGAGCCGGTGGGCAACAATTCTGCAGCCCAGAGCTGGGCCTTTCCTGCAGGCAAACCAAAGCCTCCAGCCTCCTTAACTCACAGCTTTTCATCAACCTTAAACTTACTCGAACAAACCCCTGCCACCTCCCATGGTTTATCATGTGCAAGTCCTTTGTCTTGACTTGTAACACGCCAAGATCTGTTATTCTTCTGAGCAACTTTTATTTGTACGTGGTCCAGGCACTTATAACTCAGCCACTGAGTCACTCGACAGCAGCTCTCAGCAGCAATTTTTGAGGGCATCTTGTCCTCGTTTCCTTTGTTTAATCTGTCCATTATATGAAGCTATAGGCAATCCCCATTTCCCTTGATAATCATCAAAAACAAAGCAGACTTGCACCAGGGGCTGCTCTTGAAGATCAGGACTCCAACCTGCTCCACAAGTACGTGCGCTCCCTGGCATCACTGCCACAGCCTGCAAAGGGTCATGACTCTGGACAAGCTGAGGGAACAACTGAGTGTCAGGGACCCTCTGTGTCCCCAGCAGCTGCTTTGGGTTCAGCCCCACAAGTCTTTGGAGAGTGCTACTGGGTGCTGGGCTCTTCCCAAAGGAGGCTGGTTCCTCTGCAGATCATCCCTTGGCAAGTGCTCTCACCCTCTGGGAACTGGAGCCCAAGGTCCGTTGTTCCCTCGGTCCTCAGAATAGCCATACTCCCACACCAGGAAATTATGGACTTTCTTGAGCCTTACCGTGACCTTTTTCATTTCCATTATGCCTTTAGCTGTCTCCTCCCCCTACACTCCTTCTCTAAACAAATCTCAGAGCTGTACAAAGTGCTTCCTGTAAATAATACTCATCTGGCATGGACAAAGGAAAAAAGAAAAAGAAAAAACTTTTGCTGCTAGTTCCAGCTTGCAATCGTCCCCCCCAGTTTAACTTCCATCTGCTTGACCTGGGAGCATTGAAGGCAGCATGGCATTTGAGGGAAACTGAGGGGACAGTTACAGGCTCCAGGCATCAGATTCAAACCTGCCCTCACTGAAATTAAAAGTTCACATCGTGGAGGTAACTTCTGTTGTGCTTCAGACCGCTGTAGTGCAATGATCAATGTTAAAGCTTGAGCAAGAACTTCACAATGAGTCCCTTTCTCCCCAGCACAGCCGGCTGTTTTCACAAATACACCAGCACTGGACAAAAGTTTTCCTTTCCCATCTTCCTGCTGCCATCCCGCACAGTTGCCAGCCTCTGCTCTAGAGATGCCCAAATCCCACTGAGCTCTATAAGAGGCTGTTTTGCACACAGGACAGTGGAAGCTGCCTTACAAGCACAAAGCTGGGATTCCCTTTCAGGCTTCTGCAGCAATAGATGGGGGTGCCCCATTTCACAGCAGCTGCAGGAAAAGCCTTTGGAAACCCGCACTGTCTGTGTAACCTGAGTTACACAGAAGGAAGCAGCTCCCCAGGCAGCAGTGAACCCCCTTTTAAACATAAACCCTTTAAAGGGTGATTTGAGCCATCCTTGACACTGGGAAGTCATCGCAGGCCAGTGTGGGAACAGGCTGACTCACCAGTGACTGCGCTGCCTCTCTCCCACCACACCGCTGCTTGCAGCATGCGATTCCCATAGGGAATGAGGGATGCAGCACAGCTGCTCTTCCTGAGAACACCACCACCGGGCAGGAAGGGAAACTCCCTGGTATGGTGTTAAACACACTGGCATGGCCAGTTACCGTCAGCCCTGGGGACAGGTGGATCCCACCTCTCCTGCATGGCACCAGGGAGCTTTCAAAAAAAACCACAAAAAAATCAAGTAGAGACTTCATATGTCTACCTGCCAGATTAAATCATCTTCACAAATCACTGCAATATGAAGTCCTCTCCTCTTCCTCTCATTGCCCTGGATTTCGATCCCACCTTATGCTGCAAAACCCAAGACATCCCTTGTCTAAGGAGGGACAGGTTAGCCTCACACAAAAAGCCCCCCTCGCTATCTGGTATCCAGCAGCACTGGTTTTGGGAGGAATTTCCCTGCAAGCAGTGAGCAGGGAGTTATTCTCTGCAGCAAAATCTCCCCATTCCATGTGGCACCACTTCTCCTTGCTCACCCCAGGTGGGCATAGGAAGATGATGGGTGTTTTGGGGAAGTAGTTAATCACTTTGTTGGGCCCCACACGGCTTTTTGTTATTTTCTGCATATGTCTGCGTGTTGTGGTTTCTTTTTTGGCTTTCTCCACAGTCTGGAATCCCTTGCTTCTCCAAACTATTTCCTAACAGATGTTGGGATGTTTTGCTACCTGAAGTAAAGCTCTCCCACTGCCTGCACACGCCAGCCAAATCTGGCAATGGCAGAGCACCCAACCAAACCCATCACGCTGATCCTGCCACTCCAGCACAGCGTGGTGCTGCTATGGATGGTTTTCGTAACAGGATTACCTCAATCATCACAAACCATCAAGAAACATGTGACAGCAGAGTACGTTGACATTTATGGCAATATATTGTCAGCACACAGGTAAAATATAACAATCATGCTTTTTGATTGAACATCCCATGGTCCCACCTTAATTTTTGCAGCAAGGAAGGGCAGAGATGAGTTTTCCAGGACTGATGCCAGCTGCCATCAACAACTCCTGATAGCCGCTAAGCCCCAGAAACACACTGCGAGGCCCTGGAGGCAGCTGAGAATGGTCTGTCTGAGGATCAAGGTGCCTTTGTCCAACAGAGACTCCAACAATTTGTAGCACTCTGGGAAAATTACAGGCTTTGCCACCACAAGAGAGGTCAGGCACATTAGAAAACTACTCATTTTCTAGAGCATACACCTTTTTCATTTTAAAGCTAATCAACAGAATTGTTAAAGGTTTTTAGCCACTTACCACACAGTACAGACCTGGGCAACGCTGCCTCTTGGGCACAGCATTGGCTTGTGAGCATGGTCTGCAACACAGCCCTGCTCACATGGCCTTTGCCTCTGCCAGCCATCATACACCAGCCTTTGAGAAATTCAGAGGTGTGGGGAGGGAAGGACATACATATTTTTACCCTGCATCCCCTGCAGCACTCAGGGCAGAAGCTAAACTCTTCCTTGCAATAGAGACACCACAGACCTGCTTTAGCGCATCAGGCACAAGCAGGGCTGTTTCACACAGAGGTAGCAGGTGGAACTGGAGCAACAGGGGACTTCATCTGAGCTGGTGGAGGCATCACTTGCACTGAATTCAGGTTTTGAGCAATAGGTTTGAACAGCGACAGAGGATCCAGCTTCTTGTGGTTGATTGCAAATCATCAGTACAATCATTTATATTTTTTTTTAATGATATCTTGTTGGCCCAGCAATGCAGGTTTGGGGGAGTAAGAGCTAGCTGTGAGTTTGAGTTAAAAAACCAGCTCTTTTATATTTACATATTTCAAAACAAACTATTTCAAACTTCTGTTCAAAATGACAATCTAAAATTAAATGAATGTTTTTGTTGGATCCAAGCAATATTTTTTCCCTTGATACTGCAGTTTATCCAGTGAACTAAAAAAAAATAAATATTAATTTGAACAACGCTGTTCGTTTTTCCATGGCTTAGACAAACACAATGCCAGTGAGCTGATGGGAGACAGGTCTGGTTCAGGAGAGAACAATGGGGCTCTGCAAACACTGGGTTGTCTCTGCCCCCCCCAGCAACTCTTATGACAGTGAGGTTAAAAGCAGTTGAGGGAATCGCACTGGACTGGATCGCTTGCAGTATCAGCCTGAAAAAGATTCAGACTCAGTTTTTCCATCTCAGAAGACTGGCTGCAGCCAGAGATGCACCAAGGCCCCCAGAACAGGCAGCACCTGTCAACCACAGCCCTTGGGGCTTGTTCAGGTGGGACCAAGTCTTCCCACAGCTTCTTCATTGAGCTTTAACGAACTCCATCTGCTGCCAGATGAGCACTTGCTGCAGTGCATGTCCCTGTGCTATCACAGCCGTGCATCCCCGGTTCCCGCTCACCCCCACCAACAGCTCACTTCTTTTCTTCACTGGTTGCAGGTAGCACAAACAGGGAGCCCTTTGGTAGGGTACAAACCCAACTTGCCCCCCCTCCTACCACCTCTAACTGCAGCTGCCTTGGATGGGAGCCGTGGGTGTTCAGCATCTGCAGGAGGTCGTGTGGCATCGGCACCAAGGAAACAGGGTGGGCCTGGGGCAGGAGGGGATCCTGAGGCTCTGTAAACCAACCCAGCAGAGGACAGAGCTGTTTTTCCAAAGCTTCCCAGTCTAAATAATGCCAACTCCAATTTGACTTATATTCTACTGCCCGTGTTTTATAGGGAATCATTTTGCAAGTTATGATGTGGCAAAAAAATCGTTCCCAAATCCTAATGTGAGGATCAGATCACATTCTCTGTTGCTCCTGCACTTGTTCCTATAGCCTGAGCTCACATATGAGAGTTATTTCTCCCTACATGCCTAAGCAATAAGTTTAGGAGTCCACAGTTGAGGTAAGGGTGGCTCACACATAACCACTCTGGATAGAATTCTGGAGGTACTGTAATTAGGGCAATTCTTATTTCAGTGCTGCCAATGTCTTACATAAACCTGAAATTGCAAAGAGTCCTTGGCCAAAACAATTTGCACCATCCTTTAAAATACCTATAAGTCATCATGTCATCTATCACAGATCCTGCCTATTGCTGCATTGGCGATTCAATTATGCTTGAGTAATGGAAAATTAGAATCAAAAAATCCTTAAAAAAATAGTATTCCAGGACAAGTAAAACATCTCAGAAAAAGCCTCTCCTTTCCTTAAGCATCTGAAATAATAGACATCCCTAAAGCAAACATATAAGAGCTGACTTCAATAGCAGTTATTGCTCATTTTTAACTTGCCATGTAAAATCCCCTTTTCACCTTCTCCCCTCCTCCTACAGCTGCTGTTGGGAAGTTCTAGGAAAAAAAATGTGCTACCAGGCTGAGTCGCCCCCAGCTACGGCACAAAGGTCTGAGCCTCTCTCTGCTGGTAAGAGGTAAAGCATCCGAAGGCAAACTCTATCCCAACCACACCTACATGGCATGCGCTCAAAAGTCATAGCAGATGGGTAATGATTTCCTCTGAAGTGCTTTAGAAAAGGTAAATTTAGCCCAGGGTGGGGAGCAGCCTGCTAACAGGAGAGAAACTACAGCAGAGTTGCTGTGTTCACAGAAGAAGATGGAGCTGGAGCTTCAGCCTTGTGAAGTCAAGTGAGATCCTCCAGCTGGGTCCAGGTGGACCCAGTCCACAGAACAGATCCAGAATATACTGGAGAGGAGCAAACGAGGCCAGCGAGGGATGCTCCCTAACCGCAAAATGTGTTTAGAAGATGCTTGTTGTTTCCTTTTATCATCGTTTTGGGGAAATTCCCAGCCAGGCACTGTGTTTCCAGCTTGTCAGGGGTTGTCCACAACACACTTGGGAAGCACAGTCTTTGCAGCTGAGAAGTCACTTTATCACCTCACCAGTTTCTCTGGCAGTAGAGAGCTCAGAGGCTCTGCAGCACTCTGTATATCTTACTCATCTCTTGGAGAAGTAATCTAGATTCCCAGTGAAATTCCCCAAAGGAAGTCCCCATCGCTGTTCCCCCGATTTGTAAAACCACCAGGATTTATGGGACAAGGAGGGTTGGCTCTGCCCCGCGCAGAGGTGGCAGCTCTCCAAAAGGCGGTGGGTGATTCATCGAGTGCCTTTCTGCCTGATGAATCAGCGAGAGGCAAGGCCCCGGCACAGCCCGACCAGGAGCTACAACATTAAAAACTGAGCCTTTGCAGCAAACCAGAGCTCCTCGGAAGAGCTGCCTGGGCTTTTTGCAAGCTTGGTGGTGGTCATAGCACAATTATCCTGTTGCTTCAATGAAGTGTAATGTTTAGTGTAAGTCTTCTTTGCATTTTCCTTAAATAAGGCTGAGAGAGCTGGCACTCTTTAGCTTGGAGAAGAGAAGGCTGAGGGGAGACCTTATTAACGCTTACAAGTATCTAAAGGGTGGGTTGAAGGAGGATGGAGCCGGACTCTGTTTTCAGTGGTTCCCAGCAATAGGATGAGGGCCAACAGGCACAAGCTGGAATATAGGAAGTTCCACTCAAATATGAGGAAAAGCTTCTTTATGGTGAGGGCGATAGAGCTCTGGAACAGGCTGCCCAGGGAGGTCGTGGAGTCCCCTTCTCTGGAGATTTTCAAGACCCGCCTGGATGCAGTCCTGAGTGATGTGCTCTGGGCAACCCTGCTTTAGCAGGGGAGTTGGACTAGAGGATCTCTAGAGGTCCCTTCCAACTCTGACAATTCTCTGATTCCCTGAAATAACTGCCCTGTACTGAGGGAAATCTCAAGGCAAACAGTGTTTCCAAAATACAACTACAGTCCCTTTTGAATTAAAGGTACTGACCAGATATCAACCAAGCCTCAGTCACAACACCAAGGGGAGGTGGGCTGTGACACTGACCAGACCTCAGTCATGTCAGGGGCTTTGCAGTGTCACAGCTTCACTCCCTCACAATCAACCTGACGCAAGCAAAGCAATTAAGGATCACTTGGACTCATCTGCAAGAAGTCATAATACCAGGTCACTCAGTACTGACAGCTTTTTCTTATGACAGCCCATAATCTCCAGACATCTTCTCTCCCTGCTCCTGTCTGCTCCAGGGCTGCTTTAGCACCGTCTACACCTCAGGAGCCTTATACAAATAACAGGTTTCCCTATGTACAACGCACAACCATTAATACCCACTTTAATCCATTACAACGTGCTAATAATCATGTTTAGGCTTTCTCAGGTTCCCAGCATACAAGCCCTAATAAAACCTCCCCGGCAGTCCATTTAGCAACACTAATGAGAGAAGAGAAATGTACAAGAGAGAAACATTACTAATTAATTTTAACAATAAACAGGCAGCGGCATCACACAGGGGATTTTCCAAGTGAAAACAAACCCCCAGCTCCTGTGGCTTCTGAGCCCAGGCAGAGTCCAGCTGGCCGTGACGTGGCTGGAGTGACTCGCAGCATGGCAGCTGCCCCAAACACCCCTGCCATGTGGCCAGGCCCGTGACTCAGGGCTTTAAGAGGTGGCCAGCATGGTGACACCACATCCCCGGAGCAGCCAGGGTGAAGCTGGGCAGAACTGGGCTTACAGAGCAGGGGGTCGCAGGCCAGTAGCTGGAGCAAGCAGAAATCAGCTGCAGAGCACCTGGAGGAGCTGCCAGAGGTACCCGAGCTTTACAGGGTGAGCAATGGACTTTTTGTAGATGTGTCCACTCGACCATGTGCCAGACACTTCTTGGGACCTCTGGCAGGATTTCACAGGAGGCTCAAAGAAATTCTATCAGTCATGGTTGCTTGCTCCTGTATTAGTTGGGAAGGAAGGAGCCAGCGAGAACAGCGGGCACAGAGCCCTCACCCTGCAGGGCACAACTGAGAAAGCCGGTGTGGGGAGCAGGGAGAGGAGAGTCCTGCAGCATTAGGGGATCCCAGCTCTTCCACCCCCGATCTGGAAACCCCTCTGGTCCCGAAGTCAGCCGGTGTCACAAACAATGCTACCATCCTCTTTTAATTTCAAGTGGCTGCTCAGCGCTGGAGCTTATCCCGGGCTGGCACAGGTGCCTCCTGAATAACAAGCTCTGTACCACCAACACCGAGTTTTGCCTGGAACAAGCTGCCTCCCTGGATTTGTTTCGTTTTTTAAGCCTTTTCTACTGATCAGAGTTTATTTATACATAGTAAGACAGCCACTCACTCTGCTACAGAGTGGCTTGGAGGAAGAAGGGCTTGTACAAGTTGTACTTTGAGGTTTGTTTTTAAACTTTTTTTTTCTTTTCCCAGTACAGACAGAAAGGGGGAGAGGCAAGAACTCACCTGAATATGAAGATTTCTTCATGCCGTCACTTCGAGCTGTGACATGAGCGGGAACAGGGCTGGCGAGGCGTTGGGTCCCTGGGGTGCCGTGCCGTGGGTGTGATCCTTTTGTTGGCGCAGGCAGGGACGGGGAGGGGACGCACGCTCCACCACCGCATCCACGCGTGCCGCACCAGCCAAGGGGCAGCCCAGCGCTCCCATTAATTAGCACACACCTTTCCTAATCTCACACACAGTTATGGGCTGTTCCAACGCTCCTGGCGCTGGCAGGGGTAGAGCAGGGCTCAGCCTTCCCGCCGGCTGCACACTACCCTCTGGGAAAACAAATGGTTCCCTGTGATTACTCCTACCAACTCCCAGCCCTGGAAATCCTGGTGTATTTAGCCAGTGCAGCAAAGGGAAGGGAGGGAATTTCGTGCCTCCAGCTTGGTGCACCCCACGGCTTTGATTTGGCTGTTTGCTGCTGGAGTGTCTCCGGTCAGCCCTGCTCTCAAGTCAGGCAGTTTCTAGTTCAAAGTGCATTACTGGCCCGTCAGCAGCCCAGGGAGTAAACACCTCTTTCCTCTTCAAACCCCCAAGCAAAGGACTCATTCAAGGCTGTAAGTTGAGCAAAATTCTTGTGCAGGTTTACGACACAGGGAGAGCTATGTGCAAGTGGCTACTCGCTGCTTGGGGGGATGCAGAGAGCCACCTACCCCATAACCAGCTCCCCAAAGCACTGGGATCTGGCATCTGCCCCAAGTTACTGGGAAGGAAGAGGCTCCATTCACTATTCCTTATGTCCCTCAGCACGTGAGTCTGTCTGGAGAGCAGATATGGTCCTGATCACTCCCTCGTGAAATGCACATCAGACAATTAGTTACACAAATGCAATAAACTGGGGACATTATGAGCACAGACAGGAAGACAAAGCAAAGTGAGATTAGCTATGAGTAAAGGCACAGAGGTGCAGGAACCTGAAGTGCTGGAGGAAGGACCGGGCTGATGGCTGGGAAGATTTCCACAGCCTGCTCGGGTGAGTCACCCACGCACAGCACAAGTCCCATCCACATGAGAAACTTCCACCAGCTCAAAGGCATGATTTCAGCAGGAAGGGCTTTCTGTTTGGTTTTAGACTTTTCCACAGTAGGAAGAAAACTCTTCTGCCTCCCAGCCCTAACCCTGGCAGTACACATGGACAGAGGAAGAGAGCAGATGAGCTGGATTAAGATGATACGGTCCCATCTGTATTTGTTACCGTTTCTCAGCCATAGATTATCGCCTCTGTAACAGATATTTTAAAAAGAATTGTCTGAGCCTCTCAGGCATTCAGTGCAAAATTTGAAGAGCTAGCTGAGAGCACTGGGGGATTCAGCGCTAAGCAGCCAGACTTTGCACTGAAACAGCTCAGGAGCACTCACACGTTCCCGGGTTCACAGCAGCAGCAGCTCAACCCACTGCTGCAGGACCACATTGCGTTACTGGTACGCTGTGGTCTCCGGCAGAGAGATGTTAGCAAAAAATGCTGTCATCACAAGAAAACTTGTGAACCACCAAAGCTTTGTTGCTTAAGCAAACACGCATCTAAGCCCATGGTAACAATATATTACTCTTTCCACAGGTGCTTTTGAAATCATTAGTCACAATTTACAGAGAAGAAACAATAGCACAATGACTTGCCACACCTCGTAAACCATGTAAGGGCAAAGTCAGGAGCAGAGCCCACTCCTGAACGCTAATCCCCCCGCTCTGCTCTTGCCTCCATCTCTGATGGGCACGACTACTTTTAATACTCCATACTCACAGGGATACACTTCACAGAAGATCAAAAGACAACTTTTCTGCTCCTCTTGCATATGGGTATATGTGCATGTGTGCCTGATTTAGTGTGTGATTACATGTGCACATGTGTGCAATTAAGTGTATGGTTTCACATATGTGCATGATTATGTGTGCAACGTGTGCCTGCACCATTGCGGGGCTGCTGCTGAGCGGTGTTTTCGGAGCCGTGGCCGGGGTACAGCCATCTGATCAGCTTGACTGCACAAATACAAACAGCAAATTGTGGAGCAGGCTTTCTACCGCAGGGCCAAACAAACACGATGAGACAGAAAATGGCTGAAGGGATTTTTTTTTTTTTTCTGAAATACTGTCTGACAAAGAATCCTTTTCTTTGGCTGCCCAGCCTCAGAATTACCAAGAGAATCAGTCGCTTGGCTCAGAAGAGCAGGTTAATGTTTAATGCAATGCAGAGCCCACAGGCTTCAAATAGGTAAGTCATTTATAGCTTGCCTTTTTTTTTCCTCCCCCCCCTTCTTTCATAAGATTAGTGAGGGAATTTATTGTTCCTGAAAGTGAGGGATTCAGACTGCTGGCTCAGCCCGGCCACAGCACAGGCAGACATGGTGCGAGACTCATGCGTCCAGCCCTGCCAGAACAGCTCAGACCTGACCTGACCTGACGTACGCACCCGTCCCATGCCAGCCCTGGACATCCCACCCTGGCACTCCGATGCCAGCACAGTGCTGGCAGAGTGCAGAGCTGGTCTCTTTTCTGAGAGGCCATATCATTCTCACTTGTCTCCGTCTCGTGATGCCCAATTCCGAGCACACAGCAGGGATCTTTTATGGGGTGAAGCACGGGCAGGCTCTGCTGAGCCCAGCGGTACCTGCACCCACCAAGGCTGCAGATGCTGCACCCCCTGCAGCAGCTACTGAGCCTGACCCAGCTGTGGTACCCTCAGCCCTGGTTCTTCATGGCTTAGTCTGCAACACATACTTTGCAGTTTCATGGCAGGCATGAAAGGCATTTTCTGCGAGTGGTATGTGCTGTCTCTCCCCCAGCAGCATCCTCCAGGCAAGCACGTTCCCCAGCGTGTGGGGGTCCTGCACCGAGATACAGGATCTCCCAAACTAAACATAATACAGCGATCAGAGGAGTGAGAGACGAGCACCACCAGCTCCATACGGTGGGCTGGGGCAGGGAGCCAGAGGCCCAGGAGAGGATCAAGCTGAGGGAGAGACGGCGGGGGGGGGAGGAAACAGTACCAAGTGGTGCACACTGGTGAGGAGGGAAGCATGGAAATAAGGAAAGGAGGAGCCTCCAGGGAAAACAACCCTACAGTCTCATGGACAAGCACGAAGCTAGACATTAGGGTATGCCAAGCTGTGCAATTGCATCTCTCCAACTGACTCATTCAACCTCTCAGACAGTGTTTCTTGTCTTGCAAAAGGGGAGGAAGGTTGAGTTTTCCCAGGGAGAGGTGTGGGGAGGCTGTATGTTACTCAGTGGTGCCCTGGGGCTCAAAGACATTGCCTGGTAGGCAAAAATTGCTGTTATGGCAGAGAGTGGAGCTCCCCGGGTGACCAGCAACAAGGGTAAGGGGGAATTTTTGCTGCAAAGCCCTGCCAGTGAGCAGCAAAGCAGGCCTGAGCCTCCTCTTTGGGGAAGAGCATCTCTGACTGATTTAAAGGTAGAAACTCAGGTGTCAGGACTATAAACCACCCACATCTCCCTCTCCAGCACAGTTTGCTTTACTTAAGATCCTCCAAGCTCCTTTTCCCTGATCTATTGCTCTTTTGTGGCTGTGAGGCTGGAGAGAGGATGCAAAGTCTTCCACCCTCCTCTGCACCAGCAACCCATTCTGCCCAGGGTGGTGATGCAGCTACTGAACCAAGCACAAGTGCAGCGTCACTACACCCCAGCCAGAGAGATCACTGCAAAAGCCCTGCAAAACTCAGCTGGGAAAGCTCCTGAATTCAAGGGAAAGGAAGTAAGAGGGGAAGGGGGCAACACAGAAGATGAGACCTTGTGGCTTTTGGCCAAGAAAGGGCTGCCCTCACTGCCCAGAGCCTGCGATCGCCCTGGCGGGCACAAAGGGTGGCTTTTGATGCTGCTGCACGTGCAGCAGGACCTGACTCACCCTGTGTACTTTGGTAAGTCCAACAACATGGAAGCACTAAGTCAGCAGGATAGGGCCAGGTGTTTCCATCAGCCCACTGAAGGTAGGCACAAGAGCCCCGTGGCGATGGGCTGGCTGCCGGCAGCCCAGCTCAAAGCAAAGTCCAGTCCCTGCTCTGTGCTCTTTGCAGTGCACAGGACGACAAGATGTTTTTAAGAAAGGACAAGAGTCAATCCTGCAAGTGCTGGACACTTGCAGGATCTTCCCTCCTTTTTGCCCCCCTTCTTGAGGAAATTAAGATATTATGGCACCTCTGATTGCTCTCCCTTTCCCCTGCAGCCCTAACAGAGTGCTCACTCACACAATGTGCTGGTTGTGCCACTGTTAGTTAATCCTTACAATACCCTGGTTACTGAAGTTCATCGTTATGCTCATTTAGTTACAAAAAAAAAAAAAAAAAAAAAAGGAAAAAAGGAAAAAACAGATTTTTAAGAAAGGGTTGCCCAAGCTGGGATTAAAGCACAGATTAAAGCTGTCTAACTTGTTACTACCTAACTTTACAGCTGCAGGAATATTGGATCTGCCAGCTCTGAGCTCAGTGGAGTCTGTCTTATAAAAACATACCTGCCCAGATCTTGGAGCGTGAGATAGAAATCAGTTTGATGATCAAAGTTTCTGATAGCATTCCTGGCTAATACAGGCTTTGCAAAGAACAGCATGGAGGTCTGTTCTGGTCTGGAGGACTGATCAGCAGTGACCTGGAACTGCTTCCCCCAGCACTTGGGGATAATTCAGCAGAATTCCCACCCAAGGAGCCTCCAAGCCCTGACTTCAGCAGTAGTCATGTATAAATCCCACTGCCACTCTGATGGAGCAGCCTGGCTCTCAGGCTTGCAATGAGGAAGTAAGGGGTAGGTTTATGAAATGCATTTGGGGTGACCTGTTATTCATGAACAAAACCACTGAATCACAGAGATAGAGCAGTCAGATGTGCATAAGAGGAGCTCAGGTCCACATGAATGGCAAATTTGCTACTTGAAATTATGGCTGAGGTCTCAGTTAAATCTATGTAACTGAACAAGTGAACAAGGCCCATTTACCTGTCCCCACTGTCACCAGGGACAGTGTGTTCACTGATGAGTCTTTGCGTACCCAAATGCATGTGCAAACCTGCTTGCCAAACCCACAAAGACTAAATGCAAAGAACAGCAAGCACGTAAACCATCACCACAGCTAAGATTTGCCATACTCCAGTTCTGAGCCACGTTCTTCTTGCCAGTGGCCAGGATTTAATGCAGCTCTCCCCTCCCCTGCTCCACAGTAGGCCAACACAGATGTTCAGCCTCTCAGCATCAATTCACAATGCTCAGATACAGGAGGCAAGGCAGCTGTGTTGATCTAAAGCCTCATACATTAGCCCTCTGCTTTTTCCAGGGAATGATGCACTGGGTGAGGATGCAGCACAGCTAGCAACAGCCAGACTCCCTCTGTGGTCTTAAGTGCATATGGTTAAGAGGTAAATAATTTAGCAGCATGTTTCCTAACTCCTTTCTCTGTGATTCCATCTGACAATGAAGTACCAAAGACCCACAGCATTACAGTATCATGATATATGGTCTGATGGTCATGCTGTTCTCTTCTTTGGGCTGATGGTTATGGTGAGGAAGCAAATAACTTAATGAAGCAATTACTCATATCAAATCAGCAGGTTTTGTTCTCTTCTTCTGCCTTAATTATGAGGAACCAGGAAGAATGTCCGATTACTCAAAGCAGAATTTCATTACCAGACAAGATAACATCTGCTCAACCACAAGGTACATCAGATGGCCATTTTCATGGAACAGCCTCTCCCATGGTTAGGAAAGAGAATACTTCAAACTGAAATTAAAGTTAAAGAGTGTGTTAACAGGCAATAAAATAAAAATTAAAGGTGGTAGTCAATGCCCATTCAATAGAAGGAAAATCCCTGAATGTAAGGGAAGTCTGAATGAAAGGTCACAAGTGTTTTCCATTTTGAATAGCCCCGTTCTCTGAAAACAAAACCCTTCAAGGTGCTTCATAAGCTGGCCCACATGAATACTCCCTTCCTTAAGAATCATTTTAAAATCCTTGCGCTGCTTTCAGAAATGCCAGCTGAGCACTTCTGAAACTAGCTGCAGGTTTGAAAAACAAAAACAGGTCAAAGTCAAACTCTCAAACCCCTCAAAAGCTTAATCCACTTTTCACAAATACACAACCCTGTTTTATGGCTTTTATGGTCTGAGTTTTAGTTGAAACTACAGGAATGGAGCAACAACCATAGCTTTGCATCAATCATATCCTTCCAAACTGGTACAGAAGAGATCTGGATCTCACTTGCCACCAAGTGAGAATATCACTATTTTTTTTAATCTAAGCATCACACATAATGCCGGGCAGGGCCTTACCCCAGTGCCTGCCCTTGGTCAAGCTGGATCATCAGGCACATTTTCACAAGTGCAATTTAGAGAAGTGAACATGTATCTTTGGGGAGGGAGAAAAGGTGGAATAGAGGCAGTGCTGGAGCTCCAAAAACATAGGCTTACTGGTCCTGCTGCACTGGAGGGAGGCACAGAAAGCAAGGGACTGAACTGGTGCAGAGGAGAGGGACCACGCACCCCCTATTCTGACCCCTCCTCAGCGGCAGCAGCCAGTCTGGCTGCAGACTTGAGCCTGTGCCAAGCAAACAGCCAGGAGTGATTGTTCTGTTGCTGTTGTAGCTGTTTATGTTTAGAGACATCCATGGGTACTCAGGGAACAGTACAATCATGCTTAAAGCTATGCTTAACTGTCTGCCTGCCACGATTTCTAAATCCATCCCTGAATGCAACTCCCAGTCATGCAAGTGTGATTCAGAGCATATTCTTAAATGCATGAACTTACATGTTTGCTTCCCATATTTGCAAGAATGTAAGAGGCACAAGGTGCCCCTTCCCCCTGACAGCTCTTAATGGAAAGGCAAACCCAGATGCAGAGGGGGCTCTGCCTGTCACTTGGAGAGAAGACACTGGACTGGAGCCATGGGGCCTGTTAGAACTGGAAAAGGGGAGCAAGGAACTGGAAAAAAGAATCGACAACAATAAAAGAGCCCACAGAAAATGTGGATAAAGGAAAACCACAGAAGGATCAACAAGAGTCTGCCTATAATCACTACCAAAGCAATTACAGAATTAGGGAAGATTTATAACAGACTGAAGAGCTGGATACTTGGCATGTGAAATGGAAAAGCTGTAAGGAGGGAATTCTGTATGCTGGCACCGGGCTCAAGGGCTGCAAGTGATGCAGCCTCAGCAGTTCTGTCCTATACAGAGCTAACTGAGCAGCATTTTGGATGTCTTTTCTTATACCTCTCAGCTTCCAGCTATAATTTGGTCCAGCCATCAATTCCAAGTTTTAAAAACCAAAACAAACAAAATTTATTTATGCAGAATGTTGAAAAAATATGAGGAGCGATTAATAATAGCCACCGTTTCCTTAATGTTCTAACAGTGCAGCTTATAGCTAGCACTGGCAGCCCTTCTGGGAGGAAATTACTATTATCCAACTTTACAGGTGGGGAAACTGAGACACAAAAGGGCTACAGAAAGCAGCTGGTTTAACCCAGATCTAGAGTTATAGCCCTGGACTGTTATTATACATATAACTCTCAGTATTCCTGGAAACTGATGCAGATTTGTCTATGATATACTGTCACACAGCATTAGCCATCACTTCGGTCTCTGCTGTGCTTGCTAAGGACATAATTCTACTGTTATTTTTTCTTTTCTTACACTGGCACAGCTTCATTTCTCATTGTTCTTTATCTTCCATCTATGCCATTTACTCCAGAATTTAAAAGGATGATTTTGCCATCAATTAGCAGCAACTAAAATACCTGCACAAGACTTAAGGCAGTGGACAGACCAACCTCTCAAAACCACTACACTCATTTCCAACTAACTTACACATGAACAAGCCCTAAGCCTAGAAGCCCAAGATTTCCAAATTAGTTGGAAATAAATACCGTCAGAAAGCTCCAGAAAGGCCCAGGGGATTTTCTCATTGACAGTGAAAGGAGCAAATCTAACAGGCAGGAGAGCTGCAACAGGCAGTGGCTTTAAAAGGTAAAAATCAGCTTCATCCAGAGCTCAGCAGTGCCAGTAATGAAGCAGCCAGGGCTGCCTTCACGCCCAGCTCAAAGCTGATCAATCAAAATGAATCATCACTTGAGCCAGACAAGCAAAGAAAATTTAAACACTGAAACAAGCCTGCTGCAATTCAGCAGGTAACAGCATGATTGGGCTAACGTATCCACCTCAAAGAGGGACTTAAAAACAGGCTTGGGAGGGTGGGCAGAGGGAGCGTGTATCAGCCATGGTGAGCAAGAGGCTTGTGCTGCCTGGATCCTCTAAGTCCCCACAAGGGACAGTCCCAATCCTGCTGCTGGGGAAGCACCTCAGAGCCTCAATATGTATTTTCACTTTATGCATGTCTTGAAAATTTCATGAGCTTAACAAACTGTGGCAATTTTTTAGCGCTGACACTCACACTTTGCAGGCAGTTCCTGACGTGGCAGAACCAGTGATAAAGTGAGTAAATACAGTAGTGCTGTGCAGGAAAGGGATAAGGATAGCACTAAGGGCAACTAAGAAAATAGAGCTGGAGTTTAATTCCAGTTCTGTACAAACTGGCAGGAAGTGCAAAATTGCATTGGGAAACTACTGCCCAAGAACACCAGAGGACTTGGGTCTCTTTGCAGCCCAGACCCTCAGCCCTGCCAAAACAAGCCAGGCAGCATCAGAGGCTCCTGACCGCTGACAGCGTTTTTTGGGGCTTTAAAGAGTCAGCTAGGGCTCTAGCTAGAGCATGAATGGTTTCCTAATAGAAATGATTTCAGAGTCTGGAGTGGTTTCAGGAGGAGCTTGCTGAGCTGGCTGGTGCCAGGAACTATGTGAATGTAGCAGCAAGGAATGCTTTCTCCCTCCTCATCCCCCCCGCGCCTCTCGGCTGCTCCTGAGATGGGGCTGCGCTGAACGAATCGGAAAAAGTCAGTTGTCATCCAGAAACCCCAGGGGGTATCTGGCCTCCATTTCCACGCAGGCTGCGAGGGGAAACTCTGCAGAGTAGCTGGAGAAATGGTGACCTGCTAGCAGGGTCACGGCATGAACAAACCCTCATCTCACCCGTGGCCAAAGGAAAACAGCTCTGCTCCAAGGAGAAGGAAAAACCAGGAACTATAAAAGGGATATTGTATAAGCCCTAGTGCAAAAGCCTTCCTGCTGTTGTTACATTTTAATAACTCATATTTCCGAGAGGAGCAGGGCCGAGCGCTGCCTGCCGTGACTGCGAACAATGGCACCAGCCAGACCCCGCGGAGGTTTCCCATTCATTGCTCGCCCAGCAAGCTCCCAGCCTGGCCCCGGCCCCGCTCTCCTCCCAGGCACAGCAGTCTGGCACAGCAGCTGCCTTCATGCAATTGTTTCCCTGCCTGACGGATTAATTTCGCTCAGGTTTTTGTTACTGCCTTGCCCTCTCGTGGCTGGCCCATAGATCAGGCGCTCCCCTGCGGATGGATGCACTAACACCGTCCCTGCTGGACACTGCAGTCACTATCCAGAACCGGGTTAAGAGCTTTAATTGACTCAACTTTGCAGCCAGTATCACACACTGCTCCTTTTCCAATGAGGTCATTCTGTGTGTATTGATGTCAACTACAAATGTTACTTTTTTTGCCTTCATTTTTCTTTCCCTATTAAAATAAAAAGTACAGAAAGTAACTAGAGATGCATTGACCTGGCAATGGCCTTTAGCCATCACCTTTCTGAATGGAGCACACCTTGAATTCTGATGATCTGCACTTTCTTGGTGTGGAGAAAAGTTGTGGAAAGGAACAGTAACTAAACTGCTCAGAGATACAGCTTGAGGATATTTCACATTTCAGTATTTACTCACCGATCTGAGCCCAAATGGCTCATATTTCCTTCCTTCCTTCCCCAGCCTTCCCCCTCCAACTCATGAGTAGCAAAAACTAAAACTTAAGTGTTAGGCAAATCATTCTTTCTGAACCATTCATCTGATTGTAATCTCACCAGAAAACCCCAGCATCCACTGCTACAGAAGTGTTACTTGTGCTGGTTGGGCTCTGCGGCCACAGGAGTTTTCCCAAGGAGTCAGACCTAAGGTTGTTCATTCTGACCTGAAATATAGCCTTTTGAACAAAATTTTTAGCAGTCACTAGATGGAGCTATTCCTGATAATACTTCCGTTTCTATAGGCATTTAGATCACAAAGAAATACGGGAAACTCAGCTAGCAGTGTGATACCTATCTTCACAGAGGTTGCGCATTAATGGGTCTGATTCACTGTCTACAAATCTCCAAACAGACTAACTCATGAGCCACTGCTTCCAAGCTACATACAAGCAAAAGAATACATGGCATAAACATATCACTTCTTCCGTTAAAGCCAAAGTATTTTTTCCTAATAATTATTACTAGCAGCATACGACCAGTGCCTCTGATACAAGTATTAGAGGCCACTAACACCCATGTCCTTTCAGCAATATGGTAGTAACCTATCCCTATAGGTTTTCAAGCAGCAAATTTGTCTTGCTGCCGAGCCATGCCTGTTTCATTGACACTTCAACTTATCTAACCACAAAAGCAGCTGGGCCAGTGACAAATTACGCTGTTTATACAACTAACATTTCTGGAAGAGCATATCTCTTCCAAGAGCAGTGAGCACTTGCAAACCTGTCTTTCTACAGAAAGGAAGAAAGCCAATGCAAAAGCCGTGCGTGTGGCTGCCAGTTATAATTGAAATCATTTTAATAATTCATGCCTCATTACCTTGCCACATGGCAGTTCAAAGACCATCTCCTAATCCTTTAACCCTTTTCTCCTGTGTCCTTTGGTTTGGTTTCTTAGTTTAATCAGTAAAGAAACAAAATGGGGAATGCTCGTCAGTGCTTGCCCAGGGGAAGAAAACCCAAGAGGCACCGGTGAGACTAAGATCTTAATCCCCTTGCTCCTGCCCTCCTGATTTCCCTGATTTGATCCATCACTGCCAGCTGAAACAGCAAAGAAATTAGTAAACTATCTATTATATATTCCAAACTGTTGGCTGAAGCTGGAGTTGCTTTATGGTGGTACCTAGAAACACCAAGGGCAAGGGGGACATTATTTAGCAGCTTTATATGGCCAGTTAAGGGTTGCTGGAAGCTGCAGATTTCACATTGTGTGTTTTATGCTGGGAGAACTCTTAGGCTTTTTCCAGCTCTGAATTGTCCTCTGCGTACTCAGTTCCATGGCTGTGCCCTTTGTCATTAGGCAGAATTAAATTTTGTAAATCATAGGAACAGATTGGGTTTTTTAATGGTTTTGAAGCTGCCTTTTTGACCCCTCAGCATTTAGGGAGATATCAGGTGTTATCTATTTAATATTTCTGTCCTACATGGGGAGATTGCAAACAAAGTAAGGTGTAAAATTATTTGTCGGCAAGTACAGTCCTGTTCACTTATGAAAAGGAAATAACCTCGTAAAAATGCATTCATTTTAAGCACGCTGTATATTTACACACAGGAGGTGTCCCTCCTTCAGAAACTTAACTTATGTGTATGAGGGAGACCAAAATATGTATATGCAAACATGCATCAACATGTGCAAAATAATAGCACTAGCATAACGTTTCAACACCAGAAATGCCAACAGCAGCAAAGACTGTCATTTATAACTAGTTACTCAATATGTTCCAGCAAGCAGATACACAGAGCTACAGATAAACCAACTGATAGCCTAGTGAAAGCTGTAACACAAGAAACATTGCAATCTCTGTGCTATCACCACCTCACCTACAGCACACTTGACCCAGCCTACTTCAGGTTGCCCATTTGCTGAGCCATGTGCCTCCCAGCACAGCACAAAACCTGTTTCATTAGCACCTAATCAGCACAAAAGTCCCTCTAAAGCCCAGGTTCCCTCCACAAAGGTGCAGGGAAGGCTTCAGAAAAGCTGATGCCACAGAAGGTGACAGTGCCCTCAAACTCCAGCAGAAGGAAGTGTATGTGCCTGTGATTGACATACCATAGTCTCCTGAGAAACAAATCTCAGTCAGTTGGCAGCAGAGCCAGAGCAGGGTCACCTTGGGGAACTTTGCAAATAAATACAGAACTCAAGCCTCAGGTGATAGAAACCTGCACAGCTCTAGTGACTCTAGAAGAGGTGATTTATACCAGCTGACCCATGGTATTTTAAGTTTATCACTAAGGTTTGTCTTTTGAGCATACATGGCTGTTTTCATGTCCTTGCTGCACTAGGTAGAGGGTGATTGTCCTGCCAACTCTATACTTCTACAAAGTGCTTCTCAGAGGAGCTGCCGTGCCTATGGATGGTCTGAATTTGACCATCCATGGGTGGAGAGTCCCGCATGCCTTTTCCCAGAATGGATGAACGCCTAGCAAGCAAAGTGATCTTTACAGAGAATTTATTAGGCAGCCTGAGCAACACTCCAAAAGCTGTATGTTACCTTCAAAGCCCTAAAATAAAATCTATTGACATAACTCTCTATCTGCAGAGTGAGGACAAAGGTGATCAAACGCAGGTTTCTTTCATGCACAAGCTCTGAGCTGAAACACTCTTTCTTCACTTAACAGAAAAAGAGACAGGTACAACCAGAGTGACTCATGGAGCAGCTGTTTGCTGGTGCGCTGCCCACCAGCAGGATGCTCAGCTGAAGGGACCATTTCAACCTTTAGACTCCATCTGACATGTCATGCTCCTCTTTTCAAATGTTGCAGAACCAAGACGTTCAGGTGGGTATTTGCCTTCACAATACTCATAAGAATTCTTCATTTCCCTGTTTATCACAACTCAAAATAACAAGCGCTACCCAGTGACAGAAGATTAAGGTTTTTGAAGCACCATCAGATCAAATTTTCCAGTTTGTATGAGAATAAAAGTAGAGGTCAGTCATCATTACAGCTGTCTCCTTATTCAAAGCAGAGTGCTTTATAGCAGAGTTTGGCCCCACTTCTAATCAGCATTCAGTACTGGAGAGCTTGGGGCTCTTCTGGTCTGGGCAAAGGGCCAGAAAATTACTCTGAACAGAAAAAACAAGCAAAGTCCATGCTAATTTCTGCTCCATTCTGAACAAACCAGGTGAAATACAAAAATAAGTCAATTAAAATGCAAAGCTCTAATTCAATTTTATAGCATTCTTTCCACTGTAACAACATTAGCAATTAGTTACAGTGAAACAGGCAAGACAACTGATCTTTATTTTGGTTGTGTACTTTTAAGAAGGATAAAAATTGTGCCTCAGAGAAATTGCTGCCAATAGGTAGCATAACTCATACAAAAAAAGCATCAAAAGGGAGCTGTGGATCATAGATCACAGCAGAAGTCCATCTCTCCCAACTCACAGGGAGGTGCCAAAGCCCTGTTCTGAACTGCTGTGAAAGATTATCTGCTCCCAAATTCATCCTCTCTCTCAAAGCCGCTGCTTATCCCTTCTCACAATTCCCAGGCACATTGGGCCCTTCAGCCTTCATCCAGCTTTCTGTAGCTGAATCTCCTCCAGTTCTTCTCTTACAAGACCATGTTAAAGTCTCTTAAAGGACCCCAAGCATTATCCAGTTCAATATGAAGAGAAAAAGCTGACCATTTCTCTCCTCCCTCCCTGGCTACCCCAGCCAGCTACACCGCCAACTTCCAACACATCCTGACCATATATTTAGTCTGCAGTAATTTGCTTTGCATTGTCTCATGCGGGTTCCAGGCTCAGGGATTACATATTCAGTGAGGCATCCGGCACTCTCTGTAAAAGCCCAGAGTTTCAGAGATTTGACTCATCATGCTGATGCTGCCAGAGGCTGAGAGACTGCCTGGTCCAGGGCATCACTGCGAGTCAGAGGAACCCCATCACAACTCAAGGAGACGATCCCAAATCCATGTCTGCCTGTACGGACAGACTGTACAGAGTAGGGTGAGCATTAACATTGTGCACGGAGGAGACCAAGGCTGTGGGCACATCAATGTCCCTTGGCAGTCTTATTTGCTGTCCTCCAAAATGAATGCCCTGAACAAGACACAGTCATGGGCACTTTATGGCATAGTGTCTGAGACATGGTAGAGTCACCATATAGGTCTTAAAATGGAAAAAAAAAAAAAAAAAAAAAAGACACCCAGCAAAAATACATTTCCAACTCAGGCTCCTTCACTGCCTTTAGCTTATAAAGAAAGATTTGGTTAGGGTACATCATTGGACAGAAAATGGTTGGAGGCAAATGGCTGTCACTGATGTCAGGCACCTTCTCCTAAAGGAACCCAACCCTTTTCATTTGTTCACCTATAAAGGAGCCAAACCTTGTCTGTAACTGAACATCTGGCAATTATTTTCAAAAGACTTTTATTCTGCTCCTGGGCAACCTAAGCATGGAGCTAAACTTGTTAGACCAAAGCAGATCATTCTTGAAGAATCACCAGCAGTGACCCAGCACAGAGTAGACATGCAACAAGGCTTGAAAGCAGGCAAGGGGAGGTGACAGGATGGCAGACCAGGGTGGCAGTGGAGCAGCAGTGTTTGGCATTCACTTCCTGGATGCTTCATGGCAGCACAAAAGATTTAACAAACACCTCCAAAGCTGAGCGTAAGTCACTTCCCAAGGAGTGGTGATTCAGTAGGTGTTTAAACTGACCCATGTCCTCTCTCTGAGTTGAAGATACAAATGGGCTGGTATTCAGCAGCAAAGCCATCACTGCCCCATGACCCCTAAAGATTTACACCCCTGAACCAGCATGCTGGAAGTGAGACTGGCTTGGGGAAAGCAAGATCTGATGTGCAGGAACAGGATGTGCTTATCCTGAAGATAGCTCTTCTCTCAACGCTGCTCCATACGCTATCAGGAACCATAATCCCTCCCTGGGGCAGAAACAGTTTCTTTTGCTGTGCACTTGACAAGTGTTTAAAAGTGGTGCAGTCAGCAATGGGAATTCAGGCATTTGTGCACGGCAGATGACAGATATATACGCTGTGGAAATGACTAGGACCCAACAGAGACATGGAAACAGCTTTCACCTCTGAAAATACATAAGGGAAGGGGCCCTCACAAGGGTTTTGGTCATGTGAGGAAACTCTAGAATAATTGCTGTTAGTCAGATTAAACGGTTCTGCAGTTTCCCAGGCAGAAGGTCTGCTCAGAGACGAGCAGTAGCTCAGAGGCAGCGTGTCCTAGTGTCCATCCCGCTCCAGAGGGACCTCCAGCATCAAACCAGGGTCAAGCAAGAGCAAGGCTAAACCCCACCAGGTTAGAAGAAAACAAAACATGGTTATTTTCTCTCTAGAGCACATTCCCTTTAAGCTTGATCACCCTACAACACACTGGTAGACAAATTCCTGAGGAAATATCACCCTCTTGTGTCCAAGTTGAAGCTAGCAAGAAAAGCTTCTAAAAGTGTAAAATAAAGCAAGCCATCCACATAGCAAATGCTGCAGAGTGTCTGCTTGGTTTCTTACTCTTGAATTTGGAGAAGTCATCTTCAGGCTGTGGACACGTTGTTTAGAGGGGAGGGGTAAAGGACCTGCCCTCCAGAGCACCTGCAAAAGCTGGTGAAGGAATGTACAGTACTGTTACCTGTTATAAAATCGCTAAGTGAGAGCCTCAGCCTCACTTGAAAATGTTTCGGAGTCTTTGAGTTATAAAAGGTGAAAATCACCGATTCCACAAAAATGCAAGTCAAATAACATGGAAAGTAATTAACCTTGTATACTAGCAGGGGTCTTCAGGGTTGACATTTGCTCCTGCCATCAGACCAGCCAGCATGAATCATGAATGCAGGAAAAGATCAGTGCAGAGGAATTAAATACTAATAGCTCTGTTGTTCCCAGTGCTCTGCTACTAACGGTTAAATTGTTACTAAAATTTTTTAACACGGTCTGTCTCCCACCCGCAACATTTCTGTGCTTTCCTTCCAGGAACCCAAGACACGTCCTGTGCCAGCAGCACCGCGTGTGACAGGGTACGAGCTGCACAAGGCACAAACATAGAGGGGGTTTGCCAAGGTGCAGTCCTGCGACCTACCCTTGGTTTAAATTGTCGTTTCACTTTTAATTGGCATGTTAATCTGCCACTCAGCTCTAGCTTCAGACATGAGCTGTCATCGCTTACCACAACTTCATGTTCCTTCCAGTTCTTACTCCGTCCTTAACACTTAGCAGAAGGCTGGCTGCAAGCACGACTTGTTCAAGGTAAACCTGTTTGCCTTTGAAAAAGTCTTGCCTCTCCACAGGCCCAGGGCTGCTCCTCATGGGCTTTGCAGGAGGGAGGTGTCTCTCCAGCAACAACGCCTACCAGCCAGTGGGACACACCTTGCGCTGGTTCTTCAATAACACTGACACTGTTCATCCACATCTCACACGATCATTAAGGCCCGTGGGTTTCACTGGTTGGTTTGGGGTTTTTTATTTTCCTGTTGTCAATAGACATTTCTACATGTTTGTTCTATCACACATAGCACCACCTCTCACTTCAGGGAGAGCTACTGCATCTTCTTGGCTGCTTCATTTGGTTTCGTCTGCTCACTAGCAGCCAGTGTAAAAATATTTCCTGCTGTCCCATCCAGGAGAATTTGCTCATTCCAGGAATGCAGAAGACGCCACCTCCATTTCACTTCCCCTTGGCCTGTTTCTGTCCATCTCCTACAACTACTCACAAAGCAACAAGCACACAAGCAGTTTAGCTTGGGGGAAAAAAAAAAAGTGCTAAATAGCAATAAAATAGCGTAGTGCAGAAGTGAGACCTACAATGCTTATGTCATTTAGATTTAATCAGAATGTTAATATGCATTAAATGGCGTTTGAGAATTTCAGATGTATTTAATACAAGGGGATTTGCATATCTACCACTGAGTTTTTAATCCTTGATAAATGTGTAGAATAATCAATTATTCAATGAACATACAAGAGTTCGCTGATTAAATCTCAATTATAAAGGCAAGTCTTACCCACTCTATTTATTATGACTGTTCTCCCAGCATTGCCTAATTAAGCCATATTTGATTATGGGGTGAAAAACATTTATTGCAGATATTGTGGCTCTGTAATTGATGCATATCTGTGGCCTGGCTGCTAAGCCCTAATAAATACATTTTAAACAGCTAATTATTTAATTAACAACAGTCTCTTCCGATCTCAGTGTAAAGCATATTGAAGGCCTTCCATGAAAGCCCTAATAGGAATGAAACCACTGGAAGCTGCTTCATTGTCTTTACACTTCTCCCCCATGTGCCAGTGTTACTGGGATGCTCCCAGTTCCACTGCATGGGCTGGGATCCACCAGTCCCAACTGTTGTTATCTGCACTCTGGGCGTCTACCTTCCACCTGATTGTGTGTCTGTTACAGCCCATGGAGAGGAACAGACTGTAGCAGGGGGTGCTGTTTTCTTCTGTAGGACACATCCAGCTCCTTGGCATCTTTTGCTGCAGGCATCCTGCTGCTTCTGCAGACTCTAAAAGCAGCCTTGGATGTACACATCTCTGTTGTATGCAACTGAAGGTCAGCAAGATGAGGCCTGCCTGAAGTATTTTTATACCAGTCGTTTAACCGTGGTTTTTGAAGTCTATAGCTTCTAAGCCGTTTCTTGAGAGGTTGGAAAAACATTCTAGGCCAAACTATTTCTAGTTACTAACTGGCCTGTGGTGTAAGAAGCATCTCTGTGCTGTTCTCCACCGCCAGTTAGCATAAACCAAGGGAGACAAAGGCTTTTGTAACTTTTCCATTGCAGGAGCCCTTTTCCATGCAGAAGCATTAGTAGCTTTTGGACATCACCACATCAGGTGTCTTGAGGTTAGTTTCAGCACTCAGTACAGCAACTTGAAACGTTGCTCAAAACTGAGACCTCCACAGTGTGCCCAAGATAGTTTGTTTTCCTCCAACTATGAGAATTTAACTCCTCTTCCTTGCTAAGATCTTTGTACCAGAAAAGCTACCACATAAACAGTTCCAGAAAATGGAAACAAAAGAATCTGGACAAACTCTTCCTACATAAATACATATATCCACAACACCAGCTCCCAAACAAATATACACATAGGGTAGGCACATCATAAGGAGAGACTTCATGACAGCTGCTGAAGCTCAGCAGCTCTTTGACTCTCTGGTGCTCATCTGCAAGATTTGAAGATTTGTAGTTTAGTCTACCAAGCTGCTGTCTTTTGCTTGTGGTTTAAAATAAACATTGCTCTGATAGTTTTCATTTTCTTCAGGTCAAAACATTCAACTTGCTCTAACTACCCAATGCTAAAGGCAGTTGACCAGCTTATACCTTTTTAATTCATTTGCTAAACTGAAATAAGATTTGCTAATGGCAAACCAGTGGGATACAATCACAGCAGACTCCAACATAAGCAGATGAAGTTTGAAAAACTTTTTGCTAAGAACTAAGGAAACAACCCAGGAGTTCCTCAGAGCAGTCTGCAAAGCCAGTTTGCCAAGCCAGTCTGCCTGCCTTTCCCAGGTGGGATTCCTCATAGCAAGTGATCTTTCAAAATAACATAATTTAATTATCCATCTGTTTCATATTAGAGAATTATGTGCTTCATTCCCCTCGCCCCTTTAGAAGCCAGAAATGGTGAATGTTTGCAAAAAACATCTGAAAAGGAGGATGTCAAGCACCAGTTCCAGCCAAAGCCTGCTATGTCCTGTGGAACCCACCTGCCCAGGCTGCATTCAGAGCAGAGGCTGCTTCTCTCGTTTGCTATTTTAGGTAACAAGGCGCTGGCAGCCCTAATATAACAGAGTCTTACTCTGCCAGATTTAGTACAGAGGAAGCTGTGCACAAGTCTGTACATCACTCACCCAGAGATACTGTTCCGACCACACTGGCGCCTCTTGTTCTTTGTGCCACAAAGGAGAGCACAAGAGAGGTAACAGTCGATCTGAGCTGCTTGTATATATGGATGCTGCAACTGCTTCTCTTCATGTCAAACATCCTGGTTTGTTTGCTAATGAGTAATCAAGGATGACAGGCAAGTTAACCTCTTCAGGAACTCTGTATGCTCCTTTATAAGTAATAGTATCAATCATGTTCTCAGTAAGTTTGGGCCCATCTGTTGTCTGCCCCTAAATCCAAGTTTTGTGGTAGCTTTTCAGAGGATAGGAAGCGTCCTTGGTCTCTTTAAGCAGCAAGTCAGGTGCTTTGCAACCTCTGAAAAATCAGGCGAAATTTCGATGCGAAAACAAGTACTGAATACTAGCAGTTTAAAAACTCAGTTCGAACTGGCTCAATATTGTCTGTCTTGTTACAATGTCCCAGAATTACTCCAAGGAGAATACTCTCATATTTTTATCCTGGAAGAGTATGTGGAAGCAGCAGGAATCTATTACACGCTGCAGTTAAATGCAGACCCTTTGGGGTAAGGCAAATGTTGAAAAGAAATACAGCTACCTACATTATCCATCCATGGTTGATGGTCAAATTGCAGAGATTTCTCTGGCGTGGGTTCATTTGTTTTCAGTTGTGAGCTTATTTTTCCTGGGAGAAAGACTTGGAATTAAAGATCTATCATTAAGACTAATCTTCAAAAGAATTTTAATGAAGCAGAATTCCTAAATGTAGAAAATTAAAGAGGCTTCTGTTTTATCCCTGGTATCTAAATCCTGTAGGCAACATGAAAGTCACTGAAATAGTTCTAAGCTTGAATAATGCAAAATGTGTAGATGAAAATCTTCCTCTGATGAATATTTGATAGGGATAGGCTCGGATGGAAGATGGAGAGCATACCTTCACGCCCACATGTGTACATGCAGGAAGCTCTAGGGATTTAGAGACTGCCATTGACACAGAAGAGCACAACTGTCAGGTTCTGTTTTCATTGCCCAGCCAAGGAGCACCTCCTCCTTCTCACTGTAATCTTCACCAGTAGGTGATTCTGTCCCTTGAGCCCATTTGCTTATCAAGTCCCTCCACATGGTGCATCTACCTGCTGCATCTTAAACTGCTCTAGGAATTATGTTTTCTTATTAAGTGCAAATTGCACATCAATAGTATCTCTCTCATAACAACTCTTTTGTGTTGTTACCACCTCTACACAAGATTTGTTATAAGGCTCTCTCCTCAGGCAGCAGAACCTTCAAGGTCCCCTGTTCTGGTCAAAACCCTTCCACTGATATTAGTCAAAGAACAGAATAGTTTCTTTTGCCTGACACTCCCAGGTACATGCTGTATTTTGAGCACAGCTCAGTATCAGGTCAGACGAGTTACAAGGAAATTAAACTCCAGCACAGGCTTTATGAATTATGCCACCAGCGGGAGTCTTGAGGAACAGGAATTTAACTCCTGGTATGGTCTAGACCTAGATACAGCTAATTATAATTTGTAGGAGAGGTGTTGACCAGATGGCCTCTCAGACTCCTTTCTAGCCCTACCCTTCTATCAGCTCTGATCATCTCTGCTGGCACTAACCCATTACTTCTGCTTTAGCATCCTTCAAGATGCCTCTTCCCATGCTTTAGAAATATCCTATGTCTTTTTCCATTCTCTTAAAAGGATGTATTTTTAACAAGCCAGAAGGTTCTCTCCCTCATTAATGGGGATGCCCAGGGGCGTGGCAAGTGGTGTCTCAAGCCAAGTATAGGAACAGGTATTAATAAAAGCCTTTATACTATCACACCATGAAACACCAATATGTGATCAAGGGGTTTCCTTTTAAGTATTGATGCCAACTCCCACTATAATAACCACTATTTAAAATCTTTTAAACATGCTTTCACAGACATATAAAAAAAAAAGTAAAATCATTTGAGACCACAGAGTATTAAGTATGGATTTCCTTCTAGTAGCCCCTGGTATTTCCTTTTCCTCCACCTGTAAAAAAAAAAATCTCATAGTTAACAACCCCTCTCCTCCTTTCTCCTCAACTGGCCAGGGTTTTTGGCAGTGTTAAAAATAGCTTTAACTGCAATTTGATGTAGTAATTTGAAGCACCTCAAAGCTAATACTTGTTGTTCTTGAGGACGTGTCCTGTTTTGTTGCAAAGGAAACAAGTAACACACAAAAGTAGGGAAGGAAACACCAACAAAAGAATAAAAAAATGCAGCTTCCAACTCTTACTAACTAAACTTGTTGCTGTTAACAAACTAAATACATCACCAACACAAACATTATTGAAAAATTCACGCTATCTCTTTGCTCATTACATGTGCCTACCTTTTTCATCACAGGCTTGTGGCATATTTGAAAAAGGTAAAGTTATCTGAGGGGCTAATTTGGACGCTTGTTAGACAGAGGACAGTCACAAAGACAGTGTTGTATCAGGGAGGGGATGACAGCTGATACACAGGGTGCAAGTTGCTGCATCTAAGACAGGAACTAAGACATAGCAGAGCTGAAAAAGTTTATAAAGTCACCTCGTTCACTTGCTAGCTTGGGTGAGATCACTTCCAGCGTAACCACAATGGCAGAGCCACTCTGGCTGCTGGGTTTGCTGGAGACAACTGGAAAATACAGCACCTTCTTCCAACCAACACTACTCTGGTATACCTTCCTCAGAGCAGAATGGCACCTTCACTCCCTGACTTTTCCAAAAACATTAGGGACTGCAGCTACAAATTTCTCTCACTCTTTCCAGGATGCCTTTGCACTGACAATTATCATAATCAATTCAGCTTCAAAAATTAATGTTATACCTGTCCACATGAGCTCACATTTCACACATTTAGCACAGCAGGTTAGCACACAGAGCTGGGACCAGGCTACTGCTTGAATACAGCCCTCTAATCAGGTTCTTCCCCATAACCACCACAGCCTACCCGAAGAAAATGTCAGCTATTGTCTATCACCATTTCTAACCTCAAGTTGTGGGACCCATGATTACTAGAAAGTCATAAAAAAACAAGGAAGGAAATATAGCACAGGACTAGTGAACATTTTTCAACATTTTTACAACATACCTTTAGAACTAACAAGACTAATGCAGTACTTACCTGAAAAACCTAGCTGATTGATAGTTCTAACAAACCAATCTTCTCTCCTTGTGCTCCTCTGTTTTATATTGTGAAACCCTGTGCACCTATAGAAGCCTCAGCTGTGCCTCATTACCTGTCCATTTAAACTGCTGGGACCTTAATTGGAGAATTAGTTTCCTGCCTTCTACTGATCTGAAATGGCCCCTATACCCAGCTGTGTAATGCTGGTACATTAGAGTCACTTAAAGAGGAATATATGCATAGCTGACCACACTTAAAATTTACTATGAAAAAGTTACTTCAACCAGCAAAGGATCTGTCCAAGCAGATATAAATATAATCTGCAAGTTGGTTCATATATGAGTTGGCCTGCAGGCAATTCCAAGAACCACATTCATATGGGCATGTTAGCATGAACCTTGCTTGGGATGATGAACCAGCTGGGCCACCTAATGGCTGACAGAATTCAACAGCAGAATGTGACTGCCACATCACAGCTCAGAGTGACTGGTACAGCCTGTAGCCAAGAGAAGTCCAGGGCTGGCAGGCAGAAAGCACAGCAGATCAATGCACAAGTGTAGCTGCAGAAAAGCAATTGCACAGCTTTTAAACAAACTGGGTATTGGATAACGTTTTCCACCTCAGATTATTGATCTATTAGTCTTGGGCTTGTACCTGAAAGTACCCAGTACTGCAATGAATATCCCAACTTTCCCTATAACCCAAACATAACAGTTGAACATCCTTGATTCTACCAAGCAGATAGCAATATATATAAGAGCATGATTTTCCCCATCCAGCAATTGGTTTTCAATTACTGATAAATTAAATTTAAAAACACACACGAAAAAAAATTCACCATGAAAATTCTTGTTTACTCTCTGCCTCTTAAGCAGCTTCTTTATTAATACTCCAGGCTGTGGTGGTTCTACAGGATGCATCTACATCTACACAGCATTGGGACACATGGCTTTAACCCAGCAAGCCCAGGCACTGATAACAGCATAACTGGGGCATGCCGGAGCTCAGGGCATCCCAGATGCCAGTGGATTCATTCAGGATCTGCACAAATGCCAAGGCTTGTGAAAGGCAGCGCTGCTGCATCAGAAGTTGAGCATTGCAAACTGATGTGCCTAAGTGAACTCCACACTGGGATACCCAAAATGCAGCCATATATTGGCAGTGGCGTAACTGTGGGCAGTATCTGAGCCCAGAAGGAAGTTAGGGCTGCAAGAGTCAGACTGCTGCTAATCTTTGAACTAGCAATACAGAGAGGAAAGCTGTATGGGTATAATGTAGAAATGCCCAAATGAAATGATGCAGTGTGTCAGCTGAAAGGCTCTTCCTTTCGGCAGGATATGTAAGTGGTCATAAATATCACATGCCAAATCTTCACTCTAACGTCAGAGGCGCTATCCGAGATAAATAAACCACACCAAAAGAGAAAATCTCAAATCATATCATCATGACACTGACAGAGCAGTGTCACTGCCTGATAATATGTTTTGGTGACAGAGATGTTACAGTCATCAGCCACAGAGACCAGCCATGTACCACTGGCAAATGCCAAAAGTTCTGCTGCAAAAAAACAAAAGGCAGGCATGCTGTAAAATCAGGAGGTGCTTTCTCTTAGGTCTTTGTGCTAGGGAGTAGATGAGATCAAAGATTAAAAATCAAAACCTTTAAATTTGAAGCAATGAAAGTGACGCCAGCTCACAGCTGAACAGATTTGTCACATTATCCTCCTCTACCTCATTCCATATAATAGCAGAAATAAGAAGGACGTGTTTTTGTTGGTGGGTTTTGGGAATGAAAACTGCTTCACTGCCTGACTCAGCCTCTGACTTGCTGCATAGCCTTGTTCCAGTTACATCAGCTCCCCTCTTTGAAATGGAGAAAGCAGAAGATTGAGTTAATTAGTGAATGCATAATGCTCTGAGCAGATCAAGCTCTATTCCGATACTGGCTATCACCAATAGGACTGCAGCTCTGCTCAGGCTGCCAGAGCTATCAGAGCTCAACACAGTGAGCCTGCAAGGCACGTTCACATGTTCATGCAGTTCTTTATTCTAATCTGAACCTGTGCTTGACATATGCTTGTTAGTAAACCAGAAAGAGACCATCGTCGATGCAGGCTGGTCTTTGGCCAGCAAGAAACTGCTTTCGCTGACTAGCCTAATGGCCACCGCCAGCTCTAATACAGAGTATAATGTGTGAGAGTGCCAGCGAGGGACCACAGGCCAGGTCACCTGCTGATGACAGCTCAGAGAAGAACTAGCAAACTGTGGTCGGTGAGCTTATGCACCTGAGTTTTTCTGCTCTGCAGAAGCGCCGCGACAGCCCTTCCTAGCACAGAGGAACCACGGTCTTCTGCCGGACCATTATCACGAGCCCATCTCTCAGGCTGGTTATAAGCCAGACTGCAGAGCAGCCCCCCCTGTAGCAGTGCTGAGCGGCAGATGGAAACAACACCTCAAGCATCCCTGCAGCAGCCAGACATCTATACCTTAACCACAAAGACCACAATTTTTTTCTCGAGGCATGACAGCAGCCTAAGAGAAGCTAGCTGAAGAAAGCATATTATTAATGAATGTAATTATTTTTATAATTATTATCTCTGCCTCCCTTTTTGTTCAACCAAAGTGCTGCCCTCAGGTCCAGGTGTTAGAGTTTGCCCTTGAATAACTAGTATTGAAAGAACAGCCCATCTCTGCCTCCAGCCAAGTGCACTGAGATTATTTGCTAACTTGCCATGATCGTAACGGTGAGATTTATCAACAAAAGAACCAGGAGGACAACAAACATCCTTTTGAGGATGGATTCCTCCTGGTTCACCTAATTCTCAACAAGCCTATAAGTTGCAAAGCCTCTGTTCAGACTGTTCATTTGAGTTTCTCTGTAAAAATCTCCTAGAAACTCTCCTCTATTTCCTGTTTTGGTTAAGACAGAAATAAAATTATCTATTTCTGTATGCAACAACTTTATTTCCAAAACAGCTCTTGCAAGGGAGGAGCACACGGCTCTCTGAGGAAGACTGTTTTTTAATTTTAGCCTTGACAGTCATTTACAAACTGTAGTTTCTTCACCTGCAGTGTGTACACGCATACATGCGGTTTCTTGTTAATGGCATTTTTGAAACCTTGAGAAGGGGGTCTTCTTTCTCGAAAGAAGGAGTTTTGAGTCCAAAAGCTGTTAGAGTTTAGTCACTGTCTGCCACCACTTTTAGGAGACTCCCTACAAAATCTTGCACTACGAGCATTGTAGTGCATGAGAATGAAAGCAGCAGAGAAATCCACAGGGATGTTACAGTGTTTTTTTCTCAGAAGTCACAGACATTTGTGCAAAGTGTCATCTTACCATCAACCCTTAAAAACCAGATGAGGACATAACTATATACCTTAAATGTCATTCACCCACAAGCTTGTTGTCAATTATGTCTCTGATCAAAGATAATATAAAGCAGGTGCAAACCATGAGCAGCAAACTGGCCTTTGTGGTTTCTCGGAAGGCTTGTCAAAGAGGCAATATGTGTAGAGAAAGAGGACCCCAAAAAACAAAGCTCTCTTTTTTTTTTTTTTTCTGTAATATCGGAGCAGAGTAACAAGCTCTGCCTTCTGAGAATGAAATGATTACTCCTGTTGATAAAGCATTACTTGTACAAATAGCCCCAGAGTAAGCTTTTACAACTTACACCACTTGTAGGAGAAAAGGCTGCATAACTTAGCCCTCTATATCTTAATGCATTTGTGGATGCAATACTGGCTCCTGAACCTGAGAGCTCAGCCAGGTTCTGTGAAGAAACAAACATGTAGTTTTCCACTGTGTTAAGAGGAAATGGACCAAATGTCTCAAGGTAGTATGAACTGCTAAGAGAAATGAACTTAAAGGCTTTCCCAGACAGTTACTAATTCCTGTTAGCAATTCACAGGCATCTTTCACTTGGAATCTGCAATACTTAGATATTCTTAGATAGCCTCTTCTCCCAAGTCACAGGCGATGGCACAAGAGGAAATGGCCTCAAGTTGCACCAGGGGAGGTTCACATTGGATATTAGGAAAATTTTTCACACTGAAAGGGTTATTAAGCATTGGAATGGGCTGCCCAGGGAAGTGGTTGAGGCACCATCCCTGGCGGTATTTAAAAGACGGGTTGACATAGTGCTTAGAGACATGGTTTAGTGATGGGGTTTTTTTTGTTTTTGTCAGAGTTAGGTTGATGGTTGGACTAGATGAACTTAAAGCTCCCTTCCAACCCAGACAATTCTATGATTCTATATTATTCTCATTATGGTCAGAAGCACGAGAGCATAGCAGGTAATTTCTAATACCTCAGGTGGATATCTTCTCTGGAGACATGGACATGTTTTCTG
Source organism: Numenius arquata (assembly GCF_964106895.1). Lineage (NCBI taxonomy): Eukaryota > Metazoa > Chordata > Aves > Charadriiformes > Scolopacidae > Numenius > Numenius arquata. The sequence goes on from NC_133592.1 coordinate 9,340,886, forward strand.
GGGAGAGTTTCAGAAATACGCCAGCCGGTTGCTGCAGTCAAATACCACCTGAAAGCAAAATAATTGTTCTTGTGAAGTAGTTGCACGGGAAGGAATAAGCAGAGAGTTCATTCAGCCCCATTAGCAGCTTATTTACATGTAGTGAAGTCCCCTCTCATCCTCAAGCTGGACAAATAATCTACTTGTAAAAGATGATGAAAACACTGTAAAATTTTAATGTTAGGAAAAAGTGTTTTATTCACTCTGATCAATATTTAGGCAAGCTGCTTTATTTCACTTTCTTGAGAAAAAAGTGATCTCAATATTAAGCCACTCTGCATATGAGGATATTGTAAACAAGGTAGGATGGTCTGCCTATATGAGAGAGTTAGGATCAGTAATGTACTCTTGGTGATTTACCAAAAAATAAGTTAAAACCTGTTGAGATTTCAAGTGGAATTTGGAAGATTTCTTGCATGCTGCCCACAGTCAGTATCCGGTCATTACTGAGGCATTTAAAATAGTGCTAAAACCCATGCATGACAACAGAAATACTCTTAAAAGTAGATGCAGCGGCAGAACTCATTAACTAGAGCAGAAGCATATTAACCAAAGATGCCAGATTAAAAAAAAATGGCACCAAGAAGGCATTTTCAGCACTTCACAGCTCTAAATTGTGTGAAACCCAAGTCTGTGAACAACCAGAAAAAACTGCATGTTCTCAACTTGACTGTAAACTGACTGCTAATACATGATTGCAAGTTGAGTGTTACAAAACATTCAAAAAGAAACTAAATGCCTTGAAAAACAAGTGCTTAGAAAAGATTGTATGCTGTGAATGGGAATATTTTTTTCACTGCCACAGGGTCCTTGAGAAATCACCAGTCCGTGGCTTGTCTTCACCAGAACCAGTAGTGCTGGACACGTTTTGGTCATATCCAAATAATAATAGAAAGTCTCATATATGAGCTATCAGATGGAAATGATCACAAGCAGCAACCAGTGGCAGGTGGGTGGAAGCAACTAACTCCAGGCAACTCTACCAACATAGGCTTTAAAATACGTCACGTAGCATTTAAAACTGCTAGAAGCATATGAACATCTGCTTGCAGGATAGTCACTGGAAATAATCCAGTGTCCTACAATGTATCAGAAGTCACAACAAGAGGAGAACCTACTTCTATCCTGTATACAGTCCTCCTGGAAAATATTTTGTGGCTCAACCCAGCTTATCCACCTTCTCAGTATCTGAGTTCAAGCACATACTTTTCAGATGCACCTTGGTCAAAGGGTTAAAATGCTTTCCTCAGTTAAATTTTACTGAGTCTACAGGCTCCATCAGCAGTAATCTACATGTGCTGGCTGGTCTCTCCAGTTTTGAAAAAAACCAAAAATTATTTCTGATGAGCACCCACTTCCCCTCCCTGAGAGCTCAGCCCAGGCCACTCCATATAGACCTAGCACCCTGAGTCACTTCTGACATGGCTTGTACCTTGCCTGTAGTGGTTTTTTCTGCTTCTGACATACTGTCCTTGCTCAGCTGCCTCAGCTTTCTCCATCTGTGTTCCATAAATGCTGATATTAGAGCTGCTGTTCTGCTCCCCCACCTGAGGCTGCTTTGCTCCCAGCTGCAGCTTTTGTCATTTAGCCCTTGAAATGTGGCAGGGGATCTCACTAATGTCCTGATGCCATTTCCCTTTGTGGGTCCTGACACAGTCTCAGAGCCTTATACTGGGCTTCCCACCTCTCCTTTAAAATCCTGTTCCTCCTCAGTGCAGGGACAAGAGCCAGAAAAATAGCAAAGGCAACAGGATAAGCCCTGAACAATTCTGTCTTCAACTCTGGAGATGAGCAATTCCATTTGCCTGCCTTCCCGGGAAGCTCTGAGACCATGCTGCATCTTCAGACCTCTCCCACCCTCTTGAACAGCCAAGTGCCCATCCCTTCTTCTGACATGCCTGAGCTAATTTCCCCAGCACTTCTTTTCAAGCAGTTCATTCACCACTGCTTGGGTTACTCGCGGGCTTGATTCTCTACCCCTCCACCCAGGTACAACTCATAAAATGTCTCACTATATGTCATTCTCCTCGGCTAGGTTTTACTTATTTTTTTTATTTTATTTACACCAAGCTGAAAAAACCACCTCCACTATTGTTTCCTTTCACAGCTTTTTTTTTTCATATTTGTGGTCATGTTTGCACAGTAGCATTGCTACAGAAAGCTGATGGCAAATGGCAGCTTGCTCATCTCAAACCTCCGTACATCGTCCCTGTGAGAGTATTGCCCTTATCTACTAAGCCTGCATCTTTTTTCAAAGATGAAAATATGACAAAAAGTGATTATGAGATTGAGCTGCGATTATGAGATTGATACCCCACCTGGAGTACTGTGTCCAGCTTTGGAGTCCTCAACATGGGGAGGACATGGACCTGTTGGAACGGGTCCAGAGGAGGGCCACGAAGATGATCAGAGGGATGGAGAACCTCTCCTATGAAGACAGGCTGAGAGAGCTGGGGTTGTTCAGCCTGGAAAAGAGAAGGCTCTGGGGAGACCTCATAGCAGCCTTCCAATATCTGAAGGGAGCCTACAGGAGAGCCAGAGAGGGACTCTGTCAGGAAATGTAGTGACAGGACAAGGGGTAATGGTTTTAAATTGGAAGAGGGGAGATTTAGATTAGATATTAGGAGGAAATTCTTTACTGTAAGGGTAGTGAGGCACTGGAACAGGTTGCCCAGGGAAGTTGTGGATGCCCCATCCCTGGAAGTGTTTAAGGACAGGCTGGATGGGGCTTTGAGCAACCTGCTCTAGTGGAGGTGTCCCTGCCCATGGCAGGGGGGTTGGAACTCGATGATCTTTAAGGTCCCTTCCAACTCTAACCATTCTATGATTCTATGAGCACTTTAGCTCCTAGATCGGCATCAAATTTGTTAGATCATCTCCCCCACCTCTACATCCACCCCTGAGCTGGGCTTGTCCAGGACAAAGACAGAAATGGTCTAAATGCTGCAGGGGACATTTAGACACAATCTACTTGCTCTCGCTGCGGTCCCTGTGCTTGGCCAAGGGATAGCGCTGCCTTGCCCGAGCAGGGACATGCATGGCTGTAGCTTCATGCCAGGGCCTGCCCCAGCAGGAGGAGACGCTGTGGTGACAAGATGGCAGCAGGCTGCCCCTGTTGGCCCCTCTGGCAGTGGGCCAGCGCATCTGCAGGCCTTCAAGCACCGTACAGGCTCTGGTGGGAGGGCCTCCCTTTTTCACCCTGTGAGGAAAGATGTTCCGCCCCAAAAGTGGCCCTGGGAGGACCCTGACAGTCCTCTGGGAGCAGTTTTGGGGCGGGCAGGAAGGTGCTGCGAAGCCTTCATAGTCCCGCAGGGTCTGCTCTGCTCCAGTCATGGAGTCATGGCCACCCACCTGACTACAACGCAGACGCCATCGTCCCTGCTCTGGGGACCTCCTGGGGACAAGCCCTGCACAGCGAGGGGGGCAGAGGGGCTGGCGGTGCTCCCCCAGTGCCCAGCCTGCGGCCTGCCCAGGCCATGGGCGCCTCAGGGCCGCCCGTTACCACAGCAACGGGGCCTGCTGCCAGCAGCGAGGGGACGTGGGCCAGGCTTGCCCAGGGCATGCAGAGAGGGGACATGGGACCCCTATGAGTGGACGTGGGACCCCATTGAGGGAACACAGGACCCCACTGGGGCCATGCCCATAGAGACATTAAACAGGGTCAACAGTGGTGAGGCACCGTCTCCTGCCCCATATTTAGTGAACCCCGTGGCCCTCAGTCTTCGCCACCGGCTGCAACGGGGATGGGCTGAGCTTGCCCAGTGCCTTTTGCTCCTCAGCCATCCCCGTTTGACATTTGTGACTCTTTAGGAATTTTATCTTAGCCGCTATGAAAGGACTGCATGATTATACATTGTCTGAAGTGTTCTTTGGTATCTGAATATACGTTGTCTGAAGTCTTCTTCAGCAATTAGCTTTAAAACAAAAAAAACCCCACATGTAGATTATGTAAGTAAGTGTAAAACAGTTACTATGTTCCCTATTGAGGTGCCATTAAGAGCAAGTTACACGGCATTTTGCAAGAAGCCTTTGAATCACTCAAAAAAACCCACAAACCACTAAAAGAAACAGCCCATTCAATAACCAGCATGTATTTGCAAGATACATGAAATGGTCTTTAATACATGTATAAAAAAATACGGAGCAACTGTACAAAGCCGGATCACAAACGGTTTCATTCAGGTACAGCTTGTGCAGGGTGCGGGGTCTGCAATCAGCAGACACCTCTCTCCGCTCAGAAGGTAAACATCATTGTAGCACCCATCACCAGACCAAGCTTAACTTCTGCTTGACTAATGTGAGTTTTTGGTAAATTCCCTTGTTAAGAGTGATTTTGGACCAGACGCACCCGTGCCCAGATTGGAATGCAGGCATTATCCAGATTATTTCACCTTGTATTGTACAGTGTAGAGTCATTGACCTGGAGAAATGCATTCTGCTGTGTAGGTCTAAGACAGCTGGAGTTTGAGTCAACACCAGCATGTCACAAATATTTCTGCTGTCCCAAAAAGCCATCGTGCCCCAAATCTAGTCATTTTGCATGTCAACCACGTCAAGACCCACACCAGTCATGCCAGTATCTCTGACAAAGGCAGTAATTTAGAATCTAGACTTGATTGTATTTTTGTGGCACTCTTATGATCTTTGCATAGGTAAGCCCACACATATCGAAAACTTTACTTGTGATGCTCTCTGCCACAAAGTTTCTGAATTCTCTTCAGAAGAGATTTTTTTGCTGTAACTCTTGCGTAGTTTTAGCTACGTGAGCTCTTGGGCAGACCCACAAGGGTTCATAAGAGAACTGTAATCCATGCATATGTGGATCCATTGCATATTATTAATCAGGCCTGTTATGGTCTTCCTGAGCACTTACCAAAACTCAGAACCAGACCTCTACATCTACCCCACCTTCTCTGAAAGGATTGTTTATTAAACAAAGAAACAAGCCCATATATTGCATCTAGCCAAATGTATAGTCTGCTGCTTTCCATAGTACACTGCAAACACACGTGCAGGGGACCTGCATTTCACTACATATTCTGTACATTAAAAAAAACAATAACCTTACGAGTGATCAAAAAAGCAGAAACAGCTTTGGAAAGGAGTCAGGTTTTTCTTTCCACTGAAGAAGGTGGGTGACAACATTTTCAGTTCAGCTACTGCATCGGGTTGCTAAGGCACCTCTCAGAGAGACCTGTAAAGGAATGGTTGATCCACACACGGTCCCAGCTGGCAGAAACTTAATTGTCAATGGAGTATGTGTTGGTTCTGACCAAGGTGCTACGTTTAGAACTGTAAGACATATCTTCATATACTGCATTTGGGTTTTTTTTCTGGAAATATTTCTTCATCTGCAAAATAAAGCAAACAGTCATGCAGAACAGAGCTTGAAAAGACCTCGATCAAGGAGGGAGTCAATTTACATTCCTAGACTAGACATTAGGAAGAAGTTCTTCACAGTAAGAGTGATCAGACACTAGAACAGGCTGCCCTGGGAGGTGGTTGAGTCACCATCCTTGGATGAGTTTAAGAGTCGTTTAGATGTGGTGTTGGGGGATATGGTGTAGGGAAAAACTTTGTAGAGTAGGGTAGATGGTTGGACTCGATGATCCCAAGGGTCTTTTCCAACCTGAATGATTCTATGATTCTATGATTCTACATCTAAGGAATCCATCTCTTTGAAGTGGAAATATATTTTTAAAATTCCTCTCATAACCCAATGAGGTTATGAGATTAGGTAGAACTCGTCAACCTATTTATTTAACTTTCTATTGTCAGTCTGATGTAATTTCACTAAAAGTTCCTTCAAGAGTTGGATGCAACTGTGGCCGCAACATAAATAATGCTTATCCTTAATTGGTTACTGATAACACAAGAGACCAGTTCCCACAGGGCTGCTTGGCTTCTCCAGAACAATGTTATACTGCTGGTTTTTAGCAGTACTGAAGCCATATATGGAGGGACGAGACAGGAACCTGGCCTGTAAATCATACTCTGTTAATTTTGAGTAATCTTTATGGAGCAGAAGGATCTACCAAAGACGAATAATTACTGGGCATGTTCTGCAGAATATGGATGTAAATAACCCCTGTAAAGGAAAAAATTCTTGGTCACTTATTTTTCAGGGACAGGGCAAAATTGTTTTCCTACAGCTATATTCAGACATGAGGCTATTTTATGACTTTTTGCTGCCCTTGTGTCCCCCCCAAACATTCTCCTACATCTATTACAAGATTGGTAAATACAGCCCCGTTCCTGATTGACCAAAAAGAAAGAAGCAAAACAGAATAGTGAGGTGCTCTGTTCAGGGAAATACATAAACTGCGTGGCTGGGTTGTTGACTGCGTGGCTTGCTTGAGGTTTGTTATCAAAAGGCAAGCAATGCCTCATTTACTAAGAGTTACAGAAACACAAGACACAGTCCTTACTGCCAAGAGTTTATAGCCAGCAGACATTAAACAAGTGCAAAGAGGAGACAATAGAAAGCCATAATTCCTGAGGTTTACCAGATGCTTGTTTGACTCAGTGACTATTTACAAATAATATCAAAGGCAGCTATTCAGGTTTGCTGTGGCATGGTAACAGCATACTTACATCGACACGGTGGAAGGTACAGCATACCAGTGCAGAAAACAGTAGCACTAGCACGATGATAAGACCATAGATGATCCAGGAACTGTTACCGCAGTTTGTCCACTCCACTTCTGCATATGAAATTATATTATTATTATAAATATGAAGAGGTAGAATTCTATTTTTACTATGAAAAAAGTTATTTACTGGTCAGCAAGAAACCAGATATCAACAGCCTGCTACACAGCCACATTTGTCACCCCATTGGTATTCTCCCTGGCATTCCCTTTGCTCTTCTAGAGGTGGGTGATGACTGCGGGTGGCACATGATGGGTCAGCGAGGAGCACTTTACAAGGCTATAGCTTCCATGCCACTGATCAGAAGCAGGACCACACACTCCTACCAGGAACAGAAAATGTTTACTGCAGTATTACAACAATACTGAGGGCTCGGCCAGGAGTATCTAACAGGTAGGTTTGCAAGCAGTACAGACAGAAGTAGGAGGGCTATTGTGATCCAGAGTATACAGGCTAAGCAGAATAGTGCTAGTGCTAGCTGAAAGGATTACCTCAATTAATCCATATCTGAATAACACAGTATCTGGTAATCACCCTGCTACTTTGATGTGCAGCTGTTTTTTTCCCCAACTAACGTTACTGAGTTGTTGCACCGCTTACGGCCAGAGGCACAGAACAACACCACAGCCTTTTCTGCAGACTGCAAATAGATCCTTCGCAACTCTTAGGGCTTATGTAAACCTTATTTTAATTGCCGAAAGATCTCATCATAGCCCAATGCACAGGGTTAAATTGCACCAGTAAGATCAAAAGCAAGCACTGCGTTGCTGGTTTTGTCTGCATCTTAACAATTGGTTACAACCCCATCCTGCAGAAGAAGAAAAAACCCTGTCTTTGGAACGTATGCTCACACTGTGCTCAGTGTGTAATACGGGGGGGGTGAGATCATCTCTGCTATTATCTGTGGTACTTCAAGTAAATGCCTGAAGACTTGTTCTGCACTCCCTGGTGTGATCTATTTTTAAACACAAAGACTTGCTATAGGGAATGGTTTCATAAGACATTTATGTCACATTAAGGTCAAAGAACTGATGTTAAGAATACTGATTCATTTCCTAACATGGACAGAGTATTCACAGACACACTGAAATGTTTTTTGCCTGATTTTGACCTTTTTTTTTTTTTTCTTTAAGATGCGGGATTATAGCAAGTTTTCTCTTTTCTAATTCCCCTCTGGTTGTACAAGGCAGGTAGAAACATAGTGCCTGTTCCTGTGTCCTAGTACAACAGGGCGCAGAGGAGCCTGAGCGCACTCTCCAAACTTTCTCATGTATGGAAAAACATGTAGCCATGGATTAGTGCTTTATCGTCCTGACTAAAGCTCTGAAAACTTTTAGTCCACCTTTTGTATTACAACATGCGTGTAGTTAGTTATGATTAAGCAAGCAAAAGGATCGTACCTTTAACCAGCATCATGGTGCCTGCTCTATTCGCTGAGAAGGAATAGGAATTGTTCAACACCCCAACGCATACATATATATCACTGTCGTTTCTCCATAGGTTGTGTAGAGTTATCACTATTTTCTTCTCTTCCTTTGAATACTCCAAGCGATTAGCAAAAGCAGGAAAAATAGTCGAAGCATTCTGACTTGAAACATACAGCACTTTTTCAGGTTGCATGTGAGTCTTGAGCAAATAGATCCCTCTCTCTGCATCTGAGCTTCTCAATGCACAGGTAATGCTGACAGACTGGCCTTCCTGAGGATTGACAGAGTGCGGTGACTGCTCAATAACTCCACTGGCATTTCCTAAAAACAAGAGACATTAATGGCTACCACAAACTTAACACAGTGCATTTTCACTAGGGAGCAAATACGGAGGTCAAAGACAGAAAGAACAGGCCATAGAAATTTAGACAAAATTATTTTTTAAAAAGGCTACCTTTATACACGCCTTAAGAACAAAGATATATATCAGTACATCCTAGCATGTTTTCCTGCCCCGGGATCTGAAAGTAGGACTGACTGAGCAGGTTCACCTGGTTGTAAAGTGTCTCCACTTACCTAAAAAATACATATACTGAACTGTTCTAAGGGAATACAGCTTCATCAGCTTGCCCTTGAGACACGGATCGTTGGCTGCTTTCTCAAGTGAGATTAAGCCATAGAAAGATCTGGGGACTATTGGTCTGGATGAAACCATACAATGTGGGTGCCATCAATGTTGAAAATGGACTTCAAAAAGCAGTTATTAATGGCTTGCTGTCCAGCTGGGAAGACATTTCACCGAGTTCCTCTGAGAACACAACCTGTTCCTTTTGACATTATTATTAACGGGGGTGAGGGAATAAAGACATAACTTATAACATTTGTCCAAAAGATAATTCTGGGAAGGCTGCAAGCGTTTTAGAGAAGATGATCAGAATCAGCGAGAGGTATAAGGTAATTTAATAAAACAATTTGGAGAAACAGTACATAATCAACAAGATGGAACTCATTTGAGAAAACGGTGAACTAGTTTGAAAAAAGAAACCTAAGGAAGGATGCAATAAATCTTTATAGATATCACGACTATTACTGATCCAGCAATCAATTAGGTTTTGCATGTCTTGGGGATGGGAAAGAAAGACAACCCTGTAATTTCTGGTAAAGATGTTTCAGGTTAGATGGTCTCATCAGAAGGGTAGGTACGTAGAGGCATAAGCTGCCAAAGAATATTGTGGACTCAACCATCTTGTAATGAAAAGAGAAAAAAAGAAAAGAAAAGAAAAAAAAAGACAGAAAAATTCTTCCCCTAACCAGAAATTACTGTCAAAAGGAGCACTTGTGCCATTCATCAACTGTTTGTTGAGAGAAAAAACTCACATCCCTTTATCCACTGATGCTCAATTTACAAACCCCGCCTGGCACCAGCTTCCCGACTATTACCAATTTATCATTTTAGACAAAACAGTAAAAACAAAAAAGATTGCAAAAAATGCTACCAAGAAAAAGGCTCGTTGCTTTGCAAGTTATTCATGCAGATTAGACTGATTGTTTTGGAAAGTGCTACGGGTCGTCACTGTTTCCAAACTGCTGCAGCAACCTACGACTCGTGGGAAAATCTGTAGTTACATTAAATTAGTCATGAATTGATGCTCTAGGGGTTTTCTTGGTACTGTTCTATCTAATGTGTTTTCTTCATCTTTTCAAGGAACAGACCCACACTTTCCTTCAAATCAGTACATTACCTGAGCAGACATGGGTAAAGTTCTGTCAGTCTCCCTTCCATTATGCTTTTTTCCAATCTTTGATTTAAAATATATATCTGTATTTATTCATTCATGACATAAAAAGGTGGAATTGCAATACCTTTCACCACGATCATGGTTGTCTTCCCATTCAGCTCTTTGGGACGTTGTTTGCTAAAAATATACTCAGAGCATAGGTAGATATTGGAATCAGATTCCCGTAAACGGTGCAGAGTTATCCTGATATTACTTCCTTCTCTTGAATAGTGGAGGCGACTATCAAAATCAGGATGTATATATGAAGTATTTTCCTTGGAAACATAAAGCACATTGATTGGCTGTATGCCAGCTCTCAAGTACATTCCCACTTGATTTTCTGAACCTGAGCAAGTTATGCTGATGGAGTCTCCTTCCCAAACACTGACAATGTCTGTTGATTGTTCATTTTCTCCACCTAAAAATAAGACATGCAACTGAAATTATAATATCAGAGTTCTTCTTGATCTATTGATACCAAATTAGTTTTTGAAAACAACTACTCCTTCAACAGAACCGCTCTGTAAGATGGGACCTTAGTCTTGCTGTCCTGTGTGTATCATCTCTCGGCTGTCCTGAAACCTATAGTGCCTTTCATGCCCATTGACCTGTGCAACTCAACATCTTCCCAGAGCTTACTGTCATTCATAAAAAAAATTGAGTCTGCTCTGTAGATTCCCAGTATGATCCTACTAGTAAATGGCACAGAATAGAAGAAAACTACACTTTTTTCTTTTTCTTTTTTTAATAGAAAGTTGCTCTAGCAATCAGGAAACCGGATAGTGTAGCTTCTTAGAAGAGAACTGCAGAAGGAATAACTCCAGCCTATACTAAGAAACAAAGGTATCAAAATACATAATGAGACCCTTTGAGTTCTCTAATGACCTCAATATCAAAAGAAACTGAACAGTAAGTACTTATGCCCTGAATACCGAGGAACAGAGAGATCAAATGGGAAACATCCAAAAGAAATTACATTACAACATTACAAGCAGGGAAATAAAAATTATATTAAGAGTATTGCATATGTAGGACAAACACAGTGTAGAAAGGATAGAATTAGTAAGTGTTGACAAAAAAATTAAGGATCCCTACGTACTAAAACCAATTTATTTTAATAAGGGAACAAACACACAAGTCAAACACAGAACAAGCAAGTCATGGGAATTTAGATACAGTAGGTCAGTCCAAGCTGACCAGACACAAGGACATTGTTCCTACAGCAGTTAGAGAGGGAATTAAGGCAAGCAGGAGCTGTCAGCAATGTCATTCCAAAGCAGCAGAGAAATGGGGTGATGGAGAAGGCTGGAGAAGCGCAGAGCACTCAGCCTTAACGAGCATGGAAGAAAGCCCAGGAAATTCAGTTCCATCAGCCTAAAATCAGTACTTCTAAGTTGACCTACACTTTTGTGATCTAAGAACCCAAGCAGCTAACGAGAAGCAGCCACAGCCCATCAATTGTTTTCTCCAAAAGACCAGCGTAGAAGTTCAAGAGTTAAATTATACTTGCGGAAATCAGTATTGGCTCCTCAACAACCATTAACAAAGAATGGCAAAACCACTCAAAATAAATATTCTTAACAGATTCACTGCATCTTCCTTTCAGATGTACTGATTTATGAATAATACTTTTTTCTCAAGTCACCAGCCTTTCCAGTTATTGCCAATGGTCATGGGAGAAAAAACGGCTGACTGCTTGGAGAAATCTTTTTCCTCAGCCAGTTTTCCTTAGAGATTCACACCGTTTTCCCCAAGTGTTCCTCCGGCTTGTACTCTCAACAATATTAAGCAATGGATATTTCTAGTAAGGTTTTATTACATCTTCAATAATTACGTCTCTAGTAAATATCAATTTTCATTTGTATCCAGTAGTGGGCTCCCCATCAGCCATAACGATACAGATAGTTCATGTTGCACTACTGGTAAAATAACTTCCACTCTTTCTACAGAGATTAATTTCTATGTAGAAAAGTTCTAATCACAATAAATTTTCATTATTTTTTTCTAAAAACTCATTCTATAATTTCAGAGAATATTTTTCAAAGTTCCACCTGGCTGTGCTAACGGTGAATTTGCCAGGAACCCATTTGAGACAATAGTCTAAGGGGGGGAAAACAGGAATTATTGAAACTTGTGAAATGTAAAAGCGCCTATGTTGTACATACCATTCTGGCCAGGGAAGCACAGGAGAAGCAGAAGAAAGAGGGATGCGGTTGGGAGATGTGATATCCGCAGCATTTTCAAAGGTCTTTTTAGTCGTTCTCGATGCGTTAAAGACGTGAAGAAAGGCTTGTATGCCACGAGTGGGCCTGTTTTCTTCCAGCTTACATCAGTCGTCTACTAAAAGAATGTAGCAACTTGCCTCTTTTGCCTTAGTATCACAAAGCATGTGACAGAGAGAGGGGAGAGAGATTTCTCTCAAGAGGTGTATCTTGGTTTTGACTTACAACGCCCACGGTTTCCTACCACTGAACAACCCCCAACCCTGAGGGCAGAATTAGAAAGAGTCTCTACAGGCACCTGAGAAAAGCTGGGCTCAAAGTTGCTCTTCACAGCCCCAAAGTCAGGCAATTATCTCCCTGTCGTGGCCTTACTGGAAATGTAGGCTCTGGTACAATCAATTCAGTCTCTCGGTGTTCCCACAGGCTTTGCAGGCTGCCTGCTCTCTGTGTGAATACGTAGGAAACTCTGTTCCCAAAGAGTTTCTTGAAAGCTTTTAAGATTAGAAATTTGATCAATTACTGGAAAGCAAACAGAGTTCAGGAAGGCTGTTAAATAAGCTTTCAGGTAGCCCTACGGAGGCGAAGCAGATGCCGGGAGATCTCTCTTACTTCCTGTCTTTCGCAATATTTAAGTGAACTGACAATAATAATGGATTATGAGCTTGGGAATCATATGATGGTGATGCTTTGTAAAGGAGATTAACATATCAAATAACAATATGATCAACACAGGGTTAACAATGAACAGCCAGTTTTTAAGCTGATGTTTTATTATGATGAGTATAGTAACAAAACAAAAAAAAACATTAAAATGAAATTACAAGTATCAAATCATGGCATTTGGCGAGTCACTTTTTTCTTTCATAAGCAAGTATTTGCTTATATTTTTATACTGCAAAACAGCACAACACAGTTGATTAGAACAAGCATTGTAGATCTTTAAAGCTATTTATGACAGTTTTCCCTGAGGTATGGGATGATTGGTGTCTACCAGCACAACACGACTCAGGAAGGGCAAAGTGAAACAGTTGGTAGTGATGCCTCTGAATATCACAGTCTGCATAATCATCAGTAGAAAGCAGAAATGTAAAGCAAAGCATGCTTGAGTGAGCAATAAAGATCAGTGTGTGACTTGCGACTCGTGACTAATTTCCTTAAGCCACTGTCACTGGCCAAAGCCGTCCATATAACCTTTTTTCTCAAAACATGTCCAGCTCTCTGGCCCCAACTGGTGTTAAAGAGTAGAAATTAAATCTGCACATTGTTAAACCTGAATCCCTGAAGTTAATATAATGTGAGTTGTCAAATACAGCAGAGGGAAACTAGCTCCAGTGGAGTCAAAAAGTGAAAGGCCCCACACCTGATGTGAGTGGCTCTTTCCCAGGCTATAGCAGCAGATATATTATTTCCTCAAAAAAAGATGGCTTTTCTCCCAAACAAACCTCTTCCTCGCTCCTTTTAGACACAGTCATACTCTGTTGAAAACTTACAGCAGTCCTGTTCTGGGAAAAAAACAGGAACTGCAATTGTGTTAAGGTGCTGTATAAAAAGGAAAAGTCTTTTTTCTTCTATCTCTAAATCCTTGCACAGTCTGGACTCTTTACAGGTAGCCTTAGCTTTGGCTTATTGAATAAACATATTATAACATTCATCATGAGATAAAAGAGTTCCCAACAGGATCAGTCAAAATAATATACTCCGTAAATACCTAAAAGACTTTGAATAGCTGGGGATTGCCATCTCTTATTGAAGTTTTGACTGCATTCCACCCCAGTAAAATTGAAAAGACAAAATCTAACAAATAAGCTGAGCGTGGAGTTAAAAGGGTACGTTAGGTCAGCATGAGTTTAAAGTCCCCACTGGGCAGGGGGAAAAAACCCAATGCATAACAGCGCTAGTCTCCTGTGCCAAACAACACAGTTTAAGCACAGAGGCTCTTCTGTATTTCTAAAGTTAATTAGTAACATTTTTTTTTATGTCTTCCATTATGAACTTTCCCTTCAGATGTGATTGTAGCAAATTTCAGGAGTCACATGACATCCTATACCCTTTGAGATTTCCTGCTGGAAGTTTCAGCCACAGGTTTATGGGTAATTAAATCATGTAAAAATGATTCACCAAGTATTCATACTGTTCCAGGGATCTGCTTTTTCAGTTGTGCTGATGATGATTTTTGCTCAAAAGCCTGATGCTAGATTAGGTCTAATGCAAACCTTGAGGATTTATTCTAATTAAGCGTGAATGATAAATCATTTGAAGATGACATACCACCTGTGAACTACCAAATGGGGATCTCTGAAGTGCAGTATTTCATCACACACTGTGTGCATGCCGGACACCCAAACCTGTCTTTAGATGCAGAAATATTGCAGTCTTCTCTGATACGTAAAGAGAGCAGGTACATCAATATGGTTTTTTGTTCAGTGGAATTACTGTTGATAGTGTCCTACACTAAAATTTGTGGGTTTATGACCTAATTAGTCAGGGAGGTTGATATCGTACTTCTGTTCAGGCTGGGAGGGGGCTACGGCCCCCATGACCCAATGCCATTTCTAAGGGAGCTGGACATAGCCCTCCCGTCCACCATTTCCACAGGAAGAAGCATCCAGAGGAGATGTCCTCACCCTGCAGGTGGCTGCAAAATCAAATGCCTGTTCAAAAGGCCAAATCCCTCTAATTCAACAAACCAGTCACCTGTACAAAATGCTTTTTTGGATATAGAGACCTGGGAGTTAAAAAATAATAAAGACTGATAGGTGTGCTATTACATTACAAAATGGAAGACATGCAGAGAACATCTGCCTCAGGGTTCAACACATCCTTCCTGATCACAGATACAGTTCTCTGAAGAATTTCAGATGAACTGATAGCTTCAATCAGAAAAACCATTGAGAGAATTCTGCTGGTTTAAAGCTGTGCTGCTGAGCCAGCCAAACATCTTGCAACAACTGCTATCCTTAGCGAAGCACCAGGAGAGGATGGGAGATCCAGGGAGCTTCCCATGTTGCTCATGAAGGCTTCAGTGTCACAGTCCTCAGTGAATGTATAGATTTGGTGAAGGTACATTTGTGAGAACTACCATGAGGTCTCGTATAAAATGAGCTAAAGAAATTCAGCTGAACGCTGTATATCAGTACCGAGGAGTACGTTGCTGGCATAGAGGCCTGGTTTTCTCATTTGTAGGTTTTTTTCCAAAAAGGTGCAAATCCTTCTATGTCAGGGACCAGGTTTTTATTTCCAGCAGCTGCAGAATTGAAGGAAAAATATCTGTGAGGTGACCAAAGGCACAGGTTGATTTCAGTGAGAATTATAATCCAATTGCCTGTATTTAAGTTTGGAAATCTGGAGTGTGAAGACCTCAGGGCACCTGCCTTGTTCCAGTTGCTACTGATGTCCTACCTCTTGTTCTGAAAGGTGAAAGAATTGCAGCTTCATTGCCCAGCAAGTTCATGGCATCCCTGCTGAAACCCTGCCCTGGCTGCTGTGGCCCATCAGCCCTTGCTTTAGAGGGGCTCTAGGCCAGGCCTGAAACGTCCCCGAGAGTCACACCACAGGGCAGGACCTCAGGAGAGCCACTAGCGGTCAATTTTTTACCTATCACAACAATATATCAATACGTCTTAATAGAACAACTGCAGTGAAGCCAGAGTTGTGTTATCTTTACTGGGTTTTACGGGTACTTGTGCAACTCTCACTTGTCACAGATAGCCTTGTATTTTGTCTAACTGTAGATGTGCAAACATCTCAGCTTGTTCCCATTGCCTTCCTTTAGAGTTAGCAGAGAGAAACAGGCACCTTCACAAGGTAATTCACCTGTTTCATCTTAAAACCATATTAAGGTGAGATGAATCATCTTCAAGACAGCTCTTTCTCTCCATTCACTGGAAAGGGAACACAAAATAAAAATCTTAAACTAACTTCTAACCAACAAGTTAACTTTAACCAAACTCAGACCTAAGAATCTAATTCTTAGACTTTTAGAAAGAAACAACCAACGTTTGTTTTCAAAGGACGGACCAGTTCAGCAACTGAGAGGAGATGTCTCAACTTCTGGCCTTACACAGGGTCCCATAAACCCTGGAGCCAAGTTGGCTACAGGATGTAGGAGGAATCCATATGTCATGGTCAAGGGGTGTCTGTAAAAATGTGTAAATGATCCACACACGAGTACTGGAACCACTGCAAAGTCATGTAGTGACTAAAATCTATTGACTCAGACTTGATGTGGGGAGGAGATGGGTATCCACTGGACACAGTCCTAGTAACCACATCTAGTCCTTCACTGAACAGCCCCCTGCCATTGTAGTAATGCGATTTTATCTTTTACCAGAATTAAACCCCAAAAAGTCAAATCTTACCATCAAAAAACTGTTGGATCAACATGACAGGCCCTAGGAAAACAACAGCAAAAAAAAAAAGTAGCAGCATTAGCAAGGATTTACTTAGAAGAATTAAAACTAACAGACGTGCAGTTGTTTTTTCCCAATTTATATTTATCTGAAATTCCTGAGCAGCTCCTCGGTATCCATCTCAAACAGACCCACAGGCCTTGTGTTTTGCCCACAAATCCCCACCACGTACAGCAGGTGTGACACTTTGCCATATGACAGCACAGTTGCACCCCAAGTTCTATACTCTGTTGTAGCCCAACTATTTCCAAAGTATGAGGTGCTTTAATATTATCTTGCTTTAAGAATGCTGCCGTTTTTGTGTTGAGGAGGACAGAAGAGCAGGGATCCAAAAGATTTTTTTCACATGACTCGCTATTTACTCCACAGAGCCTATCCCAGCCCTTTCCATGCATATTCATTTACAAAACACACTCCTCCCTTGGACATAACTAGGAAAATAATTTTGTCTTAAATTAAAATCAGCTCTTTAGTGGGCAGAGCTGTGAGAGGGAACCACTCACCCAAAGGACCCGTCAGCCCACATCTGGACGTTCAGCCGTCCCCTGGGCTGGGACACGTCTCTGCAGGGGAAGCTGCCCGGCAATGCCGCAGTCCGAGACTGCTCCAAGGCACTGGATGCCACTGAGGCAGGGCTGAGCGGTGCGGTCACTTGGCTGTATACTATGGTAGCAGTGAGGAAACTTCTTCTGGGCTTATTTTTCATAATAAATCAGCCGACTGGGGACTACGCCATGGCACCCAAGGCAGAGGCGGAGTTTATACCAGCTGTTAGCCCAGCCTCCCCTTCACTGCAAATATCATTCAGCAACTTCATAAACAATGTTATGGAAATAAGATCCAGAAAGAAAACCCTGTATGCTTTATCTACTACCAGCGCTGCTTGCAAGGCATGTTACCAAAAGGAAACATAACATTTTGTCAGACTGTACCTTGACCATTTTGGTTCCGTCGAAGACGAAACACTATCAGTACTGCTGCACAAACCCCAAGAAACAGTACTGTGGTGATGATGCCAATGCTGTCATTTCCGCCCATTACAGGTTGAGTACTATCTGGAGAGTAGAAGAAGATAGAGTTCAGGTGAATCAAACACGTGTGCCAAGAAATGAGCTTGCCTCACGAGCAGCAGTTCGGAAAAACTGGGCCTGGTGCTTCTGCAATGGAGCCCACAAAAGCTGATAATGAGAGAATGAACTGGTGAATGTGAGAACAAATAGCCTCTTAAGGAAGACACCTGTAAGAGAAGAATGACTCTATCAACACTGAAAGCTAATTCTTGACTCTCCACCACAACAGATACCTTTGAACGTCTATCTCATTTGAAATAAGCAAAAACAAGAGGTGCAAAACCCATCCTTAATGGCGGGTTCAAAGGCCACTAAGGAAATCTGTTTTTACCATTTTTAAAAGACCTCAATGCACAGGAATTTAAACACATAAATATCTAGAAAGGTTACTTTAATACTTGTCTAATTTGGAAGAGAAACAATAGAATCATCCAGCGCACAGTCAAAATTTACCGAAGAAAAACCCCAAATCAAAAAAAACCCAAACCACACAGGAAAATGCAAAAATCCATACCTCTACCAAGGACTGCCTCCAGAAAAGGATAAATAGAGTTTACTTGTCTCAAGTAAAGACACCCCGTTTGTCCACAAGCTAAGGAAGATGACAGGGATTTCTACAGTGAAAGAAATTTGGATAGAAAAATAAGTCTGGGTGACAATTGTCCTCTCGGTCTGGAGGTAAAGTCTCGTTCATTATTTACTGATAAGTGAAATTGTTGCATCACATACCACTTTCCCTCAGCATCCCTGCATCTAGAGCTATATAGCTATGGTTACAGAAACCTATACCTACAGGTATGTATTTCCAGGAGCAGGAACCTACATGGGCTAGGGGAAAGTCTCTGAGTTTGAATGGCTACAGCATGTGCGGGTCCAAGGTGTGAATGTACAGTACATCTGCCCTGCTGCATGTCAGGCTTTGGTCATGTCAAGCTGCCTGAGCAAAACGCTTGCAAAGCAAAGGGCAAACAAACACGAGAAGAGACTAACCTAGATCTTCCTCATCAGTGATGATGACTGTTGGTTTTCTGGTTGGTGGTTCCTCACCTGACGTGTAGCACTTCAGGGAACGTCTGGGCTCTTTGTAGTTTGTTTCTGCTGCACAGCAAATTTTAGCAATTTTACCACTCATATTTTCTGAGGAAGCTGAAAGATAAGAGAAATTTTGATATAATATAGACCATTTATAAGATCTTCAATCCATATTTTTCTCAGAGACCCCAGAGTGTATCTCCCACCCAGCCTGATGCCACTGCGCCATTATCTAACTTATTCCTCTTCTAACAGGTGGGAAATGTAAAGGCCATTATATTGAAAACTCCTTCCTACCTGCAGATCCCACACTCAGCACATCCACTGGTTACCCTTCCAAGGGATATAGGCTTCCCTGTCTACAGCAATTTCCAATTGTCACTATGCATGTTTTAGTGGCATCCAACCTTCACATAGTGATAACAACGTGTAGATATTTTGCAACGGTAAGCATAAATCCAGGAGAGAAATGTTTTACACTGATCAGAAATTAAATACACAAGGAACTGTTAGGCTGAACAAAAGTATATGTAAGGTTGAAAATTGGGCACCCAACATACGAAGGACATTGACCTGTTGGAGCGGGTCCAGAGGAGGCCACAAAGATAATCAGAGGGCTGAAGCCCCTCTGCTGTGAGGACAGGCTGAGAGAGTTTGGGGTGTTCATCCTGGAGAAGAGAGGGCTCCAGGGAGACCTTAGAGCCCCTTCCAGTATCTGAAGGGGGCTACAGGAGAGATGGGGAGGGACTCTTGATCAGAGGGTGGAGTGATAGGACGAGGGGCAATGGTTTTAAATTGAAAGAGGGGAGATTAGATTAGCTATTAGGAAGAAATTCTTTCCTGTGAGGGTGATGAGACCCTGGCCCAGGTTGCCCAGAGAAGCTGTGGCTGCCCCATCCCTGGAGGTGTTCAAGGCCAAGCACTTGGATGGGGCTTTGAGCAACCTGGTCTGGTGGGAGGTGTCCCTGCCCAGGACAGGGGGATGGAACTACATGATCTTTAAGGTCCCTTCCAACGCAAACCATTCTTTTGTTGTTTTCTTCTGTCAGCAATAAGATTAGAAAGGATGGTATAACTCAAACAAGAGAGGTGATGAAAGCCTTTTTTCAAAGAATCATCTACAGCCAGGAGGACAAAGCCAAATATACATTCAGTCGCGTGTAGGCTGGTGAAATGTCATTGACTTGGATGGAGTTCAACTAAATTACATCTGTGCAACCTGACTCACCATGAAGTTTTGCCTTCTTGGAGCCACTTGCTACATGTACTAACAGGCATTTTTATCACTGAATTTGACGGTTTCATGAGAAAGCTCGAAAGATACCTCCTGGTTATTTACTGAGTTGTACAGAAGAGCAACACAGAATGGCTCTTTAGGCTAGACCCAGATTTAAGTGTGTATTGCCTGAAGGAGATGGGATTCACACATTCCAAGCTAGCACAGATTTTGACCATGAGAACTGCTGTTGCCAAAAAAAAAAAAAAAAGTATCTTTATAGATCAGGGTAACATGAATTTATCTGAATCACTACTAGTGTAGTTCTAAGCAGTGTTTGACCTGAGAGAATTTAATTTATTTTTGTGAATGACTTCATGACTTTTTGGCAAATTAGTTTACTCATTAGCCTCACTGTCTGCCTAAATATACAACAGTTCAGTTTTATAACCAGAAATATGTTTTCCATATGTTCATAATAGCCAGGCTCCCAGTAGACCATACCTCCATAATCCACAATGCCACATGAGTCTCCTATTCCCACATCTTTCCTCCACCAGATGGCATAAATTCCTTTATAAGAAGTATTTTCTTGCTGAAAGCACATACTGATGTTTGTTTCATTGATCTCCAACTTAATTACTTTATTTAAAAATGTCTTATTTTGTGTATCATGAATTACATCAAAGCCTTCGTAATTGGATGGTTCGCATGCACTGATCTCACAGTCTTCACAGTAGTAGACTACCACATGCATTTTGCCAGAGGAAGTGTCTTGTGTCCTCTCAGCAGGGTTGCCACTGGGCATGGCAATATCTACATGAGAAAACAAAGAAAAATTATTTTCTACCAGTTTTCTCCCAAGACTTTTAGTGTTAGAGAATGAGACAAGTTTTGGTGGACAAACCCAGCCATGGCTTAGGAGATGTTGTCTGCCAATATGGTACTGGGCCCAGTCCCCAAACTAATTTTTGGGGTAGAAATACAACACAATCGCCCCCTTGCTGCCACTAGGGTTTTAACTAGGAAGCTGGGAAGTGAGTTGAAAGACATTTCTCTTGTTGACCTAAGAGGTTCTCTGCCCAGACAGGCTCAGATGAATCATCCGTTCTTCTTTTTTTCCCTTCCAAAACTCCCTGGCATAATCCTATCAGGCATATCTCCACCAGCCCAGGACAAATGAAGTTCACATCTGAGATGCCAGACTACATACAGCTGGATCCAGTGTCCCACTGATTCAGTTCAATATTCCACCAAGCAACAGTTTTACAGCCAAGCCAAAACTCACCAGCAGCCTGGCTGAAGCACTGGAGTACGCTAGGGCTGGGTGCTGAGGCCTGGCAACAGGGTTTTACTCATTCAGACTGTCCTGGTAAAGAGCCAGTCCTTTGAGAGAGGACTCACCTCATCTGATTTCAGACACATCCAAAAAGTTGCCCTTCCCAAGTTACGTGATTGTGACAGGTCAAATAAATCAACCTTCACCTTCTTAATTCCTTTTCTCACCTTAGTGGTTTTGTGGTCTTAGTTTTAACTGGCCACAATTGAGCTTTCTAATAACAGTTTAAAAGTTTTCAGCTATTAATGTGCAGTGAAAAGCAATGAGATTAAACAAGGAGACTCACTTGCATGGGGAGTTGCGATGGTCAGAAGCAGGAAACATAACCGCCTGAAGCGGGGAGAGTCCATCAGGCTGCCCTGTGTGCTGAGCTCTAACAGTGTTGGATGCTCTCCTAGATCCTCTACGATCCCAGGGCAGGCTCACCAGGCTCCTCCCTCAGTCATCTCCCTGTTTGAATGTTAAATTAGGTGTTTAACAGCTATTATCTCATTCTTATAATCACTCTCCAGCCAAAAAAAAAAACCCAAACAAACAACAAAAAACCAACACCCAAACAAACAACTTCCAGGCCAAGTGCTGTAAAGTTTCTTCTAGCCAAGACAGCTGGAATACAGGCAAAGAAATGCTCATGCTGCTCAGCTGCTACTGCAGTATGGTTTTTGCAAATGCCAAACTCAGACCCCTTTCCATCCCTGGGTCAATCACAGCCGTAGAAGACACATGGTCTATCTGCAGGGAAAGGGAAATCCCTCCTGAGCCTGCTGGGCAGGAGGCTCCATGTCCAGGTCCTCCAGGCTCCTCAAGGCGGTGGCCCTGCACACATCTTTCACTCGTACATGCAACAAATAATGTGGACTTGCTGTCACTTCCAAAACACACCAAAAATTAGACATGGAAGATGTTTTGTGCTGAATGAGTGTTTTGCTTGACCTAAGATGAAATATTTATTGTCAAATTGAATTTTATTTTTAGTTTGGAAGACATGATACAAAACACCTGTTCAAATTAAAATCAACAAACAAACAAAAACTTAGTATTTCTTTTCAATAAATATATTGGATTTAGTCACAAATTCCTCCTCAATCATTTCAATGAAACTGTCGTGAACTTACTAAATATGTTTAAGTAAAACACAAGTTTCACTTTCCAAAGGAGAAAGAAAAACAATCTGGAAAATTCACCTAACTTTTCCCACTAGCCTTGCTCTGGAAAACACAAACTGCTTTCCTTCTAGGGGCTTTTCATTGGAAGCTTTCATTAAAACAGCTTTTTTGGCATGTTGCTACCTGAGAAGTAGCTTGAGGATGTTTCCAAATTAATTATGCATTTATTCCTAATCATGCATTAACTCTTTTCTTTTAAGCAGAAGTTAATAATTGATTTATCTCTCATGACCTGTGCTAGTCTAGAGCTGCAGAAAGTCCCACCCCAATTCCCAGAAACAGGTGAGACAGGAGGAAAACAAAACCTACAAAACGAGCCCTTTCCAGTGGCCGACAGGCACAGGAGGAAATCCTTGAGACCATCTGCAGAATTTCCTGTGCAATAAAACCAGGGGCCCCTCCGCAGTGCCCTAAAAGCTCTTGATACCCCTAGGCAGGGCCCAAGCCTGCGAGATACTGGCCCAAGCCAAGGTCCTGACGCTGCTCCACACCATGCACACCCACAACGGTGCGATCCATCCACTTCCACTTCACACCACACGAGGGACCAATTCTTCCATTTTACGCACAGGGCTCCTTCTCACCTATACAATCTTGCAAGAATTTCTTCTTGCCCCACCAAGTATTAACAACACTCAGCATCAAATGAGCACAGCACCTTTTCTCATCCTCTTTCCATACATCTAAAAATAGTTCTTGTCTGTTTGATTTTGGGGGGTTTGGTTGTTTTTCTTTTCCCCAAAACAGATCACTCCGTACCATTTCACATGTTACTGACTGATCCTGTTTCCTACTTTGCAAAGCACCAGTTAACAATGTCCCCTGCAGGCGAGCAGAGCGTCAAGGGACTATCATCAACCATTGAATCATAGGATCATTTAGGTTGGAAAAGACCCTAAAGAACATCGACTCCAACCATTAACCCAGCACTGCCAAGTCCACCACTAAACCATGTCCCTAAGCGCCACATCTACACATCTTTTAAATACCTTCAGAGTATTATATCTCCTTGTCCTCCTCGGAGCGCGTTCGCCAGCCTCATGCAGTCCTTGCAGACCAGCTGCAGCACATCTGGCTGAGTGATTTGCCCAAAGGTTAAGGACAAGTGGTTTCTTCCCCAGTAGTTTTCAGACTGAGGTCTGCATCTTCTGTCCTCATTCCTTTTGTCTTCTCTTTTGTGGTCTTCTTGCCTCATCCTTGCCCCTCCTCTCATTGTACACAAAGAACATCTCCCTCCTCTTCTCTCTGACATTCTTTCCCACGCTCACTCTTCTCTTCATTTTCAAAAGCCAGAACACTGTCCACCAAATCTCTGCCCCCTCCCACTGGTCTGTCTTAAAATCCTCTTTTCTAGCAAGTTTCTGAGATTCTTCAGCTGTGTTGGCCACCTCCTGCCATCAGTTTTAAACTTACTTTAACAATAAAGCACTCAAATCAAAAAATTAAACACGCTCTTGGGATAGAAAGTATTTTTCATCATGTTTTTTGCCTGCTTGCCTTTCTTTTCAAGGCAATACAAACTTTCATTTTTCAGAGCTACTGAAGTTGTCTACACAGCAGGAACAAAGCAATGCCAGACCTTAAAAGTGGACCAGCTGCAAACAGTAGATAAGTAATGGAACAACCATGATGAGCTGGAGCTCCTTCATCGTTCACAGCCAGCTGACGAGCTTTTCCCCAGGTCAGACCTGACCCCATGAACAAGCCAACCTGAGCTCACTGGCAGGAAGAAGTGGATTTAGCCAGAGACAGAAAGTTGTAGAGCCCTAATGAGGTCTTCGGGTTTGTTTTTGAAAAGATCTATTTGTGTAAAAACCACTCCCCAAAACTCTCCTGCTTTTCTGTCTCCAGTAAATTCTTAGCAAACACAACCCAATAAACAACTCCAATATTTACCAAGACAAGAAAGTCAGTCGGTCGTTAACACAATAACGTCATTTCTACTAGAGGAAAGGTCGTCTCTCAAAGTTAAAAGCTAAAAACCTATAACATCCTGGCTAGACACCTGCATTTTCCCACTCCAGCGCAAGTTAAACCAGCTCACCGCCTCTCCAGCGTGCATCCCCAGGCTTACCCACCTCTGCCACCTGCACAGCTCGCCTGAGGCTGCCACTTCAGTGGGAACCCCCATGGTGACAGCACAGGGCAAGGGTCACCCAAAGTCCTGGCTGCAGGAGGTGGCCGAGCGCGGTGACAGAGCCAGGAGATCCAGTGCTATTTTCCAACTGCACATACTGCATTTCCCTGCTCCTTCTCTCTCCTCCAGCCACACACCCCAGGGGTCTACAGCTTTATGAGCATTTTAGTATATGGTTTATACAGTCAGGCAGAAGTGTGTTGGTGGAAGGATTTTCAGAAAATATTTATTTGGTAACCTAAATATCCCACAGAGAGGACTTAAGTTTCAAACAGTTTGAAGAAAATAATACTATAAGAAGTAAAGAAGCAGCAAATCAAAAAGCAAAAAACTTCAGAAGATCCTACAGACTTTATTTTCCACTCTAAGTTCCTTCCTGAAAAAGGAGTAGAATTTACAGAAGAGCTAATTTGGGTTTTACTTTCAGTACCGGTTCCACCTTTGTTGATCCGCTGAAAACCACTCTCAACAAGCTCTTGCAATAAAAAAAAAAAACAATAAGCCAACAAAGACAAGCAATCAGCAGGACTTTGTGCTTGAGCCAAAAAACTGCTGCAAAAATTCTGATAGTAAAGCACATGACTTCCAAGCAACTGCTCTTAAATAAATTTTCCACTATAACCATAAGAAAACGCTACTAATGCTTTATTTGCTGCTTGCAGCCCATTAGGGTTTTCTGTTTCCCTGCTTTAATTTCTTTTCCTTTTAAAGCAATATCTCTGCAGACTGACACTCTCTGGTATGGTTCTCTGTTTCATTTTGTTCTGAGCCCAGAGCCACCAGAGTCCCCACAGGTCCCTTTTGGGAGCGGAGCAATAGCCAAAGGGAAAACAAGTCCCAGTCAGCTCCAGCTTGGGTGACAGCTTCTCACTGGAAAGGAAGAGAATTGCAAAGATTTCTACTGCAACCCTCCTGGCAAATCATCCTTTATTTGCAAATATGACAGGATGGCAATTTTGGGAAAGGGGATATAAGCAAAACATGCTAAGGAGCTAGGAGAAAAAAAAAAAAAAGAAAAAAGTTAATGGGATGTGGGAAAATTTATTTGGGAACGATATGAAGATGAAAATGCTCTTAACAAACGTATTCTATTACTTCTGTGGTCACTCACACTTACATGAAAGGGCACCACTTAATGAAGCTGCTGGGTTTTCACATTCACACAAGCAACGTGGAAGCCACGCAGAACTGCATGAAAGTTGCCAGTCCCAGCTGGGAAAAGCGGTTTTACTTATTTAGCAAGATCATGCACATGAGTAAAACACATTCTTCCTCACCAAGAAAACGTGAAACACATTAATCATTTCCCTTTTTGCCGCAGACTGTTTTAGTGCCTGTTTCTGAACGCCTACTTAAAAAGAGGAAATAAGAGCAAGAATTTGTAAGAGACAAGGCTGGCTGTAAGACAGGACCCCTTAAAGAAGAAAACAGGGTGAGTACCTGAAAAGTTGTTTGCACCCGAGGAAGCCTTCATGCCTCTCCCCCTCCCTTCTCCATGCACCCGAGGAGCCTTTCCAGCTCCCGGGTCATTCAGCTCCTCTTCCGCAGCCCTACACAGGAGATGTAGAAGCCACTTGGATCCCAGAGGAAAAGGCTCATCACCAGCGTCTCGCTTCTTTAAAAAGCAAATGGATTTTCGTTTTCACTTTTGCTTGCTGCAGAGCACAGGGCAGCGGTGACTGGAGCACAGGGCAGTGGTGTCACTCTCCAATGCAGGCAAGCTAAGTCCACGCTGCTGCATGGGACTCTGCAGCTGGAAACCATGGGGAAAAAAATCACACCCCCCATAAAACCTCCCAGGAACCTGCTTATGGGGCCCTGGGTAGCAAATCTGTCTCTCTACGTACTGCAACAGTGATACGAATGGGCTGGATTTGAGATCTTCTTCTGGGTCTTCTACCAATTGCCGTGCAAGGAGAGCCTGCAGCACAGAGCTGAGGTCAATTTATTCCCTGCCAAAGATACCCTGCCAAAACATGCATATTTCAGCAGCACTCCTGCTCTTTACCTGGATTTGTGCCCATCACGTAACCAGGCAGGAGCAGTCGGGACCAGAGGGCTGGGCAGTGTTGGCACAGCCTCCAGTAAATCAGAGAAACCTCTCTGATTCCCAGGCTCTTTGCAACTCAGGTTCAATAATGCTCATTGTCCTTGGCGAAGCACTTGGCAATTAATGCTGCATGTACTTGTTTCTCAATGGGTCACTTTTACATTTACTCTTTAATTGAGAAAATGTTATTTATTAACTCTGACCACTTAACGAAGGCGTCAAGGACCTGTTCTGCAGTATTTTACACTTTCTGCTTCAGCTTATCCTCTCCAGAGGGACTGATAGGGTTGGTAGGAGGCTTCTTTCAACAGTGCCTTCCTTATTTCACTTCTCGTCCCCTTCCTTCAGTTAGGGCCCGCACTGGCCCCACGTGTACAAGGCTTCTAGATGACTGGAGACAAAGTTAAATACTGACACCAGCAAAGTCAAGAGGTGTCCGTTTCCAGGAGCGACACACAAGGTGATGCAGCCACTCTCTCAGTAGGTCCCAAGATTGCAGTTTTCTCCTTGGTCTGCCATGCTGGCTCTGCGTAGCCTGTTTAGCAGTGACTTCACAGCAAGCTGACATTAAAAACAAATGTTTGTGCCATTCACAATAGTCTAGACTGCCAAATTCACAAATACTAAAACAAAACAGGATTAAAAAAAAGCCACTATGAAGCTAGCCACAGCCATTTGTTGCCTTTCTTTCTGTTTATGGGTTTGTCTGGGGTGGGGGGGGAAAGGGGGGTGTTGTAATGCTGGGAGCCATCTGTATGCTCAGTAGGGAATACCCTGTTCCCAGTGAAAAGGAGGATGAGGAAAGGGAACATTCTATAACCCCGCACTGTCTGCTTGGAGGCTGCAGCTGGGAGCACACCCTCCAGAAATCAGGCTCAGGAAAAAGCAAAGAAAGATCCCAGTTGACTTGGGCTCAGCACAGATGCTACACAAGAGTATCCTCAAAGCAGCAGCATTATGGCAGCTGCAAGGTTTCCTTTCCATGTCCCTTTTCACCCACCCCAGCAGTCTGAGTCTCTGGCTCCCACGTAGCAGTGCTACTCATCCACAAGCACCTCAAAATAAGCTGCTGTGACAGCCTTTGGGAGGGCTGCCACCCACCCTGCCCTGCCTGGCAGAGCTAGGTGGGGCTACTAGAAATGAAGGTGGAGGGCAGAGCTCTGCAGGGCTATAAAAGTGCTGAACTGATAAGATTACATACTTTAAGACACACAGCCAGTACACCAAAGAGCTTCTAATGCACAAAGAATACCCACTCGCTGTCATACAGCTTGTCCTGGAAGCTGGGATTTTGCCTGTGGCAAATCAGTTTTTGTTTCAAAACCCCAGAGAAAGTCAAAGAAGCGCAGTGACATTCAGGGTATGGGGCAGAATTGACAGCGCAGGAGGAGAACCCCTTAGAGCTGCCTCGGGAATTGATAGCCAACACCTACTGCTGGGTCAGTATAGGTGGCTGAGACAAAAAAGCGGCACCGTACTGAAGGGTAAACCAGCACCTCTCAGCAGATTAAAAAAGTGGGGAGCCTCATCTCAGAACCAGGGAACTCTCAGGACACAGACCAAAATCCCACTCTGCAACCTGCTATGAAGGAGTAGCTGCAGAGAGAGTCATTCTTGTCTCTGGGTTCCCAGTGCCCACATAAACAAACCAGGACAAAAAGAGGACATGGTTTTAAAGTCAGTTTTCATAATTAACAATCAAACCATCGCTTCCTTTGTTCTTTCAAAGCCTGGAATGCAGAAAAGTGCTTTCATTTCTGAACTTTATCAGAAATGCTTCCTGTCAAGAGTTTCTGAGCAAGCGAGACCCGTGGTTGGGAAGAGGCTGGAGCAAGGCTCGCTGCAAGGCGACGGCAGGGGCTGCTCTGCACCCTGGTGCTCCTGGCACGGCCAGCAGAGACGGCGTGAGCCCCTCCAAAACAGGGCCAAGCATCTTCTCTGCTCAATCCATGGTCAGAACACATCTAAATGCAAAAGGCTCCAAAATTTGCCATGGGTTGGATTACATGTGCATGTATTATGGGGCATGGTGAGAGCTCTCTCAAGACCCCTGGCAGCAGACATCTCTAACACTCACTGGCTGCTGCTGGCAGCCCACCCCGAGCTGACCCATCACACCTTATACCTTTCCCTGCCACTTGAAACTGCCTGGAATTCCTCATTAAAAAATAACAGGAGGAACAGAGTGGACTCGGGAGGTGATCGCCCCCCTGTACTGGGCACTGGTGAGGCCCCACCTCGAGGGCTGTGTCCAGTTTTGGGGCCCTCACCACAAAAAAGACATTGAGGTGCTGGAGCGGGTCCAGAGAAGGGCAACAGAGCTGGTGAGGGGTCTGGAGAACAAGTCTTATGAGGAGGGGCTGAGGGAGCTGGGGGTGTTCAGCCTGGAGAAAAGGGGAGACCTTCTCGCTCTCTACAACTCCCTGACAGGAGGGTGTAGCCAGGGGGGGGTCGGTCTCTTCTCCCAAGTCACAGGCGATGGGACAAGAGGAAATGGCCTCAAGTTGCGCCAGGGGAGATTTAGATTGGATATTAGGAAAAATTTTTTCACTGAAAGGGTTATTAAGCATTGGAATGGGCTGCCCAGGGAAGTGGATGAGGCACCATCCCTGGTGGTATTTAAAAGACGGGTTGACATAGTGCTTAGAGACGTGGTTTAGTGATGGGTTTTATCAGGGTTAGGTTGATGGTTGGACTAGATGATCTGAAAGGTCCCTTCCAACCCAGACAAATCTATGATTCTATAACTTGCCATTACAGAAGAAAAACAAGTCTGATAGTGCAGCCTTCAAGCACATCAGTTAATAAAGAAACTAAAAGAAGCCCTGTGTGTGACATTTTCCCGGAGTGCAAGGTGTCAGATATACTCCCACGTGCAGATAAGGGGGAAAACAGCTCGTAACAGCTTGCTGACTCAAAACCTCTATCCGAGGACAGGGTGACCTATACATTTGAGCTGCTGCTACTGCCACACGCATCAGTCCCACGTACCGCAGCACACAGCACCTCCACCAGGAGGCAACAGCCCTTTTACCCCTCCATCAATCCATACCTACCCTCTTTCTCTCATATATCAGTTGATGATCCCATTTCCTGGTTGCAAATAGTCTCAAAGAACAGCCAGAAATAAGGGAAAGAGAGATGCACCGCAGCTCCCTACTTCTGAGCTGAACCCCCTTACGCTTCAAGAATGACTCTGCAGCCCTGGCTCTATCGCACTCTCGGATAAGGCTTTACAGAAACTGGGAGACCAGTACACGCACCAGTGCTGCCTGGAGAGCACTTCACAGTTTTTTCAATCCTTTGGCTCCACATCGAAGCATTTTATTTATTTTTTTTTTCCCCAGGGAAACAGTAATGGTTATTTCCAAACACCATATCTTTGATAAGTGAGTCACTGAGAAAAAATAGTTGGCCGGCACTGTTCTAACAGGTTCCCTTGTGCCATTTGTGTCACAAGTTGCAGCCAAGGAACAGAGCAAAGTTGCACATCGGGGGTTTTGGGATCTTTGGAAGATTGAATGGATTGAGGAATTGCTAACAGAACTAAACTCAAATCCAGCAAGTCTAAATAGCAGCTGCGTTCAAGCTCTAGCGCAAGCTGCCAGTGCAAAAGACATTCTGAGAATCTGATTGAATTTTAATTTTTCTTTGATTCATTTTTCACAGAAAAAGTTAGTTTCCAAGCACAAAAATTTGGTAATACCCAGCCACACGAGAGGTGCTTCAGATTAGCCTCTTCTTAAGAGCCACAGTATTGACTTCCCCTGGCCCTATTTTCACATGAGTCTTCATTTTCGGTTTTGCCTGTGAGTGATGCCCAGTTCCTCAAACGCCTGCTTTCTACAGGCACGGAACAGAAATATGAGGGAAACATATACCACCTACGCTAAAATTTCCAAGAACAGGTAAAGAACTTCAATATCCAAGAACTGTTTTGAGAAGTTTATTTTAGTTTATATAGATAGAGCTTGCACTGCATCCTTTGACTCCAAATTAAGTACTTCATTAAAAGAAAAAAAATATTATTATGGCTTCAGTGAGGAATTTCCCCTTCTCTTACTCAGAAATATGCGTTAGGAATTTGTTTTTGTTTGTGGGCTGTAGAACATTCTTGTCATGTAACGCAAGACAAAAGACCTCTGGAAAGAAGATGTGCTAAACCACTTGTAAAACCTCTTGAGTACCTCTAACATCTGACCATCAGCCTACTCCTGCATACGCACCAATTTCTGTTTAAGGCAAAATTTTCAAGTTCCTTACATATTTTTGGCCTCAAAGCCCAATTAACTTAAGGACAACTAACTCGATGGATGAAGGAGAGACAGTTGTATTCTGTTTTACTGATGTCACTACCATCAGGGCCCTTGTTCAACTGTATTTCTACTGCAATAGTCCTAGAAACTCTACTCCTGAAGGAGACTTCATTTTGGCTTCCAAGACAGCTAACATCCAACATGATCTTTCTCCTACAGCCAAGGAATCTTCTACTTTGATCCACCCTGACAGCATAAAAACCCTTTCCTTTAATCCAGAATATTAACATTAACTTTAGCCAGAGGTTTACCCAGACACTCAACGTGAGAAATGAACCAGAAAACATGAGGTGAAAATCAAATACTTTGAACTCAGAAAACCCTAGAGTTTTTCTAAGGCATATGCATGATTACAAGCAGTGTTTTGGGCTTCTACTCCTTTTTGCTTCAGAGAACCATTACCTGGGGTTGTTTGTTTTTTTTTTTATATATCCTATTTCGTGTTCCAGGAATTCGAGAGAGTAATAATAAGGCCCATGGATCTATCCCAAGTGTCAGCATTAACAGTTATTTTTCCATTATGTCATTGGTCTCAGTTTCTTTTGTGACTGGTTTTGGTTTCCAAATCCTGTAAACCCCCCACTTTTATGTTTACAAGGGAATTCCTTGTTAATCTAGTACATTAAGAAAATAGAACATAAAGTAATTGATGACTGAAACATAAAAATAAGAACCATAATTGTTTATGACAATTATTGTACTGTCATAAAAGCGATCTTTATTGCCATGTAATTCACCAGTCGGGCATCATATGCAGCTGTGAACACAAGGAAAGGTAAACTTTGTTCCAGAAAAGCTGCCTCACAAAATTGAGTATACACAATAAGCTTTGTTCAGAAGAACGGTAAGGGATGCTACTATGAAAAACAACAAGTCTCTTATCTCTTGGCACTGGTGACTTAATGCAAGAGAAACCAATGAAACTATCCAAATTATTGCTAGCAGAAAGAGCTTTTGTAGGTTAGTCTAAGAACTACATCGTGAACTTCAGACAGCTATTTATTTTAGTTAAGATACTGAGTCTTTAAAACCTTTATTATAAGGCCAGAATTCATCCTTGATGTGAGTCCACTGCTTTGAAAAGGAATATAGAATCATACAGTGTTTTAGGTTGGAAGGGACCTTAAAGACCATCTAGTTCCAACCCCGTCATGGGCAGGGACACTTCCCACTAGACCAGGTTGCTCAAAGCCCCATCCAAGTGCTTGATTCTTCACCAAGTAGACAACTGAGCAAAGATTCACTGGGTGCATTTCCCTGAGGTTTCCATATCACCGTATTAGCAATTTCCACCCCTCCAGTTGTGGTCGCGTGGGTGGGTAAGTCCATGGATGGATGAGTGTGTCCATGGATAAACAAGTACATGAAGTACATGGGAGGATGGATGGAAGTGGTGTCACAGAACAATTAACTATGACACAAAAGAGAACGTTTAACTACAAAACTAGATAGTAGACAGATCAATAGAAGATAGATTAGGAGGGAGGGAGTGCCAACTTTACCTGTCTCCAGCAACCTAAGCCTAATTACCATGGTAAAAACCACACCCCTAGGAGATCTTATACACTAATGTTAGAACACCTTTGTATAATGAGCTGGAATTAATTAGCACATGCACTGTAGTCTGTAGTTACCTAATGTCTTGAACAATAGCTAATTAATTTATCAATGAACTTTTTTTCCTGATGTATAAATGTATAAAATTCAATTGTTCCTTCTATGGCCTTGCTAGCTTTGCAAATTTTGCACCCGCTTCTGTACAGAACTGAATAAAGTTCCAAATGTGGAATCTCAACCCTGTGTGTGGCAATTGGCTGCTGCGCACTGAGCTTGAACCCATTTAAGGGACAACACAATTCCCTATCCCAGGGATGCCGCACTGTTTGGCGCTTCCGCAGCATCCGTACCTGGGGACCCCCTTCTGCTCAGACCCCTGCAGACACCCCGAGAGACAGCCCCTACCTCAAGGGCACTACCCTTGAAACAGAAGACAGACCAGGGGCAAGAAGGAGGACAGATTGTCTTCTTAACCCCACACATAGACGGACTGTAGCCATAATTTTGATCCTTTATTTCTTTGACTTCAAGGCCATGGTCAGTAACAGAGATGCACACTGCAACCAGAGGGGTGAACTTCCTCCACTAGAGGAGCTACTCTTCCCTGCTGCATGGGGTGGCACAGCACAGGGATCCCCCCCATGCCAGTTACAGCTCTGGATGCCATACAAATCATCAGCCTCTTTAGTTCTCAGGTTAGCCAGGGCTGGTGGGCCACACAGGGAAGCTGCATACCAGCCGAGCTGCCAGGAGAGTGATCCTGCCGTGTCTGGGGAGACAGCAGGTCAGAATAAAGCAGCTCTTCCATAGCTGAGTCTTGTTTGTACTGACCAATACCAACGCTTGGAAAATTCCTGGATGGCGTGCAAACAAGCTTTTCCCTGGCAAGAAATAAACGTTAGTGACGCCAGTGTTTGTGGCAATGCCCCAAAGCCTCTGGAGCACTTGCAGCCCAACTTCCTCTAAAAGGCAGGTCGTTTCCTCGAACGGCACTGAGCTCTCCAAGCGTGCCAGACAGGAACCGTATCTGCACTTGTGAATCTTAAACCTGGAAGTGGTTTGCTGGCTTTTCAGGAGAAACGCCATCCTTTTCCGAGCATCTGGGCAGGAGATGCTCAGGGCAAAGTTTTGACTGGGGACAAAACTATAGCCCAATCGATACCCAACAGCATCTCAGAGATCAGAATAACAGGGAGAAGACATCCAAAACATTTCCAGCTTTTCAGAGACACCCAGACCCAACATCACTATACGTAAAGCAGTTTGGTCACAGCAAATAAATGAACTACAACAGGATCTGAAGTCTTCTGTGAAAGGAAACTGAAAGAACTTTAAGAATTATTATTTGTTTAATACCAAAACTAGCTATTACAATTTTCCCTTTCATAATAGAGACCAAGGAATATAAAAGACAAACTACAATCAAAATCCAGGATATGGTCTGTAGTTTCTTACTTTTTTCTTATTTTGATTTCTCCCTAACTGTGGGAACCTAACTATTCTTTCTGCTTCACTGCTACACAGGACGTTTTCTCCTGAAAAGTCACATGTCTGAGACCATCAGCCAAAGCACACAAGTTATTTTTCCTTCAGTACAGATTTTTAGATACACCAGAAGCCACAGCTTTTCACAGACTAAAAAGAAGAAAAATAGATGGAAGGAACATTATTGTTCCTGAAGCAGGAGTTGACACGCTTCTCCACTCTTATCTGCCTGGTTATAAGATTAAAGATAGTACTAGGTGATTACTTAAGTTCAGGCTTGCCCTTTTGGAGCACAGATCTGTGATTATCATAAAGCAGAACTGGAAAGATCAGTAGAGGCAACAATTTGAAAAAAGATCTTGTAATATTAAGCCTTGCTGATGAAGCTCCAGCAACAAGCCCATCCCACGGGGCAAAGGTCCCTGCAGCAGTTACAAGCACCAGCTGTCACTTTCAGAAAAGAGATTTCTAAGTTTTTGAAGGCAGCGCTGAGCGGTGTGGGCACACCTGGGTCCCCACCCTGCAAAGAGAGAAACGGCCTGAAGAGGAAGTCTGTGCCCAAGTTAATAAATAAGGTACCATCCCCTGATCGTCCGTGGTCCATTCATCTGTTTGCTTTTAGATTCTGAACAAACCAACTCATTCCCTCTGAGACAAAAGGGTGTTAACAGATGAGCTCCCTCCTTGTGTCTCCCTTCCTTTAACTATGGAGTGATCTCTGAGGTTTATGTTCCTGCCATGTGGCAAATATGACCTTCTCATTAGCAGTTACATCAAGCTGTTCATGGTTTCCGTGTGCCACGTCAGCCCGCTTTCCACATTTACCGTTGAGTCCTGGCACAGACACAAGATCTCAGCTTCCCTCCAGGCAGCCGCCGCGGCTCTGAGACACATGTGTTTGGCAAAGCCACACAGAAAACCAGGAAAGGTGCCTGGATCCACCAACATATGCATAAATGGGGGAGCTTAAACATCTACAGTCACGTCCTACCTCCTAGGATTTCCTTAGTGACTCCAGGCACTTAGGAAACGAGCAAAAGTTAGTGCACCTTCCACCTTTCCTTTTTTTTTTTTTTTTTTTTTTTTTTTCTTCAAAGGCACTGCTCTTCTGGCTTTCATGGAGCTCCTCTAACTGCCAGGAAGCAGACGAAAGGAAAACCACTGCACTGCTCCATTTTTTTACCAGCATAGAAGGCACCACTTCCCATATTTTAAAGACCAATCAGACCAGGACCCAACAACCACGCACCTTCCTGCTGAGCCAGCCCAGCAATGCTCCTGCTTGGATCCCTCCCTGGGCAGAGCAAGTTCTGAGGACTAGAACATGTTCCGAAGCACCCTCAACACTCCGACACAGCGCCTTTCCTCCTCATCTGCTGCATCCCACTGCGGCTGGTCATTTCTCTCCTTACCAGCCTTTCCCCTTCCCTGGGAGCTGGGGAAAGCCCATTGCCAAGAACAATTTTGAGATCTGCCCATTCTCAGAGGGGAATAGGCTCCAGTTTCACCAGTAGACTCTTGCTGAATGGGGAGGGTTGGCTTTGTGGCGGTGTTTTGCGAGGTTGGTTTTTTTTTTTTTTTGTTTGAACTATTATTTGTTTGGATTTTACAATCTGTATCAGTTCTTGCATAATGGTGGCAAGTTGCATTTTGGCACGTCAATAAAATGAGCAATTCTAAAGGTAAACTCTGCTGCTGCTG
The DNA here is from genome assembly GCF_964106895.1 of Numenius arquata. NCBI lineage: Eukaryota > Metazoa > Chordata > Aves > Charadriiformes > Scolopacidae > Numenius > Numenius arquata. The sequence continues at coordinate 9,376,481 of NC_133592.1, forward strand.
GCACCATGGGAACCTGCTTACTTCAGGGCCTGTAAGCACAGGGTACACAGATGATGATAAAATCTGCTGCTTGCTTTCTTTCGGGTTGTTTGGGGTTTTTTTGGTGTGTCAAGGAGACAAATCAAACTATTAAAGTGTTTTGTGTGTTTGGTTTTTTTGGTTTTGTTTTTCTTTTTTTTTTTTTTTTTTTTTTTTTTTTTAACTCCAGCAAGTGCAGCACAAAGTTACAACAGGGAAGTGACCTGGAGAGAGGCAGACCCCACTCTTTTCCCTCTTCCCTATAAGCCTAGATACCTCCACAGAGCCATAAGCTATTTTCCTTGACCCGGCCGTCCCTTCTGGCACATGCAAAGACCTTTTCTTGTCCCTCACCGTCACCGTGCAGCACACACCTACTGTATCGCAGGGGGACCCGCAGCCGGTCACAAGCGGCAGTCCCAGCTCCACGCTGCTACCAGCGTCCCAGAAGAGCAATGCCTCCTCCCCGTCCACAGTCCACTCTCTCACTCAAGCTGGTTTTTGTTTGTACTTTATCCCTATTTTCATCCCGTGACTGACAGTCCCAAAAGTCCAGGCAAGTTGACTGCGTTTACAAGTTGATTGCGTTTACAGATTGCGCTCTAAAGAAAGCGGTGCTCCTGGAGGGGTTTATGTGCTTGGCCTCCCCTGAGCCCCACACGCTGAGCCCTCGGCGCTGAAGGGGTGGAGAATGAGCCGAGCGAGACAGTTTCAGGGTTTTATTTAGCAGACATCGTACACTGGGTCACTCGGTCTGGGTCATTTTTCTGCCATTACCCTCTCACCTTCCAGGCTCAGGGCATTAAATTAGAGCCGTTCCCTTTAAAAAAAAACCCAACCAACTCCTCTGTCTTTTTCTGGCAGGTGCTGCTTGGCCCTGCTCGAGACCCCGTGTAATAGCCACACGCACGAAGTTTAATTAACATCTCTCTTCAGTACATTCTCACACCCACTCCCCCGCCTCTCCCCGCTTACTCGTAGCTTTAGTCCAGGCTGCCCCAGCTTTTCCAGAATTCCTACGTGCTGTGGCTCAGCCTCTTCTACTTTCTTTTCCCCCAGCTTCAGGTCAAAAGATTGCTTTTTTGAGACACCCAGAATAAATGAAGCATGACCCAGAAGGCAGGCGGAGGAACCGGCACCTTCTGCAAGTGGGTGATGAAAAATTATATGTAATTTTAGGGCAGCTAGCAGCATCGCATCGACCCAAAAAGCACACAGCCTCCCCCAGCTCCCTCCAGCCAGAGATTCCCCCTGCATGGCAGATGCAGCACCAGTTTCTGACTGGTATATGAAAGTCTAACCCTTGCCTAAGGTTTCCTTTAAGGTAACATTTGGGTGTATAATCCTCATATGTGTACCTTACTGCTGACACAAATTTTAAGTTCTAGAACTTGCCTCCCCCCACCAAGAAAGCTTTGGTTTAACATCTTAAGAACCCCAGTGGCACATTGAGAGACACAGTGGGCTGTAAAACACCTCCTCAGCTGAAATACTGATTTTTCTATTAAATGCTTTGACTGCCAGCCCTCTGACTGTATTATTAACAACAAAATGAAACGCCTTGTCTTGCATTAGCTAATCATCTTAAGACTTTTAAAACTATATCCTCCAAGCAGCCTTTGAATGGAGACACACAACTTCCTTCAAAATAATGTTAAGGAAATTGGATATTTCCCTGACCATCTTGATCTGAAACGTAAGTTTACTTAGAGAGGGGGGTTAACATCCTTTAGGATAAGCACCACCTGCTTGCAGATTTCTCTCATAGCCAGCAAGTCTGCCAGAATTTATCACCGGATGGCTCAAAAGAGCCATCCTGTTCCTTTGCAGCGCATTCAGCCGGATCCGCAGAGAGAGAGCACAACCTGCCGGGACAGTGACCACGGGACATCGGCCAGCGCTTCGCCCTGGCGATGGAAGTCACTAAAACCCACAGTTCAAGGCCAGAAATGAAAGCAACAACATGTCTTTCTTGTGGCCATGGCGCCAGGGATGACATCAGACTACTGATAAAAGAGCACCACGTGCCGCAGCAGGGCTACAGCTCACTCTTTTCTGACTCCGACCCTTGTCCCAGAGCTCCAACTTGCTGCCACCAGGAGCACTCCAGAAAAACCCGCTGAATCTTCTCTCCCTGCCCAGGTCATTTTTTTTCTCAATGTTCACTTTCTGTTGCGACTCAAGCACTTAGCTAACGCTCGGGTTTGTTTTCAAGGTGATGGGTGCAGTGGAGAGTTAACAGGCTGGGCTGTTGCCACAGCATCTGGGTGCAGGGAAGGTGAGATCCCCCTCATGCCCAAGACCACCATCGGGTATTGTCAGAGAAGCTATCAATGTCTTGGCCATCCACACTCAGCTCCTTGCAAGCCTGGAGGCTGCATCTCTGCCCACTCAATTCCATGCCCAGTTTTGTTCCTCCTCAGTAATGCATGACTTCGACGAGCCTGCTCTTTCTGCACTTGGCAAGAGGAAAATTTAATCTCTGCTTTTTTCTGGTAGCCTATGACGACTCAAAAACCTTATTTGAGCACTTCTTTTAAAAGAAGTCGCCATGAAGAATATTTGCCACCAGTCCCATCCTCCTTCATCTCAGCGGAGGGAGGGAAGGGAAGCCGTGGCTGCCCCATCCCTGGAGGGGTTCAAGGCCAGGCTGGATGGGGCTCTGAGCAACATGATCTGGTGGGAGGTGTCCCTGCCCAGGGCAGAGGGGTTGGAACTGGATGGTCTTTAAGGTCCCTTCCAACCTAAACCATTCTATGATTCTCTGATCTATTTATTGTATTCTGAACTGTACAGGCAAGATTTAATTTAGTATACATGTTGTTCTCTTTGCTTTAAAACTGCCCCACAATGTGCAGCCAAAATACAGTTGAATCTTAATAACTAATCCTGCTAACTAATACAAGCAGGCATCTAAATACAAGTGTATTGCTGCCACGAGCTACACCAGCTCATGAAAACTGCTGACATGGTGATGGTACACAAAAGCAGCTGAGACATCATTTTTCAGTCTCTGGGAAAGCTGGACTCATGCATTTTTGGACCATAACTGAAAGCACTTCCAGCACAAGTCACAAGCAGTCTGTGGGGAGAGATAAGGACTTTCATTAAGGAATGAACAAATTATTTCAGTTCCCCAAACAGAGGCTTCTACAGTGTGAGGACCACAGGAGAAAGCAGCTCCCGATGACCAATACTCCGAATACTCAGATTTGTTTTGTTGTTTTGTTTTAAACCGCATCATCTGATATCCACAAGGCACTGGATCTCACCAACAGATTTACAGGTCTGAGACAGTACTGGTGCAATCCTTTCAACCCCAGTACAAGAGGATTCATTCACCTTCCGCCAGCTAAAAATCACTGCTTGTCTGCACCTCAGCCTCCCCTGCCAAAGGCCAAACAAAAATGAACAAATACAGCGCTGCCTGAAACAGCAGGACAGAACTTCCCTTTTGCAAGAGGAAACACTCAAGTAGAGGAAAATCAGCTTTTTACTACTGTCAAGCTTTCCCCATCTGTTTTCCAGCAGATGAAGAGCACATCTGGGAAGGTGACCTGCAGCAGCAATTCTGCTTCACTCCCAGCTTCGCAACACCAGTCCTGGCCATGGGTTTTGTTTTTTTCTCTTTGGCCAAAACAGAGGGTAGAAATAACCCACTATAAATTCCTTTGAGAACATTTATTGGACAATAGGGAATTGATGGCCTGGAAAATTTATAGGCTCAAAATACAAACATACTTCTACAAGAAAATATACACTATGTGACAAGCCTGAAAGCTTAAAAGCCAAGACCACCTAACAGCACATCCCAGCTCCTAGATGGTCACACAATATGATCTGGAGCAACCTACCCTTCCTGTATTCCAGCTTATTCTCTGTAAAAGCACAGGCACCTCTGGGCTCCAGAGGGCAACTTGAGAAAGTTGCCCCCAAGATAGTTACTGAGTGCCACAACTTGCTTCTAGGTCTGCGTGCTTGGCAAGTACTTCATAGCCTGCTCAGCCACCTTCTCTCTAGAAACCAAGTAACTTGTTTGCATTTATGTCTGCAGCTACAGAATGCAGGTTCTGCAGCTTTGGACATTTTTATCTCAAAGCCAAAATGATGGAATTGCAAAACAAGTCTACTTACACCAACAGTTGCATTTTCTCTAAAGTGAGGAGCAAAACTGAATATTTAAAAGGCAATGACCTAGCTGATACATTCCTTGTCATCTCGGAGAAGCTCATGTGCCTTCTGAGAAGTTTAACTCTAAATATTGCACAGAGAATAACAAAATCCAAAAGGCAACAAACATTGCAGGCAAAATCTTTCCCAGATACATCTGGTACAAGCTACACTGGGGAGCAGATTTACTCCTCAAAGAGCAAAGCCAGAGAAACCATCACAAGACCACATACAGAGTTTAATGCCTGTTGTCCCTGAGTTTGACCCAGTCCCAGCACTACTGATCTCTCAGGCCAGCTTGGGCAACAGCTCACAAGCCAAAGCCACAACCCCAGGAGCTCAGTATGAAACTAAGAGGTTAAATGATTTCTCATAACACGATTCAACATAAGAACCTGAGAGTTTTTAGATACCTGCCTTCTTATAAGTAGTCTGTAGGTACTGTGTGCTAGCAAAAAGCCAAGCGTGCTGCTCAGCAGCAGCACCAACCAAATATGCCAGTGAGAATTAAAGTCTTCAAAATTAAACAGCGGCAGTAGAAGGAAAATAATCAACAGCAAAGGAGAAGCCTGCAAGATCTCAAAGCTGGAACAGACTGTACTCATGCTATGATCTACTCTTCTAGGCAAAACCAGAAAAATGTACACACAGATAGGGCAGTTTAGAGGGAAAAGAAATTAAACTCATAACAGTGAAGAGTGCACTGCAAAACACAGGAGGTAGCTAAGACAAAAGACCCTCCCATGAGCAAACCATGACTTCTGGATCCACCAACTCTGATGAGGAATCAAGACTTGCCCATTGCAGTGCAGCCACTTGGGGGGGGAGGGAAGGAACTGGGTTTGAGAGGGGATGTTGCTCCTGATGTCTTGATCTGCCCCAAGATATCTCTCCAGAGGTCTCTGAACAGAAGACATCTTCCTCAATCACCACTATCAAAAGCCATCTGGGAACATGCTACATTCTCTGGAAGGCTTCCTTGTATGATTCACTCTGCATCTGACACCACTGCTCTTAATTTGGCTATTTATAAGAATAGAGTTTATTTGGGATGCGGATTTCATTGTCAGAGGAAATTACTTCAGCTCTGGTACAAAAGACGGGATTTTGCATTTCCTTTAACTCCCATCTCACATTGGAGTCCAGTGACCCAAGGAACTCCCACGCTTCCCTGAGATATCATTACTGCTTCCAGCAAGAAACGGAGAACCAGTTAATGCTTCCCTTTTCATGTATAACATAGAATCACAGAATCATTCGGGTTGGAAAAGACCCTTGGGATCATCGAGTCCAACCATCCACCCTACTCTACAAAGTTCTCCCCTACACCATATCCCCCAACACCACATCTAAACGACTCTTAAACACATTCAGGGATGGTGACTCAACCACCTCCCTGGGCAGCCTATTCCAGAGGATAAATATACATAGGTTTAACGGTAGACATCTGACTTTTTGATACCATCAGGCCTGTTTTCTGCTCCCCTACTACACATATTGCATCAGTGCCAGGAATCTGGAGATTTTTAACCCTATTTCCTTCTCTCTAAAAGGGATGTTTAATCACAAGACTGTGACTTTATTATATTTACTGCACACTGAGGAGACGGAAGCTGTCAATCCCACTGCAGCCCAAGGCCCTTGATGGCTGTTGAAGGTAGGGAATCAGGTGGGGAACACCCCTGACACTGCAAGGGACTTACACATCCTCTCCAATACAGTTCCTCCACGGACACTGTCTGCGGGGAGGCTCGTTGGTCCACTACTTCAGGCAAGGCAGAATAACTAAGAAGAAATTCCCTTTGCAGCACTATGTTTCCTTCTCTGGTCTGCTCTGGGCCAAGCTGGCTTTGGGGTCTCCCATCCAGGTAGGGAGCAACTTCAGCTCACGGTGCAAAAGGATCTTGCAGTGGCTGTGCAGATGGCAGCACTGCTTCTGAGGCACCAGAGCAGACCTCAGTGCCGTCAGGATGAGACATGGGAATCTCAACAAAAGATTGCCCTCGCTTCAAAAGCCAGACAGCTATGCTAACAGGAGAACCTCTCCTACAGCTAGATCCCAAGCAAAGAGCTCTCTTTAGAGCTGTTTTCCAGCTTAACTGCCTATCAGATCTCCAAATCTTATTATTTCCTCCACATTTTTTTAACTCCTCGGAGAAGAATTACACTCCCCTTTCCCTACCAAGGTTGCACCGCAAGGAGATCTTCCCATGGAGAGTTGCAGTGAAGAGAAGAGTCCCAACATGGTTGATGATGTGGTTCATGAACCACAAGTTCCCCAACAAGAAATACCCTTTCAAAAATAGCTATCATTTCAACACAGCTTCTGGCCACTGCAGGCCACACCAGGAACAGAGGGGACACATTCTTCTGTTTTCACAAACTAAGATTTATTGGCTTCATGAGTTTCCTCCATTCTAGATAGCCTTCAGTCTTGGGCAGTATCGCTGCTCATCTACAGAAACAAACATGCTAGTTATCTGAAGTGCAAGGTAGTTCCCCAAACAGCTGGGTCTTGAGATATTATTTCCACAAAGTATTAACAGACAGCCAGTGCTCAGCCACCATCCCCCTGCCAGCAAGCCCCACAAGTGCAGCAAGGCCATGACTGACTTAGATGCTAAGGGGAACATGGAGATCTTCCTCAAACAGAACTCATGAAACAAGACACTGCAGTCCAGTTGAGGTCCCACTACCTGGATTAACCACCCAATTTATCACAGTCATGTTCTGTTTGGGATCTCTTACACCACCTGGTTCTTGCAGAGCTGCCACCAGCGAGTCATTCTCCAACCCCAAATGCCATAGTTACTTATTCATACGCTGCTGACAGACACAGGACTATACAAACACCAGGCAGACTGTGAGGTAACTACGTGGCCACCTCTGCCTCTTGGACCAGCTATACCAGAGAACATCCAAAGTGATGTGGGTTCCCAGTTAACATATGCCATGGGGTCCAAATGTACCACTGCCCAGATGGACCTCAGGGAGCTTCCACAATGCCATCCTTCACCCTGTGAGGGGAATCCATTGCCTATTTAGTCATAAATTTGTCACTATTTAGATGATTAGAAACATCACCTAAATAGAAATTTGTAAGATTTAAGGATTCTGCTTCTCCCATCTTGTTTCAAGACAACAGGGTGAAGATGCTTCACATCATCAGCTTTGTCATGTGACAGTAATATTTGTTTATGGTTCTTACACTGAAGATCAATGTTTACATCTGAACAACATTAAGAAACATGCAGACATGGCACTTCAGGGCATGCTCTAGTGCCCGAGATTGTTGGTTTGTGTCTGTTTGTGGGTGGGTGTGGTGTGTGGCATTTTGTGGGGTTTTGTGTGTTGTTTGTTTGTTTTTTGGGGGTTTTTTTTGTGATTGGACTTGGTGATCTCAAAGGTCCCTTCCAACCATGAAGATTCTGTGATTCTGTGATTATTGCACAGATGAAAGTAAAACTACTCTGGTTTACTTTTTTATTGCTAAAAAGATAAGGACACTGTTTATAAGGGAGCAAGCGATATACGGACCACATTTCTTTGTCAGCTGATTTATGCCAACTGTTAAGAGAGTCTTGAACTCAGAGGCAGTAAACTCCCTGAGTAACATTTCCTTCTCAATAAACATCATTCTCCATTGATTAACTGCAGGGGAAGGAATCCTACAAATCCTACTCTGATTTTGGCTCCCAAGCACTGGTGCATGCAGGTGCCAGCCAAAACACATCTGCCATGAAGGGAAATCAACTGATTTCCTTGAAGGAAACAACTATACGTCAGAAGAATTTGGTTTTGTATACAACATGGATAAAACTATTCTCTCTGCAATTAAAACTGAAAGTATTCAATTCAGTAAAATGAGACTTAATTCCCCACAACGTTTGATAGTATTTTGAATCTGGTTGAAGCGTCACATGCAGGAGCCGCATAACAGATGTCTTTCATTTGGAAAGATGATCAAATTCAGACAAAGGGATTGATAAGTTTTTCAAAGCATTCAGAGGAAATATTTGAATAAGATTTCTATTGACATAATCTGTCTGAGCATCAGACACTTGAGAGCACAGACTACTTCAGGCTGAGCTGAACCTGTGGGAAGACATCTATTTTACAGGAAGATGAGCTTCATCCTACCCCAGAGTAACCACCAGGTAAATCACCCCATCCCTCACTTGGGGGCTAGCTACAGGCAAAACCTTGTAGCTGGTGCACCCTGATGTACCGATCCTACCGTTTCCATTTTCCCAGGAAGGAACACTAAACCATTGCTTGCTGTGGGATGTCTTTCTGATATCCAAAGAGAATAGAAGGAAGATGCAGAATCCAGGAAGAGAACGATGCAGTATCTGACCATCACAGCAGTGAGCTCCCAATTAACTATCAGCCCTTCAAGACACAGACATCAGGATTATAGTACATATGCCAGAAGGGTAGCTCAGTGCTACCAGCAGTTATAAAGTAAAACAGAACATCAGGAATTTTTAGGAAGGAAATACAGAACAAAATAATAAAACCCACAGTGTATCCACATCTGTGTGCATTTTAGCTCATGCTCCAAAAAGATAAAATACAAATTGAAAAGTTGCAAACGTGGGCGAGAGATGAAACATGGGCCATAGAAGGAAGGACCCAGAAAAGCCCAGTACATGGGTACTCATTTGAGAACAACTGTCTTCCTATTTGCAGGATTTTTTTTTTTTTTTAATATTATTCACTAGAAGCTCTTTTCCTGTGAGCCTGGAAAAACCTAGAGGTCAAAGTGATCAGGCGCATTTTTTTTGGTTTGGTTTGTTGCTTTTTTAAGATTAAAATCTGGTCTCTTCTCATAGGAAGAAAAAAAAAAAAGAAAAAAAAAAAAAAGAAGTGGAGCAAACTCAGCACACAGCTCTGCACAGCCACTGCCAGGCACACATCGATTGATGAGTGGCACGGCCCTATGGTCACAGTGGGCACAGAGGGCACATGAGCTGCACCAGAGTGGCAGAGGGATCGATGGCAGAGCTGCCAGGCACCCCCTGCCCTGCAAATCCACACCTGGGTACCCTCCCATCTTACACTGATCATGCACTCTTTTGCATATACAAGGCACATAGATCCTCAGGGACTGGCAAGAAAGTAAGTTTACATATTACAAAATTTCTCTCGAGTAGAACTATCTACCTTCAGAGCTCAAACATTGCAGCCTACAGCTCAGTGTTTCTCAGCCTCCCCGAAACAATGCCTTTTCTGATAAGCAATTAACCAAAAGTCTTAATTAGCACTAATGCGGAGCATAATGCAGAGGAGCTCCTCTCAGGGGGGTCTAGCAGACTTTGCAGATGCCTGTGGCCGTCTGCAGCATTCGGGTACCCTCATCCCCAGCCAGACCACAGGAGTGAGACACAAGTCAGATTCACCCTGATGATCCAATAAGATCAGGTGAACGAAGGAAAAGGAAAGGCAGGGCAGATAACACCACCTAGCAGAGAAACATGCAGGGATTGCATTTACCTGTTACTGTTTCCTTGGATGACTTTTTTTTTTTTAGCTAGAGCAAACTTAAATAGGTCAATGTTTGTTTCCTGCAGAGTAAGATGATGTAATTCATAATAAACAACATTAACTTTCCACAAGAGCCTAGGGTGTCTGTACAGTGCCTGACATTCACCGAAAGAGCCTGTAAATTGATTAGGAGAAAGGAACAACAAAGCTTTGTGTTTTCCTTCCCAGTGAGCAAATGTCCTTCACAATGCTCTTATCATGACAGAAGTTTGGGTTTTTTAACTAAATAGAAGTAGCAACACTTCAAAAGCCGTTAAACCAGTTAGCTGAAGGACTGCTGAAAGGGGAGATCAAACCTCTTCCTTCTAAGACATCAGAGCTGCTGACCAAGCTCCTCCAGACGGGGCTTTCTAGTCTTATTGTAAAGACAGCCCAGGGTATTTCTGGTAAGAACCATAGCACGTACCTGTAACCAGGTCCAAACACCTACTTCAGGCAGAGCAGGAGCAAAGCTGTGGCTTTGGACTTCAACCATTGGCAGCAACTCACTTCCTAACCCTCCCACTCCATTTTTCCACACGCCCAAGGCATCAGTGCCACTCCATCCCCTGCCAACCACATATCCAGCTCCTTCCCAAAGTCAGGCAGCATCTCCCAAGCCACAAACCAGTTATTCCAGCAGCACTGGTATCGGTGCCAGACAACTTCAGATTATCTTGCTGAAAAACTTGAGGGGTTGTGCCAGGCTGGTTCTCCAACATCTAGATAACGGACTTAAACTTTCACCGTTTAATAATTAAGATACACACTGCACTGGAAAACATACATAGCAGCCACATCAACGTGCCGCATCCAAACAGATACTTGAAAGCTTATTTCCAGGTGGAGCTGCCCTTACCTCTTTCCTTGGCTCCCCATGAGGTCTTTCCACCTCCTGCTCCCAGACAATGGCAGTCACTCTCATTCTTCTCATCTTTTCACTTAGACCAACCCAGGCACTCTTGTAGCTACTGACTTTTTATGCAGTTTTTACTGTAGAAAGGCTTTGAAGCAGCTTATAGAAGAAACCACCTAGAATACAAGATGCTTTTTATTCCTTTCCCACAAATATGCTTTTCAGGGTTTAATTTCTTTATCCTTTTTTTTCCCAAAAAGGTCAGAAATGTGAAAAAAGGATTTTTGGTGAAATAATGCTTGCATACACATATCTGGGACAAAGCTCCTACCTAGTCTCTGTGTCACAGTAGTGGTCCCAGTAGAGGCATAGGATCACATTATCTTCAGAACTGTGCAAGTAAAGAAACAATAAACCTGAAATCACGACAACTTATTTTAAATAAAACAGAAGCGATAGGAAGGAACAACATCCTCTGAACCTCGAATGAGGAACCAATTCTAATAGAGCCAGACCAACATCAAGCTTCTCTTCAGTGACAAAAATCTGCCACAAAACCACCTGTATGCTCTTCCCTTGGTTCATCTTCCACCTGACAGCCCCACCGCTGTCCCTGCGATGCGCGTGTCCCTGCTTTAGCGCTCAGCATCTGACAAAGGCTGTGCTGTGCACAGAGCAGCAACATCACCCAACTTGGACTCTTGCCCCTTAGCAGAGATGGCAGAGAGAGCAATAATGCGTTCCCCAGTTTGTGGTACAAGTGGATTTCCTTCCTCCAAGTGTTGGTTTGCAGCATTTCCCACCCCCAGCCTTGCATTCCCATGAAGTGTTTGCTGACCGGCTTCACGGAGCCCAGAGGGTTACATCCTCCTCCTGCACTGAGCTGGGTTCAGTATCCCTGGGTTCATGCAATCCAAACTCCAGCCAGCAACTTGCTCAGCAATTTTGTGCCTTCCATCCCCTCAGCCTGTGGCACAAGAAGAGCTGGAAGAGAAAAACAAGGCTTAAAAGAAAAAGAAAAGTATAAAAGGTACTAATTGTTCTAGTGAAAGTATTCAGGAGGATAAACCTGTTCAGCATAAGAGCTTTACGCAAGTCATTTGCCTGTTGTTGGGCAGGGCTCAACTTTATCTAAGATTTCATCAAAATTAAAACCCCTTTTGCAGGCAAACACGGCAGATCCACAAGATTCACTGCTCAGGTCACTGCTGTGACCCAAAGAGACATGTGGCACGACCTCAGCCTGCAGTCACTTCAGCAGCGCCCACATCAGCCAGTCTCCTTTGCTCCTCTGCTCTCCAGAGCAGAGATCCCACAGATGGGCACATATTGTGTCCCCTAGCCTCCTCCTGGTTGTCACTGGGCCTTGGACACACCTCTGCTTGCTGGGGCTGGCCCCAAACAGGACACCAAGCCATAGATCTTAGCATGGGAGACAAGACAGGTCATTCAAAGGAGCTAAGGGGAGTCAAGCAAAGATACAAAACCAAAACTATTTATATATGTATGCAGATATCAGTCAATTATTTGAGCTGATGGAAGTCCATACCAGCTCAATTCCAACAAAACTGACCTACCAGACCAGCCTGGGTCAGGGGTTATACTCTTTTTGCTTTACACCCAGATGGAGCAGCTTTCCTGGGCAAGCACAGGAGATTAAAAACCAGACCAACGCTCATCTATTGAGTTTGACCCAGCGATTGGAACAGAAATAGTCCTTAGCTGGCCTGACACTTGTGCCTCTCGTTGCAGAGCAGGACTGGGATTTCACATCCTCTCCAGGGAGAGAGACAGAAAGCTGGGGATAGAAAAGGCTCCTGTGCCAGTCCCAGCACCAGCCACTTGATGGCCATCCTGCTTCACCGAATAGCAGCGCCGAGACAGCGGGGACAGGGTGAGCGCTAGGGCTGGGGGCTACCAGGGATCCCCCAGCTCACAAACGGGGAGCAGGGAGACCCCCAAACCCCTCCGAGGAGGGATCAGCCTCCCCCGGGGCTCCTCGGGGGCCCCCCAGCTCCCTTTTGTGCCCATCACACACCCCTCATTCTTGGGGGTCTGCTGCAGCACTGGGAACAGAAGCAAGTGAAGCAAACCTGAGGAACAACCCCAAACAGAGCACCGGGTCCAGTCCCAGCTCATGGACCACCATCCTGGCTCAATAAGGCTCATCCCAAGTGAGGGAGTAACCTCATAGCCCTTGCCCACGTTACTAGGAACGTACAGATTTGTTCTGGAGACTCTATCAGAAATGGAGGAGCGACAGGTCTGAAAATGCAGGTCATCAGGTCCAAACTCTACTTTTCCCTTGCCCAAAGACCACTGTGGTGGGAAACACCCCCATAGTCCCCTCACACTGCCACGGGCACACTGAGATGTTTTGTCAGTGTGTTTCCAAAAATCACCCAAGCTCCAGGTCCCTGCTCCAATCAGGTAGGTAACATGGCCAGGAGAGGAACTTCTTAAACCAGCAATTAAAATTCCTGATATTTCCCATTTTACCTGGCATTGCTTCCCTCCGGGCCCATTCCTGTGGATGTGGTTCTGAGGAGGTGAATACACCGAGGACAGCCTGCTTTAAAGCCATAATACAGCAGCACTGGAAACATGGGAGCACTGAAAACCAACCAGTGTGGATGCCCTGGTTCAGGCCAGTTTCATCTCCAGCACGAAGGAGCCTGTCGTGCTCTCTCAGGAGCATCCACCAGTGCTTGTATGGGAAGTGGCACCTGGTGTCGACTGTAATGACTCATCTCACCCAGGATGAAAGGATATTTCATAGATTAAGCGCTGAGCTAGAAACTCTCGCAGCTGAGTTGAAAGAGCAGTCACAGCTGATGGGGTTTTACACAGGCACTTCCCCCCTCTTTATTTTGCGGGCACTCTGTAAATGGTTTATCTACTTCATTATTTTTCAACTCAAACCGTAATTTGCTTTGTATGGATTTAGTAAAGATGTTAGTAGTAGTGGCAGCAGCAATAATAATTTCCCCTGTAAGTGCTCCCCCATCTCTGGGTTCAGGCCCTAAAACACGTGTGCCACAGCTTTTCTGACCCCTGAATTACTGCATGGCTCTGCTGAGACACCAAACCCTTGTTTTCCCTGTGCTTGCAGTCACACAAACTGGAGCAGTGAAGCTTTCTTCTTACTAACCGTCTCCCAGGGGAGAACAGTGGCAGGGTGGCTGTGAAAATGAGCAGGTTTCTCCTTTCTACACTGCTTGTCCCCCACTAGCCCAAGAGCTCGGCCTTAAATGGAATTTTAATATGGCCAAATGGAATGCAAATGCATTCAACCACTGAAACCAGTGAAACATCTAAACCATCTTTGGTTCAGTTCTTTAGAAAGGCAATTTGCCTTTCTTCCCCATCTAAGCAAGAAGCATGGTGCAAAACCCTGAAAGGCTTCTCCTCCCTCTGGTGGGATCTGCCCAGGCAGGGAAAATCCTCAGCCTGTGGGGACCGGTGGGGCCTGGCACTGAAGAACCCCTGGAACCTGCAGCGTCCTTCAGTCAGGTGCACCTTATTGAATTGGTTTGATGGGATTTTCTGGACTGCTAATCACCATGAGGTAATTAAAATCCCGTGCAGCATGTTGAGCGCTGCAGCACATTAGAGATGTTAAACTCCTGAGAGCTCCTGTAATAGAAACGGTTGTTCCCCTTGCTTTGAGCGTGCAGCACCCAGAGAGGAGACACCGCAGGAGGGTGAACCAGAGGGCAAACGGGGTGAGGGCCCACCAACAGCATCCTGAGGAGTCGAGGTGAAATACTCACACACTTTATGAAAAACATCCACAGTTCATGAAAATAAAGATTTTAAAAAGCCATGAATTTTGGAAGGGCCAGTTCTCATTCTTACAAACACAGGCTGTCTCAATAAAAAGAAAAGGAAAAAAAGGAAAAATTGAATTTTGCTGCACAGTTTGAGTTTATTAGCTACTCACTACATGGTTTGTGGTTTCCAAGATTCTCATGGTTTCATGAATCTTCTTCATGCTTCTCAGGAACCAGCTACAGTGTTTAATAGAGCCCAGCCACGCTTTCACCCTGATGCATACAGTGGGGTGAGACTAATTCATTTTAAAAAAAAAGGCCAGTAACTCATGCTGACATTCTTTTTGGGGAGTTTTCTGAAGCCAGTTTTGGCTCTAGAAGCCCACCAAACAGATGACAGTGCATGTAGAGAGATGCCATTTCACAGATGTCTTTAAATGAGATGCCATCCTACTCATGCCATCTTCCAGGAGCTTGGCATTATGTCTACCTGGTTCGGACTCTTCCTAGAAGCCTTTCCCAAGTGATTCACTCTCTCAAACCACTCTGCTCAAGAAGTCTCAATCACAGCAAGTCCCACGTGGCCTCAAATGAAGGATTATCTCTCATTTCATCTTGCTACAGGGACTTCTTAGTGGGATCCTGGTCACAGCCAGGGACCCTACACGATACCGCAATACACGTATTGCCAAGCCATAAACCACAACAAGCGTTACATGTATGACTCGAGCCAGGCAAAATTACCATTTAATTCCAAAGCAGATGCTCAGTCCAGAGACTACATCCATTTCAGTTCCAGCTGGACATACTAAAGTCCTAGCTATGCAATGAATTGCGGCACCTCCCCAAAACTGTGCTGCTTTAGAGATAGAAGGGTGCTAAGCAAGTTGCTGGATCAGCGTTAAAAGGCAGGATTGTGGTGACCAGCATAAAGAGGGGAGAAGGGCTGCAAGCTTTGCTGGATACTGGAGAACATCTCTCCCCTGGAAAGGCACCATCGAAGCAGCTTCATCTGCTTAAAGACTTTCTGCAACATGATCCCAAAACCACAGTACCCCATCTCATGGCTTTCTGCTGCACGACCCAGTTTCCACAAAGCTCCAGCTAACTGGGCTGCAAACAAGCTATTCAGAAATTCCAGATATGTCTTTTTTGTTTAGCTTTCATTTTTATCCCAGTGTCAATACAGCAAAACCTCAGCAGCACAGATTTGTCAGGCTTCTCCCAGTACCCCCGATGTTTGTTTAAAGCACCTCATCTAGCAGATGTATCAGTACAAGGAGCTGACAGCAGCCACAGAGCACACAGGCAGCTAAAGCCACTCTTGCTTCAGTTTGTACAGCAAGTATGAGAAGGCCAAGGATGGAACCAGGTCATTTTATCCACATTTAACTACTGGCTGCAGCAGAGGTTCACAGTAATGCAATCACTCTTTTGGCAGCTCAGGAGGCAGGAGGAATATTTCCACAGGAAATAGCAACTTTAAAGTAGTAGTGTACTTGCACATCAATTGGCTTCAGGGAAGAGCTTCCACCTCTGCTGAATGCCACCCACCACCCCGCTTCCCCAAGGGCTCTGCTCTCCAGCAAGGGCAATGGGGGCATCTGGCTCACCTCTGTCTCCAACATCCTCCTTCCTGCCAAGGACAGGTCAAAGAAGCCTTCCAGATCCTTCAGGTACAGAGTTTGCCTCATGCTTCTTATTCCCCTTGTCCCCATCCAGTGACCTGCAGAGATGCCAGTAGAGCAGATGGGTGAGAGAGACTACAACTTTGACCATGCAGAAAACCACAGAATCACTTCCAAACACCATGGTCCTGAAATGCAGGGAGCTTGCCTGGTATGACAGTTTTGAGGGGTTATCTTGAAACCAGCAGGCTTTTGGCTTGGTAGATCATCACTCATCACAGTTCAGGAGGAACACACCCATGAGCCCACACTCCATGAGGATTATGCCAACAGTTGTGAAACTGCAGCCCCTGACAGTTTAAGTTTCAGTCCACATCACCCCAGTGCTCAAATACCCTGGGTCTTCCTCCAGCTCCACAGCCCACTCCTGGTCCAAGCTTTCTTCCCAATGCACAAGTCCCCCACAGATAGCAAGTCAACGGCAGAGCCAAAAATACTGCCGAAGCCCATCCAACCCCACACGCTTTGGTCACTGACTGTGATGGTGAAACCTCTCCCACCGAGCGACAGTGCTGCTCACACAGTTAGACGCCATCGAAAACTATGAGATGAAAAATGTTTGGGCATCCCCCAAACCTATTATATCCAAAAGAAACAAGATTCTCTTTGCTTTCCAGGGAAAACAGGAGGTGAAATTAGAAGCGGCCATTAGAGGAAACATGAGTCGCACTCTTCTGACCAGCTTGAGTTTTATCTGCACCTCCCCAGCCTGGGGAGTCAGGCTTTGAACCAGAGAATTCCCTTTTTGGTGGTTAGATTATTGCTGGGGACAAAACTGTTTTGTTTGTGCGTTTGTTTTGTTGTCTTGTTGTGCTTTCTAAGTGTTTTCCCACTGGCTTCAAAGGTAAACCGTTCCCGAGCTGGGCTGAATGGGATTCTGTATTTACTGCTTTGGTTTTTAAAGCTTGAGCCATTTTCCTCACTTCCCCTGTTCCGCTCAAAGACTGACGTTTTGGCAGTCACAGGTAGAAAATCCACAGTCTGAGAGCAGGGATGTAACATAAAACTAATGCTTGTCTCAATAAAACAGCTGTCTGGCTCAGCCGGGGAAAATGCCACTCATTTCTGCGGTAGCACTGCTGGCGGTGGGGACCACGGAGCCTTTCCAGCAAAGCTTGCTGTGAGCATCTCCAGCTCGCGATGGAGCCAGGCCTGACTGCGAGGGTCGTGGCTGGGGGCTTCAGAGAGGTTTCTTGCCCTTGGCAGTCTCCCCCAGCATTTATTGCAGCCTCCGCTCCCTTTCATCAGCAAAACATGGGACTAATGTGTTTGTTCACAACTGTAACTCCCGACCTCGTTATGAGGATAGCCCATGTTAAGCTGTTATTAAATGAGGTCCCTGAAGACTACGCTTAAGACCATAGTACACTACTTGGCTTCTGGAGACGCAGTACAACTTCAATGCTCTAAAAGCAGCCCGGTATCATTTGTTAGCTCAGCACAAACATTATCAGCTTCGAGAACTTTCTTTTCCCTGGGGAGATGTTCTCCCCCCGCAGGGCAGCTCCAGGGAACATCTCACCCAGCCCAAACCCCCGCTGGCTGCACAGAGGCTGATGTCACATTAGTTTAAATGAAACTTTTTTGCCCTGGATCACTAAAGGAAGCCGTGGCAGAAACAGGTCTAAAATTCTCATCTGTTAACAAAGACATTTAAACTTTGTTATAGAAGCCTGGAGACATTTCAGAGAAGAACACTACAAAAACCAAGATGATCAGTGGTGTTTTGTTTCACATTACTAATGTAAGAGCATCCTATTATAGGAGTATTCCTGATGTTGGACTTCTTTTGCTGATGGTTTTGGGGAAAAATTAGCCTCAGGCTGGTTGCCCCAAAATACCACCATTCTTTTACTGAAACCTCTCCAACTTCAGGTATTTTTGAGCATAACATTATTGTCAAATTATGCAGTCTGACCTCAAATGAGTGCAAGGGAATATTCCTGATTTACAGAGATAAATTAAAGGGGAGAAAAGACGATAAGCAAAGGAGAGACAGTTCCACACGAGATAAAGTACTGCCACTTTCCCTGTTTCAAGAGGCCTTTGACAACCATCCAGGCAGATTAGAAAAAAGAAATAGGCTGTGTCACCATCTCTGAACAACACCTAAGCGTGGGTGGGCACGGGGTAGGGAGATGTTCCCTGCTACAAGCACCGATTTGTCCAAGCATATGGAATAAGGAAAACCATTGTCAACAATAATGTCCCTATTCAATATGCCAGAAGGAAAACTCATCCCATGAGACACCGGAACTTGGCAGATTGACTTCGCCTTCCTGTAAATCTCCCTAGGCAGGCTCATGCAAAGACCTTCCAAGCAAAGAAGTTTTACGGTAGCTGTCACCACAGCAGACCATGGGCCCTGTATGGAGGCACCGGCCGTGACTGCTTTGAGCCAAGAAGGAATGGGGAAATCCACGCTGCCGATTCCCAAACACAGCGCTTCAAAGTCATAGTGAATTCCTGATGAGCTGACCAAGAAGGCAGCCTTCATGTCTGCAAATACCTGCTCTGCTGAGTGTAGCACACAGAAACGCCGGTGAAAGAACACGCTGTTCTTCTATGCCAAGGCAGGACAAGGTCAATACTACGAGGAGGAACCTGCCAAGGCCCATCAGGGGAGACCAAGGCAATGCTGCTCCCAGAGTCAAAGCCATTAATGACATTTGGCTAACAGACAAGCTCAGTGGCAAGCAGATCCACGGTGCCTGGTGCAGAATAGCAAGCCTGACCCCAGCTTGTTCCTCAGACACCCCATTACAGCCCCAACCTCTTCCACAGCAACAGGGTAAAAGCAAGATGCACAAATGGACGTGTTGTGAATGGTGCAGAAGAGGAAGAAGAGTCGTACAGGCTTCACCAGTAAGCAGAGGAAACCAGGAGAAATCAGCCTAGAAACTGGCACTGCAGTTACGTTCAATTCGATTTAGAAATTGCATTATAGGGTTTTTTCCTTATACAGGTTATACGTCCTTCAACAAAGAGGCTTGATTCAGAACATTTGCCTTGCTGTACTGTCCCTCCTCCCACCACCAGACAAAATTAACTTCCTTCATTTCCTTGCTCT
Source organism: Numenius arquata (assembly GCF_964106895.1). NCBI lineage: Eukaryota > Metazoa > Chordata > Aves > Charadriiformes > Scolopacidae > Numenius > Numenius arquata. The sequence continues at coordinate 9,395,582 of NC_133592.1, forward strand.
GGAAGCACCAAAAGCTTCTCCCCACATCACCTCAGAAACCAGAGGTCTGATTACTGTTCAGTCCCAACGCCACAAAAAATAATGACACAATGGCCAGGGAGCAAAGCTGGCGACGCTGGAAGCAGCACAGACAGGAGATACCACATTAACCCTGCCATCACCCCGAGATGCAGGGGAGGCACCTGCGTTTGCAATTCTTTGTAGTGTAGCGTCACCACGTCTGTACCGAATCACGCAAAAGGAAAAAAATAATAATAATTCAGCACATAAATCACAAGAGATCAAGATCACTGCCTTGCGTTATGACTTTGTAAACATTAATCTGCAAGTCTTATGCAAGAAACAAGGTAATTACTACCTCAAATTACTACCTTTATCAGATCACTTTAAAAAAATAGAAATCACAACTTCAGTCCTTAGCAAATAAACATAAGCAAAGAGTCATGACAACAGCAAGTGCAGGCAGACCAGCAACGCTCCCTTCCCAGAACCTGTTCCCATTTTCTGCTTGGTTTTAGTTTGACCATGTCTAATCACAGGGGTATGGCTCCTTCCAGCAGACTTCCCCCCTCTTGGCCCTCGCAGACGGCCGTCATCTCTCTTTAGTCACGTATCCTTTCTGTGCCATGTCCGAGCTCAAACCAGTCCCTAAGCTTTCACGGCTGTAACCATGAAAAAGAGTGATGGGCCAGCTCAGTTAATACACCAGCAGGGACACGAACAACGGGAAGGACCTAAATGCAGGTGACAGCTGTCCTAAAGTTACACAAATCAAAATCACAGCCGATGAAGAGGCGGCTGCAGCTGACAACTGCTCTGCCCATGTCTGGTTTGCAACAGGCAATTGTTTATCAGCAGCATGTTTCCTCCGGACCAAAGCTGAGGCTTTAGAAGAAACAGGTGAATTTGTGGAGACCGACTCCTTTTCTTAACCGTAAAATGTTTGAAAGATTCGTTTCATCCAGAATTCAGAAGCTAGGAAGAAAGAGAGATGAAGAACTGGGTAGCAAGTTATCAAAAGCACAAGTGGCAGAACGTAACACCCCCATGAGGGACAGAAATACAAAACAAATGCTTTAAAACAGATTACAATGAACAGGAAGGACATTCAAGAGATAAGGATAAAATGGGATGACCTGCTCAGAGGACAGAGTCGTGAATCCAAAAGTATAACACATCCCATGCTCTCAAGATGGAGTACTTTCTTGCTGATTTCTTGCAGGATTTCTACAAAAGGCAAGGATGTATTTGATCTCTTCTCAAAACTTAAGCAGCTGCCCAGGTTGATGACTCAAACACGAGTCATCGTGAACATGAAACCACCAAAGGATTTTACATGCATAGAAACACCAAACTGCACACACCTTCTTAGAAATACCTGTAATGGAGAAGGAACATTTTAAGCACCTTAAATATTGAGTGGTCCTCAAAAGTGTTTCAAGCATGTTTATCTTCTCTAGCAAAGTATAGTGGCCTCCATGATAAACACAATTTACTTTCACATTAAAACTATTTTAATAAATCGCACTCACTCCTATAATCATTATGGTCGTTAACCAACACAGATAAGGATTACTGTACTTTACAGTAGAAGACCCAGAAGTCTTGCAAATATTTTTGTATTTTTATTCCCCAGCAGACTTTTCCTTCGAGCATAAAGGAATTCTTCAGTAGCTCCCAGAATTTGAAAGCCGTGCTTACAGCACCTGCTAATGTGACCACTCGTTTTACAATATCACTGCTGAATGGCTTTCTCCTTGCTGGTGCACACACTCCTACTTACATGTTAAATTCACTCTGGAATACTAACACTGTGACTCAGTGGAATGTCGAGCCACAAGTGATGCCAGACCTGTCCTCACAGCCCAGTGCATCATTAACACAGCAGCAGGAGTGAAGGCATCATCTGACAGCTGCTGCACAAGGAGTGGAGCCAAATATGCCTCCATCAGGACGTCCCTCTGAGATGAGCCATCATGTAGTACCAAAGAAACCGAAGGGAAACAGGGCGTTGGGTTTGAGGAACAGCCCCATGGAGGGGAAAGATCTAGTTGCTCTGCAGAGAGCAAGGAGAGGAGAGATTTATTTGTAGCCTTATTAGTTTCCAAGAAGAGACACCCTATTTCCAGTTCCCATCACCCTCACTGTCTCCACATTGCAGAGAGTGCCTCCTCCTGATTTCTGCTCTTAGCACTGACCACCTCAGGTCCACATGGCAGATACGGTTGTTAAGAGTCCCAAGATTCCTGCCAGCAGAGGACTCCAGGTCTATCCATATCATGGAGGAGTCATCCAAGTTCAGAGTGCAGACCAGAGAGGATGCTACCACCCCTGAAACAGGGAGATGACTCAAACCCTGGCAGAGACTCAATTCCTTTCTCCAAGAACTGGCAGACACGGGAAGAGCCTCAGACAGCCTCTTCAAACAATCTGGACCTTCCCCCCCACCCCCTCCCTTTTCCCTTAGCAGCCCTTCGGAAGATTCACAGCCCATTTAGCTCACTGCGGCCTTTGGCTGAGAGGTCTTGTCCTTTCATTATAGGGACAGCTGCAGTAAAGACATCCCAGTCTGCTCCTACTTCTCTCCTTGGATGAGCAGTGCTGCCGTGGGGATTTCTCCTCAGCTGGGGGAAGACTCCAAGTCTTCTGTACCCAAAAGGCTCCTGCATACACCCAGTCAACAGCCAAGGACTTGTGCCAGGGAGGGGGAATCTAAGTAGCCCTCACCTTTCCTGGGAAAGGGAAATGCAAACCTGTAAACATTATTCACTGAGCAGACTGGATTTCTTCCTGCTGGAAAGGTCACCATTTGATTTTTCACTGGATTTTATTTATTGCTGCAACTTTCATATGGGATCTCACAATTTAAACTCCTTTATAGCACCCACTCTGCTCCAGCTTAGCTGTCAGACAAGGCAGCCATCTCTCAATCAATGCTCTGCACATGGAGATCATCAACCATATGGGTCAAAGAGATGGGGACAGAACTTCTGGGGAGGTGTAGATATGGGAACAGCTAAGTCAGGGTTGAGGTATGAATCACCACCCCAGAGCCAGGGTGATCTTCTTTCCAGGAAGATGCAAGTCCAATCATTGCCCACGGCATGCTCAGCTGCTTGAGCCACGTATGTCTGCCTTGAGGGTTTTAAAACATACTGCTTGCTGGTTCCCCAGTGAGGTGTTAAGCTCTCCTCTATCTACACATGAGCTCACAGAAGAAGCCTGAAGGACTGGCTCCAACTAGACCTGTAGCTTTTGCATAGTTAATTTAAAGGAGCTGAATCCCTTCCAATATGGCTTGTGCAGGGCCATGCACGAAAGGATTAACAGAGCTGGGAGCTGAACGCAGACTTCCCGAGTCCCAGCTCAGTGCCTGATCCACAACGAGCCTCTCGCTGTCTCTGCGGACACAGCAAGAGAAGTTTTCATAAAAATAAAAAAATAATAATAGTAATAAAAAGAGTGCACACGCCTTGAATGTGGAACTAATCCCCGAGGATTTGATTATGGATTACTCCCTTGCCATTGTCAGCTCACGCTCCAACAACAGTTATAAGATTTTCATCAGTCGAGTCAAACCTAGTTTAGCAGATAGAAACACTGGCAATGTTGCATGGGAAATGTTGAACTTGAGGTTTTATTTCACCATTGCACAGGGCCACACAAATTGCCCTCCATTGCAAGAGAGAAAAAACAGACCCTCATGAACAAGTGTTTCCTATATTAAAAAAAAAAAAAAAAAAATTCCATTTTAAAACTTTTTCCCCACTCCCCGATGCTGGATTATTTAATAGAAGAGACTGCAAGAGAGGCAAGGTTAGAGTAACAGAGAGCCATTCATATCAGAAGCACTGAAATTGAGGTCAGGCAAGGTAGGGCTGCTGGCTGGACTAAACCAAAATTGGCAGAGGCATTAAACAAATCAGTCATCTTCATCTCTACCTATTTAAGGATATCTCAGAATGCATTTCAGACCAGGACTAACAGCGTTGTTATAGCATCCAGAGTCGCTGTTGAGGTACCTCCAAGTTCCCCAAGGGAAAGGGTAGTTTACCTGTGATTCAATCTGTATTCACACAGAGACTTAGAGAGATTAAGTGCATCAGCTTCAGATGCCAGCTGCTTTGAGCAGGTAGATAAGATCCAATATAAACTGCGACACGCAAATCCCCTGCCTGCAAGCACAGCACATCCCCCAGCAGATGGATGTGCAGGCGGCAGGGACAGCCTTGCTCTTCCCCCACAGCACCAAACCCAGCTCAGTCTCTCTGGCTGGCTCCTGCCAGCCCGTGCTCCTACACCACAGCCACACATGCATTTCCATTGTGGAGGTACTACAAAGTTCGGTGGGCAACAGCCATTGCAAAGCATCAGGGAAAAAAAAAAAAAAAAAAAAAGAGAAAAATAAATGAAGAGGCCTCCAACAAAAGCTAGGAGAGCAATTTCAATTCCTTCTTACAACCCTTTGCTAGTCAAAGTCACAAAGTCCTGGCCCACAGCCCATCCTCCGGAGGGCAGCTGTAACACAAAGAGCCCCATGGGGGTCTTTTGATTTCTTCCACCCAGACCTACGCCCAGCTAAATAAGAAGAGGTACCACAGCCTGTTCCCCAGTGATTCAGAGAATGAATGGTTAAAGGTTGTTAGTGTGGATTTAGTACAGCCTGGCAGAGAACAGAGCTCAGAGCCCAGGAGCCCAGCATTCCAAGATAAAGAAATGGCCTTGTGTATAAGATAGCGGGAACAGCCTGCATGCTAAGGAGGAACCTAACTGTCTGGGAAAGGTGTCCATCTGGTCGGGACCAGTTTCGCGGTTTGGGGTCCAGCCAACCCAGCATTCTAGGACAAAGGTGAAGGTACACGGTGAAGAAGACTGCGAGCCTTCCTCCAGAAGACCCCGGCCCACGACCACCAGGCGACAGTGCGCATGCAGCAAGGGGAGGAGATTTATGATAATGAGTTCTTAGAAATAATTAGAATAGTAACGCCTTTTCTTAGAATCAATTATAATAACCCAGCCCACCTTAATGAATATGTATGCTTTTTATCATAAATAGATGCTTGTTTTACAAACCGGTGTGCAAGTTTGGAGGAGCAATCCCCCTTGCACCCGGCGCTGCAATAAACATACCTGCTTTATAACTCTCTGCGAGTTGTAAGGTTTGTTTCCGCGCGTCAATTTGGCACCCCAGATGGGACCCCCTCTGTCCGGCTGCGGGACCTGCTGAGGACGGGACTCCTCTGGGCGCCCCCGAGATTTCTCGGAAGGACTCCCCAACTCATCCAGATCACCGCGGGGACAGACAAGGACCATCTCCTGCGGACCAGGTATGTTTAGGGTTTCTTAAGGGGGGGACCTGTAAGTCGTGAGATGTCCTACGCGTGGTAAAGAGTCGGTGTACTCGCCCCGGGGTATGCTCAGGCTTGGGCTAATGGCTGGTGTGGGATCCCTCGGTTTCGGGTTTTTGTGTTAGTATGTAGAATTGTAATACTGTTGGTTACTTGTTGTATTTGTCATAAGGTACCGCTATCGTGTTATTGTCTGACATAAGGTGTAAATTGTTGTATGAGTGAAATGAGTGATTGAGACGCGGCACTGCTGCGGAGCGAGTGCGGAGTTCCGATCCGCGGTTCCGTGTTCTCCGCGAGGAGAGCGGCCGGAGACGAACGAAGCGTATGACAGACTATAAAGAAACATTGTGTGAACCTAATATTGAGAATATTAAGTGGCAGTGTCTTGGACATTCAGATAACATTTGTGATCCTATTTTTATCTTAAAGTGCTTTGCTTGTAATACGGAGGTTTGGGTAGATCAGGAGGACGATTTTTGGCATCCACAGTGTGGTAGCTGGACTGAGTGGAAAAAATCGAGCGGGCGGGAGAGTTGAAACAAGTAATCTGTGGAGACATAGCCTACCCCTGGAGATAAAGGTAGCGACAGGGATATAGCTGTACCGTTTCCCAGGAGGGAAACAAGAATAACACCCAGGTGACACCCGGAGATCAGGGTCACCTCTTAACTAAGGGGGTAAGGAGGAACATAAAATGGGCAATAATCAAGGGGGCGAGATACTTAAAAAGAGTCCCCTAGGGTGTATTTTAGCACACTGGAAGGAGATCGGGGGCTCACCAGGTGGCAGCGTGGACAAGAAAACCTTAATTAAATATTGTAATCAGTGGTGGCCCCTTTACAAGTTAGATGATCAAGAGAAATGGCCCTTTAACGGGACCCTTAATTACAATACTATATTACAATTAATGCTATTCCTTAGAAGGGAAGGAAAGTGGGATGAAGTCACATATGCGGACATGTTTTTCACCCTTCGGAACCACCCAGAGTACCAACGGGACTGCGGGCTATTACCTCCACAAGACCCGATGGTATTAGCCTTGGAGAAAGAAAGAAGGGAAGAAATGAAAGCAAATATAAAAAGAGGTTGTTCGGCCTGTAGCATAGGGCAGAGATGCACAAAGCCTGAAAAGATTCGGGGTTTAAAAGAAGACGATTTTCTTGAAACTTACTTACCACCGGTTAAGGCAATGGAGGAGGTAAAGGTTTCCCAAGGAGATGGAGAAACTGATTCCAGGACCCCACCTGACAGCCCGGTATCGTCCCGTACCCAGAAGGGAACAGGGCGAGTAGCGATTCAGGCACCCTTAAGGGAAGCTGTGGGTCCGGAAGGACTACCTGTATTGTTAAAAGTCCCTTTTTCCTCATTTGATTTAGAAACGTGGAAAAGCGTGGCAAAGAATTATCGGAATGATCCCGTAGGGGTCACTAAACATTTTCAGTTTCTGGTAAAGCAGCACAATCCTGACTGGGGTGATATCCAGTTATTATTAGATCACCTGACAGAAACTGAGAAACAACTGGTTTTGAAAGCTGCTCAAGATATAGCCACGGACCACATGAAAGATTCAGGAAGAGACATTAAAGACTATTTCCCCTTGCAGGACCCTCGTTGGGACCCAAATAGGAGCAGTCACTTGGAAGCATTACACAGTTATAGAGATTGGGTTATAAGAGGGATGGAGAGAGCTATCCCGAAAGCCATTAACTGGTCAATGCTGTATGCTGTAAGACAAGGGCCGAAGGAGACTCCCTCGGAGTTCTTGGATAAATTACGAGATGCAATGAGACGCTACACCCCCTTGGACCCTGGATCAGAGATAGGAATACAGCAGTTAGTGTCTCTCTTTATACAGCAGTCCGCTAGTGATATCCGGAGGGAGCTGCAAAAGCTAAGAATAACTGAAAGTAGAAATCTAGAGACTCTGCTAGATGAGGCATGGGGAGTATTTAGCGACCGAGAAGAAGAAGATAGGAGAAAGGACAAACGGGCACTGGTACCAGCACTACAAGGGAAGGGTGGAATAAGAAATGAGAACTTTAGGAAACCATTAGAAAGAGATCAATGTGCATGGTGTAAGCAGAAAGGACACTGGAAGAATGAGTGTCCAAAGAGACGAAAAGAAAAAATTCAGGCCCATTTTAAAGGAGATTGATGGAGACCTGGGGAATCCTAACTAAATTGGTACCTGAATTGGCATGGTTTACCGTCTTGGACCTAAAGGATGTTTTTTTTCTGCTTGCCTCTGAGCCCAGAGAGCCAACTTTTATTTGCATTTGAATGGGAAAACCCAGAATCTGGAAGGAAAACACAGCTTACATGGACCGTGCTACCACAGGGCTTTAAAAATAGTCCAACACTTTTTGGAAATCAGCTAGCCAAAGATTTAGAACAGCGCCTGGGTCAGGAGTGGTATTGCAGTATGTGGATGATATGTTACTCGCCACTGACACCAGAGAAACATGCCTAGAATGGACTGTGAGCCTGCTAAATTTTCTTGGACTTAATGGCTATAAAGTTTCTCCACAGAAGGCACAGATAGGTCACTTGCTGCTGGGCTATCTGGGATATGAAACAACCGCAGGCCAACGGACACTAGGGAAGGAGAGGAAAGAGGCCATTTGCCAGACACCTCGACCACAGATGCCTAAGGAACTTCGGACCTTTCTAGGAATGACAGGATGGTGTCGTCTCTGGATATATAACTACGGACTCTTGGTAAAGCCGCTATACGAGTTATTAAAATCTAACTCAAAGAATATTGTGTGGAATAAGGAAGCAGACAGAGCCTTCCATCAGTTAAAAAAGAGGATAATGGAAGCACCTGCCCTGGGATTACCCGATACTACTAAACCTTTCTGGTTGTTTTCCTATGAAAAACAAGGAATGGCCTTAGGAGTCCTAGCTCAGAATCTGGGACCCTATCGGAGGGCGGTGGCATACTTCTCTAAACAGCTCGACAGAGTAAGTAAAGGGTGGCCTAGCTGTCTCCGAGCAGTGGCAGCAGTGGTAATAAACATCCAAGAGGCCCGTAAGTTCACCCTGGGCCAGAAAATCACAGTTATGGTATCACATACCGCCTCAGCGGTACTAGAAGTAAAAGGGGGGCATTGGCTTTCGCCTCAGAGGTTTCTTAAGTACCAGGCTATCCTGATAGAGCAAGATGATGTAGAAATAACAGTAACTAATATTGTCAATCCAGCCTCTTTCCTCAGCGGAACCGAAGGAGAATCAGTGACCCATGACTGCTTGGAAACAATCGAGGCTGTGTACTCCAGTCGACCAGACCTGAAAGAACCATTGGAAGATGCAGAGGATTCCTGGTTCACCGACAGGGATACGCAAAGCTGGCTATGCGGTAACCACCACAGAGAAGGTAATAGAATCCAAAGCCCTGGCCCCAAATACATCAGCCCAAAAGGCTGAGATAATAGCACTAACCTGAGCGCTGGAACTAGCCAAAGGAAAACGGATAAATATCTGGACAGACTCTAAATATGTTTTTGGGGTGGTGCATGCTCACAGGGTGGTCTAGAGAGAAAGAGGACTCTTATCTACACAAGGGAAACACATAAAACATGCTGAAGAAGTTCTCAAGCTCTTAGATGCAGTATTACTGCCTACCAAAGTGGCTATCATGCACTGCAAAGCTCACCAAAAAGGGAACACCGCTATGGAACTGGGCAACGCACTGGCGGACCGAGAAGCCGAAAGAGCAAAAGAGATGGGTAATGCAGAGATACAATCCTTGGTCCCAGATGGTAAGATACAAATTGACGACGAACCTAAATATTCTAAGGACGATCACAAATTGATCAAAGACTTAAATGGGAAAATTGAAGGGAAATGGGTCAGAACCCCACAGGGAAAAATAATAGTGCCTCTCTCGTTACTATGGGCTGTAGTCATGGCAGAACATAAGAAATCCCATTGGGGAACAGAGGCACTTTACAGATACCTGAGTAGGCTAATATGTGCTCGGAATCTATATGCCACTGTCAAACAAGTCACTCAGCAGTGTGAGGTATGTTTACAGAACAACCCTAGGACAGGTCCCAGAGTCCAGTTTGGCCAAATAGGGAAGGGAAACTATCTGGGATAACAATGGCAAATTGATTTTTCAGAACTTCCAAGAAAAGGGGGGTTTCGATACCTATTAACTGATACCTTTTCAGGATGGCCAGAGGCATTTCCCTGCTGAACCAATAAAAGGAGAGGAGTTGTTAAAGCATTGTTGCAAGAAATTATACCAAGATTTGGGGTTCCTGCAGTGATTTCCTCGGACCGAGGATCTCATTTCACTGCAAAGGTTGTTTCAAAAGTAAGCAGATTATTGGGTATAGATTGGCAACTTCACATCCCATACAACCCACGATCGAGTGGTCAGGTAGAAAAGATGAATCGTTGTAAAGGTAGGCCAGGAAGCTAACTTGGCCTGGCCTCAGTCATTACCATTAGCCCTTCTCAGGATAAGAACAAAACCCAGAACCAAAGAAGGTTTGAACCCCTTTGAAATACTCTATGGGAGACCATATAGTGTACAAGACGGGACATCCACAGAGTTGGGGAATGAAATATTGACAGATTACATGATAAATTTACAAAAACAGCTCCGAGAGGTAGAAAAACTGGTTCTGGGAACCAGAGCTCGTGGGCTGGATGGACCAGTACACGAGATCGAACCTGGGGATTATGTATATGTCAAGTCTTTTACAGATTCACCACTGAAGCCAAAGTGGGAAGGTACCTTCCAGGTACTGCTGACCACTCACACAGCCATAAAGATTAAGGAACAAGCCGCTTGGATCCATTGGACTCGAGTCAAGAGAGCTCCAGAACCCCATGGACATCAACGCAGGCCGGACCCCTGAAACTTCGCCTCCAACGAAAAGATGGACATTAATGACATTAATAGTTGTCAACATGCCAGGACTTTGTGTTTCAGGGGGAGGGACATGGGATATGAATACATATTCACAAAATCTGGAAACATTGGTAAGGGCTACTAATCTGTCAGATTGTTGGGTATGTACTACCCTACCCAAAGGAGAAATGAAATTGCCTCTATATGGGGTGGCAGCAAGTGATTGGAACAGTGCCAACGGGACCTGGCCCAAATTTTGGGCAAGAGGGGGAAATGAGTTGAACGGGTATTGTGAGTACGATGATAATATCTACCCCTTAGGACCCAGATTTGATTTACAAGTGTTGAAAGAAGAGCTTGTTGTATTAATTAGCAGTAACAATTGTACCTGGGAACCTCGTGGTTACCTAACTTGGCTTGGCTTAAACAGCTGTTTATCTTTCTAGTAGCAATACTTGTGTTAGGAATTTTACTGTGTGCATTAACTAGATGTCTTATGTGTTGTACCAGGGGGGGCCAAAGACGAATACATTCAGTGGAAGAAGCATCAGCTCCGTGAACGAGTGAGTCAGGGAAGTATTTTAGAAATCAGATGGAGAAGGAAAGTGTGTTATAGGCAATTGTAAAAGAATTTACAAAGGTGGAAGAAAAGGGGGGACTTGATTCAGAGAATGAATGGTTAAAGGTTGTTAGTGTGGATTTAGTACAGCCTGGCAAAGAACAGAGCTCAGAGCCCAGGAGCCCAGCATTCCAAGATAAAGAAATGGCCTTGTGTATAAGATAGCGGGAACAGCCTGCATGCTAAGGAGGAACCTAACTGTCTGGGTAAAGTGTCCATCTGGTCGGGACCAGTTTTGCGGTTTGGGGTCCAGCCAACCCAGCATTCTAGGACAAAGGTGAAGGTACACGGTGAAGAAGACTGCGAGCCTTCCTCCAGAAGACCCCGGCCCACGACCACCAGGCAACAGTGCGCATGCAGCAAGGGGAGATTTATGATAATGAGTTCTTAGAAATAATTAGAATAGTAACGCCTTTTCTTAGAATCAATTATAATAACCCAGCCCACCTTAATGAATATGTATGCTTTTTATCATAAATAGATGCTTGTTTTACAAACCGGTGTGCAAGTTTGGAGGAGCAATCCCCCTTGCACCCGGCGCCACAATAAACATACCTGCTTTATAACTCTCTGCGAGTTGTAAGGTTTGTTTCCACGCGTCACCGGGAAGGCTACATGCTGCTGCCTGCAGGTGCAAGACTGGGTGATGACTTGGGGCTGGCCACCAGGGCATCTTTGCACCTGATGCTGACAGGCGTTAAGAGAAGCACAGCCTGGGTCACATGTCTGGAGGCTGCCGACAACCAACACACAGTTGCATAGAAATGGGGAAATTAATATCTTAGTGCTTTCAGTCTGTTGCTTCAAATTCACCGTCTTCCAAAGTGAAACTGGCTGTGACACGCTGGCAAGATTTTTCAAACAGAGACAGATCTACCTAAGTGTGGGGGCAGGAATCAGTGTAAATCCTGACTTTGGAAGAGGTGGCAGAAATGAATAAAGAATCTGATTAAGCCACAGGCCTGACCAAAAGGTCCACCGAGACAAAGGATGATTTCTCACTGCACTTTGAGCCATTTGGTATGGAAAACTGAGACTCCTAGTGAGCCTGCCTGCCTGTTCCACTCTCTGCTTCTGCTCTTTTAAGTCAAGTCTCAAGACTATGTTTAACAACAGAATAGGAAAACCAGTGTGGCTTTAGGGCTGGGGGGGTCAGGGTTCGTTTGTTTGTTCTGTGGGGTCTGGCAATGTGATTTTTCTCCCCCCCCCCCCCCCCTTTCTCCTTTTTACACACAGGACCAGTTCAGAAAATTAGCACAGCACAATACAATAGACACAAGAAGACACAAGCTAGACAAGAACAGGGTTGGAACAAGCTGTGAGTAAATATCAGTGTGGATATTTGTTTAAACACTCCCCAAAAACATTTTCCTCCTGTTAAAATCTTTGTCTCCCCTTTCTTTGCTTGCTCTGAGGCTTCCCCCAGGTGTCAGGGCTGCTGGAGAGCACAGCAGACACCCTCATTTCCATCTCTGTATGAGCAGGGCTGGATGAGGCCACTGGTTCTTGTCTCCATCAGCTCCATGCCAATGGTGACAGAGGAGTGACTGTTCACAAACATCAATCTCATCAGCTTCTTCCCTGTGGCTCAGCTGCAACCATGTGGGACCCATGGAATGAGAGACGCTTTGACCCAGAGTGGTCAGAAAAGAGACTGGGAGGATCAGCTATCTGGGGTAGTAAGCCTAGAGGGACACCCAAATCCCTCCCTCCGGCCCTTGCATGGTAATCAAGGAGCAGCATTAATTTGTGCATCTCATGCCAGCAAGAAGCTGCTCCATCATCTTGCTTTATCTACCAGGCAGAGTGGAAATCAGAAATCATCCTGGAAAACTGGCAGGTGAGACAACTCACAGCTCTCCGTCTTCCCTGAAAACCACGGGATGCCTCACAGCTGCTGCCTCTCATACTTCAGAGGCAGCAGCTAATGGAAGCATTGAGATGCCAGGCAGGTTTACACTGGAAGCAATGAGAAAATTATAGCTGCCCAAGCAAGTACCACTGCTGGGCATGTGCTGATAACACAGAAAAGCCTTAAAAAAAGTTTAAAAAAAAATCACATGCACGGAAAAAAAAAAAGTCACCACACAAAAAAACCACACTCCACCCCCTACTACACTCCTCTGCACCGTTGGATTAAGGTTTCCCAGCCTAAGAAGGGAATTACTCAATCAAACGTGCCAAGACTCACAGAGCCAGAGATGAGCTCCAGATGGGGAGAGCTTTCCAAGCTCTGTGTTTTGGAGATATGAGAATGGCTGCAGTTACTCCTTCCTCCGTGGAAGTTACACCCAGTGCAGGGAGAGCTCTGGGTCTGGGTACTGCTGACTTGGGATGGGAAATACAGGGCTGGGGAGTGTCGCACAACGTGATGCAGGACGGAGGCTACAAACCACACAGCACCATGGAGCTGCTCTCGTTTGCAGCCATATGGCTCTTCAGAGCAAGAATTAGTCACCCATCAAAAACGTGTGTGTGATCTGCCACAGGAAGAGACAGTACCTTCTCTGAGAGTTACTCATGGAGTGAAGCATTACAGCACAGCTCCTGCCTGCAGAGATAAGGATTTCACAGCCCCTGAGCAAACTCCTGCTCAGGTTAAGCCCAGCACTGACCCACAGAAGCTGCCTGTGAACTGGGATGCAGCGCTCGACACACACCTACAGGGACCTGCCAGAGGCCAGGGGATGCTGCGCAGCCTCCAACCGAGATAAAGCCCACGCACTCAGGGGAGATCAAGGCCTTCTCCCCCCGAGCAGGACTTTAGGGGGACTGCTACGGTGCAAACACAGCACCACCCAACACCAGCCTCAGTCCTGAGAATGGCTCAGGCTACATCCCTACAACCTCCCCTGACCAGGCAGGCAGAAATGCCCCCGGGACCCCCAAACTGTCACCTGCTCACTCATTTATGAGCTAACACAGTCCTTCAGTTGAAGCACCTTTTTATTTACCTCCCCTTCACTTCCCTGCGACACGCATAGGCAGCTCCCAGCCCTCCTCCCAGTCTCTGCTCTACTCAGCAGAACAAGCCCAAAGCTTCCCTAATCCCCTCTGGGGAGCCGGTCACGCTTCACCCGTCCTACACCTGCTCAAATTCCAGATTCTCACTCTAAAGTCAGCTCTTATTCCCAAAAACACTTAAGACCCAGCCACAGCCTGCAGCTAAATCCCCAGCATAATATTCAAAATCTTTATCATCTCAAAATAAAAGACATCCCCTCTTCAAGGGGTCATCCCAGAAGAGGCAGAACAGGGAACACCGCCAGGTCCTTCACCCCGAGAAGGTTTCAGTGAGAGACAGTTCAGGGTTCAGAGATTTCCATTTCCCATCCTGATTCTGCAGTGAGGAGAGACAAGGGCTGGCTTTGCAGTTAATCCTCCTCTCCGTGCATCTAGATGAGCTATGAGGTTGGAAAACAGGGATTCCAAAGCATCCTCACCCGTGCCTGGCTCCTGAGCCAGCCCTGCATCCTGCGGCAAGAACGGCTGCCCTCCACGATGCTGAACCTCTCCCTGGCTACTGCTTACTCTGCCAGCCCCAGCATCTGGAGAAGCCCAGGAGAAAAAAAAAAAAAAAATTAAAAAAGACAACCAAAACCTAAATCAAGGCAAACCCCATCCTCCTCTTGCCCTTCCCTGACCATCCCCATTACAGCAACCAACTCAAATCCCAGCAGCTGGTACCAAAGTCAACATGTCTGTAAGGAACATGCCAGGAGAACCTGGTGCCCTTATGGTCTAACACAGCCTCTTTGGAGAAGACAAAGAGGTACCACGTGAGAAACACCATGGAGAAAGAGGAGAACAATACTCGATAACATTTGTATTTGACTCTATACACATAAAAATACAATTAAAGCTATTAAATAAACCAACTTATGGGAGCATTCTCCTGACTACAGCTAATGCCAAGAAAGCCACTAGACTCACCAATACAACGCACACTGGGAAGCACGAGGCAGAAGCTGGTGCTGAGTGAAATGAAAGCATTGCTACACTGCACAGCTTAAAAAGGAAGAACATGAGTTTTCTTGTAGATCCTGATTTTCCTTAGATGAGGGAAATGCTTACACACATTCATCAGTTAAAACTGAGCAGAACAGAGAGTAAATAACTAGGGTATTTTCCTCCTGGTTTTAATTCCTTTTTGGAGCTAAGTGATGATTTTTCACACAAGAGTTAAGACATTTGAAATTACTTTCTACCCCAAACGAGAAAGGAAAGCCGGGCTGCTGAGATCTGTCATGAACTGGAAAATGGACATTAAAAAGAGTCCTGGATGAGAAACAGAAAAGAAACTTTCGATTTCGATCTAGAAACACAATATTTTGCTAAATCCAAACATCCTTTTACTGCAGATGAAGCAATAGGAAGAAGAGCTTTAAGACGTTCTTAATCGCTCTCAATGAATCTTTACCATGGAAAAATATCAATGGAACCACATTTTCCAATTTAAAAAAGCCTTTTTACTCTGACATTTCTCATTTGTTTAATTAAGGGGCTTTAGAAAAGGGTGGGATTTTGGAGCAGGTATATAAATTGATTATTAATTTGGCAGGAGGGCTGCAAGCTGTGAATCTCAGAGCTGGAAAGCAGCATTTGACTAGAGCAATTGTTTCATCTTTATATCATGTGTAGGAAGGGAGTATGGCAAGAGGACAACTCTGAGATGCGGTGACTGCTCTGCTTAAGGGATTTAAGCGTAACTACAGGAAGGATTTCAGACTAAGAGGTAACATCGATAGCATGGTTGGTAAGCCAATGCCAGTGGGACAGACGCTTGTCTTTCTGAAGTCAAAGCCTTACTAGCTACAGTTTTCGCTCATTATCTTTTGGCATCTTTTAGCCAACGTTACTGGAAAGAGGAGAGTCAGAAAAAAAGAGATACCTGTGTACAGGCTACTACAAGACAAACAGAAGAGAAGTTGTACCACATGCTGACAGCCAAGCACCCATATGTTCCCCTCGTGGACAGCATATTACTTCATACCTATAAATAATGCAACAGAGCTGTCTGCAAAGAATTAGCCCGTGGTTATTCTGTTATTCGGTGCACACACAGCTGAGACCTGGGCTCATTAACCTGAGCAACATGAGAAGGTTATGCGAGATGTCGGCACAGCCCAGCCACTGCCACAACACGGCCAAAGGAGAGGCGGCAGGAGGATTTGGGCAGATCACGCTTCCTGCAGCTGGGCAAGCATCAGAGCAGAGCAAGACTGAACCGCGGGTCGAGGGGGCAGGCCACCTCCTAATTTATGATTCACAAGCTGTTATTGCCAAAGTACTGCATTGTTCAGCTTGTCTATTTTTCCCCTGCGGGAAGCCTGCCCATCACAGCAGCACAGCACAGGCTGCTGAGCAGCCCCAGGGCAGTTCAGGGAGACATTCACCCTGCTCCAGTCTGCTTCAAAGCTATTTCATCACCCCACACAAACTGCACCCGTAACATCAAATCCAACAGCTCCTCACCCTGGGTGACTGCTCCCAGGAGCTCCATTCCTGTCTCTCTCTTCCCTCCTGCAGTTTCCTTCTCATTTCTTCACTAAAGCCCCCAGAAACCCTCTCTGCTCGATGCTGTGTAGCCCCACAAAAATCACTGCGATGCCACACTGAGCGCATGAGCCTGCTTGGGGGCCAGAAGCAGCATAATCACATCAGTGCAGACCTGCACCCAAATTAACTAGCTGTAATGAGCCATAGGGCTAATTAGCATGGGCACCACACAACACTGGTGGGCTTGTCCTGCTTGAGGGACTGGAGCTCAGCACAGGGCCAGACATGTCAACTTGCTCAGGGCTTCCTCCTGCTGTTCACCACGAAGTGGTGTCACACTGACGGGCAGCGGTGCAGCCAACAGACACTTCTGTAAGAAACAACGTGAAGTTTTCCTTTCATCCACCACTGGGACAGCCCAGGACAGACACACACTATCTGGTCTAACTGGTTCAGACAAGCACCTTCTCTCTTCCCCTTGACGCTCAAGCTAGAGGCACAAGGTGGGTCCATGCATGCACGTAACCCTAACACCAGGCTCCAAGGTTCACACAGACTAAGCCTGTGTCTACCCAGCTTACAATCAGCTACATGAGCAGTGCCATTTCAAGGTTTCACTGAGGTCTGGGTGGGCTTTAGTAACCTTTTGAGAAGCCAGCAGACATTTGAGTAACTTTCTGAATTTTAGCAGTCCAAAGAAGAACTTGCCGTGTTTTCTCCTTCCTCTCTTGTTCCTTACTCTATAACTTCATCATCCCTCTGCGCTCTCAGATTTTACCATGCTCTCCAACAAGCCACTGGGTCCTACTTGCCATCTGCCAAGTAACCAGATTTTTGCTGCTACCGAAGATGTTGCACGCACAGGGACCATTAGATAGCACAGGGCTAGGAAGAGCAGATCTTGGCAAGGTCAAGTCTCAAAGCAGCCCATAAAAAGTAAAGAAAGCTCAAAGATGCACACACAGGAGAGGTCACTGAGGATCAGAAGCCATTTGTGCTGCCCAGTTACCAGACTCCCACCCACACCAGTACATTTGGGGTCTGCTCACGCGGAGCAAAGGGAGTATGGATGCAGACAGGGAAGAATGGAGCAGTGACAGTGAGAGATGAAGAAGTCTGGCACAATGCAAGGGTTGTGCAAGACAAGAGATAAACACGGGAGGTGGGATCTGGCACATGAGAGAGGAATGAGTGATACAGATGGAAGTGTCTGAGAAATGCTGTCTCCCGGGTGCTGGCGCACGCCAGCAGGAGTCACAGCAAAACTTGTCAGATCTCCAGATAAGGAGTTTTGTCATTAAATGTTCACCAGTAAGATCTGGAATATTTTTAGACCACACACTACCAATTTTGAGAGAGAAGACTAGGAGCTCCAGTTAGAATGGGAGAAGCTCCTTTTCCTTTTTCCCCTCACCCCTTATATACTCTGAAGTCTTGAAAAATTATCCTGATGTCAAAGCTGGGTGTTGTTCAGCTGCGAGTTACAGCTTCAGGGAACAGCTAGTGCAGCTCTTGGGAAACGCTCCAACAGTGGGGTTTCTGCAAGTTTACTTGTTCCTTTGGCTTTGGCAAAACTATTCATATCAGATACTCCTGCGGGAAAGAGACACAAGTCTACGCACGTCTCTTGTTCCAGCCTCCTCTGGCTGGGAAGGAGGGGAGAGCATTAGCTCTAGTTCAGGAGGGCACGTTTTTTCACCGAGATCTTTCACCCAGTCTACTTAGTAATGAACTGCAGCTGAGGGGGCTCTAATGTTTGGTATCATGGACCTGCAGCCAAGAAGAGGGAGCACCGCTAACTTAAACACTGTCCACTTAGAGACATAAGTTGTAAAGAGGAAAATGATACAGCCACCCTCAGCAACAGTCACAGGAGTCTTCCCCAACTTGGCATCTCCCAGACGTGGAGGAAGCTGAGTCAGCAGAGACACAGCATCTCAGCAGGTTTTCTGTCAGACCAGATGCATGAACAGCATGCCAGCTTTAAATCTCAGGCACCCCTGACAAAACCAGAGTCACCTGCATTTTGATCTGCTTTATCACAGCCTGAGCCATGGCAGCAGGAGATGGAGGGTTTCATTTTCACATGAGATGTACAAAGACACACGCTACGGGGTCAACTCTATAAAGAAGGAAATGAGAAAGTAGTGATGAGCAGAAATTACAAATGCAGAAAATCCAAGGCAGATGGGTAACTCAAACGGGAAAGAGCTGAAGTGCTTTAGCATTCAGAAGACTGCACATACCACAGTGTAGTCACCTGGAAACAGGTAGGGACTACACAAAGAAAAAAGGGGGAAAAAAAAGAAAGGATTGTTTCTTTGTACAGAACTGAGGCCCTCAGAGAAAACAGAGGGCTTCCCTGCAGAGAGATAAAGAAAAAAGGATTCCCCAGCACAGGGACACACTGAAGGGCCAGACTGGAGCTGGCAGCAGACACCTGCCTCCCACCCAGCTGCATGCTGTAAACAAGAGAGAAGAGTCAGGTCTGCCACCCTGAGAGGGGGGACACTGGTTGCTCTTAGATCCGAGCAAACATGAAGACCCTTCCTTTGCCACAGCTCAGACTCTGCTTCTGAGGGTTCAGAAGGAGCTGATGCCATTCCTCTCCACTCCGGTTGCCCTCCTACCTTCCCCACTTACACCCTAGAGCTGCCTGCCCCTCCATCACCAAACAGCCCAGGAGCACATGCCCACAGTGGGGACAGAGAAAACCGGCTTCTTCGAGGACATCCCAACTTGTGGAAAAGCAGCTGCCAGGTAGGTATGGCAGGCCCCTCTTCCTTGCTTTGACACAGAGAGAAAGCAATGCAATGGTTTTCTTTCCAGCCTGTGGTTTCCCATCCATTAGCCATCCCAGCAAGGGCAGCCATTCAGTCAGAACAGCCACGTGTGAGAGCCTGGAAATCACAAGGAGGGGGGGAAGGAAGGAAAGGAAAGCAATTTCTCTTACAGGAAGGCAATTGAATACTTTGAGACGGCTCATAAAATCTGAACGTTTTAGCTATTACAGTTTCAAACTTAAGCAACACGCAAGGAGGGTAGCAGTAGGATAACAGTGAAAACGTATCTGGGACTTAACCCTCTCTGGAACACGAGGAAGGCTGGAGAGGAACATACAGGTCCCTCATACATTCCTTACGTTACAGCTATTTACACACCTCCACCTCTGCAGCACAGATGAAGCAGGAGTTCAGATTTTATGTTGCTGCTGTAGCCCACATCTAGTTCAAGCATTGATCCCAGTTCTAATTTTTTATCAGGGTAAGGGTCTTCTGTCACCGCCTTACACAACTGCCACTGGGTACAAATGCAAAACACAAAACTTTTTATCAGGAATAGCAAAACTTACAGCTTTTGCGTGCTCATGCTCCTCTTCTACAACTTCTGCTGCCTCTGAGCTCTCCCAGACCTCCAGCAGCTCCTCAGGCCACAGATACCCCCAAACTTGGACTTGCCCACTCCTCCATGGTTCAACCCCCTAAATACAGCTGAAACAGATATCTCAGCCCACCTCTCATTACAGCTGACAGGCATTAGCCACTCATGGAGCTCGAACACAGCGAATTTGTATTAACAACCACTGCGGCGATTTATTTTCCAGACTTGTGTGTGCAAAATTTGCAGAAAATGCTTCCAAGAAGAATGTGTAGACACAGAAACACTCAGATTGATGACAAGATTTATGATCACAGAAAGCAAACAGAGAGCTGCAAATCCAGCAGCCTGGAACAGCAACCTGGGCACAACCAGTCCTAGAAGGAAAGAATATGTTCTGTATAGTACAAAGATTATTATTATTTTTCTTCCTGTTCATTGTTCCTTTTCTTTCTAAAGCCCCCCCAGGTACCAATAGGGGTTATGTATTAACAGCTGTACATGTCAAAGAATGTTCCTTCATCCCTTCTGAAAGGACCTGGGGTCAGCGGTCCCGACTTAATATTTTCAAATGAATTTTCAAAAGAATACTTTTTAAAAGCAGCCCGAGTATTCTTAAGTCAGTGTAATGCCCCACATGTCTTAAAACACAGATTTCTTTTTATGCAGGGAGTTAAAGGCCAGACAATCAATGAAGTAAAATAAATACGCCAGACTATGATCTCCCCTCCCTGTATGAACTTATCTCAAGGATGCCAGATTTAGAGTTTTATTCACCCAAAAGCTATAAAGAAGCTCAGGGATGAAATAGCTTCAGCATTAATTGTGACATGTTACTTCTTGCTTAAAGCTCTCTTCATAGCGGATGACTAGAAAGCAGTTAACCAAAAAGGTTTCAGTGACAAGCTGAGGGACTACGGAGGAGTAAATGTGATGAATTAGGAGAAAGTGGAATAAAGAAAAGAGTGAACAGGCACACGGATAAGCATATTGGGGAAGAGGCAGCACAGGTTTTCAAAAGAGGGGCTCTGCCTTGGGAACAGGTTGGAGGTCTCTGAAGGGGCCCATGAGGGTGTAGAAATGAAAATATAATTACTGCAGTTTGCTTGGATTATCAGAAAGCATTCAGCAAGATCCTTCAACAACTAGTCTTCTACAAGACACAAGCAAAGTCCATCATACAAATAAATAACTGGTTAAAGGATAAGAAAAAAAGTCTGGGAGTAAATGGTCAATATTCAGAGTGGGCAGTGTCACCTGGGGTGACATCCAGTGCTTTCATAAGTGAGCTGGAAAAAAGGAGTGAAGAGGAAAATTACAGAGTGTGCTGATGATGCAAACTGTTTCTGGAGAGCAAAGATGAAGTCTGACTGAAAAATTAAAGTTGTTTGCTTCTTGATCCCAAAAATACCTTAGACCCACAGCTAGGTCTGCTTGCATAACAGGGCTCCAGCAGCAAACGCTTCTCTACAGTTACAAAGAACGTGAAGACCCTTTGCAATATAATTAATTTCAGGCAATTAAAGCAGTCAAGCGGGTCCCCGCACTGTGTGCCCTGGGCATGGCTGTGACGCTGCAGAGGTACAGGCATGGCTGAGCCAGCTGCAAGGAACAGCTCCTGAGAAGAGAGTAAAAGGTAAGTGTGAAAGGGGAGTGAAAGGCAAATGAGTTTGAAAGGGAAAGGCCAAGGCTTGATAGTGCTGTTAAGAGCTGCCACCTGGCAGAGGGAGCAAACACAAAATGTCCCTACCGTCTGATCAAGTGAAGGGCTGTCAGCTCCTATTGCTTTCTGTGCACAACTGAGAAATAAGGAGCTCTTGCTGCCAGGAGAAGGCATGGCCAGATGTTACCGTGGGACAGAGTCCTGGATCAACACTCGGGTAATGTCCCAAGGGGACTGGGTCTCAGACAGGCTCAGCACGGGTCACCAACAGCCTCTTTGCAAAAAGTTGTGGGATGCTTAATTGCAGTGAGTCATGTACGGCTAATGCAGGCTGGCAAAAGTAGCTTAAAGTCACTAAGATCCTTGAATGTTTTGCTTGCAGTTAACACTCGAGGTGTTTAAAGGCTCACAACAACGATGGGCAACAACCACTCATCCCGTGCAGCAGGTGCCCAATATCTCGTTTGTGTTGGACGCAGGTAACTGCTTAAAAGCATCCTGCCAGCCCCAGCACCACGAGCCTGACTGTATTCCTGACCTTCAGAGTTCTAGTCTAGAGAACCATTTTATTCAAAATAGTCTGCTAAGGACATGCAAAGAGTGCTGGCAACCAGGTTGTGGGTTAACAGGAAATTGTGGGGATTTGGTTAGCAGGGATGGGCAAGGGCCTTATCCCTCCGCTAGGTACCCAGGCAGGCACCACGGACCAGCCTGCAGTGCACAGAGCCCAGAAGGTGCGTGGGAAACCCGTCTCCAGCTCCGAGCATACACATTGGAGGCAATCTTCTCTCCTCATTCACACATGGAGCAGCCTTCACGGTGAAATAAGAATGGCTTTAAGCACAGCTTTGATACCTAAGCATGGAAAATGAAGCCCTTCATTTCCCTGCAAATCTCTTCATTGGTACAACCCCGGGATGCTACAAAGTGAGGCAGGATCCAAAACAGGAGGAGGAAACAGGAGGCAGCGCAGGTGCAGCTGTAACAGCCACCCCCAGGAACGACAGCTCAGCCATGAAGCCAAAAATGACATCCCACATCACCCTGATGGGAATCAAGAGGTGATGTGCTGGAGACACAGAAGAAGAGCTACTTCAATTGACTACTGATTTCTGCATTGAGTGGGGTTTTTTATATTTTGGGGTGGTTTTTTTTTCACTGATGCAGGTTGTTGCGTATTTTGGCATTTACAGTCTGGAACGCAAGGGATGCACAAGGGATGCTGCTCCCTTTGACTCTCCAATAAAACAGCTGTGGCTTTGACACCACTTTCAAAACCTGGAAAAAAACCCCACTCTTAAGCCGCATGCGGCATCTATGGGCCACGACACACTTCAAAGGCAGCTCCTCAGCCCACTGGGAACAGTCTGTTTCAAACGTAAAGATTTTACAAGACTTCCAAATGTGCAGCAATGGTACAATTAAAATGTTCTGAAGCCACTAGGGCTCCAGCTTCATGGTGGCTTTTATGCAGCAGCTTCATGGTGGGTTTTTTTGCGGCTGCTGCCATCAGCTTTGCTGTGATACGGCACAGCTGGGCTCAGCTACCGCTGGGCAAGCAGCAGTGATGAAATAAAATATTTTGCAGTGAGGCCAACCCGGGAAAGATGCTGCGTCCACATGCAGAGTTTAGGTGAGGTGAGGGTAGTTTTGAAGAGTACCAAGCACTCCAGGAATAAAAGGAAAATGATCTAATCATGCCGGCAGGCGCTGTCAGAGCAGCTCAGCACGGTCGAGCGCAGGCAGGGGGGGAGCAGCAGAGCTGGGGCAGGACGAGCCTGCACGCACACAGCCTCTGCCACCAAAATGCAAACACACAATAAACTGTTATACCAGCCTGGAGGGGCAGAAGGGCATTGCCCGGGCTGCAAACTGGCAGTTTGCCTTACCAGCGTGGGCTTCCCACCCGGAGCACTGTGTCCAGCTCTGGAGTCCTGAGCACAAGAAGAACATGGACCTGTTGGAGTCGGTCCAGAGGAGGCCACAAAGATGCTCTGAGGGCTGGAGCACCTCTGCTGTGAAGACAGACTGACAGAGTTAGGATTGTTCAGCCTGGAGAAGAGAAGGCTGCAGGGAGACCTTATAGGCCCTTCCAGTATCTGAAGGGGGCTACAGGAAGATGGGGAGGGACTCTTTATAGGATGAAGGGTAACAGTTTAAACTGGGAGAGATGAGATTTAGATGTGATACCAGGAAGAAATTCTTCACTGTGAGGGTGGTGAGACACTGGCCCAGGTCGCCCAGAGGAGCTGTGGCTGCCCCATCCCTGGAGGGGTCAAGGCCAGGCTGGATGGGGCTTTGAGCAACCTGGGCTAGTAGAAGGCATCCCTGCCCAGGGCAGGGGGGTTGGAACTGCATGATCTTTAAGATCCCTTCCAACCCAAACCATTCTATGATTCTTTGATTCCCCGCACACCCCCTCGCAGAGCAGCCCTCTCAGGATTGGTGCTGGGGGGCAGCCTCGAACAATACCGACCCCATCCTCAGTCCCCACCGTTTGCCATGTGCAGCCCCTTCCCATTGAGCGGTACGGCACTCAGCTGCTAGAAAGCCTCCATTAAGCAAAGTGTTACTTTGGACCAAATCAGGCCAGAGAAAAGAATTTTGAAACAATACAACGTGCTCTCCAACCGCGAAACCAAGCACCTGCTCAGTCCTCCTACTGCTTTCGACTGGGGAATTAAGCCCCTTTTTCTACATTACAGCCGTTTCCAGGAGAATTTCCCTCTGACATAGAATGCCAATGGCTGCATCCTTCTCAGGTAGGGTTTATAAAACGGAGGAGCAAGCAATGGTGGGAAGGAAGCACTGGGCCCTGGGAGAAGTGAAATGAAAGAAGGGAAGGAACCACTACCCAAGGAAAATGGGTCCTTGCTCAGGGTGAAATGCCATGTCCACTGCCCGCTTGACCCAACATCCTCCAGCCAGTTCCTATATCAAAAAGCCAACAGAGGAAAGAACACCACACAGCCATCACCCCTGTGCTCTGCAGCATCCATCACTGCAGCTTAGACCTTCTCCTGGTGACGCAGAGGTCCCTGCAGAGAGGTCTCACCGGCACAGGTGACGCATCTGTTACCTTCTCCTCATCACAGGAAGCAACCCGTGGAGGGCAAAATTCTTTATTTAAAAACTGGCACACACTTTAGAGTCTTTCAACTAACACCTGTCATTTCTGGCAGTGCTATTAGCTCAAAGTCTTTCTTTTTCAAGTACCCTGCACGCAGTCGTTCCCACCCGCCTTGGCAGGGACCTCACAGCAGTGCATGGGGCACGGGAGGTAAATGCACAGAGATCATCATACCTGAGGACAGATACTCCACTGATGGATTTTGAGAAGCAGCAAGAGTTTATTTCATTCAAATCACACAGCTGGTGGGTGACCCAGCCTGTCCTGCAGCCCTCTCTAACTGTAGAGTGGTACCCAGTGCCACCACTGCCACCATCACCAGATGGCAGGGCACATCTCCATCCACTGTGATGGCCCTGCGTGCCACAGACTGAACCTCCGGGCCAAATCCCTTGTGCCAGGCAGCCTTTTCAACTGAGGCTGCCCACACCCTGCCCCACACCATGTGCCACAGCTGGGGATGGCTTACAGAGGGGAGCAGAGCCTCTGCCCCTGCTTGGTGACCCCCAAACTTCTGCTCTGCCAGCACACCACTGTGAGGGACTGGATGCTTCTGGGCAGAGAGGCCCTGAAAAGACACAGGGTGCATAGCAGAAGGAGGGCAGCAGCCCCAGGTGGGGTTGAAATAGCATCACAAGAACTCTGGCTCAGGGTTTGGTGACACAGCCACAAGGGGGGAAAAAATGAATTTCACTGTCTCCTTTACTGTCTTCACAGCAATGCAAAGACAGGCACTAGAAGTCAGCACTGAGCTATCACCAGTGAGAATAGAAGTTGCTCATCAGAATAAGCACGAAAGTGTATTATGTAGGAGTATAATTTATTATAGAAAAGCAGCTTTTTTAAGGAGAATTTGAATTAGCATCTGCTGCTTCAGAGAAGTGACCCTTACCAGCACCGGCTGTCAGTGACTGTCACCATCCCCAGGTCCTCCTAGCTCTACCCCCTTGTGTGCAGGATGGCAAATGCCACCACAGAGTCCACAGTGGCATAAACTCTATGCAATGACATTTGCTGCTCTTTACATGCTGCCAGACAACCTTTCACGCTTCATCTTGTGTGTCTTACAAGAGGGTTTTGAAAGCTCCAGCAGAAATCTTTGCTGGCAGGCAGAGGCAGCGAGAGTTGAGGACGTGTGCTGCCCTCCGTGCTGAGAAAACACTTGGATCCACAACAGGAGCTTTAGCTGGAAATGGTGGAAGCCTGAGTTTCTCCCTGCAAGTCTTCTGGCCCCAAAACACTCCCCTAAATCCTCTCATTCCCAGCTATAAGGAACCAGGCTGGGAAATACCAAACAACCTCCCAGGAGGAAACAGGGCAGGTGGAGAGGAGGAGAAGATGAATGAGGACATTGGCCACACCACAAAGCAGCAGTGTGGATAGCACAGACATGCAGATCAGAACGTGGAGGTGCTACACAGGATACATGGAATAACAAACAATGGCAAGGAAACTTTTATCTCTAGACTAGATCAGGTTTTGGCCCATGGAAGGTGCTTCTCTCAATCTGGCTGCACTCCCCATGGCTTTTCTGATGATGATTTGCAGGATTTCCAGGAGAACTCTGCTGCGATTTTTTTGTTTGTTAATCTTAATCTTGAGTGCTTTGCAATAAGGAGAATTCAGAGCATTTTCCTGTGTCCCCTCCCCAGCCACTCTCAAAATATTGTCAAAAAGATGATCAGATTATAATTGGCACTGAGAAAAATGTGAAATACTACCCAGGCCAAATCCTCTGCTGTGCCGAAGAGGTTCTCCCAAAAGACATTTGTAAGAAGGAAGCTCTTCTCAGCATTTGGAGGGAAACGATGACTTCTTCTGCCTACCACAGCCTGCCTGCCTTCCCCCAAGTCATCAAACTCCCTGCAGCTCTTCCAGGAATTGAAAAGGAGGTGGGGAGGTCAAAGGATAAAGAAGCTCAAATAGCACATCTCAGACCTTGCTAATAAAAATGCAAATGGGGCTGTGCAGACTGGGAGGGCAGCGGCGGGAGGATGACACACAACTGTCTTCACAAAGTCATGGAGGATCCAGCAGGATGGCTTGATTTAGAAGTTTTAATGAGGCAGCTGTGCAAATGACACGTTGGCCGTGCTAAATAGTGCAAAAGGCTGCCAGCAAAGTCACCACCTCATTTGAATTAGCAGCACCCAGCTATAAGTACTGCCGAAATAGCTTTAGCACTGCTAAAACCTCTCCAAAAACCAACTGAGGATCAGACAAGCTTATGACTTAGCATGGGCCACCACAGGCAGGACCCACCGCTCCCGCTTCAGGCAACAGCGCCTGGCCAGGGACGCGTTCGACTGAGAGAAATCCATGAGCATCCATATTAACCCGTCAGATATAAAACCACTCACAGCTAATCATGGTTTGCTGCACTTATATAAAATATGTGCTCATTAGCAATTATTTCCAGCATCCTTATCTCTGTCCTCCGCAGTCCCCTGTACCCCAAAGAGAATTCAGTAGAAAAGAGGTGAGGAAAACCTCTCCTCAGCAGGTCCTGGACACTTTGTCTTTTCCAGACACTGAGGGGTGAATGGATTTCGCAAAGCAGACTCGCAAAGCTGAAATACATTGTAAATCAATGTATTTAAGTCCTTGTTTGCATTTGTACCAAGGCCTTTTGGCATTAGATACGGCTCAAAAATGAGCACATTAGAAACTGCTCAAGAATGAGCACATTAGAAACCCATTTTGCACGCAAACAACCAAGAAGCGTAGCTGCTGCTCTGCCTCCCTCTTGGCAGAAACTTTTACGCACAGATGTGCTATTTGGCCAAGCCCCAGCTTGATGTGGTAACACCGAGCACCTTGACTTCTGCATTAGTAAAAAGGGCCCATATTAGAGTGTTAATGTTGTTTTCTGCATTTTATTTGAGACTGAAGCCACGCAGAGGGCTGTGCCTGGGGGAGCCGTTCCTGAGTCCACCCGAGCACAACTCAGCTGTACAGGCTGCAGTGCTCTGCTCTCCCGTCTTCCAGCCTCATCCAGACACCCAGCTGCTGTGCAGGAAAGTTCTCCTTTAATGTACCAAAATCAGGGATTAAACAGGGGTCAGGCCAGCCTCTAACCAGACTAACCAGCCCGCCCATGCAAGGTGAGTGTGTTGGTGCAATAGAGAGCAGTGAAATACACACACACCAGCAGGGATACAGCAGCACGCCCATTTTCCAAGGAATATCCAGTCCCTGCACGTGGGAAATAACAACTAAGCCGAACCACTCCGTTTATTCTGATGGACACACAAGGCCATCTAGTTCCAGGCATAGAAAGATCACTACCTTCTCTCTGCCAGCAGCAGGAGCTGTATGGTGACAGCTGCTGTACAAACACAGACACCCAGCCAGGGCTTCCCTGACCATAACCTGAGGGCAATCTAAGCTGTTTGCAAAGAAATCCAAATCTGGAACGAGCACTGACAGTCTGTGACAAATCCAGCCTCAGCCTAACCCATCACAAATGCTTGAGAAAGTTTAACGAAGTACTTGGTTATTTAACGCCAGTGACCCTGGAGGATGAGGATGATGAACCTACATGAGATCACCAACTCATCACATCCCACTAGGGCAAGCACACTGCAGGATGGACGGGTGAATGAAGACACAGACATAGTCACCATTTTTTGAATTGCAAAGTTATTTAGGATGCAGATGTGGATTTCCTGGAGGATAGGAAGAGAAGGAATTAAGAAGGCTGTAACTCCCCCTTGTCACCCACCATCAAGGCGGTCTGGGTCATACCTGGTAGCTGAGGCTCCCCTCCCACCTTTACAGAGCATGGTGGGATCTGGCTGTGACACAGAATCACTGTCATCTATTTAACAGCTCCGCAATGCGCCTTGCAGGTTAGACAAGGGACAAATCCTGCCTGCCTGATGGGTGCTCAGGATGCTCAGCCAGTGGTGTAGTGACATCCTACCAGGGGACTGGGACAGGAGGCAGGATTTGGACTCTCTGCAGGTTGTGTAGGCATCAGACCTCCTCCTGGAGAACAGCCTGCACCCCAGGGCATTGAGCAGAAGCATCCACACAGGAGGCAGTGATGTTCCCTCCTTAGGAAGCTCCTCTGATCCTGAGCAGCCACGAAGGAGCCCCAGCTCCATCCCCCCTGAGACCAGCAATGCCTGTCCAAGCTCAGTGCTAGCCCCAAACAGATGAATTCTTCAATGTGGAGAAATCATCCCCATTCACATGTCAAACACCAGATGTTGAATCTGAACCTTGGGTCCCTGTCACAGCCGTGGGAGCACTCCCGGCCCCAAGGCAGGCGCCAGGATAACTCACAGAGTCTCGAACCAGTCTGGAAATGTCGAGGGCTGCCAAAACGGAGGCCAAATGATCCCACTCATGCATGTCAAACAAGAAAACGAATGCCATCCTGCCTGCCGTCCAGAGCTCGGGGCTGGAGTCAGATCAGCTGCAGAGACGGAATAACATCTCCTCCTAATATGGTTTGTCTGTAAAGTATATCTGACCTGAAAGCACCCAGAGTCTCATTAGTGGAATGGAACAATCAGGGCAGAAGAGAGCAATCAGGGAAAAAGCCCCCTGAGCTGTGTACCCTGCACGAGGGTAGCAGAGCCACAGACCCCCCATCCTCCCAGCTGCGTGGGGCTTTGGGGATCATCAAGGCAGCTCAGCCTTGTTGCCCTCTGCACCCCTGCCCCACCACCACCACACAAAGTGACCTCGCTTGCTCCAATTCACCTCAACCTTGAAGGGCATGAAAGAAGTCATCATCACACACACCTTCCTAGGAATGCAGGGACCTGAGCCTCAAAGGGAAAACCCATGTTGTGAAGACCAGCCCCTGACCACATCAGTCTGGGAGAGCACTTTAGCTCCATTGTGCTCCACCACACTCCCATATGGACCACAGAGCACCTCCCAATATCATATAGCAAGTGTTGGACCTCACAGAAGTCCAAAAATTGTACCTTGTGTAAGAAAAGAGGTGATCTGTGTGATCTTGAAGGGATCCCTGTAATAGCAAGGGGGAACTCAGGAGAGAGAGGAGCAACAGTTCATTAGAGACAGAAGAGAAATCCCAAGAGAAAAGCTGGGAGAAGCTCTGGCCTCTTCTGCTCCTTCCACCCCTTCAGGACGAGCCTTCATCATGCTCCAGGACTGGAGAACGTGCAGGTGTTACCTGAAGATCCCAGGGAGTCATAACTTGAGCCCTCCGCCCTTTCCCACCCAAACTCCTGGGCACCAGTGGGGAACATCTGGGTTGCTTCCCCTGACCTGGACAGTGACACTATTTGGGCCAGAAACACCAGACGTGGTAGCTAAGAACCTGAGACAGCATCTCAGTCCCCTTTCAGCACCATTCCTCCAACTGTCCATGCAATTTACCCCTGTGCAGGGGAAAAGCCAATAGCTACAGACGAATTCTCCTGGGCTGGTAGAGAGCTCAGCGAGGGATGAATACCCTCCGTGAGCAGAGCAGCTATAAACCTGGTATCTGTGTAAGGCAACCTGGATGAGGGAAAATAAGCTGGTGATTTCAGCCCCCGGAGTCTCACTTTCACACAAAGCAGCCAAGAGCAAAGCCATACCGACTCAGAAAGGACAACTGAAGTTTCATATTGCAAAAAAACAGGAAGAAAAGAGACAAAAATGCCAAAAAAGCTCAGTGAAGTCTCCAAATGCGTTGGCCGAGTTTGAGTGGCTCTTTCACTGGCGGGGACAGATAGCAGGAAGAGTGAAAAAAGCAGTTGGGGACCAGCTGGGAATTTGGATATCACATTTGCATGTGTCCAAGACCACGAGTGTTGGAACAGAGGGATTTAAATGCAAGTTTCCTAGAAACAAGAGGCAACCAGGGACTGCCATGTCCCGCACAGTGAGTCACAACCACCTCACCAATGCTCCTTCTCAGGAGATGCTGCCACTTGTGTGTGCTCCCAGCTCTCAGAGTGGCTCCAGGAGGACCCAGGTTCAGCACGATACTGCAAATGCCTGGTCTGCTTTGGGCTCATCCCAAAATCAGGCCAGCTTTGCATAAACTAATCTGAATTTCTGTGTAACCGTGATAACATTTGCAGTGGAGACATGTATGCTATATCATCACTATTTCTGGGTGTTAAAGAGGGTCGTGCAGGGAGATGAGTAAACCAAGTCAGGTGAATGGAAATCATATCTTACCCTGAGCTTGCACGTGCTTCTAGACCTGACCCACACCAAGAATGCAGACACATTCATGAGATTCTTGTCTTTTGTCAATTTTGGCTGCATCTGTACATGCTCTTCCCTACACAGAGGGAGCAGCACTTTATTACATTTTTTAAATGCGTTATACATAGACAAACTTACATTTCCAGCTCGGAGCAGAAAGAAGCCCATGGCTGCTGGCAAACCTGGCCTCAAAACTGCCCCAGCAAAAGTGGAACGTGCCAAAGGGGCCCTGCACAGACCGGGGGAGGCAGCCAACAGTCAGTGGGGTGCACCGCCAGTGGGGTGCCCAGCTGGCGGGGCACACAGCCCAGCTGAAGAGACACAAAAGAGTTGACTGGTTCAGTTGAGGTTGCAATCAGTGAGCAAACACACTCAAATTCGCATAGCACTGGCATAAACCCTTATATCAAAAGGAGAGAAGGAGTCTTTTTTGCCCTGTATTTAACAGAATAACAATGGTTATTACCTTTGCAGTAACTTCAGAAGGCTCCTATGCAGAACTCGAGCCTTGTAGCAGTGGATGTTGTTTGAATGATTAAACAGACCTGTTTCATATCTCAGAGGGCTTCTACCTTCATCTGTTATTGACTGCGCAGTTTCTAGTCCTGTTACAAATCACATGGGCTGGAACTCCTGTCTATAGCTCTAATAGCATCTGACAATGTGAAACACCCTGAAACTCAGGGCATCAGGAGATAAGTGAGCTCAATGATCTCTGTTTTACTGATGAGGAACAGAAGCAGCAAAAATGCAACCACAAACAACCCTCTGAGCCAGGGCTGTGAACCTGACACTGTCCGGGCTGCCCTCGAACGCCTCTCCAGACACCTCCTCTAACGACTCCAGCAGGACACAAACCCGTCCAGCTTCCCCTAATGGCAGCCCCGTGGGCACTGAGATTTCCTGATAAACAAACACACTGGTATAATATTTTTCAAAAGGTTTAAACATAAAAAAGGAAGTACCAGGTTGGGACCAAAAGCTCCAGGAAATTGATGGGTTGCCCAGAAACCTCCCCCCATTCCATTCCCCTTTCCTTTCCCTGGCATGGGCCAATACCAACCCAACTGGCACCTTGGTGACAGAGGAGTGATAGGAGTGTGACAATTCCACTGTAGGTGCTTGGAGGGAGACCTGCACACACCTACCAAATGCTGGGGACTGAAGCGGCGTGGGCGAGCCGTGCCCAGAGGAGGTACCCACCTCCCCAGTCAGCATCCCTGCATTCGCACTCGGCTTCTGCCAACGTGCCCTTTGAGTTGCACGCAGACAGTAGCAAGGGCATTCAAGGACAGCAGCAGGTTGTCCCTGCTCTGTATGTGGAGGACGCCACGTAAACAACCTGCTCACTCCCAGTGGATCACCCGCAAATAAAGCATTTTGCCAGTGGCTTTGCCTTCAGTGTTCACCAAGGGACCACTGCCGCTGGCTGGAGTCACACAGTCGATGGGAAACTCCACCTTGCTGGAGAGGAGTGTGAGAAGCAGCTTCCAGCCCACACTTTTCCAAAGGTTTCTAGGGGCCAGCCACAAAATGCACATTTAGAAAAAAACCTGTAGACAAAACTCCTGTACATTTGAGGGTGTTTGGGCTGAAATTTTAGAGCTCGGCCAGCCCGGGTTAGAGCTGCTAATGTAAAATCTATTTTCATTGCAAAAATGAAGCCTCCACATGAGGTATTGCTCATAACCCGAGTCCTCACCGCACTCAAAAGCCTGTACCTCAGAGGGACCCTGCTTTGCACAACAGCTGCCCCATTGCAGGGACAGCCACGGCTGGTGCTCGCCAAGCCTTCCAGGTGCTACCACAGTCACACCATGCAGCTTGAGCAAAATTGGATTCACGCTGCAGGAGAACAAGACCTTAGACACAAAATACATCTAAAAGCACCCAGATAGCAGAGTGCAAAAGGTTGAGAACAAGGGAGAAATGATACAAGTATCCAGGGAATGAGTTAAAGGAGGACCCAGCTCTCGGGTAGTAACAGCAATACAGGACGCATGAGCCGGGGCCGAGTGGCGTGCCAGGTACTGCCATCTCCTGGAGCCCCACGCTGGGAAGCATCACCTAATTGCTGTGGCTGCCCAAACACAAACCGGTGAAGCCAACAACAGGCCGGACAGGCATCTCCCACACACCCATGTCCAGCAGGAGACACCTCAGGAGAGGCGGGTGCTCCTCACTTCCCACTGGCACAAATCAGGAACAAATCCCTCCGGTCCACAGAGCTAAAGCAGGGAACTGTGAGGAAGAGCAATCCCATCGCATGCAAGCAACCAGCACAGTATTCAGCTACTAACAAAATAATCCCAAATTTAGCTTAGGCATTTCTCAGCTCCAGCCCTTTCCTCGCACACGTTTTTTCTGGGTGCCTGGTTGATCTCCCTCCATCTTTACCCTCCTTGAGTACAGCTGGGGAAAGGCAACCAGCCGAACCCCAAACAACCTGGATAACATTCTGTTACCGCCAGCCCGAAATATCTCAGATGCTGTGGTGCGTGATACCACCGCACAGATTCGTCTGTTAATACGCCGACCAACCCAAATAAACTTTGGCTTCACTTTGGAATTGATCTCCGAATCGAGGAACTCTGCCGTTTCCCTGGGCAGCCGACCCTCCTGCAGGAATTTAACCCTCCCTGGCCCGACCGCTCTCTCCTGACCCATTGCTTTTGCTCAGGCATCGTTAGGCATTTGAGCTCCTCGTTGTGATGCAAGGAGGGGTGGGATGGCTTTTCCTGTCACCGGTCCTGGGATGAAAACAGCCATGACATCTCGTATCCTTGGCTGGCTCACGGCCAGGCGGGGGGAGCCGGCTAAACAAGCAGCGGCTATCAAAATGCTGCTTCTTTAAAAAGGCTCTTTGCTGGCTGCAGTCAAAACCACGCTATGCCTAACGTCACTGAGTAACAGAAATAGCAGGCATGAGTGAAGGGAGGAGAATGAGAGTATTAAGAGCGCACAGATTTCAAACATACTTGGCTAGGTAGCACGCTCCCTTCCTGCCGCTGCCTTTCCAGATGCGACGGAGCACGGGGATCTCTCGCTGTCTGCCCAGGAAGGAGGATACTTGTTTTCTCTTTATTCCTTTTTTTTTTTTTTTTTTTTTTTGCCTTTTCTAAGTTTCAGCTTTAATACTACTAGATTCATTTTTATTTCATTTCTTGTAGGAAACTTCATCTCCTGGATTTAAAAGCAAGGTTTGAGCAGGAGGAATTCATTTACGTTTGTAGCTACTGGAATGTGCATGGTACTACTGTGTGATGATAATGTAGAGGGAAAGGCAGAATTGGCTGAGAAAATTGCTTAGACCGTAAGATGCTTGAATGGATGCTTGGAATAACAAGCTTCCTATTGTATGTGTGTGTTTGTGCATGTGCGGGAGTGTGTGCATTTATGTACGAGTGCAGCAATGACAGTAACTTTAAAACAATGCAAGGTTTCCCCAGTTTGCTTAATTTTCCTCCTCCAGGAGTGAGGACTTGCCTAGCTGGGGGCTCTGTCGGGAGGCAGGTGAAGTGTCCAAATTGAATTAGTGCTGTAGTAATTTTATGAATGAAGCCAAAGGCAGGTTCAGTGGAAGAGGAGCAGCGCGGGGAGTCGCGGTGTGCTGAGCTCTCTCCGGCAGGAGCTGTCGCACCCGGGAACCGCACAGACGGGCACAGCCACGGCACAGACCTGCTACAAGTGCCCACAACACAAAGTGAGGCAGCCTCAAGGAAACAGCACCTGGGCCGTGGAAACATGCTCCTGAAAATGAGCTACCACAAATCCAACTGAGCTTGATAGCTGTGTGTGTGACCAGCTCCAGGCTTAGCTGGAGCGTCCCATGCAGAGCCATTTGCTTCCAACCAAGTGTGCCTGCAATCGTGTGGCAGAGGAGCAGGCAGAGCTCGCTGAGCATCCGTATCTCCTGCACGTGTGACACTTGCTACCAGCACAGCTTGTACGTGAACACCGAAAAAGCAGAAGACAAGGGAGAGAGTCAGTGCATGGGCAGGCTGGCTACACATGCCCAAAGCCAAGCAGAAGAGGACTGCACAGCACAGCAGGGGAGGGAGGAGGCAGATTTGGGTTTGCAAGGTCCAAGAAAGCTGAGGTGCTGGTGAAGCTGCTGCAGATCAGCCCAGAGGAATGACATCCCGAAGGAGCACCGACCACTGCAGGAACACACTTCATCTCTCCCCCTCGGATGTCTGTACCCAAGGAATCTGGGCAAGAGATGAGCACTGTGTATTTTATCTTTTTTTTTTGCACCCCTAACGAGGAGAAATCTCCCTCCGTACTGGATTGCTTTCTTTTATGCAGAGTTTTTGCATGACATCTCCATAGCACCCATCACCCACAGCACGTGCTAATGGGAAGAAGAGAAGATGAGGGCAAGTCACGAAGAGGATGAACATTGTTCATCCTCTATTGCTACAGAGGTCACTGCCAGGCTCTTTGGCACAAGGGCAGTCGGAGGAGGGCCCCCTGGGGTAATCCTGCTGCCAAGGAACAAGGGGGAGGAAAAGGGCAAAGGAGTTAGAGCTGGTGTGGAGGTAAAGGGACGCTGAACTCACTGGGAAAAGCTGCAAAACTTCACAAATTCCCAGGGTAAAACAGCCTGCCCAGTGGAATGAGGCAGAGGGAAATCTCTGCCTGCTGAGCCCTGCAAGGACAAGGGGGTCCAGCACCCCCCCCACAGAGTTTTCCAAAGAGAGACGACCTGAGCTCCATAAAATATATAGCGTAAACGCACTCCTGTGTGCACCGACCTTTAGGTTGGCACAGGCTTTTGGCATGCCTTAAAATTTGGGAATTTTAGCTACTTCTTCAGCGTTTCTCTCAGGTAGGTTTGGTCTCCTTTTGCCTACACCCAGAGCTAGTATAAACTCAA
Organism: Numenius arquata; assembly: GCF_964106895.1. NCBI lineage: Eukaryota > Metazoa > Chordata > Aves > Charadriiformes > Scolopacidae > Numenius > Numenius arquata. The sequence goes on from NC_133592.1 coordinate 9,431,148, forward strand.
AGCAACGCAGTTATGGTCTGTACAGCGTTGAGCTTGAGCTAACCAAAAGTTCCCACGTACAACGAGTGACTACCTGCCTGACACGCCGCAGAGCAATCTCACACCTCGCTGCGTAAGGCTGTTTGGACAGGTTCACAGACAGGTCTGTCTGAAATATATCTCTGCGTGGACACGTGAAAATCTGTGGGATTGCACTTGACAGAGAGCATGAAAAAAACTGATTTTACAGACATAAAAACCACAGTGCAACCTACAACTTGCTCTATAGATAGAAAATGCCTTTTTTGTCCATCAGTCAACTACAGTTTGAAACTGTAGGTCAGGACATAGCTGGAGTTCCTCGTTCAAGGAAAGTTGCTCTGTGAAAACACTGCAGAAAAGCTGGACAGGACTTTGAGTGTATCACTTACACACAAAATAGATAACAATTGGGCTGCAAGTGGTAAATCCAAAGTTTGATTTCACTTTTTGGGGGTCTTTTACTTCTTCAGAGTTAAGAACTTAGCAAATAGGTTTAAGCAATCTTGCTGATAGGTCTGCAAGTTGCCATTTAGAATTTAGGAAGGACGCTTTTTTTCCCAACCCCAAACTAACTCTAAGGATTACAGCAAGCGGTTCCAATAATCCACATGGACTCTTTTGTCTCTTCCATGGACACACTAAGACATGTCATTCCTCAAAGCTGTGCTCTTGTTATGATAGTGTGAATCTCACACAAGTGGCCTCAGTGCAGAAGACCTTTGGTACATGCAGACAGTGCAGATACATACTCAGGGACAGGTAACTTCTAAGAGATTATTTGTGTTGCTCTGGCAGATTTCTAATATGTTGGTTTCTGATGTCTTTCCTCTAGTGGAGAATGCAGATGTTCCTCAGATGAGACCCTGCCAAGAAATGGTTCACCATCTCTCAGCAGAGGCATTTCTCAGAGCAGAAAGAACAGATCTTCAGACCCCTGTGGCATGAACAAAGCCTCTGGCATTAAAAGGCCAGGAGGATGTCCCTAACCAATGAGCTGGAGAGTCACTTCTCTGCAACCCCCTACATGGTGACAGACACAAGCGAGGGCAGCCTGTTCAGAATCAGACCCAATGCCTCCACCAATGCCACTGGGGATGGCACACCAGCCGCAAGTTCCATGGAGGACATGATTGCCATCTGCACCATTGGGACAATCCTCTCCCTCATGTGCGTGATTGGGGTGACAGGCAACGTCTACACCTTGCTGGTGATGTGCCATTACTTGCGATCATCTGCCTCCATGTATATTTACATCATCAACCTTGCCCTGGCAGACCTGCTCTACCTTCTCACCATCCCCTTCATCGTCGGGACCTACTTCATTCAGAAATGGTACTTTGGGGACATTGGCTGTCGCATCCTGTTCAGTCTGGACTTCCTCACTATGCATGCCAGCATCTTCACCCTCACAGTCATGAGCACGGAGCGCTACTTTGCTGTGCTGAAGCCCCTGGACACAGTGAAGAGGTCCAAGAGCTACCGAAAGGCCATTGCTGTAGTCATCTGGCTGGTATCGCTGCTGCTCACTCTCCCAATGCTCATCATGATCCAGCTGGTGCAAAGGGACAACAAAAGCATCTGCCTGCCCACTTGGAGCAAGCTGTCCTACAAAGTCTATCTCACCATCCTTTTCGGTACCAGCATCGTGGGCCCAGGGGTAATCATTGGCTACCTTTACATCCGATTAGCTAAGATTTACTGGGTGTCACAAACAGCGTCATTCAAGCAGACCAAGCGGCTGCCGAATCAAAAAGTGCTCTATTTAATCTTCACGATAGTGCTGGTGTTCTGGGCTTGCTTCTTGCCTTTCTGGATATGGCAGCTCCTCTTCCAGTATTATGAATCCTTCCCTTTATCTCCCAAGGTGATGAAGAACATTAATTATCTGACAACCTGTCTGACCTATAGCAACAGCTGTATCAACCCGTTCCTCTACACTCTGCTCACCAAAAACTACCGGGAGTACCTGAAGAACAGACAGCGGTCCCTCAGCAGCAGCAGTGGGTACTTCCAAAGGAGGAATCGGTTTCAGAGGATTTCAGGGCGATCCCTGTCCACGAGCAGTCAGCACTGCACAGAGACATACGTTCTTGCTCACGCTCCTTTGGGAAACAGCAGTGCCTGAAGGTAAAATATATCTCCAAGAACAATCAATATTGACTCCAACGCTGCTTTGATTTAAAGTGTACATTGTAAAGGCAAAGCCTTAGCAGATCCATAATGTGCACACATTTAGTCCAGAGGCTGTGCCGTATGTCCATTCTCATTTTCTTCTGTGCCACTGATTTGATGCTAGCAACACTCAGCTGAACATCTATCTAAATAGCCTTTTGCTTTTTATCTTTATATTTTATAGCGTGTCTCCTCAAGTAGCCTATAATAGGGCCGTGGTTTTTAATAGTATCAGCTGTCTCACAGAGTTTAAAATTATGTTATCCCGTGAATGGCTGTAGTTTACTCTTTCTTTTCTTTAGCAGAAATACTAAAATTGTAGTTGTATGAGGAATGAAAACAATGAAATAAAGACAAAGCAGCTGATGTTTGTGACATGCAATTCAGTTTGAATTTGGGGTAGGACTGGACAACTTGGATGAGGCATATCCAGGGGTGTTTGTCCTGGTTTTGGTTGTATTCACATTTATTCTATACTCACATACGTGCACTGGGCTTGGTTTTCCATTCACACAGGTGTCTGTAGTGGAGTTACACCACAGTTCATGCTAATGAGACAGGCTTCCCGTGACAGTGCCACAGTCAGGGAACACTCAGCATCCCCTAGAGTGCTGCCCCAAACACATAAGCACCCTGGTCGGGGAGCATCATCTGTCCTGGAGAAGTGTATCTGCCCTCTGTCCTCCTCCAAGGAGGAATCAGGAACCTCTGATGTCGTTATTCTCAGGGCCCCCATCAACAAACTGCAACATCCAGGTGAGGGACCAGATCTATGTTACCATGTCTAAGAGGAAAGGAGAGAGGGAGGGGAGGGAGGGTGAGGAGATTTGATCTCCAATGGGCAAAGCTGTGCTATCTGAAGTCCTTAATATCCTCAATTATAAAAGCAAAATTTCCTCATTAGTGAGATTTCTTGTCCTGTTCACAGGAGATGACTTTGCTTTACTGCTACAAAAAGTTAATATAGTCCTCCCTACACCAAGATCGCCTGTCCTGACTTTCACTGATGATAAAGCATCGTTAGCATAAATATATCCTCCATGGTGTCTGGCACTTCTCCAATGACTCTAAAAGTACCTTCTCTGGGGTGCTGCCAACATCCGTACAGGAGTCCTGTGCTTGCATTAGCCCCATTACCTCATTAGCAAGGATACAACGATGTAATGCCAACACAACTCTAACCAAGTTGCAGAATTAGAAACAAATTAATGCTTAGGAGTAAATTCAGAACTGCAGTGTGTTTCGCCATTTGGCAGCGAAGTCCGTTTGCTTATACAGAAACTGAATTTATGTTTTAACCACCTAATGGCCTTCAAGGCATTTAAACGGTCATTGCTCATGGGGACAGTGAAAGCTCTGCTTCCAGCCTCCCTGCGTGAGATGACTGGAAATTACCTTTTTCATGCATGGGCTTAAAGTTTGCTATGTATGGGGAAGACTGCACATGTTATGAAAGAGGACTCTTGTGCATGCGGTTTGAACATTGAAAAGTTGCCGAAACTGGAAGACCATCACTCTGTGTCCCCATGCGCCTCCACACACACCGCCCACAGTGGTACTGCGGGTCGGGGGCCTTATATGTGCCCTGCTCACAGTGCAGCACACTGATCAGCACGTCCTGCTTCAGGATTAGCCCCTTCCTCATTTCAGAGGGGCAGAAATACCATAATATTTGGCTATTCCCTGCACTGACAGAACTTGTTAGTTTTCAGAGCCTCCTCAGGCTGGAGACACACAAGTCAATGTCCATTAGAGAAAGCAAAGCATCATTCACCCCACTATAAGGAAGAGGAAGCCCACAGGTGGGAGAAAAGGCTTGCTATATTCATGAACCCATATTCCATTTATATAGTCAGGTGTTTATCATGGGTCAGAATGTAAAATTTGTCCTCCTTCTTTTGGGAATTGCAATTTTAACTCAGCAATAGCCAGACAAGCTCAGCACAAGCAGTTCCCACCATTGCAAAGGAAAGTTACTGCGGGTTGAGCCTTTAGAAAGCACAGTCCATCTTTTCTAAAATCAATTAGTCAAAACGAGAGGGCAGGTCACAAATCTCAACTCATCTGGGCATTACACACCAATGAGGACAGTACAGAAGAGTTACCAAAAGACTCGGGAGCAGACCTGTCTCCAGAGTTAATCAGTCAAACCCCTTTGTCCTCAGCAGTACCACTCAGATTAACTTCCCCAAGCCCATCACCACCAATGCATCTCAGAAAACATTTCCAAAAAGCCTGCCTGGCTCTGTAGGGGCAAAAAGCACCCTGAAGGCAACATGAGCAGTGAGGCCATGCCAGAGGTCCTGCCGTGCCCTGGGAGCTGAGCTGGGATCAACACAGAGGGTCCCTGCCTCCCCAGGAGGACACACAGCCTCACCCTTGGGCTCCATTAGTCCCATTTCCCCTTTGAAGCTCATGTTGTGCTCTCAGCAGGGGCTTGCAAGTGTGTTGTCAAATCAGCACAACAAAGCCAAGAGAAAAGAAGACTACCGCAAGTCAGGGAATGATTGCAGGTGATGTTTCTGTCAATACTGGGTCATCTTTGAACCATGAGATGTTTCATTCAAGCCTTTTGATTTCCACCCCAGGCTGGAGTTTTTTTGCTCCTTCAAACACTTGCATCCATCACCACTCAGCACAGGCAACAACAAGAGAATATTATTCCAAGCCTACAGGTAAAAGCAACTGCTCTGAGCAGTTCACAAGCAACACGTATCCCAGCTCTATATCCCCAACTAAATCTATGGGGCATCAGCCACACTCGGATCCCAAACATCAGACTGTTGTCCTCTTCCTGAAACCAAACAGCAATTCAATCACGAGAGCCTGCTGAATATAAATGGGGAGCCAGAGCAGCCAGGGAGGTCCAAAGAAGGAACCTGCCTCCTTCAAGACATAGATTAATTGCTTGGTTAATGATAGTTACAAACAAATTTTTGCGCCCTATTTATTCCTCCTTGCAGAAATCTATCATCAGTCAAAGATCCAAGAGGTGATTTTTGCATAATAAAAATTTGAAATTAATGTGAAAGGGATGTGTGTGTACATGTGTTCATGTGCTTGCATACCCCAGACCATGCCCCTACACCTGCACCCTATTTGCTAGTTCTTTCTTCTCTGTGCGGTGAACCAGGAGCTCTTTCATCATCCTGAAGTCTTAAATCCCCCCATCTCCAGTGCCCCACATGCTGGATTTCACCAGCCAAACTACAGGTAGAAGTCAAAACTCCATTTTTTTGCTAATTTAAGCCAGGGAGCATTCAGCAACACCTCAAGACTCAAAGTATAGCTGTAAATACACCATGACAGGGTATCCAAAAAGGGCCAGGACAGAGATCCCAGCCCCTGCGGTGCTCCTACCAGCTAGGAAAGGCCGGGTACCCACTCTGGTGGCTGAAACAGGCAGCGAACTACAGCTGTGGCCAGGCAATGTTTTCAGTTGGATAGTGTCTTTGCCAGAAAAGGATGACGTTGGTGTTTACCCAAACTATCTGCAAATCCACCCAGAAATTTAAGAATCCTTCTGGAAATTCTTTTTTTTCCTTTTTCCAAATACTGAATTGTCTCATTTCAGCCTTTAGGAGGCAAAACAACACAATTTCTCACTTCAAATTGAAGTTTTATTCATCAGTTTGCTTACACTTCATTTTAAAAATCCTCTGTGTGTTTTTTTCAAGCCACAGGACTCTTACAAAAAGTCCCACAGTCCAAGCAGCAAAGCAGAGAGCAGCTGCTCACCCTCTGGCCAAAACCTGCCTGGACTGGCCTTTTTTTCTTCTTCTTCTCAAAATGCATGATCAAATCCTGAGACCCTCGGTCAGCTGTTACTATTTTTCCAGATCAAACTCTAGCTGTCTCCAGTGCAAGACTGGAGAATCCTTTGGAAGAAAAGCATCAGACCCTCTCTCGTATTTGGCCAGGTTTGCTTTAAAGTGACACCCAGGGACACCAAATACTGCCTTATGCCCAGCTGGATCCAGGCCAGCTCTGCATGGGGATCTGTGCCATCTATTTATTGTATAAGCTGTCACAAGCTGGAAAAAAATTGTCAGTTCTAAATGATTCCAATCAGTTTTGCACCTCCAAAATCAACTCTCAACTCTAAGTCCTGCTCACATGCTGGTACACCTGATTTGCATTAAGGATGCTGATTTAGGCACGTCAGAAATGTGGTGGAATCAAGATAATTGAGGAGGCAGTGTAATAGCAGACAACAATTTATGCTGCAAGAAGAGAGAGGCATATTTGAAAGTAGGCTGAAAAAGGAGAGGCAGAGCAAAAGCAGGCAATTTGTTGCTGATACCCATTTTTTCGATGTAAAACTGAAAGCTAGCTGCAAACATTGCTGAAAAAATCTCACATTTTTGAGTGCCGAGCAGCAGATAAATCCATTGCAGATATTAACGAAGAAATGCATATGAGGAAAAATAATCTTCATTTTACAGCGATGGACCCTTCACTAACTTTTATTACTCAGGAAAGAGACCTCAGAGCTATAATAAGTCACCAGCTTCATGCTCAGCAGCAATGCAAGAAGCAAACGTGCCAGTTGTGCAGAAAGGCATCAGAGCGAGACTGGTTCAGCCCAGTCCAGCCATTTCTGGTTTTGAATTGAGATATTTTCCTCAGTTTATCACCTCTCGTGTTACTTAAGTACAACATCAGACACGCTATGGCCAAAGCTACTTCACTTCACTTAGTGTACACTTCCAGCAGCTCTCAACCAAAAATGCTACAGGTCTGAGTGATACAGGAAAAAGGACATAAATCCAACGTGTGGGTGCACGTGTCCCCAGGCAGCTTTGAGGCCAATCTACAGCAGTTGGTCAAATGCCATTGCCGCAGTAAACAGTTTATGAGAAAGTTTCGCTCTCTTTTATTCTGCTTTCCCAGGCACAAACATCCCCATCAATGTAGTTTGAGAATGAGGAGTCCACCAGTCAAAAAAGTCAGAGTTTTATATGCAAACTGACGGCTTACTGCTAAATCCAGTCCTCCCAATTGTTTATCACCTGGAAAGCCATCTGTCTGCAAGGAGAGCTCATGAGAAAGGACAAATATCACAAATTTAGTTTCAACGACCAAAACACTCAAGCATGCATAATTTCACTGTCATTAGATTTAATTACATGTCAAGCAGCTGCTGTTACTAGTTTAAAGCTGCCTAGGAAGAGGATAAAATAACATAGTAAGAGTAAATATATTAAAAAAATCAACAAAAGAACCTGTCTCAATGATAGCACAAAACATCCACTGACACAGGACCAGATCGGATTTGTCACAGCAGCTCTGCCTGTTACTACCGTCCTGGCTGATTCAGGCATCACCCGTCACACAGACATCCTGCAACTCCCTTAACAGAGTTAATTCACTGGCAGCAACTGCAGTCCCAGCCACAAAACATACAAGACCTATCTTTTCAGATATGCCAAAGGCAGCACAAGTGGTGCACCCAGCGACAGACCGATCCTCAAAATAAATTACTCCTTGTGGGAAAGGAAGGCAAATGCAAGTAGTGAAGTATGAACATCAGTAAGGTAGTTCTTTGAGCCCTATGCACACGAGGATCAAATATTATGACAAAAATTTCTAACTCTTAATCACTATGCTTTAGAAATAAAATAAAAAAGGGGGGGAGATTTCTTCCATAGCACAGCGGTAGCAGGTACCCACATGCTTTGGGATCCAGCGTATCAACTACCTCTTCCAAAGTTTTCTTTTCCAAGAAATCTTGACTGCTTTCAACCACTGAATCTGGTGCACACATCTGAGCACACGTGGGCAGCAATGGTGCCCTCTGGCTTTTCCTGTGTTTGTGTTTATTCGAAACACTAACGGAAGTGCACCCAGCCAGCCTCCTGCTGATTACTTGTTTAGTTTATGGTTTACAGCTCAATGGAGACTGCAACATAATTAATTCATTAACTGAAAGCATTTTACAAGCAGAATTGTTGCGTACAAAATGCCTATGTGAGTTGGTGAGTCACTAGTATTCTCTGATTATTCTTGGAGCCAAATATCTGTTCTGTGTCCAGAACAGGGACTGGAGAGAGCTCAGTACAGAGGACAACCAGGCTATGGCAGCAGGATGCAGTGTGCCGCGAGCCCCAGCAGCTCCCGTAGCCACTGACCCAGCTGCCCTCACAGGACATCCTCTCTGGAGATCAGAGATGCCCCAGGAGAGCAGTCCAGCTAGGCCACTTTGGAGATGCTGGACCTGCCTTCAAATGAGAGAAGCGGCTCTACTGAAGCCAAGGAAGGAAAAGAATTTTGTGGATTTCATCCTTGCCAAAATATTTGGATAGTTTGGCAACATCTAGCAATACCTGGAGAGGAGTTGGACAGGAGTGGAGCAGCAGGTGGGTCCCACCTGGCATTGGCTGAAATGTGCAGGTAGCCCATGGAAAAGAAGGTCTGACTATGAAGGTTATGGGCCAAACCATGCAGGGAGCTCAGGACTTACATGAGATACATTACAGTTTAGGCTGAGATCTCTGGAAGAAACACATGCTTAGGTTTGCACAAAGTCTGCCTATCCTGTATTTTCCACTGAGGCTACAAGTCTCTTATTTCATGCAAACTGAACTTACCAAGGAAAAACTACAGGGCCAAGTTTCTAAACAATAAAAAAGGTTGACTTCCACTGGAGTCAATGCAGTTGTACCAATTTAAACCCCACTCAAAATATTTTTTACCCTTTGACTCCACTAAATGTGAATTTCAGTTGTCCACACTAACAACAGTCAAGATAGCAAACAATCCTGTGAATGATAAAGTAATTCACTTACTAGGACTTGCAGTACTCAAAGGCAAGGTCTACTCCAAGTCACACTAGAAACAGTACAAAACAATATTATATAAAAGTGGAATTTCCAAAGCTTTCCACCCCTTGGAGCATCAGAAAATGGTACATTTCCTCTCTTTAAGGGCAGCCTGTGCCGAACCTTCCTGTGCTGTTCCAGCCTTTTCCTTCATGGCTGGATTTCAGTGTGCAGCTTTGGCCATCTGGCTTCATTAAAACATCATCGTGTCCCCAGCTTTTCTTGGTGGACCAAAAATAGCAAGAGCAGTTTCCCATTTAGCAATCCCTCATTAAGCAGTGCTAGCTGGTGGGTTGATTACAATTTAGTTTAGCTAATTAAAGAAGAAAACATCTTTGTAAGCTGCTGGGGCTTGATTTGCTTTCTGCTGTCTAAAAATTCTGCCTTGATTTGAAACCTATGCCTGAAAAGACCTGCCTTTGGGTCAGCCTATGACAGAACATACCCCGAAGCAAACACCTAATGCTGCCACACTTCTGTACTGCAGCAAGAGAGGAGCTTTCATTTACTTTATTTAACTCCAATGGACAGAGTTAAAACCTACATAACCTCTAAAAGAAAACAACCAGCACCAAAGCACCATGCAGCAGGACCAACCGTGGGATTTTGGACACTTCACATTCATGCAGACCCCATTGTAGTTGCTCTTTATGGTTGCCCTTGCCCAGGGAGGTTGGGCTGGGAGGTAAGGGGCATGCCTGTGCCCGGCTGGGAGAGGGTTCCATCCCATCCATGCAGCTGCCACCCTGTCCCGGATGGAAATACTTGACCTGGTTATGATTTAACAGCAATTTAAAATTTATTAATGATTTGAGGTAGAGCAAGAAGTTGAACTTTAGCAGCACTTAATCATTAAGCAATTTAAAGATTTACAAAGCAATTTAACAAAATAGTGGAACAGGAACTTAATTACAGATTCGAAGATTACAAGATTCATACTAGTTTACTGTAAGGTATCCCAAATCAATACATACGCATATGAGCAAAAGCACAGATTTCAAGCAAATGCATATGCATATA